>NC_136006.1:13903678-14547178 GCF_048128805.1 Centroberyx gerrardi | reverse complement strand
TTGGCGTGGTAATGAGATACACCTCCCGGTCCTCAGGGTTATCATTCACATGGCTAATGATGGGAGATGGGAACCATGAGGGTGCTGTGAGGTGTCATTAGCAGGCCCAGCACACCACAGGCCAGTTTGTCTCAGCCACGTATGATAAATGAGAGCCGCTCACTTGCAGCAGTGTCATGTGAAGGTTGATGAGCTGCATGCTGGCACAGTCAGAAATAACACAACGCTGGGTTTAATTTAGTTTGTGTTTTTTTATGTGCACATGCTTGTATGCAAACACGGGGACGTGCATGTGGTGTGCACGTGTAAGAAAGCAACTGTGGTTCCCTATCGGCGGGGAGGGAGGCCGTCCTTTGTGTGGAATGTGTGGGAAGCGGTTTGTTTGGATCAGATAAGTTGTGTTGCAGGAGATGGGGGTATTATGGCAGAACGCTTCCTCCCTTCCTGTTGTGTGTTCTGCAGGAAGGAAGTTGCCGGGTCACTCCAGGCCGCTGCTGGCTGCTGATTGGTCAGAGGAGGATGTGCGGACTTGGCTGTGCGAGGAAGGACTGCAGGAGCTCGTCAGCATCTTTAAAGCCCACAACATAGACGGAGCAGAGCTCGGCCAGCTGAACAAGGAAACAGTGGCTGAGCTGGGAGTCGGTGAGGATAGAAAATAAAGTACAAACGCATACAATAGCGCACAGTACACAAAACACACCACAACACACCGACGCATCGGGATTTACTGCTTTTGTGGGGATTTACTGTTTCATCCGAAAATACGATGAGCTTGTATTGGAAAGCATGACACAGGGCGCTTTTATCAACGCTTTGATCTTTCCATGACTCTCCCTAAATAGTAATGCGATTTGGGGACGCTGAGCTACAACGTTACTATCCGCTTATACAATCGCATTGTAAGGACAGTACAACACACAGATGACCTTTACGTCACAAACTGTGATAATCCTTCTGAAAGATTAGTGGATTCTGGGGTTGGCCAAGGTCTCAGTGTTGAAACGTCTCAATATATAACCAGAAAACAAAAACATTTCTATCTGCAGTGGATAGACGCACTATGGACACTAGTGTATATGCAGGTATAGTGCCTGGTATACCACCTATGAGCCTCACTGATATTATACAACGGGTAGTTTCAGCTAAGCAATCTCCCCTCTTTTATTCTTATTTATGCACACTGTTTTGAAGACAACTTTTCAGTCTGGTCGCATGCATTTATAACTGCTGTATAAATGCGATAACGCCCTAGAGAGCTGTCTTTACTGTGATTATGGGTGCTTTGGTGTGTGCCGACAGAACACCGTGCAACTAGCTGCATCACAGTCGCAGCCATAATCACAGTAAAGAACGCCCTTGTTGTATTGTCTTATACTGGATGGCAGGAGACACAGTATATCACAGTAAACCCAGCTATACTGCTACACTGGCAGACGACGCAGGCTGCTCAGCTATGCAAAGCGTGTCCTATGGATTTAACATCTCTTTTACATGTCGTTAGTATGGAGAACAGCCCCCATCATTACCGGAGAATCAGGCCCGGTGGAAACGGCAGATTGCCACATCTCCTGTCCCTTTGTGCCGCGCACCTGACCAACTATCAGTTTCGACGCGTGCTGTGTGTGTACATGTGTGCGCGTGCATACACACACACACACACACACACACAAACACACATATATATATACGTACTCAAACACACACACACTGGAAATTAGATTCCAGCCCACTTTACTTCATGAAATATTCATGAATCTTTGAGTGAGGGGGGGGGGGGGGGGGGGAAGAAGTTCCTCAGCGATATAATTCAATGCATCTCTGTGGAGACTTAGGCAGACTCATTATGTACGCTTACACCCTCCCCCCACCCTCCCCACCCCCAACCCATCCTCTGGCCATCTCTCTCCGAAATAGTACAAAGTGTGGAGCCTAAGCCTGCCTCACACTGCGGTTTTATTGACTCATCAAATTATCAGTCTAAATGTAAAGCAGACAGCATAGCACTTAGGATTGTGCCTCTTGACTGACACTATAAAAGAACATGCCAACTTATAGAAAGCTCGAAAACGAAGGATTACTATATGGAGTTGTACAGTGCAGTTCTTCCATCCAAGAGTATTTAATTGGATGACTTGACGTGTTCAGCGCGTTTTGATTGAGCGCTTCTGCTCGCGCTCCTCGTCACCGTTCCCATGGGATCCGAGCCATGTGTGATTGCAACAGCAGGCCTCGGCTGCTGGATCTGCACAACGTTTTGCTCCGTCACAGCTCCGCAGTCTGCTCTCCGCTGTTTCTTGGGGCCGCTCCGCACGGCTACAGGTTTATCAAGGCGCTGAAGTCATCATAACCTGCTGCCACAGTCTTTGTGATGTGTGCTGGCGTGCATTCACCCTGCCATCGCAGCTGCCTACTCCGTGTGTGTGTGTGTGTGTGTGTGTGTGTGTGTGTGTCTAAGAGAAAGACGGAGAGACAGAGGGAGATTCAATGAGAAACACATTATCCCCAGAGTGCCAAACCACTAAGCAACAGCATTTCAATTCTTGCAGCATTGAAGTGAAAGAGCCAGTGCTCAGCGGGGACAATTGTGTTGATTGTGAAGATCTCTCCAGTTTGTCAAAGTAGGAGGCTGATTGTGTCCCATTATTCGTTATATTCTGATCACTTCAGCATGTGCCCGGCGCTAAGAATGCCACTGCAGCTACTTTCACTGAACCACACACACACCGTCACTGTGGCGCTTCTATGCGTGAGACCTGCGCCACCGTGGCACTGCCACTCTACACCG
Source organism: Centroberyx gerrardi (assembly GCF_048128805.1). Classification (NCBI taxonomy): domain Eukaryota; kingdom Metazoa; phylum Chordata; class Actinopteri; order Beryciformes; family Berycidae; genus Centroberyx; species Centroberyx gerrardi. Next base: position 14,544,393 of record NC_136006.1, on the reverse strand, counting down.
ACATGCCACCGATGATGTGTGGCCATAGAGATTGGTCTGTTGGTGGTGAAATGGGCATCCTGCACCGAATTACAGTACTTCTCCATATGGGTCATTTGTGTTGGCCAGGTCTGTTCATACTGTATGTATGGATGACTTCAAATTCGAAGGATGAAATTGCTCTCAGCAGGGAGAGGGCTGCTTTTTTCCCCCTGAGTAGAACAATGAGAGATGTTACATTGAACTACAACCGACACAACTCTTGCCCGCCGTCAAACAGCGCGGTTGAAAACCCATCGACACGCTGTGAATGTGTCTGGCTCTTTGTCTCTCAGCACAGATGGATGAAGGACAGGTTCAGATTTATTCCTTTGTCCGTGTTATCTGAGCGACCCAGAAAGAGGACAAAGTCATTCTGTTGAGTGTCTGTCACCCCGCTGTTCTCGCAGTTCCACTCTAAGATACGGAGGTCACGCCACCCAATGGAACATTAATATAGAATGAGCAAAACAAAATCTGAGTTTCACTGAATACAGTAGTAAACATTTACAAGGTTTTACTTTTTAGAGTACTGTGAGACAGATCCTGGCGAACACATTTTTGAATATGGTATCAAATATCTGAACTTATTCAGGTGTAAAGAATCGATCTTGCTCAGTTGGGACAGCTTCAAAAGGAGGAGAAAACTCTTACAAGACAAACCAAGCATCGCTGATCTAGTTTCAAGTATTCAAACTGTATTCAGCGATTCATTTGCCTTGGCTTGTGTGAGCTACTGTTAGGCCCAAGACGGTAGATAAATGTATGGTTGAATAACATGTTGGATACATACAACTTTTAATTCAGCAACTTTTAAGTGTCACAAGGAAATGCACTGCATGTAATGTAATTCTCCAACCATGAATACTGAACAGAGTGTTGCTTCTCCAGAGTCAGTGGGCCTCCGCGGTCGCCTCCTGAGGAAAATTGAGGCCCTGAAGGTGGAACAGAGCGGTTCAGAGGCCCCAGATGAGTTTCTGTGCCCAATCACCAGAGAGTTGATGAAGGATCCAGTCATTGCTGCAGGTTAGACAACCAGTGCTAAAATAAAAATTCAGCTTCCCACTGTCCCAAACTATGTGAGCTTATGTAACACACAGTATCCACTTTTCATTCTGGTGTCTGTTGATGAATTGTTAGTCTCATAGGTCCACAGCTGTTTTCTACATACATGCATGACCTCAGGATTTCATATCTAAGGTATGATAATGCTTGCCTGATCAACAGATGGGTATTCCTATGAGCGAGAAGCCATTGAGAGCTGGATCAGGACCAAGAACAAATCCAGTCCCATGACGAACTTGCCCCTACCGACGACGCTCATCACCCCCAACAGATCTCTGAAGATGGCGATAGCGCGATGGAAGTCCAGCCAGTAGACTGCAGCTCATGTTAGCCCAGTTTTCAGAATCTAACCATACAGGTACTTTATTAACACTAACTGCTATCTGATAACAAGTGCTCTTATCTTTGAATGAATTTCCTGAGGGAAAAATATTATAAATTATAAAAAATTATAATAGTTTTTTGAAACGATATGGTAATGGCGATTTACCCAGTTAATAACCAGTCTTGTTTAGAAAATGATGCCTGCATAACTGCCAGTTGTCTAGACATGATATATTCAAAGACACTATCCTTTAATTACATTGATTACATGTTGATGTACTGTAGGCTTTTTAGGCAGAAACCAAATGGCTATAGAATGTTTACATTCCTATTCATGTTCATGATAATTATTTAGAGATCCTCAATTCACAATAAAAATGTCCCAAAGTCCCCTCAGAATAAAAGCCAGTAGACCTGTGTTTTTTTTTTCCTCAGTGGATCTTTATTTCTCCCATGGCGGCTATGGCAGTAATGTTCTATTACAGTATGTGATCACAGCTAATAAAGCTCACAATACTGAAAACATGGCAACAATTGCAATTAACATACATATTAAAATAGAGCTGATGGCAACGCGCCCCAAAACCATTTTTATTTTATAGATTTTTTTTTTACTCTTTATTATAAACTGCAATTGTAGCATGCACTTAAACGCATTATTGAGAGAATCGTAAAATGTCTTAGTAGCTGTGCAAAAATAACTATATAAAATATATTGCTTTTACAATTAACCAAGCCGTAGGCGCTGTAAATAAATTAAACTAGACAGCAACAACAAGCAGATACAGAAAGGATTTGATTTCAATGTTAATGGCCGATTCATAGAATGTACAAACATATTTAACAAATGTATTTTTAGAACCTTTAACACCATCTGAAGAAAACTGTGCATAAAATAAAACTCAAAATACACATAATTTTGAACAGGTCAATACACTTAACATAGACCTTCACTCAAAAGAAGAGAAAAGTACATATTTATATAATATACACAACGTGAGGATCTACAACATCCTTCGTAAAACACAGGAATGCCCATCCTTTAGACTTCCTTACACCTCCCATGTGAACAGAAACCCTCTCTTCTTTATTTCTCTTCTCTCAGCACCATGGACATAATGAACACAGTTCAAACCCCATTTCCAATCACTCATTTAAAATAGTTCTGTAATAACATTACGCTGTAATCGAGTATGTTGTTTAAGCACTTGAAAGGCCTAAATGCTTATAAAGTGCTCGCTGTCACTGTTTCGTCGAGGAGGACTGTACAGTACATGCCCAATGACTTTCTTCAGTGCAATGTCTCCAGCTTGGCTGAATGACAGGGGGCATGTTGTCATGTAACAGAAGCTGACAGCCACAAGCGGTGGGTTGAAAGTAGGAGAGAAATCTGGAGCAATCAGCGTGCTGCATGTGGTCCGTATTCACACGGGAAAACAAACATAGTTTGCATACTTCTTACAAGGTTTAAAATTAAAACTATTCTTTCTTGGGCTGGTAAAAAGATAAAACCTTAAAATAATTTCTCCTTAATTTCTCCTTCAACTTAATATTTTTGCTAGTTTGTGCGGCGTGTATGAGAGATAGGATAAATATCCCTACACGTTTGACTCTATAAATGATCGCTTTGGTTTCATCGAAGCTACGTGAATGGCGGGATTATCTCGGGCTAGGCCAGGCTGCTTGGGCTTACTGTCCATAAAAGTGTGCGGCAGAGCCAGTGCTGGCTTGGATTCTTTGTAACAGGTGGCGGCTTGGCAGAACTTCTCTGTGAATTCCTTGGCGTGCATTCCATTTTGCAAGCTACCTATTGCCATAGCACCCTGAGGTGGAGGAGGTTTGTGCTGCTCCGTGTAAGTGCTCACTGTTTTGGCATAAGGCAGCTCACAGTTGACCGGCTGCAGGCCCATGGCTGACATGCTGTGACACACCAGTCCCTCGGAGGAATGGTTGGACCAGCTGCGGCCAGCAGACTGCAGACCCTGGTGGCTCTGCAAGCCTTGGTGCTGCTGTATTTGCTGTTGAATTTGCTGCTGTTGTTGCAGCTGCTGCTGAAAGCGTGCTGTCTTGTCCATGATGCCCATGAAGGGTCTGGGTTTGTACTCTGATGTGGAGCCGGCCTGTTGGCTGTGCTTTGCCTTGTCTGAGGTCTTGGTGCGGACATCGGGGCCCAGCTTGCCGCTGTCTGATAGACTGCTGCTGGAGGCCAGGCTGCTGGTGGAACTGGAAACCCGCATGCTGCTGCCTCCTCCCTGGGAACCCACGGCCCCGCACCCACCTTCCTTTCCTGGGTCAGTGTGGTTCCCCAGGGGCCCGGGGCCTGAGCAGGCCAACCCATCCAGGGAGGACGCAGAGTGGGCAGACAACCTCTCTTGCCCCTGACCCTTGGAGCTGCTGCAGGATGAGTAAGAGGCCTGGGACGAATGGAGGCTCTCGTTGTCGCAGTGGTGTCCCATGGAGGTGGAGGCAGCTGCCAGCGACTTGCGGTCCCCGTACACAGGCTCGTCGGCTGGGGGCGGTAGAGGGCTGATGTCGATGCCAGGGCCCGGCTTCAGCAGGCTGGACATGTGTCTGCTGGGCAGGGGGCTGGAGGGAGCGTACTGAGACTGAGACTTTGCCCCCACTGGGCGGCCCCCGGCTACTCCTCCCCCAGCCTGCATAGAGCTCATATGCTGGTTGGTCTTGACTATCTGGGCTTGCTTGGTGGGCTGCAGAATCAGGCCCTGCTGGGCCAGGGCCTCCCGGTGCTCCCGAGGGTAACGGTGGGGGGGCAGCCTGCTCGGGCCTGGGGGTGAGCTGGGCCTGGGACTCTGATTCTGATGGCCCTGGCTGTTGCTGAGCGAGTCGGAGGGCAGGACTCGGTTGAAAGAGTAGATGTTTTGAGGCCAGCAGGCCTCGGCTCTCCTGTCATGCTGCAGGGTCTCCTCCTCCTCCTCCAGTATGTCTCTTTGGCCGTCCAGGCCCCGGGCTAGGCTCTGCTCTGCAGGCTCCTCCTGTCCTTCCTCCTGCTCCTGGTCAGAGTCATGGCCCCCTGAGGCCTGACTGCAGGCAGCTGCAGCCCCAGCTAGGCCTCCCTTGGTCTGGGTGCGCTGCATCTGTTTACACTCTTCTTCGACTCGCGCCAGCAGTCGACGGATCTCCCGGTTATTGGGGCACAGCTTGGCTGCTTCGTGCAGGTCAGCCAGGGCTGCCGTAAACTGCCTGTGGAGAAACACAAAGTTAACAGGTATAGAACGCATAATTCACCACCAATAACAACCAGTGTTGGGTATTTTATGCGTGTCCCTTGGGCCGTGCTGAATAGCTTTACCTGCTGCTCCTCTTCGCTCTTGCGCGGGCATAGTAGGCCTCATAGGATTTGGGTTTCAGCTCCAGTGCCTTTGTTGCAAACTCCTCAGCCATCCCAAAATCCTACAAAGGGAGCAAAATCAATACAATACAATCAACCACTTGATGTTCTGGCAAACCTGCTATCTTGATGTTAATGAGAAAGAAGCTAAAACTACCCCTTTAACTAACAGCATGGTATGTCTGTGGAATTTACCAGTCTATAACAGTTACAAATGGCTCAGTCTCAATCACTTAAATGAACATCTTAAATACTGTAGATATATCTTTGTTGAGGCTTGTAGCTGGTAATATATCTTATTAATTCAGTCATTTGTTGCTTTGAAGCAGGTCTCATCGATCACGGGCGTACAGTCAAAACAGACTCTGAATTTTATCAGACATTTTTACAGTATTTTCAGACTGTAAGCAATAGCTGCACCGGACCCATGCTGCGTCTCTGCAACACTCCGCGCTCCCTGTGTGTAGCGATAAAATACCAGGCAGGCACCCCATGTGTGGTTACCATGGAAATGATCAACAAACCTCATGGTGCCTGTTTCGCTCAAGTCTCCCTGCTAGCTCGCGGCATGTAACCGCCATCAACAGCTGGCTCACTACAAAATGTCATAAAGTCTACCTGCTAGACTTGCATGAACACTCATGAACTTTTCTGTCAATGTAGGAACATGTACTCAGAAAAATCTATTCAGAAAAATATAGCTTGAAGAATTCCAATTATCTCCATGTTTGAGCCACAGACTATGGAAATTAACAACTGAGCACATAGCAAACAGTCATTTCATTTATCACTCTAATAAAACATTCGCTGACTACTCAAACTCTGCAATGGCACAACTCAGCACAGTTAAACTCAGCCTGAGTGAGCAAGCAGGCGGGCACGTACTTGAATTGATATCGTTTCACAAGAAGATTTCACAGGATTGAGCCCACTGCCCACTGCGCTCGTAGCTTTCTCCCCACCTCCCCGCTGTCTGTTACCATCTGAACACTAACAGGCGTTCGGCTATGCCAACACAGCCTAATCATTTCACTTAGTTCAAGTCAGAGGTTCATTCTTTTGTAACATTTCAAAACATTTTGAGATACTACCCAGCAAAAGCTAGTCTATTCTACAGCAATTATCCATTTACAGATATTCATATGATGACTGACGAATCAAATAAAATACTGGTTGAGTGAAATCTTGCTCTTTAAAGTCATTAACTGAGCGGGCTATAAATATGGCACCGGATGAAGAACACAGAAAAAAAAAAGTTTCTCTTGAGAGGCTTACATTGGTTTTTCTGCGACAGCGGGAGAGATTGAGGTACAGAGAGACCCTCAGCTCTTTAAATGCCTTCAGGTCATCGCCGAAGCCTTCTCTCGGAAACTTCCTCAGGGCGTACTGGTACCTCTGGGCTGCCTCTTTCATCTTCCCTTTCTGGAGGACACATGGAGGGCAAACAGGCAGTGAGGAACGGATAGAACCAGAGGGAGAGCGGGGGAGAGAACGTGGGGGGGGGGGGGGGGGGAGAGGGCAAGGCGTTCACCAGATACTCCCACAATAGCTGTTCTCTAGCTCAAGCCCTCCCTCCTCATCAATCACACACAGCACATAACACAGCCAACCACCTAAATCAAAACACACACACACACACACACACACACACACACTACACTACACCTGATTGGATCGTCCTTTCTGCCACAAAACTCAATCTGTTAAATGTCAGGCATCAATCATGGCTCCTTGTGTGAGCAGAGCAGAACACACACATCCATTCATTTTTCTGCATTTCACTGAGCCAGTAAAAGATGACAGTCACCTCATTTTTTTTTCATGCTGAACTAAATTATATTGTCCTGTGTGCCTTTTCACTTCCATTTCAAATAAACATAAAAGAATACATAAAATATGTGACATCATCTAATAATAACTCAGGCTGCGTCTGTCTTTCTGGCGGTATAGCGGAGCAGTTTAGGAGTATGGAACATTTCATTTATTCAGTAAAGTGCTCTTTACTGTTGACCTTTGGAAGCGATTTCAGTGATTTCTCAGTACCTTGTAAAGCAGGTTGCCCTCCTCCATCAGCTTCTGAAGAAGGATGATCAGGATATCAGGCTTGGAAGTAGCCATGGCCCATGCAGCATTCCCTGTGGGGCGGATGAAGGGAGAGAAACAGATACTGTGTTATATTGGTGTTGGTCCCAACAGACAGTGACTGTATTCTTTGGAAACTGATACAAGGTAAAGTTACCTAAAGATTGTACCTGATCGATCGTAAGGTGACGTTCTGTAGCCTTAGTTTATTGAAAGCAGTTAAGAGAAAGTTAAGGATGAGAGATTGAAGAGGAAGGAATACATGCAAAGACAAAAGAGCATGCATTTATAGTGAAAGGAAAAAAGGGAACACGTATTACAATGGCCATGGCTATGTAGACTGCAGTTTGATAAGATACAATTATGTGTACTCAAGCTTTTCACTCAAGTTGCAATTGCCTCGTATTTTTAGCGGTACACGTGTGCAGCATACACTGTTAACTGTGCTAAAGGAAAATTTGAGATGCTGCCTATTAGCAATTTTCTGAGACAGCGGACTGCACTGCAGATAAGCCGCAGGCCCAGATAGCTCTGTGAATGTCATTTAGGTGATAAGTCACATTCTTAAATTAGCCTAGCAGCACACCTCAGGGAGAAATGGAAGGACACACACATGCACCCATAAAAGAGAACACGCACACACACACACACCCACACACAGAGCTCTGTACTACTGATGCTGAACATAAGCAAGAATAGCAGAACGGAAACAGGGTTTTGCCACAACATTCCACAACATTAGCCTCATTTTATTCCGAGTAACATGAGACACTTAGCAGGATAGGAATGATCGCTACATGCAGAAAAAAAGTTTGTTCTTCAGTCCGTTGTTCTCACCATTTGGTAAGATGTAAAAGAACTCTGCAGACCCTCAAGGGTCTGGAGGAATAGCAGCTGTCTTTGTGGCATTTAAAAGTGATGAACGGACTCACTCACTTAACATTCCTTATCTGAATGTGGTAACATGACTGTAGAGTATATACTTTCACAATGGGCTATAGGCTACATGTATGTACGGCTGACAATACGTACATGCACAGCAGGTTGTTCATACATGTACAGTGGGCAATACATAAATGTACAATAAGCTTTACATCTATCAGGATTCCCACATCTTTTCACTGATGAAATTCCAAAACTTTTCCATGACCCCTTTTCAAATTTCCATGACCAAATTTTAATGAGACTTTAAAAAGTCTGAGAATTGAGAATTAAAAAGTAACCATGTGCGACACTAACTTTAAGCATTTAACTTTTAAAGTTTTTTTTCCACTTAAAATCAAAGATTATAATATTATTTTAACTCTGTCAACAAAAGACAGCAACCAACAATATTTTCCTCCAACAGGGGGGTCTAGACTGTTCGGAGCCAGCCACAGCTTTTTGTGACATTTGACAGTATTCAAGAAAACAAAGTATTAGCCTCACAGATAAAATTTCTTGACTTTTCCAAAACTTTTGTCCCTTCTATCAATTTTCATAACTTATCCAGAAGAGACAATTTTAAAGTTCCAGGACTTTGGGAACCCTGATCTATGTGCAGTAGGCTCTACATGCAGGCATAGTGTTTGTATGAAAAGTGGGGTTCTTACCTAGCTTGGCCCCCTTCTTCAGCAGAGTCACCACCACCGAGGTGTTCCGACAGCCTATGGCCCGGTCCAGAGGCCTCATCCCACTGTAGTCCACATGCTCTATCACTGCTCCCCTTTCCACCAAGTACTGGACCTACAAGAGGGCACGGCAGTTAAAAACACCCCATTGTCTCACAAACCTAGTGTCTGCAGTAGAGAGCTGCGGCTAATGCACAGCGGTATGTGGTCAATAATGACACAGTGATGCTTTCAGTTAAGGCTAACTGAAGGGTGGGGTTAATGTGTGGTGTGTATGTGTGTGTAAGTACATAGTTTCTGCGTGTGTTTGGATGTTTTCAACTAAATTACTCAATTCAATTTTCACGTACGATCTCTGCATCTCCATAGAAGGCAGCGAGGTCCAGCGGAGTTCGTCCGTTCTTGTCCGTGTGGTCGATGACCGCACCTTTCTCCACCAAAAATTGCACTACGTTCTTATGTCCTTTCAAACATGCCCAGCTCAGGGGTGTCAGTCCCTCCTTGTCCATCGAAGTTAACGAGGCACCTTTAAGAGGAACCGTAGTCATCAAAAACTCCATAACATACACAAAAATGTGTCTAATTTAATAAATCAAGCTAATGAATATTAATTGTCTTTTAGTTTTTAGTGTAGATACTGTTGTAGCTCACCTTTAGACAGCAGGAAGTCGACGGTGCTCAGGTGGCCCTCACAGGCAGCCACCATGAGTAGGGTCCTGCCCTGCTTGTCACTGATATTTACATCAGCACCATGCTGCAACAGCAGCTCCGCGATCTAAGACACAGACAACGACAGTCAGAGAAAAACACACACACGCACATAAGCGTATGCGCTCTCACACAAAAACAGATTACTGTATGTCACATGCTTTTTGGTAAAGTGTAATTGTCTCTTTGAAGTGTAATTATAGTTTGGAGCAGTGTGGATACTGTGGATGCAGTGGGAGAGGTTGTCTGGGACAGGAGAGTCACTCAGCATGTCTCACCTGCCAGTGTCCCTGTCTGACGGCACAGAACAGAGGAGACACCCCCCGCCGGTTGACCTGCTGCACCACCGCCCCCTGCTCCAGCAGGAAGCCACATACCTCCATCTTGCCCCGGCCCGCTGCCGCCGTCAAGGCTGAGGAGAGAAGAGGGCCCACATGCATAGCTGTTAGGGCTGACATGGGCCTAATGGTTTTATATAGATGGCCTGAGAGAGGAAGATGGTAAGGATTACAGCACAGTGGTGAGACGAGTGGAGTTCAACCATCCCACTCAACAACAGTTAGCTGGGGAAGACACTGTATAACAACAAGATTAGGGCACAGGATAAAATGCATGTGTGTGTGATTGCTAAAGATGGACTATATCACTGTCGACTGTTGAGACAATAGTCTGATAGTACACAGGGACTTGGACTGTTCAGAAGCGACAACCCAACTCTTTCATACCTGGTTTGGTTATAGTCAGTGTTTGCAATCCTGCAATCCGTCCTATTCTTTACAGAGCAAAGATAAGAATGGAGAAATGCAGGCTAATGTTTTGTGCTAATTGAGTTTAAAACCAGACAATTATGTTACGCTTATTAAACTCATTAAATTCCTGCCTGAAGCTCCCACAGCATTGTACTGAGAGACTCGAGAAATCAGAGTCATTTAATGCATCAACAGACAAACATTAGACAACAAAGTCAAACAACTCCGTTAAACACCCATCCTTGTTTACATATTTTATTTGTTTTTGAAAAAGATTAACTGGAATAAATTGTGTCTAATTCATTGTAAACAAAAAGTGAAAATTTCAATAATTAATTGGTGCTTGTCTTTGAAACTTCTAACCGAAGCTTAAATGAGCCATACCAGCATAGATTCTTGAAGTTGTTCAATGCTTACAATGAATCAGTGGCTGCCGATGTATGGTAGCAGATGGGGCGGCCTTAAATGAGTGCTGGTTGTCCAAATAGAGTGAGATCCACAATGAGAATGAGAATAGCTTCGCTCTCCGATTCACCTCTGAGAGATTTAAGGCGCTGAGCCTCCATGGCTGACTGACATCATCCATCTGGATAGAACACTCATCATAGCCAAACAACCGCACCCTCCATCTGCTCCACCAAAATATGGATATCCTCGCACACAGCAGGGTAGAGAACAATGACTCTCGGCAGACCTAAACTTGGGCTGTGTCTGTGCTCCAGGGAACAGCAGTAGCAGCAGCTGGGATTGTCCCGGACAAACTATCGACAGGCCTTATGCTTTTCTAGCGTTTGCCTTGCCAACTTAAAACATTCAATTCTTCCATTTAATCTCACCAATATTTATCTCAGGCGCCCCCTTCCCCCTTTCGTCGGAGGAGAGACTGATATCTCGGTCATCTCTTTTGTAAGCAATTCGTCAGCCTTGTCTCAACTCTGCTCTTCCTACTTCTCCAGCCCACCAACACAGCTGTCCTGAAACTGTCTTGAGGAGGAGACTCTCTAAATCACTGTCTGATAAACAGATTAACAAGGTAAACACTTAGTAATGTCCTCTTCCACCACTGCTCCGAGGCTAATGAAACCCCAGGCACGAAAACATATAACAAAGAGGTCCTGACCTGGGAATCTGACCAAAGTTTAGTGTCCAGCGCCTGAACTCGTAGTACATAAACAAGGGAGAAGTTGCTACTCATTTAAGCTATTGGAGCAGAAAAGATAAGGAAATATTGAGAGTTTTGTTTGGTTTCAATTTAACACAGAGGGTGTAGGCGTTTGTCGCTTGACACAAGACTAAAGTGTTTTTTTCAGTCAAGGGCACCTCAGCTTATCCGCCAACTCTGAGTCGTAACTGTGGTGTTCACCAATGCCGTGCTCTTACTATACAGTATGAACACTCTGCAGCAGAATATCATGCCACCCTGGTGCCATAGTGTATGTGTGGAAGAACGATACCAGAGCCCTGAATGGAGCCGGCACACGGTAAATAATGGAAGAGAGCCAAACACTTTGAACACTAAATACCACATTCATTATAAATCCTAAGCCTACCAAAGGGAAGATTTTATCATTTAAATGGATTCATGCCATAATTACAATTGACAGAAACAATATACACAGAACTACCCATGGGCAACTGCATTTGTCATGATAATAAGTTTATATTATTTTTCTATTATGCCATGTAAAATGCCCAAGAATTACCTTGAATTGATAGCAGTATTATTAATTCAGTACATTAATTGTGTACAGAAAGCTTCTCTTTTACTACAGAGAAACAACTTCCATTTTCTTTTGTGTACATATCTAAAGAGTAAAAAAGAGATAGCTGCACACTTCTCTCCACGCCAAAAAAGATAGAAGGTTCATTCCAATATGTTTTGGTGTACGCCTTCATCAGGATACTATACATATTATACCATATTACATAAACATTTTGTGTCACACCTGGTGAAATACACTAGATCACAAAGATTAGGCTTTTTCAACACTGGAAGAATCTATTTATCTTTCACCCTAAACCCTTCACACCTATGAGAAAGGTGCTGTGGAAAACACAGACTACAGCCCAGAGTCAAATTACCTTTCTTCGCACAAGAGGGAAGCCTCTTGCATTCTGAGAAGGGATTTGAGATGGAGCCCGCACAGATGTGCAATCAAATCTGCTTCTATTCAAACACAGGACACACTGGGCCTATTTGCATAGAGATGTTATTTTCCATTGAATTTTAAATATGAAATAATATTTCACAGAGACAGGTTGTTAACAGAGAATTGTTTCACAGGCAGCAATGAATGACAATTTTTAAAGGGGATATTTCAGCAAGTGTGTCAGTTTTGTTCTTCTCCACATCTTAGTATAGGCTGCTACAAGGTTAGATTATTAAATGTGCTCACTGAATTGCAGAAAAGGGGTTTGGGGTGTAATAGTGATTGAATATCTCTCAGAGCTACAGTAACCATTTCTGTTGCTTGTGTCTAATCCACAACATGACATTTTTTTTGCCCATTGCCTTGTGCTGAACTCCTCCACAATACTGCAACCCAGGCATGTCTGTAATACAGCACTAAGTACTCTCAGGTCTGCTAAAAACACACCCGAGGATAATATCAGTATTATCGTTGTGATGTTTACCCGGCTATTTCCTTGGAATACAGATGGTCCCTGGCCTTGTTTTAAATGAGGGCCAGGTGGGTGGAATGATATTTGAATATGCGCTCATGTGGCAAGGGTGTGGGAGCGTGTCACTTTGTTTCAGGTCAGTGGTGCTGTAGCCCAGTGCCTTGTTATTGCCACCTGTGACCTGCTATTTCATTAGTTTACAATGGATGCCAGGAGGGGCTTGTGATTTAACATCCACCGGGTAAATAGAGCTGCGAGGTAAATATTGGATTGCAGCTACAGGTGGCTACTATGACTTTGAGGAAGCATGAGAGGATGACTACTATTATTCACAATAATAGTCATGTCTAAAGTACCCTGGGCTAAAAACTGGGCTACATATCATGTTTAGTAATATGACCCACAGCTTTGGACAAATTATAACCCTGCCTTCACGTTTTCAGTAACAACAACAAGGCAAATGTGTTGACAGCAAACTTTGCATCACTTTTTTTGACTGTTGATTAAAGATCCTAGTCAAATGAGTGAAAACAGAGAACAACGGGTTCCACTGAGGGAATATTTCAGAGGGACTATTGTCACTGGGTTGCAATAAGGCCTGAAGTCCTGCAGTAGTTTAGCCAGGCAGTTAACAGCACTGTGGACAGCCTCTCCGCTAATAGGCTGACCTACATTCCTGCACCAACTGTTAGTGCTCAATCAAGCTGGCATAGAACAGAGAAAGACACAAAGAGACTATTATTAAAATCCTCATTTTATTTATTCTAGTATGTTTGCGCTAAAAAAAAGAATGCATCAAACGCTGCTGCCCAAAAGACGGGGGTGCAACTGTAACATTTGCATCTCAGCTCTAGATCACTAAGCTCTCAGAGCAAAAAGTTGATAATGAGATCAGAGACATTAGTTTGCCAACATTTCAAAACATTCAAAAAATTTCAAGAAATAACTCTAATGCTCAGCTCTAGGTGCTTATAACTGCATCATAGGTATTGGTATTTTTTGCACATTGACAAGCTATTCAAACTACTGTACAAACTGAAATCTATATTGTTGCACCAGGAAACAAAGCACACTCGTGATGTTAGTGTGTCTGTGTTTAGTTTGATTGTTTGTATTTCCAGGAAATGCAAGGGTGATATCAAAAACAGCTTGGAAGGAAATGTGTCTGGCTGTGTTGTGTGAGTAAACATCCTAATGAGCAGTATTTACTCCCTTGGTAAACGGTGATAATGACACTAATGTACAGCAGCAGCTACTGTTTATCAGCACGTCTCATGTGCAACGGTGAAATATTAAAAAGATCTTTGGACCCATCCAGAGTGTGTGATACTACTGCCATGCCTTGGGGTCTACTGTGTAATCTCTGTCAAACTACATATTGCTCGCTGACACTTTGTTCAGCATTCATGTAACAAGCTTTGGAACTGACAGCCAACTCCTGCTCTCAGACTTTATATTGTTCACTGCTGCTCCACTTGGCTTTCTGCACCATTTCCACAATCAATCTCAAATGGCTTTGACCAGGCCATTAACAACAGCCAGCGTATCCAACATCTACTCCCGATTGGCAACCTCTGTCTCTCCCTTTCTGTCATCACTCAGCTTTAATCAGACAGTGCCTCAAACTCACCGGTAATCCAAAATCCATCCGGGAAAAAGACATTACATATCAATCCAACATTTAACAACTGCTACCTGTCTACATTAAATCAAGACCAAAATCTATGGTTAAGAGCTTACTAATTAATATACAATTCTATCAGATAATGATGTTCCTGCTCTACTAAGGGATTGACTATGTGTACAACAGATGGAGTGACTTGGCATGGTCTAAATGTCCAAGCTGTAATTCTGCTGTAGGTTTGAAAATCCCTGTTAGAGGAAAAGACGGTAAGTAAGTAAAAGCCCACATGACCACAATAAGTAATGCTTTTACCAGGAAGAAAAGGACAAGGAAAATTGGAATAGCTATAAAAATGACCACACATTTGGGTTGAACGCAAACCTCTACATCACACAGAGAGCATTTCGGTGCAGAAGAGAGATAGAAGACACTCTGCAGCACCACACAATTACAGCAGTGGAGTCCAGAAAGATAAAACAGCAGGTGATAATACAAAGGGGAGCCACATAATGCAAAAAGATGGATGAAAACGTACCTGTTTCTCCCCACAGAGTATCATGGCTATCAATTTGCACAGCATGCTCATTATTCAACGCCAGCAAGCCTCTCACAACCTGCCAAACAAGAAACTTAGATTAATGGCGTAGTCTTTCAGCATAAGATATCAAATAAACCTTCAAGAAGTTATATGACATGCTGATTACATAGCAGAAAAGAAACAAGGAGTGGAGCCGTGAAACAAACTTCAGCTGATCAATACGGAGCTGCCCGCACAAACTGTGGTCCTCTAGCAGATGATAAATTAATCACAGCAGACTAGAGAACTGCTGATTCCTAAACCATGGGGTTAGGTGAGCCAAGGCCAATCTGAGTAATACATGAGTGTTAAGGGGTCTCCTCTTCTCTGTCTACAGCAGAGGTGTATGTGGGTCGATAGCTTCGCTTGGCCCAGTTCTATTATTCTGAGGTGCTCAGATCCAGGCCTGGGGATCCCAACCCAGCTAATGAGGAAGCCAAAATAAACCCAGCACCCACATTGCACCTGGGCAGCTGGAGGCACGGCGCTGTGATCGATCCCCTTCCGTGCTTTCAGATTGGCGAGACGGACAAACACCTCACACTGTATGTCATCATCACTGAGAACAAGATGTGCTCAGATTTTTCTATAGCTCCCTCTGCTTTCAGACATTCTCTCTGGAGTGTTGTTGTTGTGAAAAGACAGGCGAGGAGAGCCATAGAATTGGTTACCTCTACTCTATTGTATGCGTATATTGCATGTGTGGGTCGATAGCAGGCTTAGTTTTTCTTTCAAATAAATCCCTTAGTGGAGTGAATAACTGAAATGTTCCTTGCCAAGCAAGGGAGAAGGCACTTGCAGAGGAAATGCACATTTCACTCTTTCTATAGGTTCTATTACATATCCCCAGGCTCTAATTACATAAGATGATATTCACTGTTTGTATGTGTGGGGAAATGGGTGAGTATTGATTGTGTGTACAGTACGCGCATGTGTGTGTCAGTCTGACCTGTGTGTGTCCCATGCTGGAGGCCGCTATCAAAGCCTGCTGGAGGGCTTTGTTCTTCAGACCGCAGTCCTGCTGCTGGCCCTCATCGCTCCACTCCAGCTCCAACAGGTACTGGATGATCTCCGGGTGTCCTCGGAGAGCGGCGTGGACCAGCGCACACTGGCCACTCTTATCCACATGATCAACCTGGGCCACAACACAACACCATTGGCTTTACTGCACAGAAACAGTGGGATTCTACCCAACACCTGTGATCAAAGTATGTTCAAATAGCCTAGATGTACAGTATTTGCTGTGTCCATGTGGCGGAGCAGTGTCTGTGCCAATAAACGTGGCATTAGCCGTGCAGTTTCTATGAACACAAGTTAGGGGATGAAAGATGAAACCCTATGGTAGCTCTAAGTCATCAGAGTTTACTGAGGTGGAGGGTTACGAAGGCAGGCTCCTCACCTTGGCCCCTCTCTTGCAGAGCAGGCCGACTAGACCCAGGTGTCCTGCGGCGGCTGAGAAGCAGAGGGGGCTCATGCCGTTCTCGGAGACCACGTCTACGCTCGCCCCGAACTCCAGCAGCAGGGCGGCCATCTCCTGGTGGC
Organism: Centroberyx gerrardi; assembly: GCF_048128805.1. Taxonomy (NCBI): domain Eukaryota; kingdom Metazoa; phylum Chordata; class Actinopteri; order Beryciformes; family Berycidae; genus Centroberyx; species Centroberyx gerrardi. The sequence goes on along the minus strand of NC_136006.1, from coordinate 14,528,123 downwards.
CGAGGTGGGACTGGACGCAAAGCACCGGGGCGTTGTTCAGGACCTCCGTACGGTAGTTCACATTTGCCCCACCCAGCATCAGCAGACGACTCACCTGCAAATGACCATGCAAACACAGAAAGTTGGTTTGAAGCAAGAGTTATCAAGTGTAGTTTTGCATTTTAAGTATTCAAATTTAATTCATATTTCTTCTTTCTGATGTGAAAATGTATGTAAAATGTGTCTTTTTGAGACTTTTTTTATGCTTACTTGAATTGAAGCCAATTTAAGCCACCAATTTAAATACCAAAATAAAGAAACAAAAAGCTGGCAAAAACTGCCTGCCATGAACCTGTCATTACGAGGTGAAAAACATTTGAATAATGTTTAAGGTCTCAAATTTAAGCCATTTAAGATGAAGGATTTGCAGATACTGTCGTCCATGACTCATGCACATAGCATTACCATCTAGACCTCAGAGAGTCTAAGTGAAATTAAAATCTCTCCTTTTCTCTCATTTCATTGCAAGACATAATATTGCCTCAGGCTGATCTTGAGCTTTTTTTTTTTTTTCAAGCAAAGGTCGGACATTCAGTGGTCACATTCTATTGAACGCAGTAATTAAGTGGCTTATTCTCTTCCTTAACGAGGAAATGAATAATAAATGCTTAGTCAAACAGAACCATGGACTCAAATGAGTGTTAGAAAACAGGAAATGGAATTGGGTTTATTTATTGGAACCGCGGTGGAATAAATTTGCAGCGATTCCCAGAGGACAGAACAAGGCCATTTGTACCTGTCTTTTTGAGTGATGATATACTTATACAAAATAACTCGCAAAAAGACAATGAGGATGACAACAAGTGATGGAACCCTGCTGAAATGCTAAAGCTAATGACAAAGAAAAATGTATGATCATTTTGCTTAAAGCCAGAATACATCATTCCGACATAATGGCCTTTCCTGGAAAGGCCAATGATTTTCTCCCTTCCGAAGCAAAGCTGTAAGGTACAGAGGCAGTTGGCATAATTTAGAATAAAAAAAAAAAAAATCTAGCTCGACCATTAGCAAGGCCTTTTGTTTATCAAATTAATACTATTATGAAAGGCCCTTGGTAATTACTGAGAAGGACATAGGCTTATCCTCCCTGCAGAGAGCACCAGAGATAGCTATGGATCAAGCTAATGGCTAGAGAGCAAGATGCATCAATAATCTAGGCCAATGAGCATCTCTGTGCTGCTCTTCATGGTGGTATTCATCAGTGCTGGACTCACACTCATCACTGTAAGTGAGGGCTTCCAGGAAAAGACCCTAAGACTTATAATACACAACGTATTTCCATCAGTGGAATTAAAAAGCACTCAGGGAGGACATTTGAGGTGAGAGGAGATTGCAATAATACTACTGTCTATACATATTGCCATGAAATGAAATGTGATTAGAGACTTTGGGGGGAATGTCATTTGGACTGTACTGTGCAGATGTCGTTACCATGTGGAGTGTGTGTGTGTTTCTGTGAAGCCTGATTGACAGACGAGAGCCTGAGATGGTCTCACCTTGACGTTGGGTGTGTAGAGGTTCCTCAGCGAGGCCAAGGCTGCAGAAAGGCCGTCAGCGCTGCAGCTGATCCACAAAGCCTGCAGCACACTGGACGACACACCTGTTTTCTTACTCAGGCCCTGTACACACACACACACATACACACACACACATACACACCCAAGCATGGGCATGCAGACACGTGCGTACAGACACACACATACACACACACACACACACACACACAGTATACATCAATGAACCAGAGCTGTGTAAGCTCTCACTGCTTTTCTCCACATCCAGGGGCTTATCCTCCGGTAATACCATATTCATAATTCATAAATAAACATAGAGTGCACACCATGAAATTCCTAGAAGGGATGGAATTCAACTAAAGATGGATATAGAGTGCATGTAGGGTTTCATAGCTGTACCTTGAAGATGTGTGCTTTGAGGATGTGGTGCCCCAGCTCCATGGTCTGCTGGCGATTGAGTTTCCCCTCTTGGCGGGACAGCATGAAAGCCATGAGGGCGTGGCCAGTCCTGGGTTAGAAAACAGCAGAGAGGATATTCAGCTGTATAGCAGAATAGGTAACCAATAGGAAGACCGTAGGGTACTAGGGGACATAAGCTCTTAATATATGTATATTAACACAATTTTCATCAAGGTTTCATAAAATGGCCTAATTTTTGCTCTTTAGCCTCAGAACAAACTTTTGACCGAAATTCTTTGCTATATATAAATGCATTAATTGCATTAATTAATTAGTGGTTGGCATTGTTCATCACCCGCTGATTGAGCGCTGATGGCAGTGTTCCTCTGGCTCACTCACAATGAAAGTATTTTAACTGGCTCATCTGTAGACAGTTCAGCGAAATGTTAATTCCAGTCTTGAGGAGAGCGTTTTTGGCGTCATTATGGAGCATTATTCCATCTAGTGCTAGTGTGATTAGGCAAAAAAACGCTGTCTAGACGGCATGGGCTGTGCCTAACTGGTGCTTGGGAAGGGTGGAGGTGGGAGGGGTAGGAGCATACAAACCCCTGGGTTCCCCTTTCCTTCCGCACTGAGGCTCACTCTGGTGTTAATTAACACAGAACTTCATTAAAAGGACATGCATGATTGCAGTTCACTTTGATCTGGTTAAAATCCTCTCTATTGGTGCCTCCACTTTGTGTGTGTGTGTGTGTAAGTGTGTGTGGCATTGCGTTCACTTCTAAAAGGGGAAAATAACAAAGCAATGCAGCAGTTTTTTTTTTTCTATGCCTGCGTTCCTTGTGCCAGACTCTCAGCCTTTGTTTCTAATGATGGTGTTGGAAGACTGTGAAAGGCCTGAAAATAAAGGTAGGTTTTGGTCCATTTAGAGATGCCACTGTGTGAGCAGAGGTGAGACTAAAGCGCGATGGGGAGGACAAAAGCAAGCCGTAGTGACATCATCCAGTTTATTAAGTGTGCATGACAAAAGTCGCTAATGAGGGTAAGAGGGCTCCAGAATTACAATTAGGTAGCATTGCTAAAGCGCATCAGCCTGTCCCACAGGGCACAGAGGGCATGGCAGGAAACAATGAATCTGCAGATTGCAGTTTCCTCTGCAAACTCATCTAAGCTCAAGTGGAACACACAGCAGATTACTTGTTAATATTTCAAATGGCTGCATATATTATTCAAAATGTTGGAGCCAATTTGTTCCTTACTTAAAAGAAAGTCAAAGTTTTGACATTTCTTTTTACATTCAAAAAAACTTGTGTTGTAGCCTATTTCCTGACTGCTGATTCATATGTTCATGTCTATGTTTACAGGGAGACAATGTTAATAGGAACACACACTAAACTAATCATACTGCTTTTAACACAGCCAAATATGATGGATTTCAGCTAAATAAATCTCCCCACAAAGCAGTATGAGGTTGTTAATCCCATAAATTTTTGATGTCCAGCCTTTTCAGATCAGAGTTACCCAACGAGAGTTGACTTGACAGGACTGAGTGCCAGGATTTATGGAGACACTCCCTGTGCTACTGCCAAACACCCAGAGCTTAGGACCAAAGCAGGAAATATTACTTGTCAGCTTTTGTTCCTGGGTGGAAGCATAAATTCAGTGATTCCTTTTGCAGCAGAGGTCCCTGTAGGTTAGAAGAGTGTCCTTGTAAATGGTTCATTGCTGGTAAAAAAAACAAAAACCTAGGAGGCTGTAACGGATCAGCGATTGAGTTAAAAAGAGTGAGCTGATATGATTCCAACAAATACCAGGGACAATCTCAGCCTCAATTTCCTCTTGGGGCTAAGAAAATCTCTCTGGCTGAAATGAGTCATGCTGAACGTATCGATTGGAATTTTCTCCTTCATTTCCAAACAAACAACAAATTAAAGACTTCATGTCCGTTTACTTTTCAGACAAAATGGTGGGCAAGTCTCGCACACTATTTACAATTCAGAACCACGCTCAGAAGTAGAGGATCCAACAAGGTGATCATTTCTCAAACATCTGACTGCTATCTGCGGGGCCCATTTCCAAGCATCCCCTGGCAACCCTTCTTTTCTGCTCACAGGGCTGAATTTCAAGCAGCACTCCAAGTCACATCCCCACTTGCTGTAAGAATGTTATGATTAACAGCCTCCATCCACTCAACTCTCTAACAGATGGTCAAACCTGCAAAAGGCTTCATCAAGTTCAGATGGAGATCAATCACACTTGATTGTGGACTTTTTGAGATTATATACCTGCATGTAATTATCCTCAAGGCTAAATTTGTACTTGTTTTAAGGGACTGTTTGAGCTCTGTCTGTGATGCATTGGAAACCTTGTAATATTTGATAGATAGATAGATACATTGATAGATACATTCCTAAAGGGAGTGCAGTTACTGTATATGTCTGACCTGGGGTCACAGAGGAAGTCGGTACTTTCTCCATCAGCTCTCCACACGAGCCACTCTCTGAAGGAGGGGTGGCAGAACATGCGCGTCTTGTCCCGCCGTTTGATGAGGAAGCAGGAGAGCAGCTCCATGCGTTGCTGGAAGTCCTCCCACTGCAGCTCCCCTTGGACGCTCCCAGCGTTGATGGCCTGGAATAGCTGTTCATCAGTCATGGGGTGCAGCGAGGCCAGCGCTACATTGAGGATGGGCAGTGAGCGCTCAAACGCCGAGTTGGTCATGAACTTCATGTTGCACTGCAGCTGGTAGAGCTCAGCCAGCGAGACGGGCACCACCTTGTAGCTGGCACTCTTGATGACCAGGTGGCCTCTCTCGAACAGATCCAGGGTGAGTTTGAGGTACAGGTAGGAGCCCTGGCTTCGGGAGATCAGGTGGCTACTCAGCTTGCCCACGATGATAGGGTCGGCCTTGCCATTGAGGCTAATGTTGTTCATGATATCCTTGCTGCCGTTGATGCGGTACTGGATGTACGCATTGAGGTCGTTGTTTATCTCTTTGTTGTCGGAGAAATCATCCAGGGAGATCTTAGAGAAGGGCAGGAGGCTGGTGATCTCCTATGGAAGAAACAAGGTTAGGATATTATGAGAGCGATTTACTGGAAATTACATTTGAGGAGCCATGCTGCTTAATCTCTTCCTCATCACAGATAATTACGTCTATGTTAATAAGAAAATGTGTAGAGGAATAATCAAACCTCGATGCCTGAATATCAACAAGCAATTTTGAAACTTACATTCTGCTATATAAATTGTATCCCTTCTGACCACACCAGAAAATTAAATGATTGAAGGCCAAAAGCATTCCTCTCGTCCTGAGGCCTGCCTTGTGTGTAGTTGCTGCTTCTGTGTGCAGGGTTGCTAACATATGCTGAGTGAAGGCGCTATCAGGCCGCAGCAGACACTTGCCACTGTTGGAACCATGTGGCTGTGAGGACAATAGGACGGGGAAACTGAGAATGAAGATGCAGGGGGGGGCAACAGGGACACCTCCAGCAGGCAAGCAGAGACCTGAGCCAGAGCCCGCACTTCAATCTCCCTCCTAGGGGTTGGAGAAATCAATGCACCTTAATCCTCCAATCCCCTGCCCGTCTGAGGCTAGAGAAACATTGCCTCAGTGAGATAACACCTTCTCCTCCTCATCCTGACAGGGAACAGCAGACGGAGAGACACAAACAAAAACACACATATACATGCATGCACGGACACACGCACACACGCACATAATCCACAAGATGGCCGAAGTGTTAGCAACACCTCACAGAGAGGCCAGGTATTAGTCTGGTCAGCGGCGAGCAAAGGCCATTATCGTGAACCCTTCCTCCTTTTTGAGATCCTGTTTGTCTGCTGAATGTGTGAAGCAACACTATCACTCTTTCACGACACTTCTCTGCATTACTATGGGGCTGTGGTTGTGAATTGAGAAGCGTTCTCCAAAAGCTTTGTAGGAAAAGTATTCTCTGGCTTCTACTATGCTAGATGACTGATTCATCTTCCTTACTTTTTATCTATGCCCCAAGCTGCTCTGACATCCTGACATGTGAAACTAACTAAAACTAGTTTAGAGGTTCTGAGACACATTCCTTCCAATTTAAAATTGCTTCACTGTGTCAATCAGAGCCCAACTACATTCCTTTCACGGCAGGGTTTTAACCAAATTGCGTTGTGCGTTGTAGACTGGGGGATCCAAAAACTCTTTCCACATCACAGACTCATCCCGACCATGAGAGGATTAATGGAACTGAATATAAAAGACCTGAATGTAAAATGTGAATAACCACTGCAATATATTGGCTTAGCACATCCACAGAACCTTGCCATAAACAGAATTTCAATGCTCCCTTGCAGGATAAACAAATGAGCTGCACTCGGTCTGCAGTGTAGAGCATACTGATGGACAGCGCCCTGGGCCTGGCTTCTGAATGGGCATTAATAACTTGAGTTCTGGCTGTCAGTCAGTCGGCTGCCACATTATCCCAGGCTCAGGCTGAGCGCTCCATCCCAGCAAAGACAATCAGCCGTCATGTGGCTCATCAGGCCTGTCAAAGCCTCAGCCTTCCCCGGTGTGAGCTCACCACAGGCCCAGCTCAGCTCCTCAATTGGGAGACCCAGTGTCACTTTCACTCCAAGCTAGTCAACTCAAAGCGCCTCGCTCCTCTTTCCCTGTCATGCAGTCTTGTTTCCCGGGTCACTGATACTTCCACTCCTTCTCTAATGTTCCTGGATACACTTGACAGAAATGACTCTTTGTAGAGAGCAGAATATGACAAGGAGGAACGGCTCATGAAACCCTTTCAACTTTCACACTTGTCAGAATCTACAGGGCCTGATGTCAGTCAGTGAGAGGAGTATCAAAAATTGATAGCGGATTCCACTTGCAGTTTGTTACTCAGTTTTTTCACTTGACATTGTGACATTTTACATGTGTATTGAGTGAACTATGAAATCAAGCTAACCTAATGATCCAATTACAACTCTGCCATATTGGAAGTAATGTCAGCTGAAATATTTAATGTATCTGAGTGATGATTATTCGTTTAGACATTTAGACATATTCCAAGAAAAATATGTCTCCGGTATGACGAGAACACAGCGCAAACTTGTTTCTTAACAAACTCTTCCTTACCAGCAAGTTGACCCGGACAGTGACCACAAGTTTGAGCCAGGAGGGGAACTTGGTAATGATCTTGGTGATGAAGGAGGCGATAGTGTCTCCGTAGTCAGGCTTGTGGAACTCTGCTTCGTTCAGCCCGTCTATCAAGATGATGTGGTCCTCCTCTGGGATCTTCCGCTCTGGATACACACACACAAACACCCATAGAGGTAAGGAGGTGTGCAATGAGGTACAGCTCTTAACAATTTTAGTTGAAAGAAACTGTAACATTACAGAAGAATAAGTTTGTGTAGTGGTGGTGTGTGTGTGTGTCTGGAAGGGGGTGGGGGGTGGGGGGAGGGATGCATGCTTAGAAACCTACACTTTTTCTTTTTCAGGTGGGCTACATTTTGCCACAATACCTGCAATGGATTAACAATTCACTGTAACACCTTTACCCAGGTTTCTAATTAATTAACTTGAGTGGTATTAACTCCACACCACAGCTCCACTAAACTGCTCCGTGGCGAGACTGCGGAGACGTGCTTTACTTCACTGCAGTAAGCCAGGCTCTCTCACAGGTGGGGTGTGAGTGAGCGGTAAGGGCCTTTTCTCCGACTGATCAACTACACAGCCCCAATGTACCCACTTCAGTCCTCACTGGAATGTCAAATGATATTTGCTCTGCAAAGAAAACGTTAATATTTTCAGTGGCAGTGGTTGAGATACTGTGGGCAATCAGGGGAAAAAACCTTTCTATCATTCTTTTTCTATCAAAGCCTTGCAAAAGTCCTATTTAACGTCCTATGAATGGATGCGAGCGTAATGTGTTTCTTTGTGATGGAGCAGATAAATCAACACTTCATTTCCATATAAAGCTAAATGCATCAGGTCATTCATATCAGTTAGGTAGGGAGAAGTGGGAGAAAGGGATGGAGGAAGACAGAGCAGGGAGGTATGTGATCTGTCACAGGCATGGTCCATGCCTCCATGCTCCACTGCTACCCACCACACTGATTCACACTCTCTAACCAAGTCTGTCACATAAACAGGTCGTTAATTTTTCTGCATCTATAGTGCCTCTTGTAAAAACAAATTGATTTAAATGTGCACCAAGGAATGCGGTATCTACTGTGCGTGAAACAACCCTGTGACCTTGAGATAGGTAGGTGAATGGCTGTGTTTCTTTTTCTACAAGATATTCATCTTGCATTTTGTATGTTTGTATGCATTCATGCATAGAAACAAATGCACACATACACACACACAGCTGTCCTTGCTCACCTCAGAGAAATTCTATTCTACAGTAAAAAAAAACATTCAATGTGTACCGTCAATCAAAATCAATACAATATCAGAGAATCCACTGTGCTTCAATATGAAGCAATTACCTCGATGTAGAAGCCAAAGATAAGCCTGTATTTCACTTTGTTTGTATGGGCACAGAATTTAATTTGTCTCACTAGATGGGTTCTCAGGTGACCTTCTTAATGCAGTTAACCTCTCCACATACAGTTTCAGACTCAACATGTGCCCAGGTTACTCAACAGTTTACAAAGGACATGCTTAGTAAAAACAAACAAGTGAAAACTAGCGAGAGTGCTAGCTACATGCTTGTCAGCTGTGAGCATCTTGACAAGTAATGTAAGAAATGTTTTCTATGAGGACTGTCAGGGATACAGACAACACCTCTAATCTTGTAGCAGCAACACCTTTTATTGAGACAACTAAGGGTTTGGAGTAGAAATGTTACTTGTCATTTGTCTACAGTTTTGTACGTCTCACCAGACAAAGCTATCTTTGACCAGTGACTATCTATCTAACTATCTATTGAAGACACAGAAACACAGACAGCGTCGCTACCATATTCAAGTACTTACATCATCAGTTAGTCAATCTAAAATATTTCAGCTACAGCTGGGAATGGACTAGTATCAAGCCAGCTAGAATAAAAAAAAAAAATGAGACTTCTGGTCACAACCTTAAGTTCAAAACAAAACTCTTATTCTACCCATCTCTAGCTGGCTAGACGCAGCTTAAGAACTGGAAGTAGCCAATCCCAAGGAGTTCTCTATGTAACACTACCCATGATTCCATAAAAATATAAAGTACATGAAAATGTCTTTATTTTTATCGAAACACATTGTACAATCCGTTATTACATTGCCATCTTTACACACCATGAAAGTGAGTGAGGTATAGAAGCTTGCACATACAAAATACTGACAGTCCTATGGGGCGCCATCTCACTGATAGTAGACTATATACTGCTGAAGTCGTCAATCAGCGCTATTCTGCAGGCCAATAGGGGTTACAACCACATTAAGTAAACAAATCAAACAGGGCCATCAGATGACCTATAAAGCTTACTACCACAGTCAATTCAGACAAGCACAGCAGCTCAACATTGACTTCAACAAAATCTTACAGTCACTTACAGACAAATCAAGATCTAGATGCTTGCCAGCACTGTTGCAGAGTATAAAGTCTGTGCAATTCCAAAGAACACTATATACATTACACTGTTTCCTGGACTTCTCTGGAGTAGAGGGGGACTGTTAAAGAATAAAACAGTCAGAGATTGAGGTACAGCAGAAGAAGCCAATAGAGGTGAAATATTGGGAAATTGGGACAGTAGCGTTTTACCTTTACGCAGGTTGGCTAGTGGCTCAAGGACACCCCTCCGGAAAGCGGCCATGGGGTCCTGGACGCAGGAGCGCAGACTGAGCATGCTCTGTAGGTGGGGCTCTTTCAGCAACAGCTCACGGTACGCACCAAGCTGGTGTGCTCTGCACAGCAGGGCGGCGATACTATGCACAAACTCCGGTACCAGGCAAGTGTAGGTGTTGTCAGCCTGGCAGTAGTGATATGCCACCACCTGGAAAACAAGGGGGAGGGAGAAAAGAGATATTTTATTGAAACGTTCTTGACTTTAGACTTAAATGCATAATTTAAAAACATCTCACAACAATCACTGTGAAGAGCTTACATTGTTGTTGGCTTTAGCCACAAACAATCTTCAAAGCTTGCTGCAGTAGCATGACCTCAAAAGTATTTGCAAAAGCCAACAGGCTTGTTGACTAAAGGGCATTTGATGTGATACTGTAGCCTGGTACCCCAACTAAGCCGTCATTGCCCTCATTCCAGTGTGGCATTACTATGGAGCTGTACATCTAAGGTGGGAAATTCTGTACAGTGCTCAACCTTGTCTGATGACTTTATTCACAACCTCCATAAACCCACATAAGTTTACTCCAGCCCAGTTGAAAACCCGTTTTGATCCACTCTCTACCCACATTACAGAAGGGAAGATGAACTAGCTGAGCAATGCCTGACCGCCTCAGATGACCTCTACTACCAAAGCAGCCAGTGAATCCCAGGTGGAACTCTAAAAGTAGGATCTTCTGCTTCTAAACAGGTTGCTGCGGTGTTCCATGGACGTCTGATTTAGAAAGTAAGAGGAGGGATAGGGATGAGGAGGAGGAGGGAAACGGGAGATGCCCTAGGGATGTGTGACTCTGTTCTAATTACAGTCCAACCTGGAGGAGCTGACACACTTCCAGGGGCAGCAGGAGGAGGAGCAGGTGACCAGCTCCTCCACTGGCTCTACCTCTGCTGCTGCCGGCTGCTGCGGCTGGCTGGGACACTGCAGAGCAGCATGTCCCAAAACACAGTGATGACCAGCCTCTGGAAAAGTCACAGACTATACCCCAAAGCTGAATGTTCATTAATCAGATGAAGTAAAAAAGCTCCTATATTTTATTCTGTGCACTGCACATTGAACATTTTTGGATGCAGCTTTCTTGTAAGTCACGCCACAGTGACATCTGAAAGTGCTCATTTGTAACGGCGGAACCATGTGGACTAATAAATCCACAGTAAGTACTTTGGCTGTAACAAAGTGATGCCCATCGGTCATGCTGTAATCTCCTTTCTATTGAGATGGCACTGAAGACTTGGCACACAGTGGGTCAGTCAGCGAGAGAGGGACAGGAGAGGACCTTGAGGTACAGACAAATAGACAGATAGGCTACACCGCCTTTTTGGACATGTCTTAATTTCCTGTGATGCATAACTGAAATCCCTCCCCTTGAATGATGGCACTCATCTATGTTTGGATCTACAGGGTTAATAGCATTGGCTTGTTCTACACCGTGTCAGGGGCAAACGGTGGTCTGAAAGCTTCGGGTAACAGGCTGGCAGAGGACATCAATCAGAAAAGTAGGCAAACTCAGTGAGGTTTTTCACTGACTGTAATGATGCACCAGCCAAGGAAGAAAATGATCACAAGTGTCAGTCAAACTGACACTTGTGATCATTATTATTATTGAATTTAGGGACACTAAAGCAGCATAAAAGAAATTAAAGGATGGGGAAAAAATAATTACATAAAGGCAAGTCGCAAATCTCTGTTTCAAGTTCAAATGTTTAAAAATTCTGAAATTACTTCTTATCCTATCCCTAACTTCATTCTCAAAAGCAGAATATTTTGTGAAATATAATTATTTACCACATTGAGTGTCTGATTCATTGATCCTTTGCAAAATGATTAACAAATGTTTACATTGAACTTACAGCAAACACTACATCTTTCTGTCTTTTCTGGACAGTGATGTGAAACATCAGTGCCAAATTTCCTTACTAGGACGGGCTTTAAACTTGTCTAACCACTTAGTAAAACTGCCAGAAAAAACAAATGTTTTCTACGAGGGATGCAATAACATAGCCGCAGATGGGAGCTACGACATCATGTAGACAACAAACAAGTTAATTAAATTTTAAAATAAGTTACAAACGGCTGGTTACAACTTTTCTCATTTGTATATACACAGTCACTCTGGAGAGACACCTGAGACAGAAACTGCAGTAATGGGATATTTCGATATCCAAGCCAAACAGACCACTACCTAATCAATGAGCCATACGCATCTGATGACCGACACATTAAGACGTAAAATTCTGCAGTGCACCTGCAGTAGTTCAACATCTACTGGGACAGCAGTGAATTTGCTTTTGAGAAACAATACCTAAAAATGTACCTCTGCAATATGAATAAAATATTAAACTTGTGATAAACCATAAAATGTAATAGCTTCAGTACCCCAGTTATGAGGGCAATTTCAAATCAGTGATTTAAAAAAAAAAAACTCTGACAGAATTTGACAGAAGCTGTTCTGCATGTGCATCAGTATTCACACATCACAGGAACAGAGCTCCTGTGAGAGTGCCTGTTGGAAACACTTTACAGAATAATTGGCTTGAGGGATGCAGCTTGGGTTTCAGAGATATTTAGATGTGGCATAAAGTGAGCTGTCGGCACATGAACTATGGCATTCGCAGTAGCAGAGGCAAGCTGTCGTCATCTGATGCACCATTTCAATGTTTAAGAGGGATCCATGACAGAGCAAGAGTGTAAACTCTGAAGATGGGTTACAGGGAAGATAGGGTGTAATCAGAAACATTAAAAAATCAAGGAAAAAAGCAGGAAGTGGTGGTCTCCCAATCAGTGACAAACTCCAATTAGAGAGCTGTGTGTTCAAACAACTTCAATCGCCAAAAAAATAAAAAAAATAAAAATCACATGCCTGAGTCAAAAACATAGGTGTACTTTACTGTTGTAGGAGCTTCAAACAGGGAAACAGTTAATCGATCAGACTAACCTGCCATCACAAAACTATCAAACTAATCAAATGAATGCCATTGAGAGCCTCATATTAGAAAACTGTCTCTGAAACACAGTAGTCCCACTTCTTCCCTGTCAGCAGGGTAAACATTCCTGAAGTTATTAAATGCTTCTGAGAGTTTCAGCCGACCGCAAGTATTTCTAAAATGTACTAAATGTGCAGCTATTGTGCTAAGCAGCCCATCAGTGCGCAGTGCTCAGCAGTGTTGTTTATTTAAAACAGCACAGGAGAATAGACGTAATCACACATGGTGCAACAGTGAATGGCAGATTGCTATTCAAAATGCCATAACAAGGTAACTTTCTGGAATGGAAACAATTACATGGTAAATGTATAAACTGTAAAGCTGTATTCAGGCTTAAGAAAACAGGACAGCAGGGCACCTCTGCGGCAATTTTAAAAATAGCACCCCCAAGATGTAGTGCTGATAATTATTTATTCGGTAATACAATCCTGATTGAATTTTGTTGACAATAATTGGATACTTAATGAGTGATAGGGTCTTTTGTGCATAGAAAATGATGACAAGCTATTAGGTCTTAGGTATTGTTTTTATTGTCTAGCGCATCTATGGTATTGCAAGTTGTGCTGCTGCTTAATGACTGGCAAAGATAATGAAAGCTTGCTCAGGTGTAACCTCTGGAGGATAGAAAAGATTAAAAAAAGGATTCTCAAAGCTGACTTAAGTTTTACGCTCCAGGAACCCGTCAAGACTGCGCCTCATGTTCTGAACTGTAAGGAACAATGTGCTGTTGAGGACAAATTAATCCACCTGAGGCTATTCTGACCATACTGTTACTCTGTTCCCTTGGCAACATAGAGAATGACCCTATGGGAGTCTTAGCTCTACACAATGCGATTTTCCACCATCTGTGAGTGAACAGGGCATGCTCAAGACTTTTCTGTCTTCCCACTGCCTCATATTAACATTGCAGTTCTGAAAATGAGACGGTGCCGACTTTGATATTGGACTTGCTTCTCAAGGCTGGTTGTTTAACTAAGCTCACTGCTGCTCAAATCAAACAAGCCTATGATATGAAAGGTCTCTTAAACAAAGACCGATGGTGGGATTGTCTTTCATAAACTCAGCAGATCCCCTAGGAACGTCTATAATTCAGAGGCTTCATATCAAACAAAATGAATATAAACAAACATAAATCAACTGAGAGTACCCAGTGTCATGTTTCTGCAATGCAGCTCATACATACTAAAAAGCAACACTGCACACCATGAGCATTTTTGTCATAAGGGAGAATATCACTGGCAAGTCTGCAGGGGGGGAATGAGATAAGGTGGATGAAGGACAGGAGAAATAAACTATGGGAGAAGAAACAGACTGCGAGGAAAGTACACCCAGCTCATCAATTAATATATAGACAACAGACTGCAATCCATCTGCTCAAATTGTGACAGATGCACACCAAAAGATGATAACAACATGACTGTACTCTCATGTGACAGCTGTAATCAGAGAAATGTATTATAAAGCTAACTGGCATAGTGGTAAAGGCTTACATTTGTGTTTGAAGATGGACCAAAATGCTAAAGACCTTATCAAGTCATAAGGACATGTGAGAGAATGTCTGTTTTTTTCCTTTCAGGTTACTCTGACACTTGTCTCTGTGATTGTTCTTGAATGCCGGGGTCTCAGATCAAGTCGTACCTTGGCGGCCAGGCGTTTGACGGCCTCCTCCCTGCGCCTCTGGATCTCGGGGGTCCCCGGGCAGCTGCTGTTCCTCAGTGTGTTGGTGGCACTGGGAGGTGGAGTGGGCTGTGGAGGCTGGCTGAGAGGCAGCTCTGTGTTTGGTTCTCCCCCACCTGGCAGATAAACACACACACAGTGGGTCAGATATGCATCTAGACATATAATACATACACTAACAGTCAAAAGTTTGGACACACCGCATTTTTCTTTATTTTTACTATTTTCCACATTTTAAAATAACAGTAAAGACATAAAACTATGACATCACACAAATGGAAAAAAGTGTTAAACAAATCAAAACTATCTCATGTTTTAGATTCTTTAAAGTAGCTGCCCTTTGCCTTGATGGAAAGGCAAAGGCTTTGGAAAGAAATTCATACACAGGCATCAACTTCACTATTTATATTTGTCTAAGAAACACATTTCAAGCATTTAAGCATAAACCTTTAGATCAAAATGGCTTTAAGATCATGAAAAACATAGTACAGTCAATCAGGTGTGTCCAAACTTTTGACTGGTAGTGTATGGAAGCTATCATGACAACATACAGCATATGAGCATGTCATATGTCAGAATCACATGTCTAACCCTTGGTCTAATCACAAGGAGTAAATTTGCATATGCATACCTCCTTTTCCTAATTGTGCCCATGAGTCAACATCAAGTAATCAAATCACAATTACCAAATAGATTATTGAAAAAAATGTAAATGTAAATACTTTCACTTAGTAATGGGGCATCCAATTTGTCTATATGAAATATTAATGGTTCACTCAAGTAAATTTTACTGATGGGTTTGACCTTATTTCAAATGATGCAACAGTCAAATCTGTTTTATGTAACCCCCTGCCAGCTCTTCAATATGTTTACACATTCGACATGTTGCTTATGACACACATAGATGCTGACAGATTAGGCCTTATTTGGTGAAATCAGATAAACAGTAGCTGATGGAGGAGCTTTGACATGGGGTTTCATAGTGTCAGTGGACATAATCACACTCCAACTTCACAAGATAATATTAAAATGTGAATATTAAAAGAAACCATAAATCCCAAATAGACAGTGAAAACTTTTAGCCAATATTATTTCTACAACGGAGCTCACATCCAAAGGCATATACTAAAATTATTACTTTTGGGGGAGGCACTAGGACTGTTGGAGGCGATCTGACGCATGCGGCCTCCGTGGCAGCTGAGCGCTACTAGCCGGGAGATAATGGCCGTTTTTCCATAACCCACGCTGCCCACCACAACAGTGCCGCGGTTCTCGATGGACTCGCTGGCCTTCAGGACATCCTCCAGCTGCTGAAAGAGCCAATCACGGCCCACAAACACAGAGTCCGTGGTGATGCTGGGCACCTCAAACAACAGGGGCTTGAGCATGATGTCCACAGGCTTGTAGGGAGCAAAACGAGCTGGGGGAAAAAGGAAATGAAACAAATTATTACCCAAAGCAAATTGCATAATTATTTTTCTTTTGAACAATGTTTAACATTGGATCATAGAAACTGTAACATCTCATATTCACACAGGCAAAGGCATGAAACACACTTCAGCTCGCTGCTGGAATTAATCCAAGCTTTCTGTCAGTAATAATTTGTTTTTTCATGTTTACACCACCGCTATTTACCTGTAAGCTCTTCTATATCCTCTGAAGGATGGGGTTTCAACAAAATGATGCAATGAAATTCAACATTCGACACGGTGTGGAAAAAAATGGAGCTAAGTCATGACTACTGGTAACTACAAGCTGACACTGACTTCTAGTTCTGTATTAATATATCTCAAAAATAATTTCCTCTTTCCCGCGCTTTTACCCATGCCAGAAGCAGAGCTCTGACAAAAGACCAACTTTTGGCTTATGTAGTAAAGTGTTATGGTGGTAATGCATTGATGTATAAGGTGATGTACAAGGGCAACATTTTTGGGCTGATGAGCAATGTTGCCTTCATTGTGATTTTTTCCAGGTTGGGCAAAATCATTTCGTTTTACAGAGATATAAGAAACAAAACTATAGAAACATACTGTTGGTCAATTGTTTTCAAAGTTTGTGCAACAGTAGGAAAAATAATACCATACCTGATTTCACAACTAGAGTCTAGAACTGCTACTGACCATAACGCTGAGCAGCATAAAACTGTTTACAGCCCCTGGCGATAATGGAGGCATACGACTAAATATTTGCATACATACAGAACAAAAATCTAGCCTGGAGAGACATGTATAAACTATAGCCTGTTCCTCAATACTTATGTTTTCTTCCACAGGGATATGAAAACTAAACCACTGACATGATGCCAGCAACTTCAACTATGTTGAAGGAAGTGTGGAAAGGGAAGGAGAGGTTTTCAAAAGAGGGTTAAATAGTTTGAGTATCTAATGATGTCATAGTAAATTATTCATGTTCTCATCAAATATTCACTCTGTGGGATTTCTCTCAGTGAGACTGAGGTTTAAACACATATAGCGAGAAGATAAAGGAGGATGAACCAAAGAATCCTTACATGGTTTTAACAGCAAAGATGGAGCTTAATAAAAAAGCTAAAAATGTGTGCATATGAGTAGTGGTAGATTCTGCTGCATTCTACAAGATTATCATGCAGTTGTCCTCATTCACTATTAGTGATTTTTTGTAAAAGCCCAGTATGCAGTTGCTAGCAGATCTACAGATACACACAGGGCATCCAGGTTATAGCTAGCTAGCTAGCGATGCCACCAGTTCTTTACTGCTACCTAGCATTAACAAACCATGAATTCTTACCATTTTAAAATCTGCTGACAGCACCAACAGACAAATGTGTAAAAGTTGACATGGCGAACATCATGATGGGCTAACAAACATACAAAATAGATGTCTAGATAAATAGACGGTTGCGACCTAAAAATATGTGGATTGGCCAGGAATCTATGAGCAGATGTGCTCGCTGATGTGTTTTCCCGCTTTGCCCTGGTTGCCCTATGTGTATCTATACAGCAATATTGCATGGCACAGTTACCTTTAGAGTCCTGAGGTGGCCTCCCTCCTGTATTATGCCAGGGCAGGCGAATGGATGTCCGCAGGGGTGTGTTGCGCTGTTCATCAAGAAAGCTCAGGTCTTCCAGTTTTGTGGAACTGGTAGCTGTAGAGAAAGAGAGAGACACAGACAGAAAGAAAGAGAGAGAGAGAGAGAGAGAGAGAGAGAGAGAGAGAGAGAGAGAGAGAGAGAGAGAGAGACAGTCAGGCAGGCAATTAGGTGCATTTTGAATGTTTTTGTTCTAAATACTGTAAAGAGAGTAAGATAGAAACACGCAAGAGACAAATCTTGTGGGACATATGGCATCTCTGAGAGCAGAGTGGAGGAGAGTGAAGGAGAGGTGGGCCGGTGTGCCGTGGCATTTGTAGCTCCCCGGAGGTGGTGTGGGCAGGTACAAGAATGGCAAACAGAAGAGCAGCATCCCCAAGCCAGGACAGAAACACCCCCTGTTCCTCTGATTCGAGCTGACAGCTACACAGAGTATAGCAGTGAGAGGTCTGTCCCCACAAACACTCCCCCTGGGCTGTGCAGAGAGGGCAGACAACTAACTGAAAACCACTATCTTTACTAAAACTATAGACGGGCTAACCAACTGTAGCAGGCTACAGAAAGATCACACTTCACAGTTCCAGTACTATATTGCTGAGAAATTACATTCTCAGCAATATAGTACTCATACAACTCATACATTACCCTCTTTATCAGCTTATTATTACATCTCATGGATTCCTCAGCACCACAGCCTTTTAAAGATGCCCAAGAATTGTTTCACAACAAAATTAAGAGGTGCAAATAGAGTTCTGCTATCCAATGCTATCCATGTTATGTCCATTTAGAAGTTCATCTTTCACTATCTTGAAAGTGTAGAGCATCCAGTCCAAAAATGAAGGGCTGAAGTTACCTTCTATCCAGAATTTGTTTGAATTTTGTGTGATCCATCATTTTCTAACAGTTTGAGTAGTACAAGTCTCTCAGTAGGAGACTTTTCGGAATGAAACTCTGCAAATAAACCATGTAATGAGCCAGTGATTACAAAGCAATTCAGCTCCTAGTCTGAAGTGTGAGACCTGCTCTGAAAACATATGAGAGATGTACATTAGTGCAACAAGGTCTCTCCTCCGATCGCTGTTCACTGTGCAACAATACCATCACCATGGAGACCCATGCTCTCCTGGTCCTGTTGAAGAGGAGAATCAAAGCCTCTGCTTTCTACTTCATCAGCCTCAGCTGGAAGAGACTGTCACAATCACTCGCTCTCTTCTTCACTCCCTCCCTCCCTCACTTGGTCGCTAACTTCCTCTCCAGAATGTCCCACTAATTAGAGCCCGTCTGTTGACAACAGAGCAACTGAGGAAGCTACCATCAATACAACTTTGACAGGAATAAAAGAAGGCCCTCATGGATACTTTTACTACAATGAATGGTGCTTTGGCTAAAAACTATAATGGACACAGCCTAGACTACAACAAACAATGTACAAAACAACAAGTAAAACAGACACACTTTACAATCAGTCAATGCAGGACAGTCCAGAACTAACACTAACATGGTGCACCCATGTACGTCTACTCCTAAAGCTAAGCTGAACAGCTACTTACATCCAGCAGCAGAGCCAGAGAGCTTGGAAGGACAGCGGGGATTTTAACAGCCCTCCCCTGGTCCCCAGCATGGAGCAGGCTGGGCAGGCAGACAGACAAGTACGCAGGGCGGAGGCCCTTAGCTAAAGCTCTGGAGATTTCTCCCAGTGGATGAGCTCACCGGGGGCACCCAAGTGATTCTTCTGCCCCAGTGCTCCCATCCAGGCACACTGGCAGCATTCAACTGGTGAGTAGAGGGCTTGGCTGTCCTCTCACTAGCGCTCAGTCAGTCACAGCATCCACAGCATTAGGCACTCGCTCAATGAATGCAGCGCTTTCCGGGAGAGTGTCTCCCCCCCCTCCCCACCTCCCTGCCCATGCCTTTCCCTTCACACACTCTCTCTCTCTCTCCATCTCTCTCTCTCTCTCTCACACACACACAAATGCACAAATTTTGGCAAGCGAGCAGCGGAGGGGAAAACGGAGTGAATACAGAAGAGAAAAAAAAGAGAAACGGAGAGATCTGATATCCAACGTGGCTGACAGTTTGCACTGGGCAGCCGGTGTAGCATTAATCAATGATCCTCTCTCGGGTGGGGTAGGGGGGTGGGGGTTGGAGGGGCATACGAAAGACGGGGTAGTGAAAAGCAGGAAGGGAGAACAGAGAATGATGTAAGACAGCACATGAAAGAAGCAGGTGACACGGACACAGTGATGGGAAGAGAGAGACAGAAAGAGAGAGAGAGAGAGAGAGAGAGAGAGAGAGAGAGAGTGAGAAATAAAGTCTATGCAGCAAATCAGCACTAGTGCATCACTCAAGCCCCTTGCTGACATTAGAGGACCACAGGAGGATTTCTCTATTTTGTTTTCTCTCCCTCTCCCTCTCTATCTCTCATGCTAAACTGTCTATCCAAATTTGGGATTTCTCAAGTGCAATGGGGAACTATGGAGAGCCAAAAAGCCATAATAACGATTATTCTACACCAGATGTCTTTTCTCATGAGTCCAATAAGCAAAAGATGAAGATATTAGTCAGTTGGACTTGCCAAAGTAGTACAGATGCACACAGCGATTAGGTATTCTTTCATTCCTGTCTGTAATAATGCATCCTGCAGCATCAACATTTCTTTCCCTTTGAAAAAAAAATGTTTTTGAAGTCATATTTCTTGTTTTTCCACATTTCTTTCAAGGCCAAAATTTTCCCCAGGGTGCCATCATTCCCCTCCTCTCCTCCCCTTTAGTTTCCCTCACTCCCCTCAGTCTCTCTATCTCTTCCTATTGTTGCAGATTCCCTCTTCATTGATAGTGCGTACATGTGATACCTTGAAGTCTGTGTGCTTGCAACGACTTTGAAGCTGTACAGATGTGTCAGGCTGTATTCTGATGAAAATAGGGTTCTTTTTTTTTCTTTCTTTTTCCTCTGGCAGGTCTGCCCTTTGAATCCCTCTGTTCTCTGTTTCCCATGACAGAGGAGGAAGGAGGGCTGAGCTTCTCTGTTCCAAGCATCCCGACTTCTCTGCCTGTTTGACTTGAAACCTGTGCCTGGTCCATTCACTCCCGTCCCCTCTTTACCTGGACTGGTATCCATTTAACACACTCTCCCTCACCCTGCCTGCCACCCTTGACTTCTCATGTTGCAGGGGTGTGTTGGAACCATGTTGTGTGATGAGTAAACTTGACAAAGGTTTATTGGTTTATTGGATAGGATCCCTATTATCTGCTGTGCAAACAGCCGCAATTCTTTCTGGGGTCCACAAATAAACACCACATACAATTATAACAGATAATAATACAACAGAAAATAAAAAGAAATACAAAAAATAAAATAAATAATAATAATAATACTTGAAATTCCATGAATTCTCTCCAAGATCCATGGCAAAATATTGGGTTGCTACGTCACATGTCAAGGCTCGATTCGAGCTCTGTGATACCTGCAACACTCTGCCTCACCCCGCCTGCCCTCCATCTATGGGAAGTTTATTGATGGCAAATGGATTCTGTACTAAATAGGGCTGCAGCTATCGATTATTTTAGTAATCGAGTATTCTACCGATTATCCCATCGATTAATCGAGTAATCGGATAAGAAATACTTTTGCTTTATTAAAGAGCAATAGTAAATATACAAAAGAGAAAAGCTGTCCGCACGAAGCTGTCCATACGACACTGTGATTTACTGAAAACGAGGTGAAATAATAATTATTATTGATATTTATTACTAGGCCTAAATATCATACAAGTTCATAAGACTGGCTAATGTACATTTATTTACTATGTTGAAGGGTTGCCCTACACCTGCTGACCCTACTCACTGCAATCAAACTAAACTGAATATACCTGCTGTATTGGACTGGTGCATTTTAGGCTCCAATTGCTACTTACACCACCTGATATTTTGCTTTCTGGGGTATTTTATGCATCACTGTGAGGGGAGTAGGTGTGTGTGTGTGTGTGTGTGTATGTGTGTGACTATCATAATAATAACATGAATGAAGCTCAGGCTTTCACAAATTGACTGCAGCATTTTATTTTCTGTGGTTATTTTCTTGAGCAAAACTTAGCTAACTTAGGGACATCATAACTAGCCACCATATTGATTTACGTTCTTAACTAGCCATTACATATAGCCATAATTAACGTGCATTCTTTACTAGCCTTCATCTCATCCCGTTTTAATATTAAGTGCTGACTCCGCCCACCCGGCCAGTTTCGGCGTACGCCGGTAGCAATTACAAGTGGACCCTATCCTACAGTCCCTGCTCTCAGCGGAGGGAGGGAGCTACACTGTGTTGGGGAAGCGCTGTGACCGTCAGACCTCTCTGGATTAGACAAGCAAGTAGAGAAAACCGGCATCAGCCGAACCAATTTATTGCCAAATGCTTTGGGATTCAACACATTAACATTGCTTCCCATGGTCAGAAAAAGTCGGCAGATTTGTCGCTAGTCGCTCTTGAGAAATAAAGTCGCCAGGGGGGTCTGAAAAGTCGCTAAGTCTAGCGACAAAGTCGCCAAGTTGGCAACACTGGATCCGAAACTTTGGACACTTTCTGTCGTTTTCTCTGGCCTGTCTCTTCTCTTCGCCCCTCGCTATTTTCTCTCTCTTTCTCCAGCGCGTTGTGCAACAGTAATAATCATCCGTGCGAAACACTGAGTGTGTATATAGTTATATGGATTAAACGAAGCTTCGATGCAAAGAATTTGCATCGATGATTTTTAGTAATCGAGTTACTCAAGTTTCTCGAGGAATCGTTTCAGCCCTAGTACTAAATACCTTAATAACACCTTTGGCATTTTCTAGCTCCAATCCCTCTCTGACCTGCTAAGTCAGAATCCCCTTAGCTTTCAGATGAGTAAGTGCAAAGTAGAATTTAAGTGGTTTGCGTGCAAATTTGGCTTGTTACCAAGGGAACTTTGAAATTCCTCTAGCTTCCACAGTCCACTTTTTTGTTCAAACTACAAAAAGGGTGAAAAATAAATTTGTAAAAGAATTATGATTGAGGAGAACAGCCAGCACACAAATGTAATAATAGATTCTAGTCTGTGACTAGAAAACTTACATTCTGTAAGCACATTATTTTACACTTGAATGATGGGAGCAGTATTTGCTGCACCAAAAACTTGACAAAAGCAGAATAGTATGTACTTAGGCTAAACATTACTCTTTTAAACAAAAACTGAACTATACACTGTACGATGCAGAATATGGGAGTGTAGAGCGTAAACTGTGCCAGTCACCTCTGCCAGTGCAGCAAGTTCAGATGCAAGAGCTCTCAAATGTTTTTTTATTTTTTATATCTGGGAACGCCCAAATAGATATGTATTTAGCACAGACTCCTGGGAACCCCTTTGTCAGCAAATCTAGAGATATGTGGTAGCACAGAAAGGTATGCTACTATCAGGAGGATAAAACCTAAGCACAGAATGCCTATACTCTAAATCCATTATGTCAAAGTATAGTGAAATTTAACAGTTTTTCATTTTGCTGGGGGAAACGCCTTAAGGCCTCCAGGTGGTCCCTAAGCCACAACTTGACAAACAGTATTCTAATGGTTATATTATTTCCCATTAGTGTGGAACAGGTAGTATACTGCAGACACTGCAGGGCAAGCAGAATACAGAGCAGCTTTAAAGCTGATTTTCTAAACAGGAACTGCATGCACAACTTGAACCACAAGCCATAACTCACTGCAGACAAACTGTGCCAATAACTAGTCATAAAGAAGAGACCTAGAACAATTAGGTTGATGTGCAAACCAATAAGATAAATATCAGACATATGGGTCGACACCAACAGACAACAACCAGACGTCTATAGGTTTGATTTGCAGGTTTCAGTTGATCTGTTCAGCATACCCAGCTGAACATTAGGCTATTCAAACCATGATAACAGTTGCCTGGTTCCTGAGTAGCTATTACACAATTCTCAATCGTGGGGTGCTGTCAATCAATCTCAGCCAGATGGCTCGGCGGTGGCAGATAGTAGATAGCTAACACACTGTGCCTTAGAGATTGGGCATTCGGCTGTATCTTGGCAAGTTCTGATCTGTCAATGAGAGCCACTGAGCTGAATGTTAATTGGCTCTTCAAAACTGGAGCAGATCGATTTCTCCAAAGGATCTTTATCTTGCTCCTGCTGTGACCTACTGCTACTGACAATTCTCTGAGAATGGACATTTTAGCGGACGTCACTGTGACCTTTTCAGAGACCTGGAGAATGTGAAGGAGTATTGCTGTCAATCAGTGTCTATTCTTTCTCCAAACTAAACCGGTCAATGTCTATACATGGCCAGAGGCAGAGGTGACTAAATGGATTCCATGGCTACCTGGAGACATCACAAAACACTGCAATTTGCAGCCAAGTATCTGAAAAGGCAAGATGACACGAACCAAACATTACAGCAGACAGTACTGTCTCAAAAAATACCAGAGAAAATATGAGCTTGAAGTATATCTGATAAAAAACAGTCATGTCATGCCTTCCTGCTCCAGTACCGCAGCAGAGATGGAAAGACATGATTTTATAATTTGAGAAAATTACCGTCTGACCTGAGCTAACCTGTGAAACATCTGGGAGTCACTGAAAGTGTGTCCACATGGACCAGGTGGAGATGACTTCAGTCTTTGTAACAAAACACAGATGTGAGCTCTGTTCAAACCTTACCTTGTCACTATTCTCCTAGGGTTTGATGGATGAAGCAGCAACATATCCTTGAAGCTGCTTGTTGACAGTTCGTAGGCTTGCGTGAAAAGGCAGTCAAACCATGGATGTAACATTGGAGAACCTCTCACAGAGCATGGGTAATGAGTTTGCCAGGGGAAGAACAGAGGACTTCGCAGTACAAACAAACACTGGCTGTGCGCTGTACCACACCATGACTCTAACCCCGAAAGCTTTGTGGGATAGCAAAAGACCACAGATGCAATGTAGCACCGTTCCTGAGCCACAATGACCCTAACTCAATCTCCCTGTCTGAGCAACCCAACCACAAGCAGCTCAAGCTAAGATTTCAAAACCATGGAATTCCAGTGGCCAGACTTAATGTGGCCCTTTGACTCCATAAGCCTTTTTAAAAAGCTTAACTCCGATGACTTAAAAATAGAATTCTTATTATCTAAGTGAAATAAAGAGGAAGGGTGGCAGAGAGTGCGGGACACGTGAAGCTGATTTTGTCATAGATGCCTTAAGTCCGCACCAGATGTGGCAGAAAATCCACCTCGACATACCGTGAATGTGCTGACTAGCCAAATTTCAGTGAAATCACAACAGCTTAGAACAGAACAAAACAGCAGGGAAACAGTCTTGATTTATTTACTGTCTTGGTCAACATTAGCAGTTCTGCTGCTCTCCTCCCCCTTTTCATTTAGCATTTATTCGCCCCCCGTGTTGACACCACTTTAGATGGAATAATAACATTTACATGTTTGGTATAACTAATCATTACTGGGCTTGTGTCAAAGAATAACATTTAGTACTAGAAGAAAGCCATCCACCTCTCAGAATCTCAGTCACTGTTTGGGTAGGATTACTACTGTGAGGATCTCAAACAGTCTTCAGAGTATGGCAATAGTTAAGATTGTGCATCATAAGTTAAAAAGCCAAGGTGAATATTAGCTAACATTCAGCTGTCTCAGTAGGCATGCGATGGTGGGCTGTGGGGAGAGGCAAAGCATTATGGGTGGGAGGAGTGCAATAGGCTATCTGAGGAGGAGGTTAAATGCTAACAGATTGCTTGCTGAGAGAACATGAGTAGAATATCTTCCTCATAGAGGTGCTCAGCTCAGAAGTACATTGCTTGATTGCCAACAAAGTGACTGTTAAGTTGCCCAAATTTGGTGGAGATGGACAATTCCAATAATCTTCATGTATTCTCCTGTTTTCTGTTGTTAAGAGGTTTGTACTGTAGCCATAACAATGTGTGGCTGGAGAGTGACAGTTATGAGATTTGGAGGGGAGCCTGTGTGACTGACTGGATGAAATAAATGCTAAGTTACGTGGAGGCCTCCAGCATTTCATTTATTTCAACTCAACAGTCATGTTGTCTGTTCATTTCCCACTGCATGCCACTTGCGGTTTGATGTTAAATGGACAAATCTGTGATGCCCATTAGTGTGGTGTCGTGCCAACTTTGCAGTGCTGCATGCCAGGGGAGACGATGTGGCAGAAAACATTTGCTATGCAGAACGGTGTCCAAACCAGCTCCTCAGACATGTCCTACCAAGTAATAATACAATTACACACCGTCCCTAAAGAGCCATTTTGAATTCAGCTCTGTCCCCTGTGACAGGTGGTGCGTGTCAACATTTGTGCAAGAAGCCACAGCAGATGCAGGCTCCATACACTGACGCTCCAGTTCCCACAGCAGCCCAATAGCAAGCCAACCACTGTGTGTGTGTGTGTGTGTGTGTGTAAGTGATCACCAAGGCAGTGCAAATGACACTTCTGAGCAACATGCAGACATTCCTACTACATAGCTAACATTCTAGAGGCCCAGTGATACAGACGTTGATTGGCATTAGACAGATGCACAAAATCCACTTTGCCTCTAGGGACATACGGCCTTTGTGCCGCAACTCTGCAACTTCATGTGGTCTCTTATACCTATCTGTTGTAGATACTTTGATGTTACTGTGCATAGCCAATCAATTTCACAAGAATAGCACAGTGTTACAATTAGACCTGGGCAAAACAGTACTTGCAAATACCTTTTAGGTTTTGTTTTACTTTGGTGCCAGCTGGGTGCGAATTTCCACAAAGGCAGAAAGATGAGACAATCAAAGAAAAGTATTTGAAAATACTATCTGAAATGTTCTGATGTGTTGAAACCTCAGCTATCTGGTATCTGTCATTATAAATAAGAATTTGTTTGTATTGGACTCACCTGGTTAAATAAAGGTTAAAATAAAATACTAGTACTGTCTTGTTTACAGTTAGCATTGTAAAAACTACAGACATTATCTGTTTAACAGTGAAGAGTCTTTGAGTGTTGGTGGTATCCAGACAGGCAGTGTGGCTCACAAGCTACACTAACTCAGAAGTCCTCACAAGAGCTCTGCACAGCATGTGAAGACTCTCCAATCAATAGCAGCGTGACTTCCACTACTCTGACATCAATCAGTCAGTGGAGATTTTATTAGGCCTGCTCTCAGACATGGCCTGGCATCACAACCTCATCTGCCTCCCCCCACCAAGCCAGTCCATCTCTCTGTAACACTCTCAGCCTTCGTAGTCGACTCTCTCTCTCTCTTTCATTCTGACCCAGTTTTTCTCTCTCACCTCTCGTCCCAATCTCCCTCCATCACTCTAACACATTCAGATGTTCAGACGTCTGTGATCTGACACAGTAGTGTACGATAGTGGCAGGAGAGGGCCAATCACATGACAGGAGCATCACACCTCTTATGGAGGCTAGTTCAGGCTCTTTGTGAGTTTTGCAGGGTATAATTCAATGGTGAGTGGAGGCAAGGGACAGTATGGGGCTGGAGATGGAGGCATGTGACCGAATAAAAACATTCATTTTGCAATTATATGTGCCTATGCACAAACCCAGTTAAAGCAAATTCCAATAATCTGCCACCCCAATACTGATTGCACTAATAATGTACTCATACTTATTTTGTTTGTCCTGTGTCTGTTTATGTCCTTTAATGTAATGCCTTCCTGCCTCAGTAATTGCCTCTCGAGAATTTAAAAAAAAAATTGAATACAGTTGGCTTGAGCACCATGACAACCTAAAGGAGGAGCCAAAAAAAAAAAAAAAGCAATATGTCGAGATAGACTGCTATGAAATCACCGTCCCTGGCACGCAGTGACAGCAGAGCATATTGGTTTGGGCCATAAATGAAGTTGTCTTCCCATGTCCTTGATGTCCTCTCCCAGGGCATCGTCACCCAGCGGAAAATCTGAGGTGTGAATCCTGCAGGTCCCTAGAGGGCAACACTGCATAACTATGACATCAGCCCATAAACTCATAAACTGGAGCACACACAGAGACATGCACAACAGTGCTCACACACACGCATGTGCACACACACCTAAACACAGCCAAACATTTCCTGGGCTGTTAGCTTTACGAGCCAGTCTCTGTCTGTACCATTCGGGCTTATGTCAGAGGAAAAATAATGACGAGATGTAAAAAGAGTATGGACTGTTGGAACAATTGAGTGGTTAATCGACCAACAGGCGTCTCCAGCACAATGCCGTGTGTGTTTGTAAACATGCCACTATGTTTACAATATGGCTATAGATTCACCAGTGGGCTGTAAAGATTAACATGTTGTGCAGACGCAGTGAACAGTGTGTGAAATGCACTGTGTGCAAGTTCGTGTACTACAAGCTATGGCATGTATTGTATGTCTGGATACTATTCACCAACCATGTGCTCCCTTTCATTCTGCCTCTCTCACTCTTGCTCACTCTCAATCACTCTCACTCTCTTACTCTTAGTAAAAATGCCCTTTTGATGACTAACAGAATAACAGTATAACTAACTAGTATGAGTAGGCTACGATCAGTACATATCTGGGCTATTGGCCAATCTGCTTTAGAAAAACAAGGCAAGAAAAGAAAACTTCTACACTGATGAGGCAACAGATCCAAGCAAATAGTTAGTTCATGAAGATCAAAGCCCAGGGAGAGATATTGCCAGGAGCAGTAAACCATTTGAAATCTGCAACAACATTTGTGGCTAGCTAAATCCAGGTTAAACATTCTGGTCATGTCACATATGTGTCCATACGGTCAGATTCCAAGCACCACAAGATGAAAATAGAACAATAGCTCCCTCCTAACAGCACATTTTTTCAGATGTTTGAGTTTTAAAGGGAGATGGTGAGCTGGGGGCCATGGGGACTTAAGGAAACAGGGCCAAGGTCAAGAGCAGCAGCAGCAGAGAGAGAGGGAGGGAGTGTGAGAGCGAGAGAGAGCGAGATACAGTGACAGACACAGAAAGAGAAGGACAATAGCGACCAGAGGAAGAGCGGGCAAAAGAATGAAGGGAATGGATAAGGAGGGAAAGAGACAGGGGGGGAAAAGGGGGTAGCAAGGGGTACCAAAAATTGTGACAGCTGTGTGGATATGGCGAGCTGAGCCACAACAGGGAGGTTACAAGGCAGGAATGCAGAACAGATCAGTCAGACAGCGGCTTGTCCTCTGGTCTGACATGGCAGCGCCAAGGCACAACACACAACAGCTGCCTAATCCCCAACTCCTCCTTGAAAAGCACACCAACCTGGCCCCTCACTAACAAAGCTCTCTCTTTTCTCTCTCTAACTTCTCACTCCCTTCTCCATCATTCCCGATCTCCTGTGAGCTTCAGTGAGTCTGCTGAATAGGCATGTCATGGATGTGTCCACCCATGCTTTCTCCCATCTTCCTCCCTCACTTGCTTGGCCGGGAAGTGACAGGACACACTTCTTGTCAGCCTCAGTCACAGGCCATATAGTAGCATCACAATTCTGAGCAGACTTGCAATGCGACGCAGAGACACCCAACCACTCAAAACAAGTCACAGTCAAAGACACAAGAGAGTTTACTGGTCGAAGAGAAGATGGTTTAAACAATGTTAAAGGATTCTTCCGGTGTTGGTGAAAGTTAGCCTAATTTTCCAGATTGGCCTCTCTCCCTACAAAATTGCTGTGGAGGTTTACACGCCATTATCACACAATTAGCTATAATGAGACTGGTGTTCCCTTTACGAAATCAAATCCAAACTGATGATGTGTAGCAACGTAATCCATGGAGGAGATCTATGGGTCTGTAACCAAGAAATAGTAGTATAAAAGCATACAATATTTATTTGTGACTTCTGTCAGTCAGGAACTACTTTTCACTTTTTCGAACCAATGCGCATGCTCACTTTCACCTGAGAAGTTGGGTTTGTTTAGATCATAAGTCCCGCCTTACACGGCACTCCTCACCAATCGCTAATGTCCTTCATGGTTACTTCAAGCTGTTCAGCTGTGAAAGAGTGTTCATCTGCCAAAAAATAGTCTGTGTGGAATACGCTAGCTTTATCATTCCACAATTTGTTCCACAAATTAGTTGGAGCTACTGATAACAACAAGCTAGTTTGGTTTCCACTGAGACACCGTTTTCAAACACTTGGATAATTACGCTAAATGCAGAACATCTAAAATATTTATTCTATCTAGATAAAGAATAAAAACAAAAGTAATTTCATAAGTGAGAGATATCAATCTGAAAATCAAAATCAAAATCATTCAGCAACACCAGAGGAACCCTTTAAGTTCAAGATATTGCTGAATCACGCACAGAGGCCCCCAGGAAGGGTGTACAGATTCCTTCCTCTGCCTCCTCCTCTGTCTTGAAGACATCCAAGCACAAAGAGCTCTTACCTGCAACCGAGTTGGGCCTAGGCATCATGAGGGAGGAGGATGTCTGTGCTGGGTACGGAACAGGCCCTTCAGGTGTGTGGCTTGGAGGTTGCGGTGGCCCTGCTGCCCCTGCTGATGTGCTGGGCTGCTGCTGCTGGTCTGTCCTGGACGGGGTGTCAGCTGGCGTGGCGCCGGCACTGCTGGAGTCTTCCTCTGCCACAGGAGAGCAGGTGTCGGCCCGCACGCTCGGTGCCAGGCCATGGCGCCCGCTGCCTCTCAGGCTGCCATCCTTACTCCACTCCAGGCTGGAGCCGCTGCGGTCGTCATTCTCTGAAGAACTGGTGATGGTGGCTGAGATGAGAGGGAAGATGTGGGAGAGAGAGAAAGGGCGAGTGAGAGAGATATTCCAAGTGATAAAAACAGAGAGAGGGAGAAACAAAGAAAAATAGCGAGTGAGAGTCATGTGCTTTTTGTGATATGAAAATGTCTCTGTCCTCATCTAGAGTGAGATGATGAACAGTAATGGGTAGACAACTTATAGGTTTGCAACCTTTTCCTTACAGACCTCATCAACACTGTTCACCACCTGATCTCATGTTTACAGCTGCAGTTTGCTCACACTAATGAAAACTAGCCAGCTGTGATGGGGTAGATTTATGGTATTCATTTCCTCAGCCCAGACTCCTCTGATCATGTCTTTTATCCTTATCAAAACTCCTCAGCTAAAGGATGCAACATCATACAATAAAAGAAAATAAATTTAAAAAAACATAGCCCTATTGTAATGAAACACGATCCATCAAACTGAACATTCACACAGTGACTGGATTTTGTACTGCAAAACAAAATTTTCCCTTGTACGAAACACATCACAAAATTCAAGATTAAAGAGTTGAGGGGAGGACTGGTGCTGAAAACTGCCTTCCATTTTTGAGTTTAGACAGGTGTTTTGCTTATTTGAAAGCAAATCCTTTAATCCTTTCCTCAGGCCAACCCAGCCATCTAACACAATCCTAAAAGCTGAGTGGAGGGCCAAAGCCACACAATGACAGGCAGCTGGATGCAGAAACATCAGCACAGTCAAAGGACTGGGACTGATGGCCAGCTGGCTGTGTTTTGCATCACACACTGCTAATCTGGATTTCATAATGCTGCGGCGCATTGCATCATCGCTAACATTAACATAACAAACCCATCCTGGACCTCGTGACTCCTGTGATGTTTGGCTGTGCAAATGTTAAGTCATTCATGACATAACTCACTTCTAGCCCTAGTCTGAGCATGGTGTTCAGAGCAGCAGAGGAGTCACCACGGTGGACACAATAACAGTTCTCTTGGGCGAGCTATAGCCTGGGGTTCTACACCAATATCACATCATGTCACTCACTCACAAACAGAATCTTCACTTTGGAGGAGATGAAAGAGGCTGAGCCAAATATTGATTTGACAGGAGAAAAGTAGCTCCACAGCGAGACGGACTAGGACACACACTACATGACTGTATGTCTCAACCTGGACGGCAGCATGGCGCAATGTCAATGCTCCACGCCGGCAGATACAATATCACAGCTTCCATGAATTATTGAGCAGCTAGATATGATATTGCTCTGGGGGCACCGACTATGAGTCATGGTAATCAATTATGTCAACTGTGTAGAGTTTGCATTATGGGAAATGCAAATTGTTGTGCTGCATCTGGCTTTGCCCCGCAGGGCAAGCCAGGGACACTGACTACGATCTCAAGAATAGTCATTTACCTGAATGAGCATTAAATGGACTGTGATGCCCTAGTTGGTCGACTCAGGGAGAAAGAACAGTTTAACAGCTATTCCATGCCCTCGTTTTTTTTTTTTTTTTTACCCTAAATCAACTGATGCCTAGAGAAATGAAAGCAGTTCAACTGAGGATAACTGGGGATCATACAGAGCAACAACACACTACAAATCTCATCCTCACTGAAAATATTAAAGATCCATTTTCAAAATGAATTTCTGTCATTTTTTACAGCCATTGGAAGCTTTGTGAGTAGAAATGGTTGAGGGATTAATGCATTAATACACTAAGTCATCTTCCTGTCAGCTTGTGTAAATCCCCAGATGTCTTACAGGCCTATTACTAGAGATACACTACAACCTCGAACCGTGGCAACTGTCACCTCAATGCTCTCTGATACCGGAACAGCTCAATACAAACCCAATTACTGACACATTGTAGAGGATGAATACCGTTTGACACAAACGCTTTTCAGCCCCACAAAAAATGCAGCGGATTAAACAGAATAGTGAATGATTGACACCATGCAGGCATGATCGTTTAGTCTAAATCAGAAAGTGTACATGAGGTAACAATTCTGAGATTGCTGATGAGACACTGACAGAAGAGCATCATGGGAAATCATAAGTGATGATAAGTGACGTTAAAGAGAGGGTTGAATGTGCCTGTGTGTACTGAGGAATCTGTGCTGCTGGTTACTGAGGCAGGATGGTGTAGGGTGGGGGGTTGGGTATGTGATGGTATCTCTCTCTCTCCATCTCTTTCTCTCACCTATGATCCCACTGTCCTTGCTCTCGAGTGTGGAGCTGGGGCTGGTGATGGTCCCACAAGGGCTGGAGCGGCTAAGAGGGGGGCGGCTGGTCGTGCTGTTGAGCGTGGAGCACGGGCTGTCAGTGCTGGGAGACGCCGTGCTGCTGGTCAGGGTGGAGCAGGGGCTGATACCCTGGCTAGTCACAGAGCACTTGGGGGGAGAGGGGGGAGATAGAGGAGATAGAGGAGAGGGTTAAGATACACAAAGAATGCGCTGTACTAATCAAATATGCCCATGAACTATGAAATCAATCCATTATGAACTGTCTCCAATTCAGCAACATTGGCAGCATGTTCACATTTTTTTTGTTTTTTTTCCCAGCCTGAGCAGCAATAATAACAAAAATGCATTTTTCAACCTTATTTGGAAGGAGAATCAGGAGAATTGTAAAGTATGATTTGATTCAAGTTGCCTATTTGACCCGGATCATGTGAAAGCAAGGCAAAAAAATTCCTTCAGAAAAAAACAAGCCTTTCACATGTGAGCATGACACACAGGCTGAAGGGCATAAGCTCTGTAAATGAAGCAAGGCTTGCAAATTGCACACTCATATGTCTGTCACAAGCCTGCAGAGAATTTGCCAAGGAAAAACTCTCAACTTCGTTCTGACAATAGATATTCTCCATACCTTTGTTATATTATCAAGCTTCTCTGACAACCATACAGCAGCTGCATCTTTGTTTAAGCCAACTGACAACCATAGGACTCCACATTAAAGTGAGTTTGTCCTGTGTCCCCCACCCCTCCAACTGTCCTGCTGCTGTATACTGATGCTACACAGTATGGTCAAGATGAGCTTCCTGGTTGGTAGGGCTTATCTGTGAGCTTCTGTAAGGAGAACCAAAGTCTGCAAACAGTTCCACACCACACAGATCCAGCCTGATTATGCTCTACATTCAGAACCAACTCCTCCCCCATCATCTCCCATTCACATTAATGCGCAGCACCCTGGAGGACAGTGTTAGACTATGGGAGCTAATGTTTTGGGAAAGTAGGGAGATGTAAGGCTGCAGCCCATAGTTTACGCTACCCAACATACCACACTGATAGCCTAACAGCTTAATGACATTTAATAATTTACTGTAGGGCAGAAGTAAAAGCAACATGCTGAGTTAAGCCCATGTTGTAAAACAGCAGTACAGAGGAAGAGAAAATTGTTGGCAGAAGAGTTCAATGTGCTCCTCCTCCTCTGTCTGAGCTCTGAAAACACACACCAACATGCACGCATATACACACACACATGGACAGATGTGTGCGCACACACAGAAAATCACAAAACCCAAGAAAAACCATTGTGCTCTCATTCCGCCTGTTCCCTCATTTGACATCTCAACTAATGAGCATGATTCATAGAATACTCTGTAAGCCTCTTACAAGTTCCTCAAATTACCGGTTCCGTGTCAAAACGTGTCCAAGGCACATGAGATGAATGAGGGAATCAAAGTGTGCTGGGCTGTGCTCTACTCTCCACAGAGCCCCAGATTAATTAGTAGAGCCAAACAAACTGAGGCTCAGACCTGACATAACTCTATTTCTGGACCAGGGCTCAGACACTCTTGTTACATGCTCAAGAGCCCCAGGAACAGCACTCAAGTTACTGGGAGACTAACATGCCACACTGGAGAGCTTGCACTGAAAACAAACCACATGCAGTCAATTTTAAATATCCAGTCATTCACTTTGCCCACATGGAAACACCTAAAACAAACAGAGTGTGACAGAGTTACCCTTATTTGTTGTGACAGAAAAAATAAATTCCCACAGTTGCGACTAAAATCCCCGTCCGAGGATAATGCACAGGGGCAAAAATGAGTCAAGTAGCAACAAAAAAAATCCTTTTTTCTTCTCTTATACTGTCTCAACTCCCTCCTCTTTTCATGCTCTCTCTCTCCTCTATCTCTCTATCCGTGTGCTGCAGTAGCGGTAGCAGCTGCTGTTGGGAGGAGGGAGGGAGCTGGAGGGGTGGGAGAAAATGAAATACCTTCTTTTCATTCTTGTCGTCCATAGGTATGCGTGCCGTACCCGGGATCCCTTCTCCCAGTAAGAAGCCCAGCCTTGTCATCAGTTCCTGAGTGGCAGGGGAGGAGGAGCTTGGCTGTTTCTCTGCTTGCAGCTCTGGAGGAGAGAGAGAGAGAAATGACTCAACGTTAACAGATAGATTCCCTCTCTCCACTGGACGGCTCACACAGGGCCACTCTGCCTGCCCTGCCCAGCTCTGCTCTGCTCTGCTCTGAAATGCTATGCTGCACTCTCCAGCTGCTGCTGGTGCGGTGCAGACCCAGAGAGATCATGAGAGAGAGAGAGAGAGCAAGAGAGAGAGAGACAGAGAGAGAGAGAGAGTGAGAGGGGGAGAGAGAGAAGAGATATACAGTAGGTAAAGCAAGAGAGAAAAGGGAGAGGGGGCAGGAGGCTATGGCCTGTGTGTGTGTGTGTGTGTGTGTGTGTGTGTGTGTAAAAGAGTCTGAATACATGTGAATGTCCAGTGTCGGTAAGAAAGCAGTGTGTGTGTTAAAGAGACTGAATACATGTGAATGTCCAGCATCATTACGAAAGCAGTGTGTGTGTGTGTGTGTGTGTGTGTGTGTGTGTGTGCACCTCCTGCAACACGCCTAGAGTGCCAATTGCTGGGTTTTCTGGTTGTTTACAGCTCTCACTCACAGAGCCTCTGAATATCAATGAGAGGACATAGGCTTTCTCCAATACAGCTTAAAGTGTCTGCAGTATTCACTCTCAAGCCTTAATACTTGTTTAGACTGCAATTTCAAGGTTGGAGTGGTATCAACAAGGCAAAACCCACTTGCAATCTATTTTCTAATGTTTGTACACTTTGCCTGCTTGGCATGTTTTTTTTTTTTTAAAAAGCACATTTTCTTTCACTATCCAAATAAGATGAGCTGGCGGTCTGACTATGCAGTGGTGCAACTAGCAGCGCTGAAACTGAGGAGCATTTTATCATGATCTCACCATGTAGCTTAAATGTGGATGAGCCTGGGAATTGAATCAAGGCAGGGTCACAACATCCCCCGAGGGCAGAGAGAGAGAGGGGGGAAGAGAGAGCAGACTTCTAAAGGTACAATAGCTTATTATACAGCTCTCTGTCAGCACCTTTTCCTCCTCCCTCCTTCATTCTCTCCTTTACTCTCTCTGTCTTCCACAGTTATTAATAATGCTGGCAGTCCATCTGATTAAATACAAGCCAGTCCAGAGGCATAATGTACTGCCAAGCACTAATGAAGTCAAAACTAAGCCACAACACACACACACACATACCAAAGGGACACAAATGTCCATATACAGACAATCAGTATTTGTAACTGTTGATAGCAGGGTATGTGAAAATGCATTTTACTTATTTGTTCATGTTCACCTTTGAGTCCTAAACAAGGTGTAATTATTCTCTGACTAGAAATGCTGGCTGTTTCTGGGGGAGGCCAGTAAAATGGGTTGGGCTAACATCCAAAAGAAGAGATAGAACTGGTAGAGGAGAAGAGTGGGAGCTGGTTTGATGAGTGGAAGTTGGTGGTGGAGAAATATAGAATATGCTATTTCTCACTGCCTCAGAGGTAGCCTCCCTCAGAGGAAGAAACTACTCTCAGTTCCTATATAACTCACCATCTCCTCCTCCACAACCACCCCGGCCCTCTTTTTGCCCTCGAACTCTTTTCCTTTCTTTTCCATTTCACTGCCTTCACAATGCCAGTGCTCGGCTGCCTTCCCTCCTCTCTGAAGACAGCAACCTATTTGCACACTAAAGACTGATCTAACCGTCCGTACCCGCCCCTTTCACGAAGGCTACACTGTATGGTCAAAGATTGAATAAAGAAGAGAGTCCACTGCGCTGGGAACATTTGTACTACTGTAATTTCGAAGTGCACACTGCATGCTATGATATGCAAACTTACCAATGAATATTTATATATTTTTTTCCATCCACTTGATGCATAATCATGAGTAGCACATTTTGCTCTGATGACCGACTTGGCAGAAGAAACCGATCACGGCCCACATGGACCTGGAGGCCTAACCCCCAGTCATGAATATTTATGAGCATACCAATAGACCAAGGAGACTCATTCTAATATTATGACCCAGGCTCATGACTATACCTAGCACCTGAAAGTCAGTTATGTTGTCCCTCGCCATCTAGGGTATGGTTACATTAGCATAGGAGAAGGGTGTGTAAAAGGCCTTGAGACTCTTGTTATTGCTCTTAGAAAAGTTCCTCCTCGTCTGACGCTGCCAGCCAGGCAGCCAGTGTGCCAGCAGACATCTGTTCGGTCTTTAACATCTACACAAGTTGTTAACAGGTGCCCTTTCATTGCCCCAGCCAACATTAACTATACAGCATTCAGAGCTGCGCACGTTGTACTGTCTAAATAATGGGCTTGAGAAACACGTTCTCGTTTGTTTTCTCATGAACAACACTAAGCCACTGCAGCTCCGCTGACAATCGCTATTACCCACTTAAACAGCTGGACTGGCTTTGTGTTTACATTGAAAAGTATTTGTATTGTATCCAGACAAGCAGCAGAGCACTTTTTTTAAAGTACGCCTAATCAAGCTGATTGCACTTACAACTGTTAAAAGAGCAACTGTGCATTAAGTGGTGAGAACTGATTTAAATATGCTACAGTAAACACTAGAAACTTCTTTAAACTTCTTTGAAAACTGGTCATGATTAAAATACATGCAGCTGGTGCTACTATGGCTCCAGGCGTTATTTAGTAAAAGAAGAATAAACCATGCCAATGATTTATCCAAGGCATTTGCTCAAAACAGAATTAGTCACTATGGCTCCGATTCAGAGGTGGTGAAATAAGTAATGCACCTACGACAAAACATTGAGAGACAAGACACTCGTATTCTGACTCATGCCACAGAGGCGTGTAGCTCTGAGTTGGGGCAGTGCAGGGGAGAATATTAAAATGACCCCTCTCTCACACCTGCCCACTGGGTTGCCAGGCTTCTGACAAGTTTTTGCCGACTGGCGCTATCATGGGCCAGTCATATTCCCTTTGAGAGAAGCACTTGCCTTTAATTTCAAGAAATTTTAAATTCTATAGGCCTACAGAGAAACATAGTGTAAGTCAAATAGGCCTAAAAGCTGCTATATTTCCAATTATAGGATGCCTTTTATTAATTAGCATATTATATGGACTTTGCATTGCATTGTTCGTTCATTAGGCCTATACTAGGCTAATGTGTGTTTTTATTTAATTTGATTTCAATATCATGTGCTATAATCAGAAATGGTTTGAGGCCTAAGAGGTTGCCTATATTGAATACAATATCACAGGCTAAATAAAATGAAGATGTTGTCTTTATAGTGGGTATTGAAAAACACACAGTGGCCGCTGTACGTACGCCATATTTTCTCCAGAGCAGACATTGCATAGTAGAAAAGACCATACTTTGCAAGTAAGAATCCACGAGATGAAAAATGTTGTGGTTTAATATTTTAAAATGACCCCAAACTTGTTCAATTCTGTGGCCAGATATTAAGTAGGTAGAATGCGGGTTAGGGTCCCATGGTAGGGAAGTATACTCATGAATGTCATCAATGTATTGCATGCTTCATCTACTTATAGTATGGATAGAGTATAGATCATGGGAATTGGTCCCAGGTGTTTAAAAGGGGCATTGCACACATAACACACTTAAACTCTTTTTTTGTCCCTGCCTTCGGTGTAATGTAATATGGTGTAGAAAATAATCCAAATTGTTGGTGAAGTGCTTCCTTATGCCTGTGGCTCTTCCCACCCCCTCTCTCCCTCTGTGTGCCCACCAACCATCACCACCTACCAGGCAGACGTGATGGTTTGCGGGGGGGGGGGGGGATACCTGATTAAATCCATCAACCAGCTCTTTATTACTGGGCCCTGACAAGACCGCTCCTTCACTGGTTCTTCTAAACCTCTTAAACCCACCTGCCTCTAAGGAGCAATCAGTATCCCTGGCCTATGATGGACCTGTGCCGTGGCTGGGAAAGAGCTAGGGATCAGAGAGATGGATACACCACTACAGATAGACAGAAGGGCTGAGATAAGTCACCCATAAGCACACACACTGACACACATACAGAAAAACACTCACATGTGCGCACACACACACATGCACACGCGCACCATTACAAACTGCTAGTCAGGGAGTGGCTACTTTCCTATCTATCCCCAGACACCTTCACATCAATTCTTGTTCAGTTAGGGTAGACCACACATGTCAAACGCAAGCCTCATGGGCCACATTAATACCACCATACATTTTCAGCTGGCCTGCTGACTGGTTGCTGGCTGACTTGGTTATCAAGTCATTTTGGCCAGCGGTCTCTTTCTCAATTCAATTTACCCATAATCGAAATCGGATGCACCTCCCTTTTGCTGAGTGCAAAATCTCCACTTTGCAAGCCAATTCACAAAGCATTCTCCACTGTGTTTATGAATAAAAACTCACCACATAAGAGGATGAACCAGTGTTTGGCTTACGGTTGTACTGTAGGTTTTTATTTAAGGAACTTTCGCTTTAGCTTGCTGCTTTTGAATGGATTTGGACTGTGCATAGATCCAACTTGAGCCAGTGTTTGGTTTCGGTCTATTCTATAATATGAGGTGAATTAAATCATTAGTATATCGCACAATGACTGTTGTTCTAA
Organism: Centroberyx gerrardi; assembly: GCF_048128805.1. Taxonomy (NCBI): domain Eukaryota; kingdom Metazoa; phylum Chordata; class Actinopteri; order Beryciformes; family Berycidae; genus Centroberyx; species Centroberyx gerrardi. The sequence goes on along the minus strand of NC_136006.1, from coordinate 14,489,035 downwards.
CAAAGTCGGAAAACTACTTTGAGTTCAAAACCATGGAAATTATTAGTTTGAAAGGGCAAGTTAAGAGTGTGTGCGTGTGCGCGCGTGTGTGCACTCTTGCTCCTTTCATGAACGAGGACCAGTTTAGCCTGTAATTGCTAGCCTTACTTACCCCCAAAATGTGTGTAGATGTACAATTAAATTAATATTAAATATTAAAATACAGCACTTGCTTCAGATCTATAAAAATAGACTTGTCACAACAATGCCAATGTCACAACACAGATATATAAACTAAATAAATAACATAACAAAATATGTGGTTTGGTATTTCTAAGTGCAGGATGATTGTGCACCCTCCTGACCTTTTCCCCCTCTTAATCCCACCTCTCCGTGTCCATCTATAGGCTGTCCTCAACCGTGATGTCCATACAGACACAGGAGGTTGATAGCATCTGAAGCCTTATCGGGCTGCAGTTGCCTTCAATGTGACATTGCTGATATCAGTGTAATCGCTGCTGCTAATGTACATTGTTGATAATGGTGGCCCCTGGTCCTGTCCAGAGTCTCCCACAGAAAGGAGGCCATAAAGATGTTCATAAAGCAGGCTGTGTTTGTCTAATCTGACCACTGTCACTGATGCCACACTCCAACATACAGTAGGCAACTGCCTTCACAAAACAGCGTTGGAATGAGGGTATGGTGTAAGCACTGGTGTGACATAAAGCTGTTCAGTACTTGGTGATTCCAGTGAAAGTAAAACAAGAACAAATGAAGGATAAAATCAAAACTTTCAAACTTATTTGAAGTTATTTGACAGTAAATACCAAAAAATAAATAAAAAATAAAAAAAATAAAAAAAATAGAGCAAATATAAATGGTATAAATGATTTTGGTGGTCATAGCTTGTTAGCAACAGATCATTGCTAGTGACTGAGCAGGCTAGGGTGTTGATTGTAATGAGTAAAGTTACTGTAATCAGTCAGCAGGACCAGACAGTGATAGTCTGCACAACAAACTGAATGTTTGGTGGTAACACAATTAATTAGCCAATTAGCTTTGTTCATCATTATCTCCCCAAGGAGTCTCTATGAAATGTGTACATTACCCATTATGTTGTGTGGCATGTGTGATGCAACATTAAACCGTCCGAGATTTCTCAACACTGTGACGCAGGGACACATGGGGGGTTCTATATGGCAGCAGCAGCTAACAGTACAGTACAGTTAGTGTAGGTTGTACTGGATGTTAGTATTGTGTATGTCCTGTGGAGATTTTAACCAGAGCATATGTCTCCCATTCAGGCTGGGCTAGAGGCCATACTAATGTCTCGTCCAATAAACCGGGGAGATGAATGTCACCTCGGACAATTTTATTAGATGACGTGCACTTTTAAAAGAGCTGCATGGCACACTTTAGGGAATTGAGCTAACAGAATGGTATAAATCATAGTTAGTGTACTAGCATTTAGTTAGTCTATTAAACAACCATCCTACTCCTAGGAACCTGATGAGGGTGCCTGGGTTACCTTAAAAGCCTCCTCTAGCTCCTCTGTCATAGCAGCTTGTTCAATACGAGACACACAAACACAGCAGTCGGGTACAGAAACACTCTCCAGGGGGAGTATCACAGTGGAGTGTCTCATCTTTCATCGATGACTTCATCATACACCAGGCAAAGGATTTCCCAATCCAGCCGTATCAAATCACAAACCACAGTCAACATATAAAGCCCAAACGCAGAAGTCAATACATGGTTTATCAGTTTCTTAAGGAGTCATGCATTCCTGAAAAGGGAAGCATAAAAGAAGCTGCTACGCTACAGTGATTTACCATGCTATCAGCAGTGGAGCACTTCCTGACTGCAAGTGGTCTACCTGTCTCCCAAGATAACCTGACGGTGGGCTGAATACCAGCCAGAGCCGCCGGCTTGCCCTGCAGTGCTCAGAGATTAAGTCTGCTCTTGCTCCATGTTAATGCTCGCTGGCTCTTTTACCTTGGGCACTGCAGGTTAGTCATACACGCGTATCCACACAAATATACATATGTGCGTGTGTGCGTTCACACATACAAGCACACACACACGCCATAGTGACAGCTCCACTCTCAATTCACCTCCACTACTGCCCTGATTAGGAAACTATAAATGGGTGTGAAGGCGCTAGTCTGTTCCTCTGTCTGCTGGTTTCTGTGTGTATGATGGAGGCTGGCAAAGCCTCTGGCTGTTCACAGGGAAGAGTTGGACCAATCACAGCTGCCACATTATACAAAAAGCCAAATACACACTTTTATTATAATGTGTTATCATAGCCAGTTCAAATATCTGTTTTTTGAAATAGTGGATGTATATTATATGTATAAATTGTGCAATTCAAGGTCTCAGTGGGCCAGAACATTTGAGCCCAGCTTGACCAGGACAGGCCCTAAAAACCTCTTAAATATCCTAAACAAGATGCATGCTAAAAGAGATTTCAAAAAACTATTGCTAGAGCATAAGGTGTCGAGAACTAGTCACTAGCAAGTAAAAGAACACAGTGCCGCTGGAAAAGTTGTTAGGTTCACAAAGTAGGCCTATGCATATACATTTTCCATCACTTCTTATTTGAGGGAAGCATTTATATAACTGGTATGGGGGAAGATTAGATTAGTAGCCCAAAAAATGGTGCACAAAAAATATAATAGTAGGTGCACAAAAGAAAAATAATTAGGTGGATGTCTCCAGACAATAGATAACAAACCAGAGACTGTAAATAAGTGGGTAACAAGATACACAACAGCAACACCTACCTGCTGTTTTTGTAATGTAGTTAATAGTCAAATAATGGAAATATGAGAAATATGATTTCTCATTTTAGATGATTTTAAGTGCTTAGGTGGTAAATTGATTAGTAAAGTCAATTTAAAATCCAGACCCTAACAGGAAATGTGTTAGGGTCTGGAGTACATTTTGACAGACCTCATTCCTATGCAAAACACTGAGTCACCTTAACTAATGGAAATGGGAACCTGTTTTCATTTGCAAACAAGTTTGAGTCTGGTTAGTTGGGACAACCAACAGATTCTGCCTGCTGAGGGAAATTGGGGTCAGAGCGCTGTGCCGAGCACTTTCTGGTGTAATGATGCAGCTGCCAGGCCAGTCTGACAGCTGGTAGCATTTATTAGCAGCAAAATACCTGTAATGAAAACAAATATGCACATTAAGTATGAAATGCAGCAGCCTTATATCATTTCTATGACAACAAATCAAAGTTAATCAGTGCGAATGCGCACGAGAGCATTCCTCCTCATTACCGAGCCGAACATAAAGGGAAAGGGAGTGTGGTTTGTTTCTACAGCCAAAAGTGATTTTTTTTCCCCCAACACTTCATTGTTATTCAGTGTCAAAGTTCTCAAGCAACAATGAACCATGTCCTGAAATCATCAAAGAATGTGCATTGTCCACAGCAGGTTGAAAAATAGCCTACACATCACAAGAATGTGACGAGATTAACGTATCCAACAGCCAAAGAGGAAAAACTCAAGAAAATAATAATGTCTTTCGTTGTTCCTTAACTTCAGTTTAAGTCCTCTAAACATGCTTTCTTCGTGTTGTTTATAATGTAAAGTTTATGACTTTACTGAAATCTTAGTGCTGGCATGTTCCTCACATTTCTCACAGGCAGCTGGGCACAGACTGACTTGGCAGAGGATAAAGACCTGATCTAAAATTGACCTCAGTCAAGTGTTTTATCATAAGAATTGTCATATGAAATTGCTAAGTGAAGTGTGAAAGTGCCTGACCTTTCCCTAAACTGAATTTCAATCCACTCTCTGATCTGATTGAAGACAAGTTCCAACTGTGCTGATTATACCCATGAAGCTACCTCTATTGATTGCTATGCCCATAGTTGTGGTAACCAAGGGGCCAGTTACTGTAGCCATCTTTATTGCTTTCTCCTGTCTTTTGCAGAAAAAGAAAATTTGTATTTAATATTTTAATATTAATTTGTAACTATTTTATGATAACTATATTACTGTACAAGTGCATTGTTTACTGTGATTGTGGGTGGTTTGGTAATGCAAAAGGTATGAGGCCCAGCATCTATAAACATCTACAGCAAAGCATAAACCCCATGAGCCACCACAGTTTTTCAAGCTCTACTCAGTTCTTGGCTAGGTTTTACTGTAGCAGAAATGGAGCAGCACATTTAGGATAATACATCATGTCACTTTTGATACAGCACCAGTGCATGCGTGGGTGGTTTTGAAACATCAAAAGTCAATATTCCTATCGTAATTGCCTTATCAGCAGCATTAATTTATCCAATAACAACATCAAAGACATAAGATATATTTGACTGCAATGAAGTCGGAAGCTATTGCTTGCTGGCTCCTGTACATGGAGCACTGCAGGTTAGTCATACATACATACACAAACTCACACCAACATGCGCGTGTATAGTATACAATAGAAACTTAGTCAGTATACAAGAGGAAAGTATAGTATCTATCTGCCTAGAAGACAGATATGAACCAAAATGGCTACCAGAACAAGAGCCATCCCAGAATGAAAATGAGTTCCTCCTGCTACATATCTGATTAGTCCTCTATATCTCATACTAGCCTAGAGATATGGAAAAACAGCGGACTAAGCTGGAACCACTTTTCTATTCCAATAATAGTGCAGAAAATGAAGGCAAAAACAAAACAACATCATTATCCTCTACCTAAGGAAGTTTATGAGCAGGTGTGAAATGGCAGCTCTGGCGGTGCAGTGACGGAGGAATGAAGAAGAAGAGAAGGAGGAGGGGAGCACCGCGAACAGGCTGGCTCGGCAGAGAGACTGTCTGGGCTCTCTCCCCGCCGAGAAAACTATCCAGCCGGTGCTCATTAGCAGCTGGAGTTCCATTACCACAACAGTGGAGCACATTTAATGAACCCTCGATGAGCACACGCATCCAGCTTCCCAATCAGAGTTCAGAGGTGCAGGGGTGACGTGCCCCCCTGAAGCATGCCGAGCGCTCTTATTGCACATTCCAGAGCTGGAGCCGCAAGGCTCCTTTGCTGGATGCACAGATGGGGTGTCCGGTGAGACAGTACAGCATAGCGAGGTGAGAGTGTTGATAATATCCCCAAGTAAAATGGAGGGGGGGGGGTTGGTGATGGTGATCATGGTTTGACTGATGTCTCAGCTTGACAGCAGACACTAGTTGTTGTTTTTGTTGTTCTAATGGCGGATACAGATGGGATTTCATGAATTATTTGAACAATGAGCAGAGCTAAAGATGCTTCATGAAGCGATTTGGCCCTGTGATGGCACACAGTGACTGTGCTTTGAGGTTCCTCTAGCAGATGAGCAGCACAGATTAATGAAGCTTTATCCTTAAACAAGGGGATAGACAAACAAGCACAGAAAGATGTAGCCTTCAGCTGTTGATTAAAAGAGAACATCAACAACGGCCTTGACCTGCCACAGAGAGGGATTAAACTATCACTCTACAGCTACAGCTAACAAAAATCAGAGCCCACCTATCTCTGCTGTCACAAAGTTGTTCTCTTCTTGAAAGGCAGGTGAATGAAGGCTGCCTGAATGTTCTATTGAAGTTCTATTTATTGGTAGTAGAGTAACAGCAGGTCTTGGATCTTAACTGTGCTGAGTCCTAATAATTGGTGCAAAACAAAGCCACTTTGCAAAGCCGCTTTGTGCTTAACAAACCCACTGCATCTGTTAAGTGAAAAAACTCCCCCCTTTCACTCTTCCTCTCGTTTATGAATTTGTTTTTTTAAAGTTTCTCAAAATAGTATCATACCAATAACAGGCCAATAAGAACAGTCTAATAGGTACTAGGGGTGCAACGGATACCGGAAAAAATCGGAACCGTTCAGTTCGCCACCCACGGTTCAGGTCGCGCATGCGTGCCACAGTTCATTCGGTTCGGTACGGTGTCCCCCCACTCCCCATGTGGGTCCGATCTCCCTGGAGAGTATCTGTCCAATCAGTTGTCAGAATTACATGTCAATCTACGATGACATCACAGCTGGATTGGCCTACTAACACAGGAGTAGCCTATGGAGCAAATTGTGGAATTTTAAGTTTCACTTTCAGACTCTGCTGCTGCTGCTGCTCTGCTGGTCTGTGAATCGCCAAATGACGAACATGACGTGATGAGCACATCGGCGCATTAGAGATCGATTTGGATCAATTTGACCAACTTTTGATTTTGTGGCTTCCGCGTCGATATTGCGGCAGTGTGCCGCAGAAGAGCCCGACGTCACTCACGTCACACACGCAGCAGGAGGAGAGGAGGAGAGCCGGTAGGACCAAAACAACTTTTTGTTCCTGCAGCAGCGATCTCTCAGTGCGAGTTCAGACAGGCGCAGAGCAATAACTAAAACACTGGGGGTAGTGATGCGAGGGTCAGGTTTTTGTTTTTTTTTACCCGCGACCGCCGATCCGACGCGTCAACATCCGAACCCGCCCGTTCGTTCTCAATATTATCTTCAATCGACCCGACCTGCCCCACCTGCGGGAGCCGCGGGTTTCGGGTTTACCTGCGCATCACTATTTGGGCTGTTTATAGCAAAGGTTTGTAGCCCTGTTAAGTAGTGGAAGATTTCAGTAGGTAGGCTGCATGATTTAAGTTGCATTTTATGTTGATGCCCTGGAGTAAAGCCACTGAAGGTTGCATTTTATGTTGCAATTTATGTTGATGTTGGCCTACATAGCCTACAATGCAGGGGTATTTTATGTTAAAATAACAAAGAGCCAGTATTTACTTTACTTTTGAAAGAAAGTCTGTTGATTTAGTTATACTGGACTTTAATTTTCAGTGAAAAAGTTTCCATTCAGGAAAACCTAAGATAAATACATTGTGTAAATTGGAATTTGCAATTGTACTTCCCCTGCCCAGTGCACCAGATGTAGGCCTATATACCGTACCGAACCAAAACCGTGACCCCAGAACCGTGATATGAACCGAACTGTGAGTTTTCTGAACCGTTACACCCCTAATAGGTACTATTATGAAATGACTTAGTGGTTATTATCCTGCTTATCTACGGCCAATTCTAAGTGTCTCTAATATTGTGGTAATATTGTGGTCACCAATGATGTCATGGTTTCTCCCAGTTGCAAAGAGGTTCCTCTGGATGCTGTCTGCCAGGGCCCCAGCTGCGGCCGTGAAATCCTGAATCTGATTGCTTACTTCTGTCTGATGAGAAGTTGTAGATCTCAGGAAATGAGATGAGGCATGAGGATGAGACCATATTAACACATAAATCCAATTTCATACACATGGCCAGACACACTCTAGGACAATATTAGGCCAGTTAAATAGTGTATGCTACTATAGCTGGGACATGTCTTGGCCCCATATTGTGCTAAATGCATAAAGTGTAAATGTCTTCTCTGTCTAGGGCTGCAGCTATCGATTATTTTAGTAATCGAGTATTCTACCGATTATTCCATCGATTAATCGAGTAATCGGATAATCCGCACGAAGCTGTCCATACGACACTGTGATTTACTGAAAACGAGGTGAAATAATAAGTATTATTGATATTTATTACTAGGCCTAAATATCATACAAGTTCATAAGACTGGCTAATGTACATTTATTTACTATGTTGAGGGGTTGCCCTACACCTGCTGACCCTACTCACTGCAATCAAACTAAACTGAATATACCTGCTGTATTGGACTGGTACATTTTAGGCTCCAATTGCTACTTACACCACCTGATATTTTGCTTTCTGGGGTATTTTATGCATCACTGTGAGGGGAGTAGGTGTGTGTGTGTGTGGGGTGTGTGTGTGTGTGTGTGTGTGTGTATGTGTGTGACTATCATAATAATAACATGAATGAAGCTCAGGCTTTCACAAATTGACTGCAGCATTTTATTTTCTGTGGTTATTTTCTTGAGCAAAACTTAGCTAACTTAGGGACATCATAACTAGCCACCATATTGATTTACGTTCTTAACTAGCCATTACATATAGCCATAATTAACGTGCATTCTTTACTAGCCTTCATCTCATCCCGTTTTAATATTAAGTGCTGACTCCGCCCACCCGGCCAGTTTCGGCGTACGCCGGTAGCAATTACAAGTGGACCCTATCCTACAGTCCCTGCTCTCAGCGGAGGGAAGGAGCTACACTGTGTGTGGGAAGCGCTGTGACCGTCAGACCTCTCTGGATTAGACAAGCAAGTAGAGAAAACCGGCATCAGCCGAACCAATTTATTGCCAAATGCTTTGGGATTCAACACATTAACATTGCTTCCCATGGTCAGAAAAAGTCGGCAGATTTGTCGCTAGTTGCTTTTGAGAAATAAAGTCGCCAGGGGGGTCTGAAAAGTCGCTAAGTCTAGTGACAAAGTCGCCAAGTTGGCAACACTGGATCCGAAACTTTGGACACTTTCTGTCGTTTTCTCTGGCCTGTCTCTTCTCTTCGCCCCTCGCTATTTTCTCTCTCTTTCTCCAGCGCGTTGTGCAACAGTAATAATCATCCGTGCGAAACACTGAGTGTGTATATAGTTATATGGATTAAACGAAGCTTCGATGCAAATAATTTGCATCGATGATTTTTAGTAATCGAGTTACTCAAGTTTCTCGAGGAATCGTTTCAGCCCTATCTCTGTCATCTTATATTACGCGATTAAGGGCACAATTTAATGGTTAGCATAATAGACGTTACCAATGATGACGGGTGTCTCCAATATGTGTTAATATACGCAGAATGCATTAACTTTTGCGGTGTACAAACAATGACAACGAATGACTAGTCCAGTTACTACTACTACGGTTACAATTTAGAAGAGAAGCTACAGAAATATCACAGCCAGATGTTTAAGATGTGTAAAACCACGGAATTTCCAAAACAAAAAACTCCTGTTCTTAAGCATTTAAGCTGAGACACAGTTGCTGCACTGACATGAACATCAGTATGAGACAAAAGGTGTTAAGCGTTTGAGCCCAGGGCCCAGTGGGGCTGTAACATGGAGCGAACAGGACAGAGGCACGATGGTGGGACAAGAAGAAACCCGCGGTTCACTCTTGATTGACAGAGACAGAGCTCCGAGACCACAGCTGAGACAACAAGAACCACTGTTGTCTGCCTGTTGCAAACACACGCACATATGCGCACACACACACACACACACACACACACACACACACACAGTCACTTAAACACACAAAATCTCACACACACATAAATGGCACACGCGGACACACGCAGACAAAACTAAAACGGGAACCGTGCGCACACACACTCATGCACCCACGCAAACCCCTGGCCTACAGGAAACGGTATCCTTCCTCAAAGACGGAGCAAAGTGAGATGCCTCAGGCCCAGACGCACATGTTTCTTTTCTTAGCCTCAAACACATCATGCTTGTTCCGTAATAGAGAGCATTAGAAAGCCGACGGCCCAACCCAAGAGGAACAACTGAATACATTCAATCCACATGTGGGCTCTAACCATGTGTCTGGGGATAGTCAAATGAAACACAAAACAGTACACTGCATGAAAATATCTTCAAAATGACATTCACTATTTTAGACATCTCAGGGCCTGTGCAGCCAGACATCCCAAAAAAACTCCAGTTGCACTCAAGATGCTCTCTCTCTCTTGACTGTTGTAGCCTTGAATGACGTGAATCACGGCTTTCAGAAACTCAACAGAGGCATCCCTCGGCACACCCCGAACAAAAAGCCCCTTCACAACCCTTCAGAACTCACTTGATCGGGGGGCCTAAATGTCACACAGTTCTCATGCTGCAAAACTTCCAATGGATTTTCCGACTCAGATTCCTCACAGCGTTCCGGCGCTGTATCAACATTCCAAGCCGACACTGACCTTGTTACAAAAGCTCCAATGTCACACGACCATCTCATCCTGTCTCAGGAGCAAAAAAAGAAACTCGGCGTTGTTTACTTTCTTTGAAGTGGGAAACTGCACAAGCTGAACCAAACACGCTCTCGTCGTTAACAAAAGAATGCTGGATAGGTCCTTAAGTCCTTGCCACATGCAACCCATGACTTACATTCATACGGATGAAACCTGTTTATGTAATAGGCATACACCTAAAAAAGACACTGGAAGCCAGTGTGACTGTATCTTGTGACTTCAAATGAAATGCAATGCGTGTATGAGTGTGTGTGAATTTGTTAATATGAGAGAGAAGGAGATAGTGTGAGACAGTGCGAGGAGTGTGTGAAAAGTCCACTCTCAGCCGAGCACCTGGGCTTTGCTCTGCTTGACAGCTGGGACGTCACAATTAGTCGTCATTAGGCTGGTTTTTACACACTGCCTAATTGTACATGATTTGATGCCATTAGTGAAATACATTGGCTCATTCCTCATGCTGGTGTTATTTCTCAGCAGTGAGCACTCCTTTACTATACCTGCTGGGGCGTGGGGAAGAAGAACTACTACTAGCTACTCTGTCTGCATTGATTTCATACTACATGCAATGGCAACAATAAAGTGCCTAGCTGTCTGCCGTTAAAACAGAACTCACATATGTTATTTAAATGATCTTCAATTTCCATGAGAGCTGAGTCAATATTTGGGAACATGTACAAGTCACTCCCAAAGCTAGAAACCAGAGAAGCCAGGCTCTAATCTCTGATGTCAGCACAAAACCTGGAGCGGCTCAATTGGAGACTGACTTTCACTGTAGGGCTAATCGTTATGAACCCAAAAAATATGCCCTAAAATTAGCCTGGGTCCTGTGCCAGAGACCACCAAGTCATCTCTCATTCACCGTCAATGGACCAGATCCAGAACTATTCTCCCGATGATATCATCTAGACAGTCTCGGCTAGACTAAAGTTTCCCAAATCACAAGAATAACATAATGTAAATTCTATTTTAGGGTGGTTTTCCGCTTTCGGTACTCTCCGTGCTTGGCACTGAGGCAGTCAGATGGTTCAACTCCCCATGGTCTGAAGTAGTACAAAGATGTCTGGAGGCTAGGCCTGTAGATCTGTCACACACTTGCGAGATGTTTAGGCCTGCTATATCAACTGAAGAGTAATTTTAGCCCAGAATGACATCCTAGAAGAGACTGCATGGAGCACAAAGGGTTAAAACAACCACAGCTAGGACCCTTCTGTAAACACAAGTCAGATATATGGTTTATTTTTTCTTCCAAAAAGGAGAGTGGGCAGTCCACTCACCTTCAGCATTTTTTTTCCCTTTATGCAGACAGTTGGAAAGCAGAGATGGAGACAGAGGAGAGAACGCTGTGGCCGGATTTGATCCTAGCAGGGGCATGCGTGTGGCTCCAGAGACAGTGTTCTTAACCACTCGAGTATCTCTGGGCACAAGTCAGATAAATTATGTGTGTGGGTGTGTGTGTGTGTGTGTGTGTGTGTGTGTCGGGGGAGGGGGGTTGCACAGAACCAATGATAGATCTGCCGTGAATGTGTGTGTACACGTGTTTCAAGGGGGTCACCAGGCCTGCTGAGAAAGGTGATCCAAGGGGAATAGTAGAGGTGGGTGGGGTGTTGAGGTATGATGAAAATGCGCAAGGAGGGGGTGGGGTGGCGGGTTACTCGTGCAACCTCCAGCAGGTTTATTTTTGGGGTTGCTTGATGTCATTGCACCCGTGACTGACCCCACTGCACAGACTCTCCCCATGTTCAGGAAGACTTTAGGTATTGTAAGCTCTTTACCAACCTACCATGCTTCTGATGAAAAATCCCAACTAGGGCTCTTATAAAACTCTTCTCAGCAGTCCAGTGTACAGCAGCCTCGCATAGAGCAGCTGGAGTACAGTCAAAGAGTTAGACTCGCCACCTCTAGCTTTCTGGGAACTAGCTTGTAGTAGAACTAGCTTACTATCAGTGTCAGTGTCAGTACACCGGCTGGCACGAGACAACATTTAGCTGGCGCCCACTGTCCGCCAGTAGCACCGTCTAAGCCTTAATACCGCTCCGTGCCAGCTGAGTGTCAGACACACCCTCCTGCCCTGGTATGTAACAGTCAACAGTGACTGGGCCACACTGGGATACCACCGGCTACTTATGTGAGCCATATACAATGAGAGGGCACCTCTTTCGGTGCTGCCTTTTGCTAAAGATAACGCAGCCCACAGCTCCACTTAAGCCTATGGGAGGAATTCGACCCCGCCCTGCTCTGCTGGAAATCAAAACAGAGCACTTAGTGGAACATTACCCCTACACACACAAACACACAGGACCCGACACAGGAGAGAATAGGCTATAATATCACTAAAGACAAGCCACGCACAAAACTGGGCACACACAAAAACACATACAAAGAATGAGAAATTTAAGGTGTTGTAGTTATTATGTAGATATTCATCACATTCCAGTCAAACAAAGTCAGTGCTTTGGTTTGACAATACCTTCGTACACAGTGGAAAACTGACTCCTCTGTAATCTAAACAGACACTTTAGAATAAACTAGGACATTATACTGTGTTTGTATAAGGGGCTACAGGCAGGAACAGGACTCGTATGCCCTGGTACTTACATGGACTAGTCACACAGCGGCTGACACTCCCTCAAACTACCGAGACCCATGCCTGACCTCATGAAACATTCTATAGCACACACAAAAACACACGCAGCTGTGGAGTCAGATGACAGGATGAGGGCAAAGTTTTGAATTCCAGTGGACGACATGTAGGTTACTCACTCTTTTTAGAGCAACTCTCTCTCAGTTTTAACTATTTGCAGTATCTCTGGAAAAGACACATGTGGACATACACAGATGAACATAAAGCCGACTCACCATTGTGGAAGGACTCCTTGTTATCGGCCACCTTCCTCAGTGCTGAAACGATGGCGTCGGAAGGAACGCGAGGACTCTCCACATACTTGGGCTTCCTGATTGGACCTGCCAGCGCCAGCCACAGATACAGGGAGAATGAGAGAGAGTGAGAGAGAGAAAATGAGAAAGACAGAAGAGAGAGAGTGAGAGAGAGAGTTCTTGCTGGATTAACGTGTTCCAGATGGGACTGGAGATGAGAGGCGGCGATGTCCTAGTGGGACAGGCTTGGCTGCACTCTGTAGCTCACATACACTCACACACACACTCCCAGGCAGCTCCCTGCGCTGATAGCAGCTCTGCTCTGTCTGACAGCCCAGAATATCGGCTGTATGGCTGGAGACTCCCAGTAAAACACAGCTAGCCAGCTCTGGGAATGTAAACTGCAGCAGGAAACCACAGCAATTAGCCTCTTAGCGAACTTTAAATATGTGTGTGCACACACGCATGCACTGTTGTGGATGTGAGAGACAGAGAGAGCATTTGTAAGTGCAGATCTGTGATGCAGTCCCTTGAAAGTGTGTCCTCCTATTGCCGCAAAGGACAGCTATGGGTGAATTAAGGTCCAGGCATCCTGGTGCGAGTCAGGTGATGTATCTGGGACAGGAGCGGGCTCCTCTGAGGGCTGTGCTTCTCTTTAGCGAGGAGCCGAGGTTAGCTGGCAGCTCTCTTCCCTGCACTCGCACTCTGACAGGATTAGAACAATCCCACAGCTCCACACAGAACGCTAGCTCAACGCTCCTCTCTGCCTGACTTTATGATAAATCACTGACGTACTTACCCCACTAGAGACACAGCTCCTTAGAAACACTGGCATGTTTGTGTGTGAGTGTGTTGCTTCGAAGGCAAACTGAAGTGCCAGCCACTCCAAAGATCTTCTATTCTCTCTTTGACAGCACTGTCGTCAACAACATATTCTGTAGCTATCGCCTCTCCATCTGCCCTGAGCAGACACAGATAAGGCTGTTTCTTTGAGCAGCAGAAAAGTGCTACAAATTTTTCCTAAAAGAGGAGGAATAATGGTTTATGCATAAAGGAAATACAGAGAAGACACTAGACTAAATAACAAGCCATCAAATAAACATCTCTGCAGCGTCTTAAGTTTTGTAGCCCACTATTTCTTGTGAAAAGTGAAAACATTCCAGAGGCCAGGCACGTGAGCAAAAATGAAACCGTAGAAAATAATCTGAAAACAGGAGGTGAACGGAGACTTTCCTCCATAAATCCAGATAGTACAGAACCAGCATGCCCTTCCTCACTCCATTCCTCCATTCTTCTCTAGCCCTGAACTACTGTAACCCAATCCAACCCTCCTCCTCCTCCAGTCTCCTGTAATCAGATGACTGTATGTGTAACCCCAGTCATAACATAAAGATTAGATGGGAGAGGAGAGATAGCCATTTCCCATTACCACATCCTACACCCCCCCCCCCTCACAAAAACCTCCTCTGAATCGGATGGAACAATCCCTCAACCCACAGCTGTGATCTTGGCCAGAGATACTGGTAGTGGAGGTGACGTGGAGTGACGTGGGGCGGGGAGTGTTACAGCAGTCATGTTAAAAAAACTGATCTGGAAGTGTAACTGTAACAAACCAAAAGCATGAGAGTCAAACTCAGCTTGATGCACACTGCCATCTATGGATATGGGACTTGAAATGCATAGTGAGGGGCGGTGCTCTTGACACATGCGATTATCAATCATGGACACGCTGGTTTCTCCTACAGTAATAGCCTTGATGAACCTGAGATAGGCCTCTGTGCACGCAGTTGTTCCGTGTATGCTTCTAAAAATGGTGTCTTGTCTTGCCTAGAGCAATTATGTGAACAGAAGGCACGACATAAAGATGGTCAAAGAATTCAAAGTGAAGGCTCCAATTCCCAATATAATAGTCCATCAGAGGAGCTGGAAGCAGTAGTAGCAGTTAGTGCCAGACAGACAGAGAGATCCGTTTAAAAAGCAGCATCATCTAAGGGCTGGATCTCTATCAAACACCTGAGCTGCCGCAGTCTGACTCTGAACCCATCTGATGTCTGTGGATAGATGGGGTCTAAGCCCGAGAGAATTGATCCAGCCAAGCATCCCAACCAGTCATCCAAGTCAGCCTCTTGTTTGGCAGACACAGCCACATAGTCTGTACTGAAAAACTCCATTCATCTGTGGATAGTCAGGCACAACCTATTAGCCAGGAGTCACACAGACCCAATTAAAGTGGGACTGCAGACACAGAGAGGGCTGTGTGCGAGACGCACTTAGTTCAGGTAAACATCTCGGAACAATCACACACTGGCTAATATGTTCACTTGACTGTATTTCATCTAAAAACAACAGGGGGCATAGTTTGAGTAATCTAAACCATATGCTTGAGTTCAGATTCAGTTTATACAAAGCGCTAAGAGGAATTCACACAGGATCTACACATGCAATAACAAACATGTGCCTGGCTATCAGGGGTAATTTTAGGCCAGTGCTAAGGGCTGATAATGTAGTCACTAGATCCTTCAGCAGTACTCTGAAGTCTGAGCATCAGGATCTGAAAGACAAAGCACAGAGGAGTTTCTTTTCCATCCAAAAGCTCATCTCCCAGTTTAACAGGCTTTCATGTTTACCCTGAAGCCTTTATCAATGGTTGCATGATCTCTGAGAGTACCATTACCGCTCTTCCCTTCTGCACTTAAGACCTGCCGAATGAGCAATTGCAATCTTTAATAAGCATGAATAGGCCTGCAGAGCAGGGGGTGTCAAGGGTGTGTGACGCACTTGAAGGACAAAGAGAGGGGAGTGGAGACTCTTCATTTTCTTACAAACTCTGGCTGCAAAATCCAGAATGTAAATCCACTCCATGAGTAGCAAGTTCATCATGGGCTATATTCTGCTATAAGTAAATTGAGAAGGGAAGGGAAGTATGAATGTGATTGACATTCTAGAATGAATGTTAATGTCCCCCAACTATCAACTTAGTCACATCTGCAGGAGAGAAATCACATTTACTCTCAGAGCCAATCACAACAAATTAAAATGCATGAGGTCTCAGCGTTGTGCACATACCCCACGCAGAGAGGACAAATAAGTATTATCTCAGCATGATGTCCTCCAAAAAGCAGCCATGAGCTCATCAAAGCAAGGAAAAGCTAGCAGACTGATTCAAAATTATTTTGAGCTTAAGAGAAAGAGAAAGAGGTGGTGGAGAATTGGTTTTGGTGGTTAGCAATACCAAAAGCCATGGCATCGAAAACAGCACATAAATAAAACAGGTTCCTATCCATTCAGCAGGCCTCTCATGGTTGAGGGAACTTAAAGTGCTTGTTACAAAAAGGTATAACAACAAGATAGGCAGCAGGACATGCTGTATTCCTGTGATATACAACTAAAATGTTTCTATTATTCCACTAATCTACTTGTATTGCTCCGAGTTGAGAACCATCAAGTCACCAGAGTCCAAGTAATGGGTAAGTTTGTGTTGGTGACAAAATAGGCTGACTAATATCCAGTACTGAAGGGGCACAGTCATGATCAATAGCTGCAGCTGGAACACATGGGTTATCTACCAAATATAACTGAGAGAGGAAGGAAGTAAAGGATAGAGAGAGAGACTGGTAAGGTGCGAGGACGAGGGAAACTAAAAAAGAAAGATATGGGGTAAAAGGGTGGTGTAGAGGTTAGAGAGACCGTCCAACACCCAAAAGTTCACAGGATTGATCCCCCAAGAGTCAATGTGCATCTATCAATAGCCATGTGTCCATGAGCAAGACACTGAACCCTGCTCTCTCACTGCAAATTGCTCTGAATAAGAATATCAGTTACTTGTAAACATAAAATGTATGTGAGGAAAGGTAAGGAAGGGGAGGGTAGCGGTGGGGATCGGTTACACCAGGCTTGGTGGTGAGACTGTGACATGAGAGTGATGGAAATAGAGAACCCTAAAAGAAAAAAAAAACAGAGAGAGAGAGGAGGATCTCTGGGGCGAAGCAGCCAAGCAAGATGTGACTGCTGAGAACTCTCTGCACCCTGGCACTCACTGTGAGACTCGGTAGGCCATGACCAGTGAGCTATCAATCAGCATGCACACACACACACACACACACACACACACCCCAAATGGTCTAATACCTATGACAAACACTTATGATGTCCAGTCGATGTCAGTCACAGCCTGAAAAATGGGAGCACTGTTCATGCTTAGGAAGTGATCAAGGAGTTTTCTCAGCATTCTTCAAGATGGACTCTGACTTCTTCACATTTCAACTTTTCAATGAGACAGTGTGTCCTCTCTTTGCAGCAATGGGAGTGAAAAAACTCTGACAATACTCTTCTTTATGTTCCCAAATGTCATTCTGCATCTCAAAAGTGAAATGTAATATATTCAGGCAAAAAAAAACAGTTGAAATTGGTATTCTGAGTGCAACATGACAAACTCAGTTACAAGTGTTATTTATTGAACGTCTCATGGAGAGCGTGAGATATACTTTGTCTTGTTGTTATGAGCTATACCCAGTCAATAACATAATAATCTTTTATTTATTATGGTTCTAAAATAGTTCAGACATTGTTTTACTTGTAAGACATTATTATTAAATGCATAGGCATGGCGCGGTGTGAACTTTACAATATGAATGCTAATTTATAATTCATTCCCTATTTGAAGCCTGACATGTGGCCATTATCCTTTTTGGTAATGCAATTTCTGAACTCTACCACTGTGAGAGATTGGTAATCCTTTCAACGCTACATGCTTCAAAGTCATGTCTAGTCTCACACATGCTGTTTTACGAGCGGCATGAATTATGCATTGTCTCCACTGAGAGTATGGTCATGCATTTTCTAAAGATAACCCCAAACTTAAACATCTTAACATAAGGCACTATGGTATAGGAGCATCTTGAGTCTACTGAAGCACTTGAGAGTTAAGAACGAATGACAGTTTTAGTCAGTGTCTCTGAGGCAGCAGGTGAGTTGGGATTTCACTGGGGATGAAAAAGGGGATTGCATGTGATAAGGAGCCAAAGCAGGAGTGTAGTGAAGTGCAGTGAAGAGGAGAACTGGATAGAACTTTTCACTGGGTGCCCATCAGAGTACCTTTCAAAGGGTACTCTGCTGCATCACAAGGTCTTTTATAGCTCAGCTCCCAGAAAGGCATCAATATCCCCCCGGGGCTGTGTGGTTACTGCTAATACCCCAGAGGTGACTTCAGGAGAGCTTACCTCAAAGGAGCTGAAACTGGCTTTGAAGAGAGATCCTATCCCCTTGACAGAACTGTAAAATAATTTGTAGATTCATCTGACGGCGTAGAGGAAGATGTAGAATGCTGCTCAACGGGAACATCCTTGCGTATCGTATGATTTGTCAGAGGGAACATGGATGATATTATATAGTTAATGTGACTTCTTTTAAATTACGGATCCACCGATTTGGAAGGGAGACAAAAAAATGATTTGCAGGGACATATCAAAGGTAATATTATTGCCGGGGAGAAAGGCATTTAGTTGAAAATGAATATGGAAATGAAAGTTACAGGGTGATGAAAAGATTGCTATCACACTCAATCCCATGATAGAATTCTCTGTCAGATAGAGCTGCTTTCAGTTCAAGCAGAAACTGTCCTTGGAAATTGCATTCTGTTAATGACTGCTCTTTAATTATCAAGCATAGTGAAAAACACACGCCGCCATGGTGAAATCGTTAGTGCTTTATCAAAAGCTATCAGCTGTGACATGACTTTCCCAAAGTTCCAGGTTGACTGGAGTTTTTTACGCTGTCTGTTGTGGCAATATCCTGCTAAGCTATCATCAACCTTTTCTCCAAGAAAAGTATGCCAATATTTGCTATACATGGACTCAGTCTGTTGTATTAAAAATCCAATTATTGCCGATTGTGATGTTTTACCCTGACATATCAAGATGGGAAATGGGTCAATAACAACAACAACAGGAGCTAGTGGATCCCTACTGGATCCAAACTGCATTTAGCTATCAAATGGACATGGCAAACAATCCAAGGGCTATTTATTGTGCAACAGAAATGGATAGTCTCCATCTCTATCTTCCTCCTGACTCTTCCTTCAACTGGACAGTTTTGCTGCTGTTGGTGTTTATGGGGAGACTCGGCTAGCCTGACATTTAAGCGGCGACCCTTCATTGTGTCTGATAATGGAGGAACCAGTGGCTCAAACAGCTCACCATCACACATGGATGCCACTCAAGGAACTCTGTGAGTGAACAGTGGACCTCCAGCCACAAAGTAGAGATAAGGAGGAGATAAGCAACAAGGAGATCATGGTATCAGCCCACTGTCAGTGAAAGTCGTCACCTGATCGGCTTCCCAACACAGCTGGATCTGGCTAAGAGTTTTGAGGGTGTTGGGGGTTGCAGAGAATTTCCTTCAGCTTGAGAATTGCCTACTAAGTGAAAGTATCCAAACAGTGTTTTATCACAGCAGGATTTTTCCCCAATCTAATAGCATTTATCAGCAGGGTCACCTCCATGCCTGGATACCCAGAGGAAGTTTTTGGGACATTTTCAAATCCTCTTATAGAGATATCATGTCAGAGTAGTAAACTGTGCTCTCTTTCACAAATCTGCACATCTGCTTGGCTGGTAGATAAATAAAACAGCCTTTGAACCATAGAGAGCCGAAGCCCTCCAACCCCCCATCAAAGCATAAAAGTTAAAATGACTTCCATGTGAAACAGCCTACCAGAGACCCACTCTCCCCATGCCTCATTGCATATATACCAATTAAAATGATGAGCTGCCCGTGATAGCAATAAATATGATATGAACTGCTGTTTTATGTTCCCTTGAAGGCTGACAGGGAGGCAAAGCATGGGGCTAATTGTTGCTCACGTGACTTCCGAATGGTCATACACCTAAATACTTCAGAGGAGGTGGCAGATGTATCAACTGTGTATCCACCCTTCTCCATTCTCTTAGTGGAAATTCACCGTCACTAATAGAGCATTCCAGTGAAGCCAAGCCAATGCTGCTACAGGGCTCATATTTCAGCAAGGCAGAGTGACTGTAAATATGAGTATGGTTAAGGAGAGGTGGGCTATCTGAACATCGCTCATTCACCAACAGCCTCAAGAGAGTCATCGTTGCACAGATGCAACTCACAGTTAAGCAGTGCAACCTTGAGGACAACAGATGCTATTAATCCGACTGGTGGCACAGTGACCCACCATGACCAGAGGAGGTCACTGTGGAGATACCCAGGAGACTGTCACAGTGGTGGAGCAGAGGGAGGAGCAAAAGTATCAGTCCTAAATGTGCAGAAAAATGACTTAAAACCGTATCTACTGTCTGGTTCAATGTTTTCCCCACTTAAGGTTGAGGCACAGGTTTTTGGAGAGAGCTGATCTTTGACCTGTACTGGGATGGAGCATGTTATCTGGGGCCATATAGACAGCATTCCTGTAGTAAATGCCCCTCTACAGGGCCCTTTGTGGACCTGTAAACTGTTAAGACTGTAAAGCCTGGGTCCTGTTCAACACATGTCTGGGTGCCGTGTTTCATGGTTAAGCTCTGGGCTTAGCTGATCAAAGTTGCGACAGCCAACGGCACAAGGCCTTTGTGGCTCAGGCATCCGTCACACTCCTAATTAACTCAATGTTTCTCTGTTGTCCCCTGTGAAGTTTCCATGAAAAGAACAACCATTAAGTTGGGGCCTTCCACAACGCTGTAGATTATCCAATCTGTCAGGAAATGAAGCCAAGCCACAAAATGCGTACTCAATCTGTGAAACCACTTCCTCTCAAAGACATCAGTGATGGATGGATGGGGAAGAGGGTAAATGGATAGATGGATGAATGAATGGATGGATGGATGGATGGATGGATGGATGAGGGTAGTATGACTTGGGTAGATAACCAAAGACTGTTGACAGGACTAGTTGACCATAGACCCAAAGCTTTCCTCCATGTCTCTCTTAAATAGAGTCACAGGAACTCTAGCTTTCCTCTTAAACTGCCACAAAGAATCACAACAGTCTAATCTCACTTACATCTCTGTTCCTTTCTGACAGAACATCAGGGAGTCACTGGGTTGTCTCAATTCTATCCTATTCTGGACTGGAAGCTAAAAACACACTCACACCCACATAGATGAGTTTTAAATTGTGTATGACACTTTGTCACTTCTATGGTTTAGCAAGGCTGAGCAAGAGAAAATGCAGCATTATGGCCCATGTTGTTTTCGTCGCAGAGCTGAGACATTTCCTGCAGTATGTGTTTATTAACTGGAGGTGTGAACTCGCTCCCTATGGGTTTTCACAGTTACCTGTGAGGACAGTGGAGGAGAGTCTACACACCATCCCCCAACCCTACCTCACTTGCTGTCCTCCCTAACATCCTATCTTGTCAGTCCATTTTTCTCCTCTTCCATGCCTCAGAGCATCCCACGTGGGAATGTGACTTTAATGAGTGTTCCTTCTATCTCCGGGGCCCTTTTCACCTTCACAAACCCAGCCTCCTCCCTCTTCATCTCCCTCTCTCTGTCCCTCCCTTCCTCTCTGTCATTGTAAATGTGCATTTCATCAGTGCTCTGTTTGATGGGTTTAAAACAGTCATGGCAAATGCCAATATCGCCTAAGGAGGGTGGATAGAGGTGTTTTAACTTGAGCAGGAGTTGAGCAAATGGGACCATGCTCACATGGTATTAAGATATGGATCGCACTTTCCTTTGCTTGACTAATTTCCATTACTTAAAAAATACTGTAACTTTTCTTTACATTTACTTGTCTTTCATTTTAGCCCTATAAACTACAGAGTAAGCATATTTGCAATCATAGGCCAGTTTTCAAACGAACATTTGCATAACATATGCTGCTTTACAATTTCAGGCCTGTGAGTCCAACGTTAGATTTGAGAGTAATGTGGAGGGATTTGGAGAAAAGTGCATAGCAAATGAGGTTTGAGAGGAAAAAAGGCTGAAGCAACCACAATCTCCCAAATGAAAACAGTGTGGATCAGAGGGGAAATGTTCCCATGCTAATCTGTAGCTGAAATTAGAATAGGGTCCTCCCCATTAGAAAGCGCATTCAAAACAGACTAAAATACAGTGGATTCAAGTTGAACCCCCCCAAATAAAAAACCAAGAACCAAAATCTCAAAGCTGCATTTCTGAAACCAAATGACAATTTCTAAACAGAGAAGTGAACTTGAACGAAACAAGTAGGCATATGCATCAAGTTTTACCAGATGTCTTGCTGTGTGTAGACCTAACCCTACCCATCAACACATCTTACACTAAAGAACAGATCAAAGCCTTAGCTACTCTAAACAAAGACTAGATAGCCCACAGATGAGTCCCAGATGTGAGAGGGGCCAGAGTGACCACTTAAAGGATTTCTCTCCTCTTTGCTAAGTCTCTAGAATACAAAGACTCAGGTTGAAACAAGTCCAGATACAACTGTGTCCTCTGCTTTGAAGACTGCGCACCACACAGGGGCTGACAAGCGTGCTCTCAACATGGTGGAGAGAAGCAGCCAGGGAGGACTAACAATTAGATACAGCGTAAATACACGCCCATTAAGAGCCAATAAAGTGTAAACATACGGCGCAGTTGTAGGGACCACCATTTTGACAGAAGCTGATCAAACAGAAGGATGGAGTGACAAAAACAATTCTCTGTAAGCACACTGAGCTTACATGTCCACTCTAACTGCCGGGAACCAGAATGGTCCAGCTATCCTCATTATTAATCTATCCCTCTCTTCCATCTACCTGTTTTTTCTTATTTCTAAGGGTAACATCTACTCAGAGTAGTTTGACATGTTTCAGAGATTGCCAAGCTAAAAGCTACAGCGGTAGTGCTTTGAGGCTGAGAGGGATTGTCAATTCTGGAACGCCGTCAGATGTTCAACACTGACACAATAGCACCTGAAGGCAGACAGGAAACTTCACTTTTACAGGAAGTCCACAGAGACAGCTGTAGTTCCCAGTATTGGATTGAAAAAGTGTGCAAAGTGCAGGAAAAACACAAACGCTTGCAGCACACTAAGCTTGTCCTGGTTGTCTACAATATGGAATAGAAAAGTTTAGTTCTGAGACTATAAAGTGAAGAGTATGTTGCGCGATGACAATACAAGGATGTGCCTTGGGATCTCATGCTGTACAGCAAACACTGGTGTCATATAGAAAAGCTCAAATGTAGTTTGAAGAAGGATGAGAAGGGGCGGGGTAAAGTAAGGGTGTGTGTGTGTGTGTGTGTGTGTGAGTGTGTGTGTGTGTGTGTGTGTGTGTGTAAGGGGTGGGGGGGTGGGGAGGTTAGAGCTAAGGTTACAGCTAGAACATGACATGCATCCTTCAAATTAAGTGTTACACTCAAAAAATAGTCCTTTCTAATGCATAGACGTTTTTGATATTCCTCCTCGCTTTTGACAAATTATGCAAACAAATTAAGTTAGTTAAGTTATCCTTGTTTGTAGATCACTGAAATATTGTGTCACTGAAACAGGAGGAGGAAAGATACAAAACTGCAGTTATTCTATCATTCTAGGAAATCTTTTAGCATTCTGCCTAATCTATAAATTACAATCCCAATTCTTGTCTCCCTCAGCTACTCCCATCTCTCACCTCCAAGTACAATTTACACCAACAGACACGCTCGCTCCTCGCACACACAAGAGATTCTGAAGTCTATACAGTAATACAGTTTCTACAGCAGCTGTTGAGCATTGGCTAGAAGGTCTTCTGTCAACAACTGTTCTTCTGAGATCAGGTTTATACATGCCTGATCTCAGAAAAACAATCCCTTGACTTCTGAAATCTAAGAGTTCAGGCTCTTTTTGCCTTTGATCTGACCAAGGCTTGTTGAGCATCTGCCATGGTTTAGAGGGCTGAGCATTGTTTGGCAGCATTTTTCACCAAAATGGAAATTGAAGACCAACCTGGCCATTTGGCCAAATGTAGATTTTGGATTGGGAGCCATCATAAAATACATAAAAACTAGAAGAAATGTCACAATCTGCAAATCTGTAAATAACACTCACCAGCCTTCACCAAATTTATCAATTTTATCACAATATTGTAAAAATGATTTAGGATTAGGCTATCATTAATAGGACTGAATGATGGTTAAATTTGAACTGAGCTCCTGACTAATATGCACTGGTACAAGATATAAGCCATGTTATTTCAATACCTATTCAATGCATTAAATCAAAGTTCATAATGTTTGACAGCAGTGTAACTAGCTGTCAGACAGGTGTACACTACATTACGCTTTTGTGACCACCTTTTTGGGTCTGGAGAAACCGTGCATCAAGGTAGTTAGGGAAAACAATTTAAAGTTGCGGTGAGTAAGGTGAGCTACACTAAGGTATGGTATGGAAGGTTGGTGGTTCAGGGTAAACTAGTACCTGGTGATCTCTTGCTAGGACGTAAGGGCATCATGTAGGACTGTCGTGGCAACAGAGGTGAGGAGGGCAGGGACATGGACACCCCCTTGGCCAGGCTCAGCCTGAACACATCGTCCTGCACATAAGGGTGAGCACTGCCAGGCTCCTGGGACTGAGGCATTCCTTCAGGCAGGCCTCTTCTTTGGGCGCTGTGGCTGTGGACATCACCTGCTGAGGAGAAAGAGGAGATTGTTACGGACGTTGCCGGCTATTTAGCTGTGTACTAACTTCAGTCAGCTGGCTACTTTTTTGGATGAAAAAAAATATAGCTTAGAAGCATTCATTTTTCAACAGTCTACAGCTAGCTAGTGACGTTATCCAAAAACTGCTTGCTTACAACCCCATATACCAGCAATGCAAAGTAATCTGTAGGCTTTCAAGGCAGACGGGTCCGAGCAGGTCAGTTTTGTTTATATAATGTGCTGAATTAGAGTATTGCGTCATCAAGCATATTTGATGAAAGGGGGTGCTGGTTTGTTTCGCTAAATCGTTTAACCCGTGACAAGTTAAGTCTGTATTACAATTTTCTGTTTACTATAGAGCTATGTGTGTCGGTGTTAATCAGAGAGAGAGAAACATAGTGAGAGTGTATATACACAGAGAGACAGTGACAGTGTGTATGGGTAACTAGAGAGAACGATGAGAAAGACACAGAAAGGCAGAGAGCTATAAAATGAAGGAGGGGGGTTGAGTGCGAGTTCTTGCTGATGCTATTCCATTTCTCTGAAATACTGAATAAATAATGAATGCTGGTTAATTTTGATACAAAAAAATAAAATATGACACTTAAAAATTAAATAAATATTCTAAGAATATTCATTGAGAATGTCTGTTGGGTAAACACAAATGACTATGTTGGCTTATTGTTTTAAGCGAGCCACTTATAGTGCTCGCTTAAAAAGGACTATTGATAGACTTCACTTACAGGGCTAATGGTGGACTTCAGCATAGAGTGGTCTGTTTCTGTAATGCACTAACAACAAAAATTGAATTTTTGAGTGTATTTTTTACTGTGTATACTCACAGAGGAAAACATCTTGTCAGAACCAGTTTTGGACCACCCACTTCTTGCTGCATGGTATGCTATCAAGATTTCCTTCAAGGTAGTACATTGGTCGCGCTTGGACTCGAGATGCAAGTTAGTGCGAATGAATTGCAGCAACAACTTGAGGCCATTCAAGCTTGAGAGAGAGCTGCTTCTGCCCATGAAATCAAAATGAGATTCTAAGATTGCGACAGAATGCTAAGAGGTAAGTACTTTCATACCCAGATCCATCCACAAACAAGGATTACTGGGAGAGGTGGAAAAAACAAGCTAGAGAGACCTCGACAGACCCATGAGAACGTGGGTCCACATGGTGTGTATTTAAACCTAAGGTCATGGGCCAGTGATTTTCTCTCATGCCATAGGGGCACATGAGGAAGGACATCCAGTTAGCGGAGTAAATAAGGCAGTGTCATTGACCAGTGAGTTGAGATAACGTGTGACTCATTGAGCATGCTGGCTGGTTGCTCCATGCTAAGGAGGCTTATTATCCGAACTGGGCAAACCCATTCAGCACGAATGACCAAGTATTTTTATTTCCTTGAGGACAATTATCTGTGTTATCAAACTGAGTACACTCACCAGGGTGGGAAATGTACACCTGCCACCCACCAAATGCGGGTGATTTTGAGCAGTGGCTGGTAAATTTGTTAGCTCCACCAATCATTGTGACAGGTGAACAAAGTTTGCTCAAACCTTTTTTTCTTCCCATGCCCGTCATATTTACAAACATAGTTTCAAAACAAATCCTTTTAAATCCTGTTGCCAGAGAAAACATTAAATAGGGCAGCCTCACTGCCCACTACATCAGTTTAGCTTGCCTAAACTGAGACTAAGTAACACTGTCAAACTGGAAGCAGAACGTGGTGACATATTTTTGGAGTTAAGAAGCCGGCAGAGAAGATTATAAGAGAGGTGGTGCATTGCAGCAGGCGAAGGAGGAGACATAGGGGCCAAAGAAAAAAAGCAATATTTCAATGAGAAGTGGCAACGTGACGAGCAAGGCAAGATGCACAAATTTCGCATGATTTTCATCACCATATTACCATATTTAGCCTTTAACATTGATTTTACAAAGTGGCTGTTAAAAAATGCGAGTAGCTGGTCGAAATTAGTAATCTACTAGTCACTGTGGCTAGTTCCCACACTGACATTCACCATGCAGTACTTAAGAGTGGCCAAACAATTCTGAACTAGGCCCAATATATTTTATTCAACAGTGCAGGGTGGAGCAGCTGGAGATGCCAAGGGCAAAAAAGTGGCTTTATCTATGCCACAGCCTGGTTCATAACAGTTTCTAATGTGGCAGCAAAGCATTGAGCTCACAAGGGTATGGCTTAAAGAAGATAACCTAACCTGTGGGAAGGCGCCCTCTCACATCTCCTGTGAGTACAATGGGCCGATAAGTCATCATAGGTGCTAACAGCGGTTCAGTATCCTGTGGACTAACCTCTAAAACATAAGCCCTGATGATAGGTTTGGTGAGTATGAGACCTCCATGTTTTCATGCTGCCTCCAATCTATATGAAAATAAGGGTAAACATTGTTCTCCGTTTCCCATGGAAAACTCCCTAGTGCAACTCTATAGCAACCTCAAAGAATTCAAAACAGAAGAACCTGTTAAGCTGGTCGCGTTGGTGTGGAATAGAATCCAGTGTGACATTTAAGCCAACGGATTTCTCCTATGTTGCTCCCATGCCCTATACTCTTAAATTATCTGTACTTTGGGGGTATTATTTCACTTTCTCTGCTATCAAATTTAAGCCTAGGCCTAGATATTCCCTACATGTCCTCTGTCTCTCTTATCAAAGGGAATTCCTGCGTTTCACATTCTGAGCCTTTTTCCTGCTAGAAATGGTTCCCTCGGGCTCTCCAGCTGACCTGGCTCGAGACCTGCAAATGACTTTACCTGGCTACTAGTTCGCTCCGTCCGTCCAAGCCCTAGATGGAAAAAACGTAGGTCCTGCATTACTGAGACCCAATCCTGCATGGAAAGTCCATTCCAGCTATGGAGCCGGCGGTAATCTATTCTGTGGCATCAAAGTTGCCCACTCATCATGACCACAAATTAAAATGTATGAATTATCAACCTGTAATAATACAGCTCATGCGTCAGCAGACCCAGCTAGATCATAATCGCAGATGTGGTGAACCACAGTAATGACAATTAGCTTTGGTTCTGTTTTCAGGACCATGCTTGTTGGGTCTCTTGTTGGGGAGACTTCAGCAGATTAGCAATGACGCCTGTCTGCAGCCAGAGGTTTGAACCAATCACAGAAGACAGAAGTGCAAGAGGCAAGCTACTATTAGCGTTCTGCTTCTCTCTTCAGGGAAATGAGTGTTGCTGGCTGCTGGGCTAATCAGAAACAGAGAGTCATTTTCTCCCTGCCTCCGCCTCACCACGGGGGACACAAAGCTGTCCTGTGTTTTAAAGGGCTCCTAAACAAAGAAGAATGTCAGAGACAGGAAGTGGCAAGGTTGCAATGACACCTCTGCACGCCCTCAGACAGACACTTTGAAAAACTTGTGAAGTGATCCACTAATCACTCAGCCAAGGCCAGGACCTGCGGTCACCCTGACCTGAGTGGGACCAAGCATCCATATTCATCAGGTTCACAAAAGTGATATTTTGTGTTATATTATGGATGGCATCCAGGAACTTGCACTTGAGAAATGGTGGCTGCACAAATTTATATTTCACCCAAAAGACTTTAACAAAGACCAAAGCAGATGCAGTCCAAAGTCAGCTAATGAGAAAAGTGTATGGAAATGTAATATATAGTACTTCCAAAAAGTAATGTATTCCATGTTAGGCCTTTTTATATTACCTTTCCATTAAATAAATGCATTATTATGCTATTATGTTCTTTGGAGTATTGAGTTATGTTGCTTATTTTGTGACTGTTAGTTACTGTCCCAAACATGTTCAAATGACCTGCAGAAGAATTGTCATTGATCAATGTAGCAATGTAAAGGACATATTTCATTTAAATGCTTTCTCTTTTCCCTCCATTAATTCAAGGTAATGTGTGTTTCCACAAGGAAACAGTTAACCAGGGTGAGATCACAGCTGCCACCTTTCTTTGATTTGGGCCAATACGAGATGGATTACAGCAAGTCTGGCTAAGCTTTAAAAAAAAAAAAAATCACTGAATTTGGAATAGGATTCTGAAAGTAAATTTGTGTTACTTGCAAGTGCAGCTGTAACAATCCTATCCACATTTACCACAACTGTGTTACTTGTAATGTAATTACTGTAACCTTTATTTTCTTAAAAAATTGAGAGTGGGCAGTCCGCTCACCTTTTAGTATTTTCATTCATTCAGATAGTAGGAGAACAGGCAAGGTGACAGAGTAGGGGAGACACAGCACATAAAGCTCTGGCAGGATTCGGTCCTTGGCCAGCCTGCTACTGTGTCAGCAGACTTAACCACTCCACCATCTCTGCTCGCGCAATTTATGTATCTTATAGTTACAAAGTAAGTTACCACCACTGTTGAGAAGTAGCCTCTTTCAAAAGTCACAAGAGAGCACCACAGCCTATATAGTGGGCTGTACCAAGGACATATGAGGGGCCCCAGTTAAGCCAAAGATACTCAAGGACTCATCTCAACCAATCAGTTCACACCAGCCGATTTGAGGGCAGCAGGGTGGCATGTGGGTGGCAGGGTGGTGTAGTGTGTAGGGAGACTGTCCTTCAAATGGAAGGCCTACGCTCAAGCCCCCGTGACACCAAGTATTCACCCAGCTGAAGTGTCCTTGAGCAAGACACTGAATCCCTACCAGGGGCAATGCTCTGTAGCTGACCCTGCACTCTGACCTCCCTGTTACCCTTTCACTAGAAATCAATAGAGTATCACACTTTCACATGTTCCTTGGTAGGGTAGATTTGAATAGAAATCATTTTCTGAGATTGAGTTTATTCATGATGTGGACTATACTCAGTTCCTCGCAGTCTGTTTGTGTTCAATTTTCCCCTTTAATGATAATGTGTGTATATAAGAATATAGCATAACTCCAGTATACCTTAAAGGCTATGGAAAAAAGTGCAGGCTAAGGTATGCAGGGTCAAGGTAGAGCAGTTTTAATAGAATCATCCTGATTGCTTTAGCGACCAGTTGACACTGTGGCTGTGTGCTGCATCGCTATGCGACTGTATCTGTGTGCAGTTAACCATGTCACTCTCTGTGCCCAAACAACTTCACCAGAGTGTTATACGACAGGATAAGGGAGATGAGGGGGAAGGGCAACGAGAGAAAACACCATTCATGCAGAACTTAAAACTATTAAAAGGGCAATTAACCTAACCACCTCTGTATCACAATACTTCTGTTGTGAGGTACAGCGCCCATTGAAATGTGTGTGTGTGTGTTTGTGTGTGTGTGGGTGGGGGTTATCAGGGAATATTCAAGATATGCAAGGCGCAAATGAGTAGTTCACTCCTTGTGCCTGTAAAATGGTGAGCATTCCAGCCCACACAAGCCTTATGAGTCTAATCTAGCACTCTAAGTGCTGTTCCTTTTAACAATGCCAATATATACTCATTGTCACCATAACCTTGTAGAACAAAGTACTATAGGCTACATCGGCTGCGTACATCTTAAAATCTGCCTTTGGAGCATTCACTTGCTGTGGCCATGGTAGGTCGTGGGTGATACAGGTTTCAGCCATATTGCATGCTAAAGAGATTATGACAAAGTTGTAATTAGGGTTGATGGTTCTGAAAACAAGAGGCGCCACATAAAAGCTGGTCGTCCAAGTGCTGCTGAACAGGCTGCAGTGTGTCACGGTGACTGCGCTGCCATCTGACCCACGCTATATAACTCAGAGGGACACAAGGACAGAAACTCGCCAGCGCTATTTCAGTGTCTTTCCTAAACTCCCGGTTGGGGCAAGGCCTGCAATTTCAGCCCCTGCTGTGGTCAAGGAAATCAACCCTTTCTAATTATACAGCGCTGCCCCAAGATGATGTAAAAATGATTATAGTCCCTTCCATGCTCTTTCTTCCTCATCAAAGCGAAGGGCCAGAGCCCACGAGGACATGCCCTACCCATAAAAAGGCTGAATATTATTCCAAGACATTGATTTAGCAAAATAAACATTAAAGTACAAATCAATTATTTGAGCAGGTCAGTTCGAGTCAAACTCAGGCGCTTAGTCCAACCCATGTCCTGTTTCCCTCACAGTAATATTATAGAGATGGAAACATTTCACTATGCACTAAAAGTACATGAAAGGGAAACTGAAAACCTGGGCTAGGCTAACATTGATGAGGGTACCTTCATTGTTAGAAATTGTATAAAGAAAAATTAAGCACATTTTGGGAGTACATTTCACTATATCTTTTCTTTCTTTCTGATTGCAATATATAGTGAATGGTAGTCCAGCAAGGCCTTTATTCAGGCTATTTGGCAAAAAGACCATCCTTACCAAATAAAAGTCAGCCACAGTGAATTTAAACCTGTTTCTTTTTTCATGCATGGTTTAAGAGTCACATTTTTCTCCCTGCTAGCATGTCAGGTAATGGTCACACAGCTGAATGCTTCAAAATGGCTTTCTGGGTGTAATTCTGGATGGTGTCGGCCGCCTCTCAACTAAATCTGTGCAGAGGAATGTGATCTGTCATTCTGTGTGAGGGAGTGCAAAGGCCCCCCAGGAGATGCAGACTTGCTCTATCGTCCATCAGAGGCTTGAGCTTTCCAACAAAGATGATATAACCTTAAGGTACATGTGCTTTATGCCAGACCAAAAGACACTTGGTATTCAAACCCTGCCACTTGGCACATAGGATAAGAATTATAGTACCAAACCATGTGGGCATCAGCTGGTCACACTAGGAAAGTCTGCCTTTATTTTCTGGGATCGTTTGAACAATATCAATTGTGATATTACCATCCTGCAGATTTTCTATGCAAGAGCATCTTTTTCTCTCTGTGCACATATTGTGTGTCTGTGTGTGAGCACGCACACACACACAGACACACACACAGAAACGCTCTATTAGCTTCTCACTAGTTAATTTGATGAACCACAGAGAGAATGAAGAAAGGCTATAATTAATGCAGATTCTTTTAGTCGACACACAAAGCCACATGACCATAGGACAACCCACCAAAGGGGAAATTCTCCCGCTAGACTGAGTGCCAATGTGGATTCCCTGTGTACTTCCGAGACCAGGGTGACAGTCTCACAAAAGCTGTCATGGTTAACACACAGGCAGCCCACAGGGAGTGGAGAGAGAGCCAGACAACAAGGAATACAGAGTGGGGGAGGGTCTGCAGTACAAGTTGTCTATGATAAAAGAGCAATAAGATCCAATATGAACGCTGAAAATCTGTCTTGATCAAAATCCGCAAAATACTGTATGGCTAAATTGACTTGCTAAAGCAAAGCCAAACAGCCAATCTGCGATTCCTGATGGAGGCACCGGTGTTTTTCCCATAAGGCCATTCTAATTCCAGACCACTTTAGTCAGTCAGTGGTAGCCATAGAAACAGTCAAAATATAAGGTAACCTGACAAAGACTGCAAAAGACAGACTGATGGTAGTAATCAAAATAAGGTTAACTGAATATGGCAGCTCTCTAGCAATAGGCTGCATTCTTCATAATTTTAATATCACTTGTGTAACAACAAGAGCAGTAGAGGGGGATTTATCTCCACCTAGCTTCATTTCTAGCTGAGACTAAAGAATGTAGAGAATAATAGGCAATCACAGTGGCATGTTTTCTTTCTTGCAGGGTCTCATTTTTTATATTCATTATACTCTCTTGTTTATTAAGGACATTAAGAGATTGCCCACACCCCTCCTGTGGGCATATTTTCTACCCTATCAATTCTTTCTGTCAATAATCAAATTCCATTAACTCCACAAGTGTCCAGAGACTTTCCGTGCTGGATTCACAGGCATACTCATCTGTGCTGGTGGCCCCCGAGGAGAGAAACCAACACTGACAGTCTTTTTAGTTTCAACTTGTCAGGAACAGGAACAGTTCCTGAAGCTCTGAAACCCTCAACTCAAATTCATACACACCGGCTAATGAGAACAAATTAGCTGCTTAATGCAGAGCTAAGCTGCTGCAGGCAAGGAAAGGCTGCAGAATGGTTTGGATCCAAAACACACACTCTGTCTCTGTCTCTCTCTTTCTCTCTGATGCTCAGCTCTGCAGTGGCCCGAGCTCTGGAATGTCTTCCCCACTGGCCCCAGGGGAAGGGAGACCGACTGGGAGGGGTTTGTGTGTGTCTTTGGGAGAAGGAGTGGAGGAGGAGGGTAGCACTGGGCAGGGACCATGACATTTCCCATTCCTCTTCATAAATGGCCAATTTAAGCGGATATGGGAAAAATATCTGAGCCAGACGATATCTTTACCACGTTTTATTTCAAGCTTCCTAACAGGGAGGCATTAGGAAGGGCATCAAAGAGACAGATAGGGGAAAGATATGATGTGCCAGATGATAGCACAGAAGCAGAGGGAAGCAGATTTTAATTAAACCATCATCTCAGTGTGAGAAGATATAAGTGTGAATATTGATGAGTTGCTTGCCCGTTGCCCTACCCAAGAGTAGTCTACATGGAGAAGCACAGGTGTGCTATAAAAACACTGATCTCAAAAACACACATGGTACTAGTATATGATTGCACACACACTCAGTATCTTTAAGACTTAACAGTCCCACCTGGGTTTAGAAAGATAAGTTGATGGTGAGGCAATGTTACATGTGCTCACAGCATTTATCAGTCTCAAGGTCGCTGTTGAGCACGGTATTCTGAAAGTTAAACAAACTGCAGGAAGAGCATTATTGAATTTCCACCACTGAAATGCAGCAAGAGATCTCTAACTGTTTTAACAGGTAAAACCTGAAAATTAAGATGTGGAATCATTTTAATGTCACGAGAAATATTGGCTACACATATGCAATTTCCTTGTTATACAACTCTAAAGCTTACATGACAAAGACCATGGATTTATTTTTTAAAAAGTGTTGCCAATAATGTAAGCAACAGAAACATTTAAGTGTACATACTTTTGAGTTGCCATACTGTAGACAAAAGAGAACAGCATGCAAAACACAAATGCTAGTATTGGACTGTCATTAGAAATCTAATTGCAATGAGTTGCCAAGTTGAATTGCCAAGAGTGCCCTTATTTCATCAAAGCTTTGGAATATATTAAGGCAGATCCACTGCTGACAGAGCTGGCTGGGGAGTTATTGATATTCATACTGGCAGCATTGTGTGTGAGGTTCCCAGTCTGAATGTCTCTCTGCAGGCCTCTTCAGTCCCAGACTCTAGAGAAGTGGGGCACGCTGATTCACTCCCACGCTAGGGGCAAAATAACCCTCTCACCTCCTATTCATTCACATCCACACACAGCTAATCCTAATCGGAGCCCTTTGATTGGTGACAGTAGAGTCAGCTGCTGTGTGTGCTTTGACGCTCTTCAATTGAGGTACTGTCCGACCTGGCCAAAGCTGTCACGCTCTGAACATTCCAGTGTGTACTAGACATAAGGACTAGAGAAGCCTATTTAAGGGCTACTATAGGAAAGGCTCGGCATTAGATAGGATCCCTCTTTATTGAAGTGTTTCTCAACTCACACAATCTGGATAGCAAAAAGGGGACATTTTCTTCCCAACAAGTGTATGTCTGATCCACAGGGTAGGTGCTTAATGATGAATTGTGAACTCAACGACAAGTCCTTGTGGTTTGGAATAAAAAGCGCAATTGTATGGTTTCTGTGGAGAGCTATTGAGCTATTGATGTGTGAATGCTTCCAAAACCATGAAATGGCTCACATGGGGTTTACATGGGGCTAATTACATGAATGTCCTATACTAGTTGTGGAGATGGCTGGTACAGTCTACACAAAAGGACAGATGGATGATGGATGAGCCTGAGCACTTTTCCATGATCAGCCATCTGATGACTGAACAGAGCTCTGGGGCCATGGTGCCTCAAAGTGCAGGATTCACAACGCAACCCCCTGAGGAGTGGACAAGAGCGCTGGGCCTGATTTCTTCACCCGCCCCACGTTCTCTGTTTTCCCCGTCAACCTTGGAGCTTTTTCCAAAGGTTCACATTTTTGGACTGGTAACTTCTGTCTGTGCAGCTCTGAGACGGACTGGAGTTTATTTCCATGCACAAAACCCAGTGCAGTGTGGTCTGGAGTCCTAGGTTGCCATGGAGATCTGGTTTAACAACAGATTTGGATTGCCATTAGCACAGATCATTAGGCAGAGCTTCTTCTGGGGCCAGGTGAGGTCATGAGAACATCACTAACCACTGGACAATTGGAAGTCTCAGCTAACGGCCTTTTCAGTAACGTTAAATGGACGAGGTTGTGGCACAAAGGATGTCCATCCGATCCCTTCCACAGAGCCTAATCCCATAAGCAAACAAGGGCCAGGGCGAATCTTGCAGCTTTGTACCATGATTGAAAATCTGTGTTATTGGTGAACCCTTGTGAGTTTAGAATCAATCAAAGTTGCATCGTTTGTTAGCCTTAGTGGGCAGATATATTTTTCTACCATTAGCGACAATGTGCTAATAGATTGATGATATGTTGATTGTTTTTTTTAAATGATTAATTATAGGGTAAAGTGAGGTCCAAAGTGAATTATCCCTTCTGATATTCAACAGATCTCTTCTACAAATCCTGAAGCCTGCTCTTCACCCTGACTTCTATCCTGCTCTAACCACTCTATTTAGGCTTCAGTAAGCTTCACCAGCAGTGCTGGAATGTATCCAAGTGGCTGTGCAGTCTTCAAATGAGAAGAAGAATGATCTTGAAATGCCATCTTTAAAATGAGGGAGAGGTGAATTTGAAGAGGGAGCATACCGGGCAGTTTGCTCCTCCTTGCATTAAGCATTATCCCATCTTCCTTTGAGGCTAGGCACAAAGGAGCCGAGGTCATTAGTTCACTCAGTCTCAAACCCTCCTGAGCTAGGGATGGCAAGGCATTCATCTGCAGATGCAATCACAAAAAAGCAGCTCTGTGTGCCATTCAGAAGCGCAGAACAGAGCAGAGTAGAGCAAAGCAGGGTAGAGGAGGGAGAAGGGGCCCCAAGGCCCAAGACTGAGCAGAGGTCTCCACAGACACCCACACAGACATTTCAGAAAGTCAGACACTGTGACAGCAAGGGTTAGTGTCTGCATAGTGAGATGAAGCAAATGAGAAATCCATAAACCACACGAACTTAGAAAAAAAAAAATAAAGTACTAATATAAAATTAGGTAGTGAACAACTAGCATTTTCTACGCTCTATGGGCGACAGAATCACCTACAGGATAAAAAGTCACCCTTGAAATGCTGAATCAGATCAGAAACAAGAGGAGAGAACACCATATTAGGTGCAGACACTGCACCGGTGTGTGGGCGATGTTGAAGGTATAAAAGCAAAAGGGAGAAGGAAGACAGAAGGAATGTGTCTGCCCAGACAGGTCACGTTGTAATTAGAAACGTCTGTGGCCTGCTGACCTCTCTAGCCAATGAACTGCCACAACAGCCACTATCACCCTTCAAAAGCCATCCAAAACACCCCAGGATGTTAACTGATAAACTGTCCTTTCCCTTCTCTTTGAACTATCAAAAGAATCCATCGGCCCACGGATGGGGCGGGGGGCCACAGACACCACTCCGACTGGGCTGCTGTTGTGCTACAGATGACATCACCCCCCCCTCTCAGCCAGTCCTAATGTATTTGTTTGGCTTATTTTCCGTCGCTGTGGTAGCACTTCCAAGGTCACAGACGGCGTCGGTGCAAAGTGCAGGGGAGGCGGAGTGGGGAAATGGAGAGTGGTCGCCAGCCGCTGCTCTGGCAGATAGTGGGCCTCTGGGAACCATGGAAGCATCGCTCCAGATTCCTCACAGCCAGAAGCCGCTGTTCAGGAAGAGCAGTGTCAGATTTGACCCTGTGCCAGTTCACTTAGCACCCCTAAAGGGACGGATATGGAAACAACAGATCTTCTCATTCACCCCATCTCCCCAGGCAGCACAAGAAAAAAAAAACTTTCCTTAACATCAAAAAATATAAGTAGAGAATCAGATGTTGGTTATGGGTGCCAAATGACATGGCAGAACAGATTGTTTTTTTATGGTTATCATTCAAATTGCAACAATCACTATCAAAATGACTACAGGCACAAGTAATGTAATGAGCCATAACAAATCAGTTTGACACAGTATTTTTAATATTACAACAGTGGAATAGCTGCACTGACATAATTCATATCCGCAATACTTCTGAATAACAGAATGCAATGACCCACAGAATTGCTGGAACGGCAAACTTCGACATCAACTCATTATGTGATGCAAGACCATTTTCTCTAAGGCAATGACACCTTTAAGATTGCATGGCCACATTGTGGCAACTGGTGCTGAATGAGATTAGCAAAATTACATTAGCTTCAAAGCCTTCATCATAGAAGTCTTGGGTCATGTGATGTGAAATGAAATGTAGCCAAAGCCCAATGTTTGTTGTTTTTAAGAGGTTCTGCAAACAGATAACGGTAAAAAGGTTCACTGCTTTCCCAAAGTGCCCTTATTTTGCTTTTCAGAAGACGTGAAGACAGAGACAGGGAGTGTCTCATGTGGATACACCTGAGGTTTAAGGGTATGTGTGTATATACAGTGTGTGTGTGTGTGTGTGTGTGTGTGTGTGTGTGTGTGTGTGTATGTGCGTGTGTGTGTGTGTGTACATGTATGTGTGTGTATGTGAGAGATGTGGTTTGAGCTACGCCCCGCTAATCGTTGCCTGCTGGCTGCACAGTGCTTTGATAGTCGTGTAGGTCTAGAACTGCACTCAATGGTCTCCTTTGTGAATCAGGTGCATTCTTTTTTTTTTTCTTCATTTTAAAATCCTACCTCTACTGTCTGGACATGAAAATCCTGACTGGGAGAAAAGGTAGAAAACTTGGGCTCTGGCCAATAGGCATTTCACAATTGTCAGCACAATTGTTTTCTTTTAATTTAAATTATAAGGCGGCCATTGGATGGTAATCGAGATGTAGGTCTATGTCGTTGTGGTTTTAAGTGGAATTGATTTCGAAGATCTTTCTAATCCTAACAGCACAATTTGGCTTAGAAGCTCAAATGACAAACCAAAAACTAATCTAAGCTTCATAAGCTTATTTCAGTACTAAGTGTTTTTCAAAAGGAAAACCATGGGCTGATGATAAACGAGTCAGTCGTTATGGTTTGAGCACTAGTTATTATGGTTAACAAATATCAAAGAATGTTGATTGTGCAATTGGAAAATGTATATTGTGGTTGCCTGTCTGTGTGTGTGTGTGTGTATGTGTGTGTACGCACACATGCACTACTGCTTTTGCATGTGTGTGTGTGCATGTGTACGGGCAAACATGTAGGTCTCTGTGTTGTCCTGTGCAGTTCACGTATATCATCTGTGGTCTAGACATCCTGTGGTCGCCTGGATCTGTGCTGTTTGTCTGTCTGTCTTGGTCTAGCACTCAAGGCTTTTCGTTATGCGACTCCAAATTTATGAAAGCAAAGTTTACCTTGGTTTGTTTACAAATTCGTCTTCTTCCCCCTCACCACTGAGGCCTATAAAAGAACCTGAGCATGCCCTTTCACTGACTCACTGCTTCCTCTTCCATTGTTACCAGACGCAGGTGTTGCAGCAACTACTTTGAACATTTTCATTAAACCAAAAAACTCACATATGCTATTCCTTGATCATGGGCAGTCAAGTCAAGATTTGTGTGCATGAACAAGTCTCTCCCAAAGTTAGAAACAAGAGAACCAAAACGTCCTGTCTGTGATTTCACCAAGCAACTACCATAGAACCACACTGTGCATTCCCATTTCACCTGGGCCACAAACTCATCCCAGGCAAAGGAACCATTTTCCTAATAGAAGAAAATTTCCGCTATATAACCTCCGCCCACCATGGAAGAACGCTGTGAAGGAGTTTTCCTTGAGTTTCCTCGCAAGCCACAGGACAAGGAGGGAGCGCGTCTCAAAATGGCTGCGGTTGATATGGTTAGAGAGGAGGCTGCCACACAGCTGCTCACAGAGAAGGGACCAGGCTGACACAGGCAGTCTTAGACTAGTATCTGTGGGCAGACTGTGCAATGTACGATGGTCTATTAATGTCTGAGGGGAGCGTCGACCACCATCTCTGTGTCGGAGAGAAGGAGTTCATCTTGACCACGCACTCGGTTTACTGCTGGTGTGGTACTCCATGGTGTTAGGAGACTGCACCTAACAGACAAAACACCTCACCCTAGAAACCGGGTGCCTAAAAGAAACTTGTGTCACACGTCAGTAACGTTCATACACTTCATTACCCATTCAGAAGGTAATGACCTCCTGCTGAAGCTAAGGTGGTCGACACACATAAATAAGATAAATTGGGGGAGAGAATATTTCAGTGCAAAAGCAAGCCTGCTGAGTGGTTTTGTATTTTACTGATACCGCTGTCCTCAAAAAACAGCATGCTCTAAAGCGGACATGTTGTAGCTTCACTAAATGTGGAAAGGCAGAGATTTTTCTGAGATAAGACTTTATATAAGAGTCCCATGGTCCAGTAAACTTTGAGGGAAAATATGCTGTATTTATCAATCAATAAAAAAATCAGTTTTTGTTTTGACAAACCACTGTCCATCAACTGTTCAATTTTTTTTTTGGTTTGGACAAACAACTGCCCAACCATCTGCTGTTTCTGTTTATTGAGGGATGTCTTTCCATAACAGTAAAAATTCCTGATGTTAAACCCCTGTGGACAGTTGAAAGGGAGAGAGAATGCAGAAAACAGGGAAGGAATCTCTGCAATGTCAGTTGCTCTGTTCAGCACTAAAACCCCAGAGAGGGAATATAGAAAAAAATATAGAAATCAGGGAAGCAATCTCTGCAATGTCAGCTACTCTGTTCAGCATTATCACCCCACAAACAGCTTCCTTTTGACTCAACAGAGGAACATCCTTGTGAATGATTAGCCTACTTCATCATGATTGTGATACTTCCAATTTAGAGAACCATGGGACAGCAAAAAACACACAACCTTCATTACAAAAAAACACTAAATTTCCAATTTAGAGAACCATGGGACAGCAAAAAACACAACCTTCATTACCAAAAAAGCTTGCTTTGTAACCGATTTCCTCTGTTGTCTGACCCTCTGCAACAAATCACTGTTTCATGTCACAACACACAGAAACTGTTGAGACAGCATGTACCAGTCGCCATCACAGCTGAGACAACAGTGAAGGCCTTAATGGTCTCTCTCACACACACACACACACACACACACACACACACACAAAACCTATTAGTGGTTGACGAAACTGTGAATACTCATCTTTCACTTCCTGAAATCTAAATGAGGTTGGTCCTAATGAAAAATTGCCCCTTTAAAAAATGACATTGAAATTAAAATTCAGTAGAAGCACATTCTTGTCTATGTTTACTTATCCTCCGTCGTTTCTCAATTAAATGTGGCTCATTGTGATGGGATTTTTGGTCATAAGAGCAAAGCCACCCCCTGCTGTGGGAGATCTTTGATGGAAAGGGCGATGTGGCCACATGTTCACTCTTCAATTGCAAGCTAGGCTGTATTTGATGAAAACACAGAAGCTTCAAGGTAGGAGTATTGCACTATTTGGGGGGGATTTCATGTGCAGGCCTGGGTGTCTTCAAACAGACTATAGTCATCCATGTATATTCAAACTTTCAGCAAAAAGATGACATCTTTCCTTTGCCCCCTCCCTCATATTGAGACGTGTAAGCCTACTATTCCCACTGACTCTTGGCTAATCTGAAAAAATGAATGTCATGTCGCTGCTGTCAGCATGCCGTAGGCCAATTATTGTCCTAGTAGATCTACTGCTAGGAACTGTAACTAGAGCAGGGCTATATGGTTGATCCCCCTCCTCAGTGTTGATAAGTCGGCGACAGGGCTGCTGCCTCCCGTTCAGCCAGGTGCATGGCTTCTGTCTCCATACCGCCAAACAAACTAAGAGAAGCCCTGCCAACTGGTGGTGGTGGCTGTGTGCCTGTGTGTGTGTGTATGTAGGTACATGTGTATAAGTGTGCGTGTGTTGAAATGGGGGGTGGGTGGGGGGTAAACAGCTGAAACAGTTGTCACCTCAAAGAGTGCATGGCAATGCATGCTAGTGTGATTAACACTGGGTCACAACTTTTTCTGGCAGCTGCCTCAAGCGGCCCAGCCAACAGAGCAGCAAGCCCAAGTCAGAGGGCCTTGAGAGGCATCAGCCAGCCCACACAGTCACACTCAGTCATTCAAGCGGAGTCCAAACGGCTGTTTCCCCCAGTTCACATCACGAACACATACCGACTGAAGAAGCTGGTGATACTCCCAGGACAGTAGCTACAGTAAGTAAAGGTAAAAACTTTACTCAAGAAAGTGGTGTCCAAACTAGATACAGAGAATTTGCAGGGAGGCTGGGAGGGGCCTCCATGAAGGGAAAAAGAGAAAACTCTCTCTAAAGACAGAGCATAAAATCTCTTCATGTGTTTCAAGTCTACCAAAGGGACAAGATACGGCCTGGAGTTTAGCTTCCCTCCATTTCCAACTCATAAAACTTATAACATCTTCAACACATCAATGCTGGGACTTAAAAAATGGCTCATAACATATCCAAAGCAGCAGTAACACGTAGAACATGAATGTCATGTTTTAAAATGAAATATTAAAAGAGGCTACAGAGACTGCTGCATGCTGGCTAAAAACCGTGGCCTGAATTCTACGTGCTTTGAGTTTTTCAGAACACGGCTCAGAACATTGTTGTTTCCTTATGGCGACAAAATGTTTACCTCAAGAGGACCACAGGATACACTGCAAGAACACAGACTTCCTACATGACGAGCCACTCTCCAAAACGGATTCTTCCGTTTCAGATCCAGTGATTTGTTTGGAAGTTAACTACAAGCCAGACACTGCTGCGAATTAATAGGAAGTAATAGGTGGAACTTGCAATAAAACCGGAGGAGCCTATATCCTCAAAGAGAAAACCAATTAAAACCACAACAGTTTAATTTTTTTTACAATATAATCCTCTGAGCTCCCAGTGCCTTGAGTCCCAAATCCATTAACGTCAGTGAGGCCTGCTTGCAATGTGACCTCTCTCAGAAAGTGTTCACATCAAAGGCAACAGGCCACAGCAAATCAGTATCCCACTTCCGGAATGCCAGACCATAAAAAAAAAGTGTACTTAAAAGGGATTAAAAGGGCCAATTCCAAACAGATTCCTTACAGATTGGGACTAAGAGGAGGCAAAGAAGAAGGAGGAGGAGGAAGAATCTAGGAGGAGTGGAGGATGGAGAGAGACTAAATTAGCAAACTGTGTGTTTGTGGGTCTTGGCGATGTGGGGATCCCAGAGGAGAGCTAATGACTGTAGTGGTATCTGGCATAGGGGCCAAGTTTCCTTGACTGCTTTAAAGTTGCCTCCAGCCCATAGCCACCATGTCATGAGCAACATATGCTGAGCTATCATGCAATTATACCATTATCAAGGTCTTTCCTCCCACTGATTTCCATTACATTTTGCTGAGCAGATTTTATAGGGACTTTGTCCTTCTGCTCTTTCTGAAGCAAGAAATGCCTGGCCTACAAGAAGGCAAGCAGGACTGAGAAAAAGAGTGAGGTTTCCTACTAAATGTAATTTCCATTGATCTGGCAATAATAAATTGATATTTTAAAAATCAGGAGGGAATAAAATGATAAGCTTAAACCAAACAAGCTGTCCTTGTCAAAGTAACAGGCGAATACCAATTGACAGTTATATATATATATGAAGAAATTCTTGAAGTTATTGCCCTAGGGATCAATGCTGATAAATATCTGAAACATAACACTGATGTTGTATCAGCCACACAAAACTCTACTTTCTCTTTGAGTATCAATTCAATTTGAATGTGGCAGGAGGATAGCATCAAAGAAAGTGGACAACTAAACT
This sequence comes from Centroberyx gerrardi, assembly GCF_048128805.1. Lineage (NCBI taxonomy): Eukaryota > Metazoa > Chordata > Actinopteri > Beryciformes > Berycidae > Centroberyx > Centroberyx gerrardi. The sequence goes on along the minus strand of NC_136006.1, from coordinate 14,446,898 downwards.
GCACTGCACCAGACAGCAGATTTGAACACCAGTTTCTATCCCAAACCATTTGGGAGCATAATGAAATCTTTATTCAAGCCCAACAGAAGGTGCAGTGAATATTTTATGTGCAATATGGTACTATCTTGTCTCAGAGACCATTAACTATACTGCAGTGTACCCAATTTGATTAACACGGCCTTCTCTAGCAGGGCCTCTGTGTTACTAACCTCATTTCAGTTTTGAGGAGGGACCTGAATTTAAAAACTAATGATTATCTTCAAGGACAACAAGGAAGCATTAAACACAAGCCAACAAACAACAGGGCAGTATGAGATGCCACTTTCACTTTCACTGGCATTTTGGAGCGACATATTCAAACATACTCTATGGTTAACCCACTGAACCTGTTGAGCTGGAATTTAAATAAATCATGCTGTTTAACACCTAACTTAATCTATCAAAATCTTTTCATGTGTAATTCTTATTCATTATAGTTCACTTGCTGACCATTTGACAGAGGTCACTCAAATTTCCAACATTACGCCATGTCTGCCCCTTAAAAATTTCCGCAATCCTGAAAAGAAAAAGATGTGCAGCAGAGATTTGTGCCCTATGCAGAAACAACAGTGGGGCCAAGTGACCACCGCTAACTGTTGTATCTCCGGGACCTCTCATCTGTCTAAAGGTCTCTGAATAACAGAGAGGAGTGGCTGGATTTTATTGTCCCAGCATGAGAAAGGGAGAAAGAGCTGCTTGGGCTTGATGGATGGGGTCCAACTGGGAGAGTGAGGCTGGGAACAAGGAGCCGTATCCCGCCATAAAAACTGCCCAGCCTTAACACACACACACAGACCCTCCTGTGCGTGTGTGTGTGTGTGTGTGTGTGTGTGTGTGTGTCTGGTGAACAGGGATGCTATGTGATCTCAGAGTGATTCATACATGCTAGACAGGTTTCAACAACTCGAAGGAAAACAATACATAGACAAGCCTGCAATATTCAATTTTCCCTCTGTCAATGCAACATGGATAATCCATCAGTGTGTGGCAGTGTGTGTTTTTATGTGTATGTGTATATGTAGTTTGTGGGTTTTGTGGGGGGGGGTGACTAATTGAAATATTAAATCACAAGTCGATGGAGTTGTTAAATTCCTCATAGAGATCAGAGCTGTGCGGCTGTCAGCAGTCTGTCATAGGGCCGGGGGCATGGAGGTAGTGTGTGTGTTGGAGGCGTAACACAGAAACTGGAGGTTGCCGATGTCTAAAGCAAGCCAGACTCCTTCCCTTTTAGTTTTATTGGTATTGTGTCGACTGTTGAGTGAAACAAGTCACAGCCCGATGGCAATGATATCATGAAAAAGCCCCTGGACAAAGGGAGAAAGAGCAGATCTATGAGGCATGTAGCTACTGTACAGAGCAACTTTTTAGACCATATTACATGCTACCACCTGTCCTGAGGTGATAAAGCAAGTCTAGGCTGGTAGATGTAGCAGTACCGCACATGGTCTGTCTGCTATGTGAAGACTCACTGGTGGAGGCCAGGATCGGTGAGGATGACTCACATTTAGTCATGTTGGAAAATACAGGTTGCCAAAACAAAAACCACTGTTGTGATACAAAGGCCAGGTTGATTGTACAGCCAGATACAGTTATAGAAAAAATGACTGAAGGTATTCCACTCCAAATCAAGAGTTACGGATGTAACTGTGGTTCTAGGAATTCTGAATGACTGCCAGAGGCAGTGCTTAAAACTGCATCATTTTCATTCATCTTGCTCATGCGCAGGTCGAGTGTTTATACTAACAATGCGTAACCTAGGATGATGTAAGGAAGCAATGTTCGCTGCTGTGCATAAGCCCAAATCATTCAGAAATTTCAAGGGAGGGCTGTCAGCTGGGGCTAAAAAGACCTAGTCTAGCTGGAGGATGAGGAACACAGCCTTAATCTGAGCAAACTCAGAGACTAAGGTTCTCTTACTTTCGCCGAAGAGTAGTCAAAAACCTTGGCTTTCTTCTTTGGGGTGGTGGATACGGGGGAGGGGCACTCCCTGCCTCCACCGAGAGGCATTTGGTGATAGTGGTTGTGCCACTGGTAGAACTACATACATTGGACCCATGCATGCTGATGTACGAGTGTGCCAAACTTAGTGGAGTGGGAATACTTCAGCTGCTAACACTTGCAATGTACTGAATCTGTGCCGGAGGAGTGCTATGTTGTATTAGTTTCTGGCTGGGTTGCTAGCCACCTCTGAAATCGGCATGGCTCAGTCCAAGACAGGCAGCCTTCTGCCGCAGCGAGCTAGCTAATGTAATCAGCAATGCAGAGTCAACCGACGCTAGAGGCATGTGTACTTCCATGCAACATGAAAGAACAAACAGTGGTTAACCATGAATGAGCATGAATATACATCTCGGCTAGCAACTTAGCAAGCACAGCTCCATGCACAGTAGCTGTTCTGTGGCTGCAAGTGCAATCGCTCTATGCCTGATAACAGCTCGTCATATATAAGCGTACCAAAAACAGTTGCCTGACTATCGGAAATAGGAAGTTAAGACTGCCAGAATACCTACCTGAGCCAGAGCTACCCTGCTAATGGCAGTGCTGGCAGGGGAGCAAACATTAGCCTGGGTGGTGAGAGAGTACAGGTGAAAACACCACTCTGACAGGAGAGGAAAGGGATAGGTAGCTGGGATAGCCAGTCACAGCTTTTAAAGGACAAAAATGTAGCTCCAGGGACGTACCGATGGCTCAGCGGGCTAAGGCGAGTACCATGTAAATGCAACGTCTTGGGTTTGAATCTGACCCAAGACCTTTGTTGTCATCCCTCCCTCTCTCTCCCAATCTTTCCTGTCTCTCTCAACTTTGAACTGTCTAATAAAGGTGAACCCCCCCCCGGGTGATCAGGTGATGTTTCCTGGTGAGAAAGTTGTACATAGGCCTACACCAAACAGGACTTGCCCTACGCCATACTAGGTCACATGTTAGTTTGTTGGTATAAACACTCAACATGCACATGTGCCATAAGAATAATATCTAGTGCTAAGCAATGTCTGCAGCAGTCATGAGGAATGAAAAAGAACCCCCCACCCCCTGTCTGCTCATAAAAGCTGAGTGCATGTACTCCATCAGGGTTAAGTACTGCATTACTTTGGCAGTTATCTTCCTATTTGTTGAGGGTGACAAACTAAACTTCGACCATAATATTTACTTTATTCCTTGTGTGCGGACACCATTTCCCGCTAATACTGTTTTTGTGTGTGTGTGTGTGTTTGTGTGTGTGTGTGTGTGCATGCGCGCCTGCATGCATCCTATCACTCTGAGCACCAAACACACTGCTCACCAAGAGAAAATGTGTCACAGGCAGTGGTGGTGACTGGATTATTGACCATATATGTTCAGGCCTTTTGCTGCAAATGTTGGTTTGGATGACAGTTTGTTTGCCAAGTACACACTAAAGATGTAGCAGGGTTTGTGTGCTTTCATCTCAACTTCAGTTTACATTAGCTTACCATAACTCTCTTGAAGCCTCACATTCTAACTCTTAACTCTATGAAAGACACTTCATAGAACATACAAAGTCAAGAATTAATTTATTAACATGTGGTCTATTACAAGAGAAAATGAGATGATTTGAACTCAGTCTGCCCATGAAAGGGATTTGCCTTGGGGTAATGGGTTATTCTTTCCTGGTGCCCCAAGGTGAACTTGTTGTTTTTCCTCTTAATCTCCCACATACCTGGTTCCTTCTTGCTCCCCTTCCCTCCATCTCTGTTCTTCTTCAGCACTGCCTTGAACATGGCGTGATTCCTGGAATCCTCTCTGTAGCACCCCTGCAAAACAAAAAAAAAAGCCATTCCAGTCACTCACAGCCAGGACAAGACATCAGAAACGCATCCACTCTATACTCAGGGTAAACCAAGGAAGTTATCCAACGGCAATAACACAGCCATTTTTATTCAGGGGACAAAATGTGGGCCTCTCCCCAATTCCCCCTGCAAGAAAAAAGAAACCCACACAAACACATGTCCAAGTCATTTCTCCCCAAAACGAACCAAACAGAGACAAAGTGAGTCACCAGAAACTTAACATAGCGATGGCAGCAAGTCCCCGCATTTCATACTTCTCTGCTGGCATCCGTTTGGGAGTTTTCCCACAGCACTCCCAATCCTGCAGGTCATCAGTGGAGGGGCAGCGTGGAAAGAATGCTCTAATATTTAAACAGAACGGACAAGTTCTGCTATCTTGTTATTCAGGACAACACTATGTCAGATGCCCTGAATTCCACATCTAATTGATGCTATGTGGCTGAACTTGGGCCTTTGCAACCACTTTCCATTGTTATTCCAAAGCTGGTGTGCAATTTGACTCTTGGAAATTTGGGTTAAACGGTGTAAATTGAAGTCAAGCTCTAACCTGAATTTGCCTGCACGCACTAGTTTACTTTGGAATTGTTCTCTTAAGTAACAGCCAGGTTGTCAGACAACGGTAGAAAAAACCCTCAACTAAAAGCTAAAACAGATAAAACTTATAAAGTAAGAGGGAAACAGCCAAATTGTTGTCTGTAATTTTTTTTGTTATAGTGTGCCATACTCTATTTATAGAAACTGACCAATCTTCTGCAATGGATGCAACCAAATAAGGGCATGCTTTCCCACAAACAAAAGCACACAGGCCTAGCATTGGGTCCTGAACCTCAAAAGGGTTCTGGCGACAGAGCCCTGAGCCCATTAGCAACACTAAAATAAAATACCATCCAATGGCAGCCTAATATTTAGGTCCTAATACTGTAGCTGTGAGGCCATCGATCCATCCTTTCCATCCTTGATGGTCTCCGGTTAGACATTGTGAAGCAGGCCCTCTACTGAATCTCTAATGAGAGATGGGAGGGCTTCAGGCAGCTCCCTGATGAACCTCTGCATTTTCAATACAGCCTTGACAGTTAAAAAAAACTGTCTTTTCATGAGGTTACAGTCTGTAGATACCAAACAGATTACAAATCAAGAGTATTGATGCCATTTCAAGGTAAAACTGTCTGGGAATACATTCTGAATTACCAGGGGGAAAATCTTGGCAGCCCTTGCAGGTGCAAGGAGTGCATGAAACAGTTTATGGTATTCTGCACAACTATAATAAAAACATTACCTGTTTTAATCAAATCTGTCTAAAATTACGATTCATCTCTCTGGATCCAAACAGAAAACATTAAGACTGAAACTATATTCCAGATATCCTGCATGGCCAAGCATGTGATCGACAGGGGGGGGGGGGAAAGAAGTACGGCTGCATCAGCCAGGCTCTAGTCAAGATCAGGTGCTTTTTTGAGTAAACATAACCTCGCCTACTTCTAGCAGCAGCATGTTTCTCAAACAAAGGCAACCATGTCACATGCCTTGCCCAGCCACATACTGTACACTTGAACACTGAGGCTTGCATATGAGTGGCAATGATGCTCAACCTTCCACTCAGCTGATTTCATTTAAATTGAGTAGAGTCTGACCAATTGCATAGAAAGTTAGGCCTAAATCTAGCCTATACTAATGACAGACAGATGGACAGATCTTGCTCATAGATTCCACTCAGTCATGCCCTCTCTTCTGCAATTTACAGCAATTGTTAACCTGTGGCATTTCAATCCCCCTTTCACTAGACAGGAAGATGACTGTTAATGAATGCACAAAAGAATGGATTAGGGCTGCGTTTGGGGGGATTCATCACAATAGACTACAGTCATCCCAATGCTGCTCAGCACTTTGTATACCGTTTCCCACTCAGGGCCCATCTTTTTCCATGTGTCTGCTGCAGTCCACAGAAACCACTTCCTCAACACAGCTCTAGTATTTATTCTCGCCAAGGATCACATTTCTAGCTGACTGATCCAGTTTCAACTCTCTCTCTGTATCATATGAACTAGGAGAGGAAGTTAAATGTGTCTGATACAACACTCAGAACACCCAACACTTCAGAATCAGACAATTATGCTACGGCACCACTTTCACTCAGGCAAAGGTCTTCACTATGTACAGCAAAGCCTAAATAAAGACATCACTCAAAATATTGGGTCTATTAGGCTATGCATAGATATAATGATATCAAGACTCTACCCTAGTTAGCAGGACTGGTGACTGCTGTGTGGGAGCTAGCTGCTCATCTCCACAGTAACAATAAACACAACCCAGGTTAACCCAAAGGAAATGAGAAACGCCCTCCTAATATTCCAAAAGCCAACATGACAAATTCCTGCCACCCCCCCACCCACCAGACACACACAGTCAGTGCCCACTGTGAGAATGAGACACCACCTCTTCAGCCATCATCTAATCGCATTTTTTCCCAGAGGTATGCCTCTATGAGCTGTCTTTATTCCAATGTGGAGGAGTAGGCCCAAGGTCCTTATCTGAATGAAAGCCAAAAGTGTCATACCCTGTGTTTTCAATAACACAGCTTAACAATGACACAGTGATTGCAGAATGCAAGGCATCTGAGGACATGAATATAGCCTTGACTCTGCAAACCAAGCTTCATTCTACAGTTGCCTATCATGTAATTTAGGGTCTTGTTTTGGTCTGAAAGCCTAAGCTATTTGATAACATCTCTTCCCTTTTTTCCTGTTCAGAGTGGTGGGGTCTATACAGCAGTGGTTCTCAGTCATGGTCCTGGGGACCCACAGCCCTGCTGGTTTTCATCCATCTAATCAGGGGCAGGGGCTGGTTTACAACTGGGATGCAAGGTGAATGTAATTAACAACCTGGTAGGACAGAAAACCACCAGTACCCTGGGTCCTGAGAACTGATACTTTCCACCACAATAATGCACTTGAGAAAACTTGAGAAATTCCTACCCTACCAAACATCTGTAACAACAATAAGGAAAATTAACATCCCCACATATTAATTTGTACAATACTGTGCCTGTATACTTACTGAGCCAGTGGATCACACTGGCTTTCATCATAGACCATGTCAAAGAGAAAGATCCACACTTGCAGGCTGAGCATTTTGGTCTGAGTATCCTCATCAATTATTCTGTTTTCAGGATTGAAATATTTGAAACACACATAAGGACAATGTAGCAATCAATAAGCCTTAGGCTACTTTTACTGGAGGTAGATGTGAGGCATGCAGATCCTAACAAGTTAATGAAATCCAAGTGTGGATCCTACCAGGCACAAAAATCAACATCAAATGCTGCTGAGCTGTAGCAGGGTGGTAATAGTGACCTTTGTAAGAAAATCTCCTCAGAGAGAAGTTATGGACTACACAGTGTGCAACAAGACAAGCATTAAGATTCGTCAAGCACTCAATCCAAATCACGTCCATCCCAGTGGATTTAAGTTGTGTTTGGGTATTAGCCTCAAAGCAAGGCCCCTTAGAAGGGGCCTCTATATTGGAACAGAGCAACCAAAGTCCCACTGTGGCTGACAGGGCTTTGTGGACACACACTGGCTGAATAGACAGAGTAGACCCTCAATATTCACATTTGTTCTGTGCAAGACACCCCAAAGCAAGCACAAGTCCCAGATAAACAGCAGAGTATTGTGTTCTCAGCACTGCCTCTTCTCCTATGAGGAGACAGCAACAGCCCACAGTCTCAGCACTTCACACTACTGACAACTGATGAAATACATACCAGTGACCATATCAGTGAAACTGGGCAATAACATGTAAAGACGCTTCCCCCTTGCTGTTGTTTTCAGCCAGGCCTATGTCACCTCTGTCACCTTTAGAAGTGGGCTGTCTGTTACCTCTGGTGCAGCTCAAGGCAACAATAAAAAGGAGATTACTCCAGTCTATGATACAATGACCTGTGACCCGGTAAAGAAAGTACCCTTTCAGTGGAGAGAAATTGGAAGCCGGGGTGGTGAGGGGTGCCTCAGGTTATCAACATGTGGGTTTTCACAGGTCTTTCCTGAGTTGATAGAGTTCAAATCCATACAGGTTGAGAAGAAGAAAAGATCCTCACCTGGACAATGCAGAACGTGACATGTGGTTAATGGGGCCATCTAGCTACACCGCGGTCATCTGAGAAGACAGCTATATATAGAACGGAAACAGGATTGTTTTTCCGGATTGCCCCTGGCAGAGAAGCATTTCACACACATTGGCGGTTGGAGCGTTAGACCTGCTTTGTCCCCTGTCAGATGGCAGACAATAGAGAGAGCAACCTTCACCTCAATCTGACTTCACCACTTCCCCAGGATTGCGGCGAATGGCTTTTTTTTCCCCCACCCTACGCCTTGTCTCTTGCCTGGTAACAGCCCACCAGCTCTTTTCACCAAGCGATTCTACATGAAATTTTCACAAAGCAATTCTACATGAATGATTACTCTCAAATTTCCACACTGTTGTCATAGCGACATAGAAATTCTCACCAGGACCTGACCTTGAAGTTGGTTTATTAAGCATTGACAGAATGACGTAAAGAATCCCTGTTAAGTTTTAATTTGAAGAGATCAGAAAATTTTTTAAAATCCTTGAACTTTAGATAGGTTAATAACATCTATTATTATCCATCATTTTGTTGTCCATTCATAGAGAGCGCAGGAAATAGGCCTGGCCTTGCCTGTGATTTTAAGTGTTTCATGAAACAATGGGAAGTTAGCTAACAAGGCAGCTCACAGCCCTGAAGGAGGAAGTGCGGGGAGCAGGTATGGAGGGGAATGGACAGCACAGTCTCCGTCTCTGCCATTGTAAGGAAAGGGTGTTATTCACACTGGCATGAATGGAGAGGAAATAACAAAGAACAGACATTTTTATGCAACAAGTCTACCAGACTCTGCTTCCTGCACAGCCCTTCACCCTGCAGCCCATAAGGAGCACACCTTAATCTTTAACTGAGCTAAAAGGAAGAAATCTTGCTTCACTTAGCTTATTTGTTGCTGACCTTGTAGAGTGAAGGCAATGTTTTACTTGTCTAATACTATAGCCAACTAGCGTCATCAACAGGACGACAGTTACAAGCCAGCACCCAGGTAGATCACATATTTGCATGTCTACTTACTCTACACTGCAACATCTACTCTTCTTTCATGCCAACAATTTGTCACCTGCTAGTCTACTTTTGTTAATGTGTGCCCAAAGCACTTTACAGTACAGTGAGTGCATTCATTTTTACTGTGGGTGAACCTAATGAGAAACTGAAACCCTAATGTCCATAATGTTAATGTCAATCTCTACCCATTAAGCCAATTGAGTGATGCAGAGTGTGATCATCATAACTGTATTATAATGTCACTAATTGTTTAACCACGCAGTTTGGGGCCTTTTATGAATATGATTATGTAGTTGGCTCATCTTAGACAATCAGAAAGCTTAGGGGAGTATTCTTGTAAACTCAGGCTTGTCCAACGATGAGAAAATAGGCTGACATTCTTCAAATAGACCTCTGTGACTATTCACCTTCACCTAGGGGGAAATGAAGTCATCCTATCACAGGCACAGGCAGATTCAAAGTCCTGGCTTGGGGCAAAACAACCTGGTTTCTTACTGAGGAGGAATATCCACATGGCTCAGCTTGAAATTAAAAAGGATAACAAGTCTGATCTATTCATTAGCCTGCCAGCTTTAGTGACCATGGGAAAAGGACTGGCATATTGGAAAGACCGGTCTACCCTCTGAAGGCATGAAGAGGGCCACTTGTCCTTGTTCCTTACTAATATGACTGATATGACTGACAGTTACGACATGAGAAACTGTCTTTTTACCCCAGCAGGGTTACCCAAGATCATTTAAGTGTCAAGGCTTGTTTTAGAGGGTAATCATTACTCTGAATTTACAGTTACACCCCAGGCTGTGGAAACTGACTAAACCTGACATGAGTGTCTGTCCTTCTGAGAATGTTGGGATCAGACAAGACATTACACATCCCTTACCCAATAAACATCACCCTCCCTATGTCACGCAGGCTAAAATTAACACTAGACTAGGCCTAATCTTACATATGGCCCAAATAAACTTAGCTTGACAGATAATCACTACGAAAACCAGGGTTTATGAATGAGTTTAAATCTACAGTGGACGTGCCTTGTAAGCTTTCACCAGTGACAGTTTCTCCAGTCTCAGCAGCCTGTCCTTTTCTGTTTATTGATATATGTTTTAGGCATCTTTCCTCAAAAATCAGAGACTTCTAGAGTAGCGCCACATGAACAACCACTCTCTTGAGAAATCATCAGCCAACAACGGTTTTAACTACAGGCTGGGTAACACCGATTATCTCATCAGAATTACAATCATTAACTGCTGCTACCGCTGCTGATTAAACTTTATCATTCTTTTATTGATGTGTCACAGCAATCAAGTGAACATCTGAAGCAGAAAAAAAGCTTAGCCCATTTTTCTTCATATGATTCAATTCGACTTTTGCCAGCTGAGTAGCCTGCTATTTGATTAAGGGTAACACATTAACAAGTATGGTTTAAAGTCTACAGGAAGTTCCTGCAAACACTTGGAGAGATGCTCCTCATAGTAAGATTTGTAGGTCACAAGGCCATTTCTATGAATCAGCATCTTAACAAGAGGAAACAGACTGGTAAAGAGAAAGTTTTAGGATTGTAGGACTCCAGCAACATGGCTGACTTGGACCTGTTGACATTTTTCAAAGCAGATCATCTAGTAAATCACTCCAGGGTTTTAGCCAGTATACATTCAACAGGTGTGCAGTCCAGACAGTTTACAGATAAGACTTCACCACCACCAGTCGACACCAGAGTGCAGGTTTATTATTAGCCGAGTTCACTTTAACAATGGCTAGGGAACCAAACAGCATAGCATTTAGCCTATAGGAAAAAAACAGTGATTGACAACTGTGAGGGAAGCTGAGGCATACAGATTATCCAGGATTTATCCATGCATATGCCATAACACCATAGTACATGGATACACATAGTCTATACAGGTACAGCTAACTCACCTGTGACCACTAGCTACCAATCTCTGTTTATGTGCTTTGGCCTTACAGTTCCAGGTAACTATTTTACAGACCCAATTACGGCAAAGATTAAAAGATTTGGCACGGTTGACACTGAGACAAGCAAACAAGTCCAAACTAGATGATTACAAGAGTGTACCCCGCTAACATTTTTTTTCCTTGCCCCCCTTACCCTGCATCCCACACTTAGTTCCGCTTCAACATGTGTAGCTAGTTTTAGTTCCCATCTTGGGGTCTGTTCCAAACCTGGCATTCCCTTGGGGACCACTCGCCCTGGGAGGTGAAAAGTCCTTCTAGTCAAACCACAGCTAAAGGTCTGTAACTCTCGCTCTCTCTCTCTCACTCGCTCTCTCTCTCGGGCTTTCAAAAGGCCTGACAAAAATGTAAATCAATAACAGCTGTTGTGAAGAAGCAGCCTACTAATGAATTGCACACGTGCTTCAGATGCACACACATGAAGTGTGCGTGTGCATGTGCAAAGACACACAAAGATATCTGCACACACCCACAGCCACTTGCTTATCCAGGCTTGGAACTCATACTATGGCAAAGACTGTAGTTTTGCTTTCATGAATGAATTATTAGCATGTCAATTCGGAGGAATGGCTCAATTGGTTAAGAATAGGTTAATTAAGGCCTACAATCATAAAACACTTTTGGCAGGACAAAATAATTGTGGTTTTCGACTGTATTTTCCTCAAAGGAGCTCCCCTCATACTAAGCAACTAGTAATACAATACAAAGGCAACTCAATATGCATGGCTGTCATTCTGTAACATTTTAATAGATGGCCTGAGGGGAACGAGGGCAATTAAATGGTAAGGCAAGCATTTTGATACAGAAACTGCCTTTATCCCTTGAGAAAAATCGAGTTAATGCAATTACACAATGCCAATAGGCTAGACACTGGCTAATGTGCATGATCCTGCAAACCAATGCAGCAGTGCTGAGAACCTAATGACATGAATTCGTTGCATGGTGGTGAGCATCTAGTCATTTTGGCATTTGGGGACTTGAGATGTCTCTTTTCTCGCTGACATTAATTTTCTCTTAGAGGCACAATCTATAGTAAATAATGTAGACAAAGGAATATTACCTTGATCTTGCAATGTTGGCCATGTCAGGTTTTTTGTGATCACTTCAGCTGCTTCATTGCAGGGGGTTGGCAGGGAACACAAAACAGTGCATAACAAGCCTCTGCTTTGTTCAGGTTCCAGGAGCTCAGGGGCCAATTGCTTCTGCTGTTGTTATTATACTGTTATTTCACAACAGGCCCCTAAAACCACTTCAATAATTATGACACGTAAAAATGTCTTGGCCGTGATATATGAATCCCACTTATCGTACACACAGAAGAAGCCCCTACTTTCACAAACAGACACCGGATTCAAGTGTGATATTGGACATTTCAAATGAAAACGCTGTGTTGCTGCCTAAGTTCGTGGTAAGCGACCCACTGGCCCTCTGCAAAATGGTTGGCTTATGTTATTATCAGTGTCATGACATCCCATAACCACAGAACCAAGAACCATGAACATAAACATCATTCATAAAAATCCTGGTTAAGCAATGTCCCGATAGCAGGGATCCTAAACTCAACTAAACTCTAGTTCTTTCCATAAAAATCTGTCTGCACCACTGGAAAAATGTGCTTCTTCATAGAGTAGCCGCTTTCAGAAGTAGAAAATCATCATCAGCAACTCAGTATGAGTGCTGTCTGTCAGGTCACTGGCTCCAATAACTCTCCCTCCTCAGCCATAACAATGTGACTCTGGTGCCAGCATCTGTTACTGGCCAACTGGCTAAAGACCATGGGAACCAGGCTCTGTAGGGGCAGTGAGACAGACTCTAGTGGCACTTGAATGGATGAGCGCCCTGCAATATAAACTTCTCATAACATTGCAGTTGGTAGACAATTGGAATAGCTAATGCCTTGGCATAGAAGCATGCAAATCCTGAGTATTAGTGGCATACTCGCTGTAAAATTGTCAGAAACGTTGTTACACTGTTTATACTAAGTATCTCCAGGTTAACTGGCAGTCAACGTGAGTGTCAGCAGCAGCAAAGCCAGTTCCACCTCCTGTTGAGTACAGGATGAAAAAATTAACACCATACTGTATATATAGGTTGGTTGAATTTCCCTGCCTGACTCAGACAGGTGATTGAACACTGGAAAGGGCAACTTGTGAAGAGAGCCTTTTAGTGGCAGGCTCTTTCAAGGTAAAAAGTCCAGAGGCTGTGAGGCTACACTGGGTCAATGATTTGATTTGCTCATAATCATCAAAACTGAACCATGACATTTAAGCATAAGCAATTTCTCAGAAAGAACAAACATAGCCTTTATTTCAAAGCACCTGGCTGAGTTATAAGGGGGTTCCAGCAGCAAAAAGTGTACTGGAAAAAGAAAGTTAAGTGTCTTATGTAAACAGTGGTCAAACTTCAATGACTCAATCCATGTGGGCAAACAAGATTACAGTCCCTTAGCCTACTACATCTGGGCTGGGTCCTGATTTCAAAACCACCGCATCCAATCTCAAAATACAGGCTAATCTTAGCATCAAACAAGACCACACATTTATAAGAAGTGTAATGATCCTTTTTTCAAATCCGCATCCTAGTGAACAGGATGTCACCCCACAATCAGTGGGGGTGCTATCTGTCTTCAAATGTTATTTAGAAAAGTCTAGTCATCCTTTGGAAGGTGGAAGACAGGAAGTAACAAACACACAATTTAGGCTATTCAACCATGGCATGTTTATACGCATAGACAACATGGCAATAATTCCCCATGAAGCACCCAGGCCAGATGTATTTATCAGTATTGAGGGCTAAAAAGATCTGAAGCTAAACAAGACGGTTAGAGGACTGAATACGGAGGCAACACATGTAGGCTATAAAATAACATTCAAATATAATTCAAACATCAACTATCAAACTGTTTAGGTGGTTGAGTGTGAGGTATGGATGCTGCTAGACAGTTCACACAATACCAAATGGAAACGTTGCTTGAGACAAGCTACCTGGAGTAAAAAAAAAAAAAAAAGTTTGGGAGTTGATAAGTTTCAGCTATTGACCTTGAGTAACGTTACCACATTCCTCTGTGTAGCTATGCAAGAAATAACTAGAAAATGGAGGTTGACTAACGAAAGATAAGTTTAAAATGAAGTGTTGCTGTCAGTACTGTCGGTCTGACGGTTGCTCGATGGGCATGTCCCGACATTCCTCCCTACCAACAGCCACAAACCCCATACAACAAGTTACCTCTACTTTTGTGAACCGGCGAACACCGGCATCGCCAAGCTGTTGTTATTAAGTTATTGTATATGTCGATACAGTAACTTATGAATAAGTTAAAAGTCTTACCTGATAAATGTCATGGATATCCAAGTCCCAAAAAGTTTTCCTAATGCTTTATCTCTCTCCACACGAATCCCCTGCTGGAGCCAAGGTACGGGGCGCCGGGCTCCTCCTCCTCATGACTAAACTACATGAGGTCATTTGTAAGGGAGGGCGGCACATCAACAGAGGGCTGATAACCAAGACGCTGCTCCCCCTGCTCCGTGCATGCCTCATGTGCATGAAAGATCCCAAGGATGCAGGATACGTGTAGGAGGACTGCTGTAAGCTGCAGGCTCGCAGTTTAGGGGGGGGGTAGTCAAGGATAAACCCACCTACACTCGGTTTCCCCACCTTTTTATTTACGGACTAGAGTTTACCCACCTTTTAGGCTGACAAAACTCTCCATAGTAGTTTACTCATCATAAAACAGGTAGTCCCGGTCCTTAGCTCTGATTGGCTGAATCACCTTTGAAACACTGACCTGCTTTGCAACCGTTGTAAACTACCTGATAAGCACACCTGTGACCGGATAACAGTTCATTTGAATATTAATGCGCCAAGGCATGCCAGCATACTAGCAACGTTAACAACCTTTGTTTAGCTGCTATTCAAACTGATATGTTATAAGAGGCTAGGGTCTTTTAAGGTAAACGCATAAATTAAAGCTTTTCTGAAAATATAACCTAATGGTGTTTATATTGGTGGTTTTGCCTTGTGATGATAAGGCAGGATGTCAAAGTCTACCCATATTTTTATTTACAGCTGCATCACTGGGTGTGGTGTAGGCATCTTGACTACAGCATTTAATAATACTTTTTTTTTCTATAAATCGTGCAGTATACAGGGAAGCAAACACTATTTAATCTCTGAAGAATTTATAATTAAGCAAAAGTCTTCATGTGCACGCATCCATGCCCACTAGATTATTGTAATATACAGTATCACACGCCAACTCCATTACTGGACTCGCCCTGGGTCTGGTCTCTGAAGCTTTCTGTAGAAATAAACTCAGCTCGTGGGTCTATAGCGACCTCATGAGGTAGGAATATTTTATGTTGATTATTTTATGTGCAAAACTAATTTCACGAAACACGTTCAGCAACAGAAACATCGACATCGGTTATTGTAAAACCATTGATTGTGCTTTCCAATTTTAATTATTCTGTATTGTTAATTGTGCACCCTAAATGAGATAATGTTATTGATATCATTTAATAGGTGTAATTGTTGGACACACAACCTGCCTACTCTCAAGTGTAATGTAATGATACATTCTGGGACTGCACACCACATCTTCCCCACTTCTCTGTGTGAGGCAGGGTTATATAGTTGGTCTGCAGTGTTTTCTCAGCAGTCTAGTGGCTGTCACAGGGTCAGTGAGGCTCTTCAGATGGCTGGGAATGGGCAGTCACTGGCAGTGAAATGCACCATGTCTGCAAGTCAGAGGACCACCAACTGCTCCAATCCTCAAACAGAGCTGCAGAGGTCTCTGTACTTCATACACAGATGGTATCAAAGGCATGTGTGAACAGCATGAGCATCACAGAGACTTTAGGGTCAGCACATTCTGTTTGCAAGGCTATCATCAAGTGTTTTCTTGGCAAACAAACACACGGATATTGTTTGAGGACATTCAGACGCAAACGTGTACACATAGACACACAAACACACAAGAGAGTGCGGGCAAACGTGCACACACACAAGTTGAAGGCTTTGGGAGAACAGCTACTTAATTTTACAGTTTCAGGGATGACCAATGAAACATAACTTAGCAACAAAGACATAACACGGCAAAGTCAGTTTGTATATGCATAGTATTACTCAGATTTGTTCATTATCCATGCCCAGGTAGCCAAACCCCTGTGGATCAAACAGTCCCAAATACAGACTGGAGGATAAAGAACAAAGCCAGCAACGCCTCCAGTTTTAGCCCAACCCCACCATCTGGTGGAACGGACGTTGGCTTCGAATCTGACAGCTGTTGAAAAACACTTCTTTGCAGGGATACACTCTACCTCATCTTGCAAAATGCCTGGAGGTAGTGCTGTAGCATATCTCAGTGTTTCTTGCCACCCATCAGGGTTTATTTTCTAGCACAGACATGGCATGGTGGAGACAGAAGAACAAAAAGTGTAATATAAGCAGGCCGAGGCATGGAAAGTGGAAACTAGTGGAAATTGTTTATAATTTTCTTTGGCTCCCTCACTCCTCTATCTGTCTCCCTCTTTCCCACCTCCTTTACAATGCATCCCAGGCCTATAATTCATGAATTATCTCAGAATATGATTACAGACCCAGGAACGGTTTACCTGTAAACCCTTATAGGCTTATAGTTACAGCCACAACTGTTAGGCTATGTTTTCTCAACCACATACTCTGCACCATGCACATACTAGCACCGTATGGTATGTTTTTTTTCTATTACGTGTTGGTATGACAGAAGCGTGCCAAAAAGGCACCCAGACATGCTTTGTACTGGCCCACTTTCAAAAGCGTGCTGGCAGGATTACATGCTAGTTTCTGCATTCTGCTCTCCTTCACAAACAAGGGCACACCCGCTCAGAAAGCCAATGGAAAACCAAAAGGTGGTAATACTGTTTCATACCCATGGTGGAACCTGGCCCTGCGTATAAGTATGTGATCCTAAATCAGTAGTCATACTTTGAAGTTTAGAAATATGGGCTCAGGTTTTTAATTTTCTTCCAGAGTGACCTCATCGTCACTCTTCTTCACTCCATAAGTCCTTTCCCAATCAGCACCTTTATTAAAATGTGCGTACTCCTTCAGATGCTGCATTTTAATGGATGAATTTGGTCTTTAAACAAAGCAGGGCAGCTCTCATGATTGACAAGGCCCAGTTAGCCTTTATGGCCTTTCTCAAAGAGTTCTTCCATTCAGACTGTTTGGCCGAGTTCATCCTCTCAACAGGGAATCCTTTGTAGTGACTATGAGTGATAGCCTAAACATGCAGAGAAACTTCCTACAAAGACACATTCAGTTCAGAAGATGTTAAAAAAATAGGCAGTTTGTGTGACAAATACCATACTGCAGGCAAGTCACATTAGGAGTTTAGTTGGACGCAATACCATGGACAGGTCATTAGAACTACACGATTACACCAGAGAATTTATTCTAATGTGCAGGAAGAATTACAGAATTAAATACAATTTCACTGCCAATATAAGGCTCAAAAATGTAGGCGAGGGCCTATTATGAATAAGTTAAAAGTCTTACTTGATCTATACCTTACCTGAGCTATTTCTTTAATGCTTTTGATTAATGGGTTCTGTCATTTAATAGTATTCTAGTGCAGCCTATACTCTTTATACTAAAAGGTTTTGTTTTTTCTTATGTATTATATGGTTAAAGATGTTGCAGTTGTGGAAAATGATAGTACGCGAGTAACGGTGTGATCATGTGATGTGGATTCAAGTCTTGTAATTTCTAATCTTTTTAAACACCTGTGTTGTATTGGTGCAATCAGTAAGCAAACCTGAGGAAGCAACAAGCGTAATCTGTTGTTCGCACCTTAAAGCCTATTTTTGCAAATGCTACAAGAAAAATAAAGATGCGAGTATATTGTCAAAGTCTAACAATGTGCGGTTGGATAATTCCTTTATATGGCTTAAAAAATAAATAAATAAAAATAAAAAAGTAGGTTGTAATATTATAGAGCATGTAGATGTGGAATTAAACAGCACCATTTTTGAAGGCCAAGGCTCACTGACTTGCCCAATTTATGGATGGTCTCATTTTGTAGCCTTCAAGTGTAAAAACAAGCATTTGCTGCCACCCAGTGGTCATTGGGACTTACTGAAAAAATAAAAAAATTCCGAGAGAAAACACCACAATTAGTCTGGTGATGCCATGCAATTTCTTTTATTGTATTCAAGCTATTAACAGGTGCCAAGCAATTTATAGTGAAAACTTCACTGAAAACACAAAACAAAGTCAAAAGCCTCACTTTCCCCGTCAAACAACATACTTATAACCAAATGCCCATGTACTTTTAGCTGGCTGGTGATTACAAATGCAGCATTTCTCACACTAACACTATAAAAAGGAAGGCACGTTAAATGCTGGTTTATAGTAATCAGAGAAACAACAGTAACCTTGTAAAAGCTCATTATTCTTCTAAACAAGTAGCAAGGCCAGCAAATATAGAGCTTGATGAAAGCTTGAATCCTTTCCACCTTTTTCCCCAGAACGTTTAACATTGACACTTCACAGACACCCCGTCGGTCCCCTCATGTGTCTCAACACTTCCTGTTTGTCTTCCACGGTTGACTTCACATGGTTCCCCTCACATGGTTCCCCTGAGGACCACTCTCTGAACACATGCTAGCTCAATACTTCCTAGGCTGCTGGATGAAGAAAGTCCTGGGCGAGTGGGGCTTCTCCACCGCAGGGCGCACCTTGCTGTGCCTCACGCTGACTGGCGTCTCCGGAAAATCGTGGCCGAGCTGCAGAGACGTTGTCAGAAGAGGCAGAGGCAATACAGAGTTTATTACCCACAAGCTTCTGTGGCACAAGAGGCACTGCGACTAATCCATTCGCTCAGCTGGAATGAACAGGGGACGTGCATGCCGGGTAAGAATTGACTTTTAAAAATGGGGAATCGGTTTCACTTTACCTTGTCGAGAGTCCCCGCCAGGAGGATACTAACTTGTTGCATCCTGTTGGAGGTGGCAAGGGACCTAACGACAAGATCACGGGTTTTAGTGACAACAAAACAATAGAGGAACTTAACCTTTAAAAGACAATTTCAATAACAGCAGCATGACGTTCTAAGATTATCCTACGGTTCGAAGCAAGATCCATTTCACCGTTCTTGGAGATTATATTGAGTTATAAGCAATACTTCCAACAGGTATTCCTTTATAATGTCATGCTGTAGCTGCATACGGTACCTCAGTTTATCAGGCCTCTTGGTGTCTTTTTCCGGAGTCCCATGGGTGGCATTCTCTTCCAAGCTTTTCTTGGCCACTCGTTTACCTCCAGCCTTCACTATTGACCCAGAGGAGAAAACACTTTATTAATCTTATCTGGGAAAAAAATAAATAAATAACTTAAAAACTGAAACATAGTTGGATGAAGCAGCATGCCATATGCCTCTGTTTTACAGACTGTCAGCTACTCAGCTGTGCCAACTTTTGAATGTGCCAGTGACAACAAGGGAAGCACGCAGACCAATATGTGGGGCAGCAAGGATTATTGTCTGCATGATGAAAGTATCTTCCAAACACCATTCTGTAAATATGGGTTTAATTAAAACCGGCGACAGACAAGAAAATAAACCCATTTCCCCTGCAAAACAATCATCATAATCCACAAAGAGAGGGAACAAAAAATGGCCAATAATGTGCTTTAAATGAGGAAACCATCCTATATGAAACACAACAGCTAACAAAACCTCTGCAACTGTGCTGCTCTGACAACATTTTTTTTACTATAATGTTGATTAAAATATTGTATAAGTGACAAGTATGAGGGCAGTTCATGGCTTGCCTGAGATTGTGTTATGGAGCTCAAGCTGAGTGTAAGAGTGAGTATAGACTTACACAAGAGACACGTACCCAACGTGAAAAAATATGGGGCTGTTCTTTAGAGGCTAGTTTACACACTAAAACTGTTTCTATTGGCACCTTTATTCTAGTTCAGTAACATAGAAGCTGCAATAGTAGTTAGATGTTCAAAATACGTTAGTTTTTTAAGCCCATTTTCAGTTAGGGACGCATACAAATTATAGGGAAAAAATCTGTTAACTACAAAATAACTTGATTTTCCTTGTATCGTACAACAGTTCGGTATTTAGGTTTTTTAAAATGTAGTAATATTGAGTCATTAATAGAGTCAGTGCAAATAATGAAAACCTACATGACAATTAAACCTAGGAACCGTGCTGCTTCGACCAGTGATGATGAAAGCACACTGTGTACCATGAGCACCAGACTGTTTTTCTCGCATCGACGCTGTAAAGTACTCTGGCTTACACAGTGTAGGCTACTCATGTTAGCCAGGGCTGGTAGGATGTTACTGTAGCAGAAAAAGAAACACTTGATATAAATTGGATGCGAGCATATCAGTAGAGCAATCAGTTTACCGATTAATGTAAGGCACGACCACAGGAGGATTGCAATCAACAAACCGGTGTGGCTACAATGATTGGATTGCAACAGTGTAGCACAATGTTTGTCTTTCAACTGGGGAAACGACGAAGCGCAAAAAACTGCATGAGAAAAGTTGAAGTGTTGAACAAGTTAATGCATCCTCGAGCACGAGCGCTACACGGAATCGCACTGCTTCGACCGAGCAGCGAAAACAACATCAACGCTTTTACTGAATGTGGTGGAAAAATTCAACACTCCGCTCCAAATGAGTCCAAATAACAGCCTACCTGCTGGAGGATGGCCAGCTTTCAGCAAAGGAGTCTGCTTCACTCCAGATTTGGAGAGTTGCTGCACCATTTTTAAAACTTTCTCAACAAAAGCAAAAGCACCAAACACGACGCCCACTCGGTTGTTTTTATACTGAAAGGGAGATGACGTCCTGCATCGCTAATGCAGGAAGCCTGCGGGCTCAGCAGAGTGGGAGTGTAAATTCATCACAAAGAAACGCCTATCTAGAGTATTTCTGACTGATGTTAAGCAATTACTGAAAATTGAAACTGAAAAGAGCCACAGAATGTCTTGCATTGTTTATCTACTTTCAATGTATTGTCTATCTAATTATAATATGTGTATATTTGTAATGGAAATCCTGTTATTTGCTCCTTTAAATTAATTTCTACCCAGTTAATTGAATATTTACTCCTATACTCATTTTGAGCGACTATTCTCTATGTGATATCTTTCTGAGGCAATGTTGGTGAAAACATATAATGGCCTAAGGTTTGGTCAACATCATCAAAATATCTGTTGTTGAATAAAGCTATGTAGGTGTCTTAGGCTACAAATGAATCCATAGGTACTCCAACTAAATATATACACCTTTTGTGATGGCCACACTGAAACTACCTTACATGTTTTTTTGGGGACTGTCCACACCCAAACCTTCATAAATTCATTTTTGAATACAGACTTTGGTCTTTGTAGTTCAAATATACTGTATATTATGCTATTTAGCTTCTGTCTTATTATGGGAAAAGCAAGTGGATACTTATGAGCAAAATATTATACTCACAAATGCAAATTTAGTGATACACAACCTCTTTTAGTTGTATTTGTATGACTTTTTAACACCACCCTGGCATTTATGTAAGTTTAGGCAAAGGGAATCTAACACTGTGGTAATATTATAAAAGCTTTTAGGGTTTAGGTCCAGGGGAAATTTGCCTCACAACCCTCTGCTTCTACATTTCTTTACCACAAGAAAACCCACAAATCATTACTCCTAATTTGTGCAGTAACCTCATTCTGTATTTATTATTTTTTAAGACAACACAGTGAAGACTAGGTGGAAGGCGAGGAGAGGGAACTGCCACAAAAAAGCAGGAGCAAAGATTTGGCAGATCTAGAGCTTACAATGTGCTGTCTGTCTCATTTCCCCAATTATCTGGCCTCACTTGGGTCGTAATTTCTCAAACCGGGTTCTGCTTGAGCATCATTACCTAATTGGGACGGTCGTGGTCATGGAGCGCATATTGCTGGAAAATTTTGACTTTCATTCCAACATATCATTCATTGTCATTCTTTAATAGAATTCAAAAGCACCGAGGGATTACAGGGCTGAGGGAACAAAAAGCCTGACATTAGAGAGAAATTCTCTGAGGAAAGAGTGAGCTCAGAGAATATAGAGAAAAGAAAGAGGACTGAACGGCATTATCCAGAGTAGTGATACACTGTGTGCCCATGCTCCACATCTCCACCTAGCGAGCAGTGTTGATATTTATGATCTGCATGATGTGCTGACATAAATATTCATGATCTGAGCATGCCCTTGGCAGGCACACACCCATGTTCAAAACATGCAAAAAGTGCACTGAAGACAACAGAAAAAGGGTGTGTCCTGAACTTCTTTGGGAAGCTTCACTCTTTCATACAAGCTCTTGGTGTTAAATTGCAAAGTTTACTAGATACAACATAGCTCGCCTAAAAATATTACCTTTGAATCCTTGTGAATAGATTTATGCATAGCCCGTTGTTCATGGATGTTTGTGAAAAATCCTATATAATCAGATGTTAAAGTAGGCTAGTTAAATTCTATTCAAGTCTAAATACATTTTTGATATAAAAATATACCTCAGAGGTTCTACAAGGTTCAAATGATATAGATACACAATGTACATAGTAAGATACATACAGTAACTGGTCATTAGGGTACCTTTTTACATAAAAGACAATATATATAGTTTACCTTCACAGAATGCTGTCGCTTTGACCGAACAGAACAACCATACTGATATAGTATCTTTTATTCTGTGAGTATAGGATAAAACTGAAATACTGTGTGCAATTATAATATGATTTTTGAAAATAATGAGATAGGATTCTTTATTGATTGTGCTTGGCCCTCTCCACATGGAAGTCAAACTGCAGGCTCAGCTACACAGCAGCAGCTCTGCTGTTGGTGTGGATTCAGTGTGTGGCTCAAGGACACTTCAGCAGTGCAGCTTCTGGCAAACACAGGGTCTTGAATCCAGGTCCTCTGGTTGAAGGCCAGTCGATTCACCTCCCTGCTGCCCATGCATGAATGCCCTGATGATTCAGTCTGACCAATGTTCGTCCATGTATGTAGCCTACGTATAAACCTGATGAAATGAAATGAAACATTTTTCTCACAGTGTCACATTTTTCTCGCGGAATATGTGCAAAGACAAGATGTTAGAGGAGGATGAAGAGGAGAGCAGAAGAGTTGGAGCTCTTCTTGGGCCTAATATTCACATTTATTTCTGTTGGGGTGCATAGGAAATGGCAGTGAACCCTTTTAAAGGTGAGGAAACAGGGAATGGAAATATAAAAAGGTATATATATACACTGTACCTGTAAAGTCACAAAAAGATCTGCAATTACACACTGTTTAAAAAACAAAAATGAACTTTTATTATCTTTGCATGGTTGTGTTAGGATGCCATCTTTTCCCACATCTCTTAATGTCTTCATATATTTATATATCTATAGAGATTTAACATGGCACAAGTTTTTTTGACCAGTGCTGATGAGTGTAAACCAGGTAACATGTTATTTTTTCTGTATTTACAATAAAATGAAGGAAATGTACAAGACTCCATGGCATACACAACTTCAACATTAAGTACGAATACAATTTGATCCCTCTGTACAAACTAACATCATTAGTTTACTATTAGTTTTTTTTTGTTTTTTTACAGATATGAGTTCATGATCCATTTTGGCTTCGGCACATACACATACACATTCCCCATCTTGACTCATTTTCGCGTACCCTTCCTCACATGACTCACACCTTCACCATGCTATCACAGCTACGAGTTTCATAAAGAAAATAAAACTAACACCTAGACAGAGCGGGACGCACGTCTCTCACGATAGTGTCCGGTACCGTCCATCAACAAAACCCCCTGCATGATTCCATCTGCTTTTAGTAAAATAAAAATAAAAAAACAACAACATTCCTTGATTTCCTTCTTTGGCGCACATTCCATCTTTCCATCTGCCATCGCTCGGTTGAACTCCTCCCCCCACATTCACTTTAAAAACAAACACACTCACAAAGAAAAGTTCATGAAAGAGTTCATCAGTTTTAGTGTGGCCCTCCCCTCCATCCCTCCCTCCCTCACCTCTGCTGCAGGGTGAAGATGCTCCTAGGCATGGAGGCTCGCACGCCCTGACCTGAGAATCAGGGGTGAAACGTAGGAGCATCTTCAACCCCCCCTCCCACCCCTCCCTCACCCTTGACAACCCCACACCTATACCCAGGAGTCAGGAGAGCCGGGGTACTGCTCTGCCCTGTAGGAAGGCCTCCGTGTGCTAGAGTAAAAGTCCACATAGTTGGTGGTGGATTTCAGTCCGTGAGGCTGGGAGCTGTAGTCTACCGTCGGAGGATAGGTGATGACCTCCTCCATGTAAGGGTCATCGTAGCCGTGAGGGTGCTGCAGGTACATTCTGTAGGTGTCGTAGTTCCTCCTGCTCGGGTCCTCCGTGTAGTACATAGGCTGCAGAAGAAGAAAAAAAGCCAGAATGCTATGATGAACTGGTTTTGACAGGGACGTGATGAGGAGCACAAAAGAGCAGGAAAAATACAGGAAAATAATCTTCCACTTGACACGAATGGGAGATTTATGGCCACAAAACCTGCAAAACATTCCTGTTTTCTGCCAGTATTATACAATATAAAGTTGTCTATATTGCTGTATACATAGTACAATATTAGTGAGGTGTAATAATACATATTGCAAGTAGTTTGTAACATCTCAGCAGTTTCTTCGAAATGCACTTTTGTCTGGCTGAGATTTATCAGCCACCAAGTTGATCGATCACCTTCGACTCAGCAGGCCTCTGACAGCTAATGCAACAGATAACTGCTTTTATCAAGATATATGATAGAAATCCTGAAGATAGGTGGAAATGTGTTTGTCTGAAATAAATGGGGTATAATATCCTGACTGTCCTCACACGTTAACTGGTCTGCCTGTGATGGGATGAAGGACACAAGAGAGCTCTCTCTTCCCCTCGCTCCTCCCTCCTCCCTCCTTCTCATTGTGGCTGTTATCTGAGTGGGCACGCATGGATGTGTCCCACAGTGACAGGTGCCTGAGATGCACCCAGACCATCCCTATTCCAGCAGTCACATTCACTCTTGCTCAGACAAAGGCTGATGTGCTGGGTCACTCCCGGCGCCCTCATTCATCCGCAGTGAAATACGTGTCAGTCTCCTTGTATTAGTCTAGTGGGGTGGAAGAGCTGGTTCTCCTAGCCAAGTTTATACAGTGCTGTGGAGGGATCTCAAACAAGGGTCTTGCACCAATACTATCAAATAACTCCTTGAAGAAACCCTTACTTTCTAGGGGTGAGATCACACCTACTGTTTGTTTTCTTTGGTCTGAACTATAGTGGAAAAGTTTACTTGTATTTGGTTCATTTAGGTTCACAATGCCCAACTAGAAGGCAGTCAGTGGAGCGCAAACCTCCGCCAAGGCTGAACAATTTTCCAACTTGCAAAGCTGCAGCCTCCGTAATGGTTTATGTTTGCTTATCATTTGTCTTCCGGATTAAATTTTCTGAGAAAATAGCATGTGAATGCAATGCTGTTTAGCAGCTGACTTGGAAGTCCCAGATGTACTTGAACAGAGCATAATAGATGGACAAAAAACAATTATCATCTAAAGGCGGAAATCCCAGATCCGGATCATCACCAAAATCTAATCAAGTGATTCTTGGACCAAGGGCTATCTGTCCCCCAAGATTTCAGCCAAATCTATTTGTTACTTCTTGAGATATCTTGCTAACAAACAGAAAAAGACAGACAAAGGTGAAACCATTACTTCCTTCCAACGTCATTGGCAGAGGTAATTACAAGCAAACCAGGGCTTGTTAACAAAAGTCACATGCAGCTTGTTTATCAGACAGAGTTTCGGGAATCTGTCATTTTGCTAGGTTAGAGATTTTGGCAACTGGGAGAGTAAAACACATCCGGATTCCAGTCACTGTAACTTTAGCTAAGCATGATGAACTCATGTGCACTCTTTGCCTGATTTTACCTTCTGTGGTGTTCATACCAGTTAAAAACACATGAAGAAAAAGAAGAATATGAGCATCAGACGAGACTGCGGTTTGCCCTCAGTTCATTTTGTTGTGTTCTGTTTTCCAAGCATGAGTAACTGCTGGCTATCAGATGTCAACAGCCGTCTCCTTATACCCATAAAACAATGCATTTTGGGGTTGTTTCCTGTAGTTGCTTTGAATCACATCCTCACTCCAAACAAACTGCACCGCCTGAAAATGTGTTTCTCCTCATTGTTACTAAATCTCATTGTTCTGCCCAGATGCACTGAACTAAAGAAGTAAATGCCCCGGAGTTCAAATAAACCGCTTCAAAACATACTTGGTGTGAGAAGAATCTCATTGGCTAACCTGGTTATGCTGAATCAGTGCATACTAAGAGAATGGAGAGAGGAAGAAGAAGTGAGTGAGGGGGGAGAAGAAGAAGAATGCAAGCCCATACGATTCTGATGTAGAGCCAAAGATTTATGTGGGATGATTATATTCACCTGTGTTCTTCTGGGCTCCTCTCTTGTGGGCGATGAGTAGTAAAATGGAGAAGGCTTCCCAGACCCTGGAAACAAAATATGAGTATTGTTGTACATCAAATGGTATTACCTGCTGCAAATACACTTCATAGCATATCAGTGAAAAAGACTACACATCCCCATGGGGCTGATGTCTGTATTTTGATAAAGCAGGATCAAGTAGTGCTATGCGGTGCTGGAGAGAAGAATAACACCAAATAATAGAGTTGGCTACTGCTGTTCTGTTGTTTACATAGCCCATGGGATGGGTATTTTCCTTGGCACTTTATCGGACCAGCGGAATCCTGAAACTCAATTTCCACTTCGCTATGTAGTGCACGGACTGTTGAAGTTGCAGGTCATTCTGTTTACTCTGCTCTCCCAGTCCTCCAGCCAGCCACCGTGGGTTGGCGAGGGCTCTTGTCTGGCTATAGTGCGTCTGGGCACCCCCATCACCCCCACCACCCCCACCCCACTGCCCCTGCCTGCATGGTCCACCTTGGGCCCACTAACAATGGCAGCTTTGTAGAGTGCCCAGAAAAGAGACGTCCAACTCCGGTAGACCGGCCCACTCTGCTGCTACACAGACCATCTCCAGCACACACAAAAAAGACCCTCAAGTGCTCCTTTTTAAAGTAGCTGACTGTCTAAGGGCTAGCAGTCCTTGGTGGGACTGATAAGAGATGGTGATGGTGGTGTTGGCACAGAGTGGAGAGAGGGCATGGAATCTGCTTGGAGCGTTGTGTGGGATAAAATGGATTACAGCCTTCACAGAGAGGCCCGGAGGGTATTCTTTGATTACAGTCTGGTGCACATAGCTGATATGGTTTGAATTAAATTCCAAATACTTTACTGATATGCAAGCTGTACGCAGCTCGGCGGCTGCCTGATGTGTGCAGTGTGCGTGCTTAGAGTACCTGTGTATTGGTTTTTATGGACATTGTTGTCCCCTTGGTAATTATAAAATTGCATAGTTGACTGTGCCCTCTGATAATCTCTGATAATCTCTCTATGCTCTTTGATGCCCAGCATGGCAGGAGACGAGGTGGCACTACCAGCTGTGAAGAGAAAAACATAAATTCCAAAATTACATTCCAGAGCGTCTCTTGTTTCACTGGCAGTGTTTATGTGTGGACTGCACTATTTTGGTCTACAGTCTTTGGTATTTTGGTCTAAGATACTGTAATTCATCAGCACCTCTACAATTATAATGTGGTAAGACGTGTAGCCAGCTGAACCTACCAGGGTGGTTGACTGGAGACATCTGTATGGTGCTGGTGGGGAGGGTTGGCTGGGACTTGAACCTGTCCCGTTCTAGTGTTGACACCGGAGTGAGGAAGTGGTTTTGGTTCCATCCATCCTGTTAGGCAGCACAGAGGGGAAAAAGTGGTGGTTTGAAGAACAAGAAAAATGTTGGATGCTGTTAAAGTCTTTTGTGCTTATTGTATGATGCCTTGGCTTTGTGTACACAGCCAATATTTGAAAACTTCCTGTGATGCACCACATGAGGGCTGTGTTGTTCACAGTGGACCCTGATTCTTAAGGGTACAGTTACCAATTCATTAGACCATCTAAATCTTGGGTATATTCACCAACTAATGCAATAACCATTACTAATGTAAACAAACCGTTTACAGTTTCTAATCACATGTAAAAGTCATGTCTTGCAGTCCTACAGTCCCTCCCAGTATTAAAAGCACAATTAATTTTGATGAGTAAAATGTCCACTACATCATTTGACTGTGTCTCAACAGGAGGTACCATACTGCAATCCAATATCCTTACTTTCTTATAGATGGTACGCAGATCTCTGTACTGCCACAGTGTGTTCAGCACCTGAGCGGCCGCCTTCACCACCTTCATAGAGTACCTGGGAGACAAACAAATATACTGTAAACATGTTGTCTTTGAGTATTTATGATTAACTTCAGCCCCACATTAGTATGATTGAAGGAAGAATGTGCCTTCAGGGCGTTTCAGCCCGGAACACTGTTGAATATACAGTAGGCTAGAAATAGCTGCAATTCCACCATTCCACTGGGAGGTGTAACCTCAACACATACAAAATCACCTTCCCTTTGGCTATGGTTTCTCCTTCTCCAAGCATTTATAGGTATGTGTGCGAGTGTGTGTGTACGTGCCTGCATGACTGTGAGTGTGTTTGTGTAAAGATCCCAGGATGTCCAGGACACTCTGTATGTGCCAGGAGTCACTTACATATGGCTGACGACTCTTACTGGTGTGTGTGCGTCAGCGTGTGGGTTTGAGCACGTGCGTATGTAAGTCAAGTTTGTACACACACACTCATTAAAAGCTGGTCGGTAAAGGTTGCCTCTATCGGACGTTCCAAACAAATATCTGCTGCTGTAGCACACCTGTCTCCCCTGCCCTTGGTGATGTTGACCAGCTTCTCGATGCCACCCGTGTCGGCCAGGGCCTTGGCGTTCTCCATGTTTTTGCTGGTGACCTCGTGCAGGGTGCAGCATATGGCTGCCACCGTCTCGTCTGACAGCAGTGTGGTGTTTCCCCCGGGGAGACGGTTGACCAGGTCCCTCATAGCGTACTTCCCTGGAAGGGAGGGCGGGAGGGAGAAGGGTGAGAGAGAGAGAGACAGAAAGTGATGAGAATGCAGAAAGCCATTAAAGGTTAATATATTGACATGCAGCTAATAGAAAATCTAGGTTTGTGGGGCTTACACACAGAATATGGAGGGGGAAGGATGGACACTTACCACATGCAGAGACACTCAGTGCATTTTTTATACATGTTACATAATGTATTAGTGGATGTCTGCCACGGTGACCTAAACCGCATTATGTACTTTCTATATCATGAATGATATATTTATTCTGCTTGAGGCCGCAGTGAGGTAGGTGTTTTTCCTGAATGACATTGCGTTATTGGCCCAAGGGCGTTAGATTCCATGCATCCCGGTGTTTAAAAAGCCTTGTTTCCCCTATCTGTCCTTCAGCAGAGCTGCATTGCTGAAGGACCCAAACACACACACACACACACACACACACACAAACACACCAAAAATACAACCTCCCCCCTCTCTGCCTACAGGCGTCACCCCTGCCTTGCTGGAACTCTAACTCCTCATTAATTCCACACAGTGAGCACATAAAAACTTGTTTTTCCTGAAATGAGACGGTTTCATGAAACAGAGAGGACTAGAATACCTTTGGAGCTTGACGACGTGAAAATAATATTCAGTAGTTAAAACAGTTCAAGCATGTGCTGGTCTTCTGTTTCTGCATTTAATTAAAAACACTTTTTTTTTAAACGTAGTGTTTCACCTTGTTCTTGTCCACAATAAATATACTATGCAGAACATGGCACAGTTTGGAGCTGCATGTGTTGAATTATGGAGGGTGATGCGTACCCATAATATGTGTTGCACTGTCCCTTGTGTGTCAGTATAACTCTTGCATTGTCAGTTTGTCACTGCACCAATGTCACAAGGACAAAAATCCTATACATTTCTTGTACTTGGCAATTAGATTTGATTCTGTTGTAGTGATCATCAATAATACTCTTATGTTATGTTTCATATTTGGAACAATCTATAAACATGTATTCCAGTCCTACTAAGTACTCAAAACTCGACTGCCATTACAATCTGAAAAGCTAATTGTTAGGCAGCATTCATGTCAGTGCAGATCAGTGCAGTACAGTATTGATTCCTGACCTATGAGCTCCTTGTTCCTGACGTCCAGTGCCATGTTTCGTAGGGCGGTGGCGACGGAACACACCACCCGGTCGTTATCCATCCGCAGCAGCTCCACTAGGATGGGCAGCCCCTTCTCTTTACGCACTGCTGCACGGATGTACGCTGCAAACTACACACACACACACACACACACACACACACACACACACACAAACACACACAAGGGAGGCATTAAAACTTCAAAAGGGTCTAGACACCATATGGAACACACTTTGCTGAAAATGGATGGTCTCAAGGTGTGCATTTTAGCATGTGAGATGTAGAGTGTAAAATTGACGTCAGCTTGACTAACAGAGAAGGAGGTGAGCTGTTAAATCCTTTTTAACAAGCTGAATAGACGACATGTCTCCTAGGATACCACATTTAACAGTGCTGCTACAAGACAGAGAGAGAGTGTGTGTCTTTGTTTGTGTGTGTGTGTGTGTGTGTGTGTGTGTGTGTGTGTGTGTGTGTGTGTGTGCGTGCATGCGTGGGCACACAAAATGCAGACACCCATACTGTACCTTCCAGTTGCCGGCTGACAGATTCTGCAGGGAGCCAGCGGCGCCCTCCAGAGTGGCCGGATTTGAGCTCTCAGCCAGCAGAGTCAGGTAAGGCTTGACCACCGCGGGGTGCCACAGCATCTCCGCCCCCTTGGGAGACTTGGAGAAGCCGGGGATGGGTCCCACGCCGTCCCACTGGGCACACAGACACACAATGTTCAGCCGAGTTTTATACATGACTGGTAGGCAGCACTGATGCAGATTGTGCTCATGGAGTTTTTCAGAAAGGTGTGAAACTGTGCAGAATATTTGAAAAACAGGTTGTTCCTGTGTGGGTTTATATGTATGGTTATGTATGGTGTAACTTACAAATAGTTAAATTCCTATCCAATTTGAAAAATAAATCTGCCTCATGCATTTCTTATACTGCTGAGTATATTTAATTATCTGCAATGGTCGGCAATAAATACAGATGTTGAATGAATATGCGCAATGAAAAATGTTGATGCTACTCTGACTATTGCTATAGCCTCTACCCAAAAGGCCCGACTCACTGTGTCTTCCTGCGAGCTCTTTTTCTTCTTCTTTTTCTTCCTGCCCCAGCAGCTGGAGTCTACCTCTTTACTGGGCGACTCGCTGCCCAGCAGGCCGTCCAGCTCGTGCCCCCCCATCAGTCGCGAGGGCGGCATCTCCAGCTCCAGACGATATGACAGGTTCCTTAGAGTGCAAATACAGTTCTCCACAATCTGATGGCAGGGAGGAGGAGACGGCGGGGTGGGGGGTTAGATATATAGAAGCGGCTTTCTCAATCACCATCACAAAAGGTTCAATACAATAAACGCTGCACAGCACACTACAGAATCTACAGCCAATGTGTGGTACGCAGGCCTGGTTTTTGCTGCGGTATAAATCAATTAGGTATGGAACCCAAGGGTCTCCAGTTAGAAAGGAGATCTGGACCCTGACAAATGGATTTAATTCCACGCTGTTTGAGTCTGTATGGGCTATGCCTCACAGAATGTCAATGAGCATATCGGCGTGACAAAATTATGGGGCCCAATTCCCAGGGGACAACGTTCTCTACATTACAGATGAGCCATTTGACTTTTCCTCTGTCATTTTACAGTGCACAGATGCATGTCTGGGAGATTTGATTTTCATTTCAACTGCTAGCATAAGGAAACACACCATGTTAATATATACCGGGTCAATGAGCTATCGGATTCCGAATGTTTACCGTTGTGCATCTGTGGGTTGTGGGTTGGGTGACACAGGACATGAAATAGTTGTTGCTGGCTGCTGGAATGGGTAATTTAGGCACAGGCAATAAAATGATTCAAACTGGCTGGGTAGGATGTTTCCCTGGAGCCTCTCATCATGTGGCAACATGTTTTCCCCTTGGCTAGGTGTGTGTGTGTATGTGTGTGTGTGTGTGTATAAATACCTTGCTGTCGAAGTCAGAGGTGTTGACACAGGCTTTGATGACATAGAGTAGTGAGTCGACTAGGCCCTCACAAGTGCGCATCTGTTTTCTGGCCTCCTCGCCAGCCGAGCTCAGGTTCCTTTCAAACAACACACACACACACACACACACACACACACACACACACAAGTTAGGCCTTTGATTTGGGGCTTTGCTCAACAGACAAAAGAGTGACTCTGAAATATACATAAACAAATACACTAAATGAGAACAATGTGTGTATGTGTGTGTGTGTGTGTGTGTGTGTGTGTGTGTGTGTGTTTGTGTGTTCCACTTGAATGTGTTGTGTGGGCTTTACCATCCCCATGCAGCATCCATAATGTATGAAGTGAGTGTGTGTGGTCTGACTGAAGTCATTATAAGCACTTTGCTGAGTAAATAAGGAACTAACCGAGTGTGCTCACATGCATGCACGGACACACACATGCACGCACACACACACACACACACACACATATACACTCATGCACCCGCATGTATGTGCATGTACGCACACACAGACACACACATTCAGCTCAATTGGCTGTCACCAATTAGAGGCTGAGCTCCAAATCCAGCACAACGTCTTCAAAGGAACAAGCCCCAGGAGACTGGCTGGGAATACTGCATCATCTTTGACTCTATTAGACTGTCTATGAAACGATGATTGCTTTAAAACAGAGAGGACATGACAAAATTCGAGCCATTTGACTAAAACAGACCCAATGGATTTTCAGACTTTATGTATTTTAATTAGTCTGTTGATGTCCAACAAATTTAAAAAGGATTGTGTATGATATGAACTATACACCATTCTGACACTGTTAGCCAGGCAAGTGAGACTTATTGTTGGTCTTTAACAAGTGTGTTGTTTGTGCTCATGTTTGGGTTTGTTTACATCATTATTCTTTTTTTATTCAAAGACAACATTGCATCGTTCCTCATTTGCAGAGGAGCCACAGTATTAGCTAATTTCACACCAGATACAATAGCTTCAACAGCCCACAGAGGGGTGCTAGTGCCCAGTCTGTGCACCAGGTGGTTACTTACCTCAGACAGCCGGAGGTGTTCCTTAGCACCAGGGAGGAGTGGAACTTGAGCTTGTGGTCGTCGTCGAAGGTGGAGCTGCTCCATCCAGAGTGAGGGATGATCACAGTGTTGGTCAAAGTCGTTAAGGCGTCCCGAATGATTGTCATCTTGACAGCGTCACACGACGACAGGTTCCACAGCACCCCTGTGGACACACGTGCACGCGCAAACACACACATTGAGGAACAGGCTTGAAAACCGGCGGTTATGTCAGCTGTCATGTACAGTTAGGGTAAACCAACAGAGATACCAACAACTTGGGCTTTTTATAGCTCGGCGTGTGTGGATGTGTCTGTGAGCATGCACATACAAACACATATAAACAAGCAGAGACAGACATACACACACACACACACACACACACAGAACCCAAGAGAAAATACCCCTCCTCTTCACAAATGAAACCAGTTGTCCAGCATCAAGGCATTAGACATTCGCATCAAACATTATCACAGCAGAATATGCTCTGGGCAAAGATTATTTGCTTGAAATGAAAAAAAAGGAGGGGGGGGGGGGGGGGGTCCATATGGCTTGGCTCAAACATTTGAAATGAAATTTGAATAATGTAAAGTCTCCAGATATCATGCCATCGTTTCATTCATTTCAAATACACTTTTGGTAACCACTGACAATCATACGTAGTCCTGGCAGCCTTTGATGCTGCATCTGTCGAGGATTAGCCAGCATGTAGCATGTTCTTCTAATTAGATGGCTCTTTCTGCAAGGCTTATACCAAGGCCCAGGCAGCTTCCTGCAGGGCACCAGTAACCTTGGACGGTGCTAATACTGCAAGAGCTTGGATCTACTGTACAGAAGCAAGGCTGTGTAGCTAGCTAATACTCCAGACTGCTGCCACAACAAAATGACTCGATGATCTCTCCCAAGGCGAGTGGCTTTTGAGGTTTGTACGTAGGCATATGTGTTTGTGTACCAAGCGTGTTTGCTCCATGAGTTATGAAGCAAACACGCTTGGTACACTAACTCACTGCCAGTGTTCTGCAGAAACACATGTCCAATTTTGCCACTGTATTTACTGTACTTAACTAACATTGGCTTTAAGCGTAAAACACATTACACACACAGTCTTTATGTGTGTATTCTGTATGTTGTGCATGTATGTATGTGCGTATATCAGGACACCTCTGTGAGGGAGGTCAAAAATAATGTCTATCTCTCCTGACTTCTCCTATTTCAACCTCAATGTTTATTTCCTTTCTGCTCCCTGTTCCCCGTCTCTCTAATTAAACCAATGGAGATGATAACAGTCTCTAATATGGCCCAGGGGCCCTATTCAGACACAGTGCCAGCAAGACGCTCGAGACAGACAGATATCTGTCCGCCAAACAGCACCTCTTCCAGTCATTTAATCGAGAGTAATTTCACTGGCCATTATCCTTATTCACACTAAATCAAAGTGCTTTAAAAGCTGTTAGAAAAAATTCTTAAATGAGGGCAGAAAACGTGTGATTCTTCATCTTCATTTTGACGAAATATCAAGACAAACTCCACAGCTGAGAATGAAGCGGTACTTGGCTCTCTCCGGTTAACATGCAGCATGTGCTTCTTATCTCCGCCTGCCAGTGGTGCGTGTGGGGCTGCATGCCGAGGCGCTAGCATCAGCTGGGCTAACGTCTCTACTCTCTATCCAGGCAGTGGTATTAATTTCAATCAAACCATTTCAGTGGTGATTGAATGCTGCTCCTCGCTCGGGCCCTTTCTACCTCTGTGTTTGCTTTTCTCACGGGACATTTTAGGAAGACTGCCCTGAAATAGAGCCACTAATGCAGTGATAACACATAAAGCTTGGTGTAAACTGCTCAGGCCAGCTGACCCAGTTTCCTGGATGTTATCAAGTCCTCAATCCATCCCCCCCCTTCTTTACGTTCCTCCACATCGCCTTTAAAACTCAATTTGGAGAGACGACCTGTTCTCTGCAGGCTTTCAGACCGGCCTGGTGGAGGCTGCCGCATGCTGGAGAAATCGACAGGCGAACCCACTGAGGTGTGACTGACAACGCTGTCAGTGGTGCAACGCTAGCTATACCCATAAGTCACATTTGACAGTCAGATGGAGCAGACCTGTGTGTGTGTGTGTGTGTATGTGTGTGTGTGTGTGAACTGTTCTAAGCCTTGATCTCTGCTCAGCCACATGCTGTTCTCTGGCCTGGCTTGGGAACACTGGCCCAAGGTAAACACTGCTGTGACACCAGGGCCAATAGCCTGTCCAGAACTAACCCCGAGAGCGAGAGAGAGATGGAGAGCGAAAGAGTTAGAAAAATATGAAGTTGGAGTGTTTCTAACAGCCGCTGAAGCACTGATCCGGCTAAAGAACTCTATTCCAGCCATAATGACATTTTCAGTCAGCTTGTTCATCTATTGTCTGCTGGAATGAACTGGAAAAGACTAGATGGACATTACTTTTGCCTTGAGGTGGCTGAGGTCAGGCGGTTTCCAGGGCTCTGATTGGCTGCAGAGAAGGTGTGGCCAGGCGGTTGATTGGCTAGAGATCATGGGTCAGGAACTAATTGGCTCGGAGGGAATGTGTTTGCATGGGTGCATTTCGAGTTCACTACACTACAGCCTATTTGCCAATGGCTGTGTTGCATGTCATCTATCCAACAGTCAGACTTGCAGAAGCTAGCACAAAAACATTGAGCTCAAAAACCTAAATTACTTAATAATTGTACTTATTTTGGGTCAGTAAGTAAGTAAGTTTCTCAACTTTTCAACTGATTCCTGCTTATTCCCTCTCCCATGCTTTTTTCTTAGCCAAAACAAACCAAGGGATCATGACTGTAATACTGGGTGGTGTATATGTTGTTGGTGTCATTCCGTCTGCCATTATATAGTTTGGATGTAGTTTAACTTATTTTTCAACGTAGCCTTAGTTTGAAAAAAAATTTAAAGGATAGTTACAGCAGTAGTTTGAATATGTAGTACACTACCTTACACTGAAAGAAATCAAAAGGTTCCCAACAGTGGGTTGTTTGACCTGGATCCATGTAGATTGGATCAAACGATATAATATTTTTGCTTTTAAATCTATTTTTATTGTATTGCATTGTCATCATTTTTTTTATTTTTGCATTGGTCTCAAATTGTTTTTACGGTATACACGAGTTCTGTCTAACTGTCCACTTGTCAGTCATCTGTGAAGCACTTTGAACTGCACTAACCTGTATGAAAGGTGCTATATAAATAAAGTTTGATTGATTGATTGATTGATTGATATGATTAGGTCAATCTAGTGAGGAATAGGTTGTGACCAAAATCACAGAAAACAGAATAACAGGAAAGAGTTCAAATGTGTGCTCTTCAGTCAGTGTATGTATTTGACATTGAATACTATTTTGCATTTAGGCCAGGAGGGTCAGAGCTGTATAAACAGGTTTCAATCTGAAGAGTTTTTCATTTTTTTGTGGTGCAGCTGACTGTAAATGCATCGGTACATCTTGACAGTGACTGCAGGGTGAGGCTAGATGACAATCTGCAAGCTGTCCTGTATAGCAGAGAATGAAATGAGGCTTTGCAGAGGCTGTAGTGTGTCTCGCTCCATGAATTTTGTTCAGTTTCAAAAGGGAGCCTGGTTGGAGTCTAACTCAGAGAGGCTTATTTCCCAACAGGCCACTGCTAATACAAACAAAACAAGGTTAGCCCCATGGCTAATTGTCAAACATAGACCTTTTCTTATTGGCCCAGAGGAGGAATACTGCCTTGGCTTCAATGTGTTGTAGAGAGGTGCTCATTGGAAGTTTGGGTGTTCAGACTTTAAGAGCAATGAAGAAAAACACATTCAAGGCACTCTTCTCTCACCAAAAAAGTTAAAAGCCTCTAGCCGCTAAAATAAAGTGCCTTGGATTTGTTTTTCTTCATTGCTCTTCGTAGACCTTTTCTTATTTTGAGAAAGGAAAACTGCAACAAAATAAGACCAGAGAACTATGTGTATAGACTGTACATAAACTCAAAGTAAAGCCAAGGTAAGAGCTATGTTACATCCGGACACAGGGTAAGAAAACATTGTGTGCATGAGGGCACGTGTCAGGTGTCACCGGCATAACGGCTGATGACAGTGCTGGGAGGCTTGGCCTTTTGATCTGCGGGGCTGTTTGAGGACAGAGCAAAAACCACAACAGCTGGTGAAAGACGAGGGAGGGCAAGGGGCTGAGCTGGCCTCGTGTGTCCCCACAACATGACCCTCTGACCTGGGCAGTGTGAGACACCGCCTGCTCCTGTAGCTAGCCCTCATGGAGCATTGCTAGTGCCCAGACCTCCCAGTGGAGTTAGAACAAGCCATTGACACGATGGGAGCCTCACAGACTCTCAAGCTAAGTTCTGACAACTGGCTGGCTTCCTAGCTAGCCTCTACAACACCAGTGCTGCTTGAAAAGATGTTTTAATTTAATTTATAAATATGGACCAAACAATGTTTTACAAGTGGTGGGACATGTTGGTAGGGCGCTACGGAATGATTTCTGTCAGCTCTAATTAGGGCTCTGGTGTGGGACGCCCTTGTCATCTAGCTGAAAGCGCTTTATGTGGATTGTTCTCATCGGCCGTGATTAACCAGAGGTGATGCAGCAGTGTTGACCTTTTCTAATTGCTCCCCATCCTGGAGCCTTTACTACCAATTAGCCACAGCAGGCTCTCTGACTAGTGGCTGTAAGAGGAAAACTTGGGTGAGCTCACATCAAAGCTGTTGATTCTGATTGGGCGACACATCTGAATGGTCTTTGGAAATTTTAATGAAAGGAGAATAGAGAGGTGGAGACGGAAATCTGAAAGTGGTTTCCACCCATAAACCCCAACTTGGAGAAAACAACTGATGTTGAAAAGGATCCTGGAAGTATTACTCGGTTGTGCTGTAACACTAGGAGAACTTCCATTAATAAGCAGCCACAAATTCCTTTTCAAATATTGCCTAAACTTTGAAATGGGGAAGCTTGTGCTCTCTGGAAATGTCAGTCGATTATTTTCTCCTTTGGCATGCATCAAGCTGAAGCAAACAGAAACTTAATTGAAACAGGAGACTGAAGGCAATCTCCTCCCGGACGTTGTACAACCACTACAAACAGAGTGTTGTGCCGCTGCCCTGGTGCTCGTACTCCGGCTGTATTGTTTGCCTTCGGGGGACTGTTGGACTGTAACCTGAGACCATGTTAGAGCGGGGGCTGGAGCTGAGCACAAACAGCTGACTCAGCCACCTGGGAGCCAAACGCCTTGGCTCGCTTATTTCTGTAATGCTCCGCCTTGATCCTAAACAACATGGATTTAAACCTTGTTTGCGGAGCTTAGACAACACACAAACACAACTAAACTACATGCAGTGCAATGCGGAGAGCATGAGAGGAAGAGAATGTCAGGGACACTTCTCTTCAGACTGAGAAGACACTGAATCTCTCCACAGACTCAATAATAAAAAAAATATATACATCCCTTGGAAGTGCGGTTTCATTTATTTGCTCACATCATAAAAAGTACTGAAAGCAATAGCTGCAACTCAAGGAAGAGTCTCAGGAAATGCGAGACAGGCTCAATGAGTCAGTCACTGAAAATAAAAGATAAACAATGCTCATAATGTTAGGATAGACAATGAAATATGAGCCACTGGCACCAGCTTTATTGTTAAGCCGGGAAGCCTTGATTCTTAAACAGACTAGGAACAACTAGGTATGACAGACATTAAGGTGAGACGATATATAATATGGTTAACCACGACAGCCTCAGAGAAGCATAACCATATTCAAAGAGACCAGGTCAAGACTTATGAGCAACCCGCCCAGCACAGTGACTCTATCTTCCCCTAAAACACCCCCAGGTTAGTCAGGTTAATAATTCAGCATCTCCTGCCCATGTTGTGTAATGTTCCTGTCCTGCTGAAACCCCACGGAGGATCTCCTGAGGATCTGATGTGGGCACAGGCTGCTGAATAATGCAACAGTGAGATGGTGTTGGATAGTGGGGAATGTGACTTTGCTTCCTTCCTGCGCCAGATGGAGGAGCATGATAGAGTGGCAACATCGCATGGAAGATTCACATGGGGGGGCAGGAGGTTAAAGAAGCAGCCTGAATACTGTACACACACATTCCCATTCAGAGACGAGGGGGGGAAAACACACTGTCAAGCTTAGACGGTTCACGACACAGTTTAACACACGCATCCCCACTGCACACACACACACACACACATTTGCCGCGCGTGCTCACACTTACCTGTGACAAGCTCCCGCACTTCTGCATCCACGGTCTTCCTCAGCAGGCGGAGCAGAGCGGGGATGCCCCCTGCGTTCCTCACAGCGATCTTGTTGTCGTCCATAGCTTTGCCGTAAACTAGGTTCCTCAGAGCTCCGCAGGAGTTCCTCTGGACCTCCAGAACCTTGTGGTCTAGTAGGTCCACCAGGTGTTTGATTCCCCCTAGTCGACACACCTAAGGACGCGGCGAAAAGAGAGCCATCACACACCATTATCAGGCAGGAAAAGACCCAGACCACTAACACAGTGTTTTGTTCAGCTAAACACCATAGAAAGCAGAGGATAAAGGTTCAGATGGTAATTCAGAATCAAATACTGTAATCTGACATAAAAAGATGGACATGAATTCATGTTTGTGTTCTTCAAATAAGCCTGACCTTATTATTAGACAAAATATTGGTTCTCCACGACAAGAAAAGCATTGCATTTATTCATGTGACAAGAGAATGTACACAGAGGAATTTATTCATACCAGTTATCTGGACAATTTAATGCTAATGTATGACTATTGTAAAAAGCCTTAACCACAGGAGATGATGAAGTCTTGAAAGACAAAATTTAAATGTTCCATCTGGAGCTAAAAAGGGAACCAGAAACCCAGAAATAAATACTTCTATCAAAAGAAGATCCCTGCTGTTCATGGTATGGTATGAATAGATTTTAATATGTTGACATTTGGCATCTAAGAATGAAAAATACATTCCACACATCTGCTGATGTTTCATACCTCAAGTCAAAGCTGATATTTTCTGCCCCTTCTTATCAAAACTCAATATTATTTCCCCGAAATGCAATAAAGGTCCACATAAGTAAGTACATTGTGTGTGGAAGAGCTTGACTGTTTATGTTTCAGTAAGAAAGATTTACAACAGTGGAAGTCTGTGTGTGTTCTGTTTCACACCTGTGTGTCTGCATGTGTTTTTGCCTGTGGCTGTATGCTTTGGGTGTTTATTGTGTTGGCCTGTGGCATGACATGAGTAGTGTGTGTCTATGTCTGTGTGTATGTCTGTGTTTCTATTTGTGTGTGAAATTGCAGAAGATCTCGGTTCTCTACAAGTGCTGTGAAGCCCCTGCTGAGTCGTGGAGTTTGGCTCTGCTTTTATTTTTTCCTTCAGCAGACACCTCCGGAGGCAGTACAAGTTCCCTGCCAAGCCGTGAAATTCCAGAGGGAGCCTGCAGAAGGATTGAGTGGCCCGGGAAAGACTCACCGAGGCTCGGTGCACACACACACACACACACACACAAACACACACACACACACAGATGCACGCACCCAGGGATTGGCTATGGATTGGCTACATGACTGGTCAGCTGCATGCTGGATACTAGCTGTAGGCTGAAAAAGCGGGGCTTAAACACTATATGATGAGTATTGATGAGTGTGCAGAGTAAAAGTAGAGACGACTGGGTTCTGATTATCAGATAATGAGGTGATGCATGTAGGCGGCGAGCAGTGCATGGTGGGTACTAATGAAAGAGAAGCACAGAGGATGGTAGCAGTGGTACGTACCTCAACCTTGACTCGGTTATCGCCGAAGCACAGGTGCTGCAGGAAGGCGGCTGCGTTGGCCTGCACTGAGGGAAACTGGTGCTGCAGCATGTGAATCACCTCTGGCAACTCTGGGTCACGCCACGCAAACTCCCTAGAAACACACAGGCAGAGCACAGAGGCATCAACAGGATGACAAAGACCGAAAACAAACTTCTCCCCCGCAACACTATTGGCAGACTTTCTCTCAAAACCAATCTCTTCTCCCACTGCCTTACTTCAGCTCCTCAGGGTAGACTGATAAATTTAAGCCCTGGAAATGACATTCACATCCGGTTCTATATTACAACCCACCTGGGGTATGCTTGGATTATTGCTTTTCTGTATACAGCACACTATGAAGGGTAGAATTTTTCTTCAGACATTTGGAAGCTTCAAGAGAGGAATGCTTTGTCTAGAGAGTTCTCGAATTACACTTGAGAACTTTTGTTTTACACACAAAAGCCATTCAAATGAAAGCAGTGCTGTATATCTATTGGAATGTAACTTCTATAAGTTTCTTCATTTCTGCCCACAGTTTGATAATTGGAAAATAAATCAAGTTTAAAGTGAGAGGGAGACAGAGCGGCAGCAACATATCCCAAACCAGGTGACAAAAATGGGATTATTGATGTGTGACGTGTGGCAGAAATGTTGTAGCAAGACCCCAAGCCAATCAAACACTCTTTTAATCCAAATATCTCAGGGCGCAAATAGCCAATGTTGAAAAAACATACACTGGGGGTTATGAGGCATATACGTGCTAGATTTCCCTTGGTAGGAAAACCTGTTGAGAAACACTTTTTTAGGGGACCTTTTAGTCCGGTGCACGTCCTGGAATGGACCTGGGTCATGGCGGTCCCCCTGCTGCTCTCACTTAGAGTAGTTTGCCATGCTACAGCAACATACAAGGCTGTGAACAGAGCTCCCAATGTGCAAGGTCAGGGGTTTACCGCATAGGTCAACCCACCCCCTACGCTTACACACGCCTGTCTGACAAGAGCAGACGCAGCACTTCAGTGTATGTGAGAATCTATTGTAAAGTGGTCAGGCGTAGTGCAGGCAGCTTAATGGCTAGAGCCGTGGATGGCTGCCCAGGGGGCTCTCTGTTTGAATAGTAAGAGGACACCAGTGTTGACCCAGCAGAACAGAGAAGCCTTGTAAGCATAAGTAGTCCCTATGGGTGACTGGTTCGTACTACACTACACTAGCTACTAACCACCGACTACATCCTGTAGCGTAATAGTAATTCAAGACCATTTAGACACACAACACTAAACTGAAATGAGACCAATGCCTACCTGGGGTCCTTCTGGATGCTGTCTATGGAGGGTGAGCGGGTGGCGCCGTCGTCCATGACAACGGGCTGGCGAGCGTAGTTGGCATCGGAGGGCCGGTACTGCGTGGTGCGATAGGGCTCGGCGTAGGTGGCTGCCGTGTTGAGAGCGTAGTTGTTTCTTTGGTAGGTCATGGCACTGCGCTGGCTAGACGTCCTCTGGAGGCTCCCCACACCTGAGGGCCAATAAACAAAACCTCCAGAGTGAGATTTTAAACAGAACAAGCGCACAAGAAAATCGACGCAGCCGGGTTAGTAGAGATTAGCGGTGTTGTTGTTCAGACCTTTTCAGCTAAACTCTGAGCTGGGCACACTGGTAGCATGCCGCGTCCAAGCTGAAAACACATACACACACGGCTGTTCTAAGAGGCACAGCAAATTCTCTCAATCTGGAACCAATTAATGATGAGGATAAAACACAGCTCCCATGGTTCTACAATGCAGAAGTCTTCCTCTTCAAAGGCCTGTTTGCTTGTTGTTTGGGTTTTACAAGGCAGAGCTTAGCCAGTGGAATCCCGCCGGTTTTCAAAGGCGACAGGAGGCTTCAACCTGCTGGATGATCCACAAATCCCTTCCTCATCCCTTTCTCACTCCTTTCCTC
This sequence comes from Centroberyx gerrardi, assembly GCF_048128805.1. Taxonomy (NCBI): domain Eukaryota; kingdom Metazoa; phylum Chordata; class Actinopteri; order Beryciformes; family Berycidae; genus Centroberyx; species Centroberyx gerrardi. The sequence goes on along the minus strand of NC_136006.1, from coordinate 14,403,973 downwards.
CACTGTATTCTTAGGCCAACTTTGCCCTACGCAGCAGTGCAGCAAAAGTAAACCATGACCAGCTCCAAACACAGACAGAGAAGCACCAGCTCTCTCCGAGTGGGACGGAAGCATCGCAAACACAAACATGCAGAGAAGACATCCTTCCAGACAAGGTCCAATATTCAGTCTGAGAGCATCTCGCTTCTGTCATCTTCTTTCCAACAGCCTCTCTTTCCTTCAGCCTCTGCTCCTAGTGATATGTGACCTAGTTCTTTTTAACACAATGTGTCACAAACACACACAGAAATGCGCATACAGGCTGGCCGGGTCTAGCCCTCCTGCTCCTAGGAGCCACGTGATGTGTTGGCAGCGTGACTGCTGCTCCGGTCAGATCTCTATCAGCCATCCAACAGGACTGGGCATGTGCGTGCAAAAACTCCCTCCTACCAGAAACCAAGACGTCAACTTGTGGCCCTGCTCCAAAAAGACAATTTTTCACATCAATGCACTTCTATGCTTGGCAGCGCTACTCTGCGATTTGATGGTTATCTCCAAATCTAACAGAGGTCAAAGACAGTCTCAAACGCAACTAGTCCAATAAAGAATAAAATAGAATACAAAAATAGAATTCTCAATGTGTCATTCAGTTTTGTCAAGGTTATGCTTGGTACATTTGCAGTTTAATAGCAGCCCTGTAGAGCTTCATCAATAAGCAACACAAAACTAAATTCAACAAAATATCAATTTGATTTAATCAGATTTCTCTTGTGGGAGAGAAACAATATAGCTTTGCAATTTTACAAGATCTATTTGCATTCCATACCTCATCTTGCGAAGCCAAGGATCAATATTTCCATTTAACATAAAAAACCTTGCTCCTACTTGCACAAAAAAAAAATGTACAGTACAAGCTTCCAAAAAAAGATAAAGAATGCACGGAAATCCAGCAGGGGAAAATGGCCCATTGAAATTTCATTTCACACCATAACAAAGAATGCTCTGGGATCAAATTGGATTTTTTCTAATGAGGTAGTTTTTACAAAGAGTCCACACTGCACCACCCCCCTGCCATCCAACCCCACCACACCCCCCTTTTCTCAATATAGCTGGCGTAAACACATTATAGTGGCTTATCTGTGGGGCTTTTTCGCAGCATCAATAGCATTTATTACTGGACTTATCGGGCTAAGCAGATCTCCGGTGTGCCAAGGAAGAGGCTGAATGGAGAGTGTGTGTCAGTGCAAAGAATGTGTGTCCGAGGCAAGGGCGATGATGAGCGGAGAGTGCCAATATTGGGAGGGTTGGGAAAGAGCAAGCCGTGACCGCGGGTACCAAACTGTCCCCTGATCCCCTCATCCTTCTTCTCATTCTCCATGTGACAAACAGGTAATGAACTCCTTTGTGGCTGGATGACATATCAGTACCTGCCTGTTTACTCATGTCTGCCCCCTTGTCTATGACAATGGAGGGAGGGAGGGAGGAAGGAGAGAAAGAAAGAGTGAAAGAGTGAAAGAAAGAAATAGTGAAAGACAGAAAGAAAGAAAGAAAGAAAGAAAGAAAGAAAGAAAGAAAGAAAGAAAGAAAGAAAGAAAGAAAGAAAGAAAGAAAGAAAGAAAGGGTAACAGAGTGTTCCCCAAGAGAGCTGATACACCAGGGGAGACAGACAGAAAGTCAGGGGGTGTTGGAGTGAAAGGGAAAGAGAGATCTGAAGAGAAAGTGAACACCTGAGCTGGAAAACAGACAAAGACTTTCTCACAAAAGTGCTCTGAGAGTCATGAGCTGTTGTATTAACCATGAAGCTCTCCTCTGAAATAAAAAAGATATGTGAGAGTCTGTCTTCAGGCTTCGCCACCATCCCCTGTCTCTTGTTAGAGCTATCTCTTCTCCACTTTACCACTTTCTTAAAGCTCTGCTGGAGACTGAGGCTGCTGTGAAATGCTCTTTAGCGGCTTCTCTGCAGCAGGCACCACGACACATTTTGGATCAAGGCCACCTATTCTGTATTGATGATCATGATTACTTTTTAATTAAACGTGTTCATCCTAAACTGGGACCGCGTGACCACTATGTTTGTTTGCTAGCCTTTCTTCCTGTTAAAGCTGCATTAAGCAAAATTTTCTGACCACTAGAGGATGACAGAAACCGCAACACATTTGTAAATAAAGCACAGCAAAGCCACTGCACTACGGAGGCCTACTAAGGACAAACTTTGCAAAGCACTGTGCATAAAGGCTAATAGCTAAGCTAAACGTGTGTCGCCGGTCACCAGTCTCGCTTCAACAGAACTTCCTCCCGCTGAAGGTTACATGTCCCACAAAGTGAAGAGTTAGGTAGCAAGTTTATTAGTGTAACAAGTTTATTTACTCATCGATTCTGCCATTACAAGCATTTTTTTCAATGGGTGGGGAGGAGCGCCACTTTTAAACAGCGAAGGAGATACCAAGCTAGTTTTTAAAAAATGAAAAGCTACTTAATGGACCGGGAGGAGCTTCGTTCCGGAGCGGAATTTGAAAACAAGATGTGAAAACTGCAACATCGCTGGCTGCTGTGTGGATAGTGATTTGTATCATTATGTCTCAATTGAAATCTCCACATAGCATACATTAGTTTCAGGATTGATTATAAGGTCTGATATCGCTTATTGCAGGTTTAACTTGTCTGCATACATACATTCACACCAAACCCTAGTGACCCAGGATGTACACGGGCCATGTCTGAAAGCGGTATAAGCTTCTGTTTCATCAGTTATACCCATCTAGTAGAGCTGATTTGTAACTATTCTTTCATGATGAGGCCTCTGGAGTTGTATAAATAAAGTGGGACCGACCTGAGGTGCTCCTGTAGAGGGTGCCCTGTGGGGCGTGGTTGGGGCTGCGGTACAGCGGGCTCTGGAAGGTCCGGTCCTCATAGATGGGTGTGATGTGGCGGTCCGGGGACATGGCCGACCTCAAGTCCTGGCCCATCTGGCTGTGCTGACTGGCATATGAGCTCCGTAGTCCTGGAGGTGGGGATGAGGAGCGCAGAGAGAGGTACAGCAGTTAGTGGCAGAAATGGTCTAGTGGTTACAGAGAGAGTCTCATAACCGAAAGGTCAAAGGTTTGAGCCCTACAAGAGGAAATACGTGTCAATCAACTTCCATGTGTCCTGTCAAAGTGTCACTGAGCAAGACACTGAACCCCTACCAGCTCTCTCTCATTATAAGTCACTCTGGATAAGAGTTAAATGTCTAAAACCTACCAGAGTGGGAAGGAAGGGGTGAGGTAGGTAGATGAAGAGAAGGATGGATAGAAAGAGAGACAGAGGGATGGTGGTTAGGGCAATAAAAGAAACACAGGGTTAGAAAGAGCCACTCACTATCCCCGTGTCTGTGTGTATCACTGTCAATCCACATTAGCATCACAGAGCGACAGCAATAAAGTTGCGACACACAATGCCCACACACCACAGCTCTGCTAGAGATATACACCCTGCACAATCACACACACTGGAATAGGGGGGAATGCAAGTAAAGGAGGGTAGAGTAACAGGCCATGTTATTCCTGTTTGAATTTGACAGCTCGACCCTCACTAAAGACTTCATTAAAATATATTTAGTGCTCATTTGTAATTCTGTGTAAAGCTAAAGAGCCATTTGTAGTTACTCACCCCCAGCTCTCCTAATCTTCTCTCTCACTCTGACTTTTTCTCTCTTTTAATGATCCTGCTCTTTAAAAAGCAGTCAGTTCTGTTTCAGCTTTCCCCTTTAAAAAAATAACTCAGAGGCAAACTGCTCATTTGACTCCCTTTGCTTACACAGAGTAATAATACCTCTTGGTTTATACTCACTGAAATTAACCAGCTTTTACTACACAGTTTAAAACCTGACACAAACAGTTCTGAGGTGAATTGTCCCTGGTACGCTACAAGAAAGAGAAGGATGTGAACCAATCAGAGCAGGACCACAGCAGATGCTGGGAAATGTGCCCTAAAGCAAACAGCCAGGGCTTCTGTAATCAGCCATAGGCTCACCTGCCATGGGCGGGAAACCCCACAGAGGTGACTCCTCCAATTAAAGCTCCCTGCCAGACAGGTCACTATGACAACAGGCTGCAAGGGGGCGGAGTGAAGGAGCTAGTCCTGTCTGACTCAGGCCCTGCCGGTCCAGATGTGAAACAATAACAGCAGAATGAGTCGGCAGTAACATCTGCTGCTCTGCGTAAAGCCATATAAATCTGGTAGGCAGTTATTACCATTCACTCAGCCCCAAAGCTTCAAGGCTATGGGTTTTAACACCATGACACACACACACACCCCTAATATCAGCCTGGAAATCTGATGCCAACAAACACACATATGGGCGGGTGTGAGTGTGTGTGCATCTGTGCTCTTTCTAAAAGGTGTTTTGTCTGTTTCAACCATTCAAGTGACTCTGAGTGATTAGTCAGCATTTTGTGCACATACATAAACACTTCAAATGGATCTACTTCAGGAGGTGGTTTGAATTTGTTTTTTTATTCCACCTGACAGTTTGTTTAATTTGCTTATTGTGAACACCAAGCACACCAAGTTCATGAAATTAAACTCTCAGGTGTCCTTCTCTATGACATTATCTAGTTATTATTACAAATATGTTACGGTTAAATCATAGCACAAATACACGCTGCCTATCCTAATAGTGCCCTCTTTCAAGACAGGATGAAAGGCACCACATTAATTTTGAATTTCACTGTGTAGGAGATGAATAATGGGCTGTAAAGGTTCTATCAAATTAACTCATAGGCTAACGCTTGAAAATGGACCACGAGTAGACCAGATTCAGCCAATGATTAGCCTGATCAAATTAAATTGCGGGCTGAATCTGTTTCATATCTTGCGATTATGATAAGCTCTTTTTTTCATTACAAGCACACAAATGTTCACTTACTGTTAAAGAGTACTAAAGAAAGATGAGAGCGTGAATGGAATATGGACTGACTCTCATTCAAAGCTGAAGTGAAACAGAAATAGACATGGGTCCACTTTAAAAGGGAGAGGACAGAATCTGAATATAAAGAGAGCTCAGTTTGTTTTCCCTTGGCTCCATTTGTTTCAAACAGGACTACACGTGTTGTGTGTGTGCACATGTGTATGTGTGTGAGTGTGTGTTTGTGTTCAACCTCGCATCACTGAACCTCACTCAACTCTGAACCCCAGTGGACCCGGGTACAGTTGGAAACTGACTGCTCACTGCACATTTCACTAGGCTCCAAACATCATTTGGGTCCCGTCCAACCGCACGAGCCCAGGCGCAGACAGCTGCTAAACACCAATGCTGCCATGCAGAACAGGCTAAATGAGGGATTCTTATCACAGTTTTGAGATGGAGGAAATGAATAAATAAGCATGTTTGCCTCCGGAGGGAGCGAGGAGCCTCTGGGGGCAAGGCAAGGGAAGTTTTTAGACATAGACAGCAGGGCAGAGAGAGGCTGACCTCCGGAGCTCCATGCCCTCACAAAGCTTATGAGGAGAATCCACTTTTCAGCCTCAAACAACTCAATTGATTAAAAATTAATGCTTATAAAATGGATGGTTGCGGTCCAGATTTCTGATTGGTTAAGGCTCGTAGACATGGTCATTAGACATGGTCAAGTCCACATAGCCATTAATTCAAATATTAATACGCTGGCTGAAAATCACATATTGCTACTTGTGCGTCGCTTAGCAACCACATTGTTTAGCTACTGTTCAGGAACTATATTGTTAGGTGGAAAATCAATATTTAATTATTAGCAATTAAAAATAAATGATTTTTTTTTTTTACATTTGGGTTGAAAAGTTCAGCACTTTTCAAACAGCTGTGAGGGTTTTAGGCACTCGGGGAATAACACCTCTTGAGCTGTTAGCAGGCCCTCTCATGGCTCATTGCTTAAATGAATCACTGCAGCTGCAACATATGGGTTAACAATATCAGCTGCATGGTACAAAATGATAGGACTGTCAATGGGTTGGATTATAGACCCGAATTGATTAAACTATGGACTAGATATGGACTAGAATATATTAAACTAGAGTTGAGTTGTAAAACCCTAAAAATAACAAATACAAAACAAAAAAATATCTATGTGAGAAAATGGCAGGCACATTATAGGACTATGCAGGGTAGGGAGGATAAAGGAGGGAGTCGTCACCACTACAGAGGGGTGCTGCTGCTGTGTGCTGTAGTGGCACATTCAATGGCCCAGGCAGCCTTTCAATCTGTGGTAGTGCACACAATAGCCACTAGCAGTGGCTTGGCAGGAAATCAGTTCAGCTTCTCTTGTTCAAAGGTTTCAGGGGGAGAGGATAAGGAGAGAGAGGGGTGGTGGGGGGGAGAGAGAGAGAGAGAGAGAAGGGAAGAAAAACGCAGGAGAGAACATGAGGGGGGGGGGGGGGGGATACAAACGAACAGTGGGTTAATGAGGCAGTCTAGGACCACATCAGAGACTCCTCATCCCATGTAAAGCCTGGCCACACGATCGGCGCTTTCGGCACTGCTGTGCCCGAGTGAGAGGGACAGAACCTCCCAGGCATGGGAGCCTTCATGCATATCTCTCCCTCTCAGCAGCCTGACTCCCTGTAAGTAGCAACATTAAAACAACCTTAGAAGAGACTAATCCCTCTGCCTTCTTTATTCTGCTCCCCTGATAGAAGCGCTGCAGTCACTTCTAAAAGCGTCTGCAAATTGTCAGGGAGAAATAACATACTGCTGTCTATTGAGGATGAATGGCCCGCATTCCTGGTGCGTTATAGTCATTTAATTCTCCCCTCAGCTCTCTCACCGTGGCTTTAACAGATTGCACTTGGCAGAGGCTAGACGAAGGGCGGTGGCGGCTTGGCGCACGCTTGCTCCTGCTCTGGAGAAACAAACATTTAAATGGATGCAGCTGACTGCATTCCTCAACAAAAATAATTTTCAAAAACCCTCTCCAAGAACAAACAGAGCCCAAGGAAAGGAGCTGGCATGCTCACCAGAATATGATTACACATACAAGGGAGAAAAGCTGGAAAACTGTAAATGTGCACCACTGTTAAAACTATGGCAGCTCGGGCTCTTAGGCTGTGACGCCACACCTGCAGATACACCATTTCACCCTGCTCTTTTTTTTTTTTGATCCACTGTGCTCTCAAATGGACATCAGGCATAATGACCACATTACAGGGACAATTTGTCTTCATCTTCCATTTTTCAGCAGCAGAGGGAAGGTATGACTTCCTGCCAATGACAGTGCAGGGAGCAGAGCCGGGTGGGGGGAGGGAGGAAAGGAGGGAAGGGAAGAGCGGGGGAGACGAGAGGAGAGGAGAGGAGGAGAGGAGGAGAGGAGGGGTAAGAAAAGGGATAGCAGTTTGTTTAAGGCAGAGCAGGGGAAAGCACTGGGAGCAAGGAAGGAAGGAAAACAAGACAGAATGTGTAAGTGAAAGAGCCAGAAAGAGGTGAGGAGAGGAAGGCAGCATATTCTGGAAGGAGAGTGACAGCAAACCACTAACAGCTACAATCTCAGGTTTGGGCTTTCAGGTGGCATTTGTCAACTGCATGCAAATGAGCCTGGCCATGTGATCATCCCATTTCCTTCCACTATGGCTCGTCAAGCACTTGTGACAAAATGCCCGTGTCAGAGGCAAGGCTCCAGCGTGGGAAGGGGTGTGTTAGAGAGAGAGAAAAGGAGACAGAGAAAGAGGGAGAAAGAGGGAGCGAGAACGAGAGAGGAAGACAGGAGAGAGAGGAAAAGAGTGAGGCTGAGGGAAAGAATGAGACGGAGAGAAAGGAGCGGTGGGGGTGGGGGTGGGGGTGGGGGTGGAGGGGCTTCTACCTGATAGAGACAGAGAGAGGAGAGCAGAGCTAGGATGCTAGGCTGGGCTGACCAGTGTCTCAGTCTGCTTGGAGGAAAAGGACTGAAAACCCATTTGTGTCTGCTGGAGACATCATCAGTCATAGCAGTGTGTGTATTTGTGTGTGTGTGTGTGTGTGTGTGTGTGTGTGTGTGTGTGTGTGTGTGTGTGTGTGTGTGTGTGTGCAGATTGCTGCCGTCAGCACAGAAACCAGAGTAATTGGCTCCCTCAAGATAACTATTCCTAATTGACCTCAGTTGAAGAAATCAACAAGTGAGAATAGTCAAACCACAGTGCTGTACTTGGGTCTTGGGGGTGATAACATACTACAATAAACGGGTTAACATTTAATAAAAGGCATTTCCCCAATGACCCTTTAAAGTGAATTGGCATGGGGGGGGTCAAAAAGGAAAGGGGTTGGAGATGATTATTTAATCGCGAAACAAAAGCACATGTGCACATGCAGTGATACCTTAATATAACACACATTATGGAGAGGATGATGGGGCATTAATAAAAAAAAAAGTTCACCTTGAATATCATCATCAACCAGGGCGTCTGAAGATATCCCCAGGCAGCATGAAGTTTAGCAAAAAACACACAACAACACTCCATTAACCTCATAATACAGTGAGCTGCTGAATAAGTGCTTCTCTCAACATTTGGAAGAAAACAAAAAGGCTGTTGGTTTAAGGGTGGAGCCATGAGTTCGCAGCCTTAAATAACTACCTAGATTTCCTGTTCCAACTGCAAAAACCTGCCTATTATGGGAATGGGAGCAATTTTTATAATTTGTATAATCCCTCCGCTCTGTATTAGCCATCATTTTCATTATCCACCCAAGCTATATTCTTATCTACAAGAGATACTTAAAAAAGCGGTAGGTGATTAGTTTTGGGGTTGAAGGGCTGAGAATGAATGAACACAGCCTGACCTCTTCCTGTTACTGTGAGGATAAATTGGTTGGCTCTAAATTAGGACAAGATATATACATCAGCGCACTGATAATATCACCTGACAGATCTACGTTTGGTATTGGCATTCCACAGAGGTACACCAATAGCATAAGCATAAAATATGAGATTTCTGTTTGGTTTTGGATTTAAGTCAAAACAGTCCAACAACAGAGGATGCTTTTAATGGTATGTGGTGGTCAAATACAAGTAAAAGCAGCCCTTTGTGCCACAATTTTAGAGCTTTAGGAGGAAAACTCCACCTGGCAAATATATTGGATTTTGTTAATTTTCCTCCTGAATTGTTGACAATATCAGTATCAGACCCAAAAATCCTTTATCTGTCACACCGTAATTAGCAATACACATAACAGACAATACTTTTGTGGGAAAGCATGCTTGGATGTTGACTGTTTAGATATTACCAGCATCTAATCATCATGAAATCTAGCTAGAAAAGCATGAGAATTACAAAATGATCTGTAGTGTAATATTTTTACACTCTCTAACCGCAACAGACTTTGTTCGGTTTTCCCCACCCTGCTTTGCGGCAGGAGCGGAACCCCTGTAGTGAGAAATTACAGGAGATATTAAAGAACTTAATTTTATTTCAGCTGTTTAGCGCCAAAGGCATCCCCGCGACTCTGAATAGGAACAAAACCCAGCAGAAAATTAAAGATAACAGGAGAAACGTCTCCATATGGCGCCTTCATTTCAGAAGCAGTGAGCGAGAAGACGATGAGCAAAGAGGACAACTGTCTCATATTTACGAGCTTTGAAATGTCAAGCTCGACTTGGGGCTGACATGCATGTAGGGAAACCACAACAGATCTATCAATCAACTGTAGAACATGTGAATTACTTAGAAGAGCTGTCAAATAGCACACTCTCAAGAGAAGGCAGTCACGCTCGGGCACTTTGGATTCATTTTTACAGACAGTTGAGTGAATGACTAACAAGGGAACTAAAATCTGCTCAGTTGTCTTAACATACTGTACATACTTGCAAAGTGTCATAGCACAAATATGTGAACAAATTTCTGAATTATTTTCCTCCCACACAAACTTTTTTAACCTAATATAACCTTCATGCTTTGGATTTCTTACTGCTCTGGGGGATTTTTATCAATGGATGCCTTTCCATTAATACCGGAGGTGTGGCTCTATCAAATTCAGGAAATTACATTGCCTAATCATATGGATGCAATTGCCAACCCTGCGGTGCTGCCCTTCCTCCAGTGGTCTGAGGGACACGCTGCGAATCCACATTAGAGGAGCTGGCCTTGGCCCATACCACACACACACACACATACACACACATACACATACACAAACATGCACACAGTGACTCACACAGCTGCGTGCCAATGGAAAAGACAGGGCAGCAGGGCTAAAGAAAGAGGAAAACACCATGCACTCTTTTCCTCTCTGATTCAAGGACAGAGGATATTATTTTACTGTCCGACTTTTACTGACTTGAGATGTTTAATATCTGGCTACAACAGAACATTGTGGTAAAACTGTACAGTCAGGGGACAACAGTACATTCATTACCTCCTGATCTGAGAGAGTCTGAGTGAGCTGTAGAGCAGAAATAGCTCTGTGTGTATGTGTGTGTGTGTGTGTGTGTGTGTACCTGTGAGGCTGTCAGGTCGCGTCATCCTCTCGTAAATGTCGTAACTCTGGGCTCCGTAGGGGTCGCCGTCGTGGATCATGGAGCGCGGCAGAGTGGAGCTGTAGTGCTGGGGCACGGCGGTCATACTGGCCCTGACCGGAGAGGACGACTGAGTGGGCTGCTTGGTCAGAGGAGGGTTGACGCCGTCCGCCATCGTGAGAGGCGAGCCCATGCGGCCCGACGACGACCCCGCGGAGGCCTGGTAGGGCGAGGTGGTGCGGCTGGCGCTGCCCGAACGCGAGTTGGCGGAGCCCATGCGTCGCAGGGCGGCGGGGGAGTTTTTCTGCGTGGAGTAGGGAGAGCCGCCGCTGCGCTGGGCGGAGGGCAGGGTGGTGGAGAAGATGCTGGACAGGGGTTTGGGTTCCGTGACGATGGGTGAGCCGTAGGCGCTGCCCACTGAGGTGCGCAGGGAGCCGCGGGAGGGGGACAAACTGCTGGCGTAGGCTGGCGACTGGGTGCGAGAAGGCACCGAGCTTACCCTCCGCATGGCCCGGCCCGGCACTGCAGTGGTTACCGCCGGAACCTGCGAGTGGGAAAGAATGATGGCTTCATGCATTTGCTTCTTTAACCCTCAAGGAGCTATAAAAATCATATTAACGATGATGTTGAACACTCTGCAATAAACTGACTCATGCGCAATGAAAATGAAATGGTAAATAGTACAGCATTACATAAACCAATTCATTATAGGGTAATGACTGTATTCTAGGCCATATTTATTTTCTCCTCTCCATCCCCCCTAAGTAGTGTGCAGCAGTGCCATGTGGTCTCTCAGTGGTCAGTGTGTACAGCGACGGATGAAGCATGATTGTGTTGCAGTGCTCGGTGCTCGCTGTACCCTCTGTGCCTTTAAGCATTGCGTCGCTGCTGCCACAGAAAAAACATGTAACTGCAATTTTGGTGTTTTTCGTTTTTAGCTTGAAGTTAAAGCTTACATTCATTTTTGTTAATGAATGAATTTCATGACCCCTCAGGCCCTTGAAACCTGCTAAACTGTGACTGTTTAATTTAAAAATTACACACTATTGTTGAGAAAATAGGTCTTTGCAGATATGTGCTTTTTGTCTGACAACAGCAATATGTTATATGTGCAGTAGCTGGCAATACCTGGGTTGAAGCCTGGCCCTCGGCCCTGGCATTCCTCATCAGGGTACCTGTGCCAGGGCCGGTGCCAGGGAAGGAGTGCTGCATCCTCAGCTCAGCCTTGCCCAGGTTCTGGCTGCTGTAGTAGCCACTGCTGGCATCCTGGTAGCCACTGTCCGAGTACGAGTTCATCTGAGTCGAGCTGCGTGAATTCCCTGCAGACCCTGAGAGAGAGTGAGAGAGAAAGACAGAAAGAGATGCGGAGACAGAAGAGAGGGAAGGGGGGAGGGGAGAGAAGCGAAGGAGAGAGAAAAATCATAAGTGGTTTCATAATAGACATGACCTTTACCTAGACTGCATCACTAATGACAAATGGCACAGCGGGGAGGACTCAGTTCTACCACCCTATGATTCAATGTGCCATACTACATCATCCAGCCATTTGTAAGCTGTGATGAGGGATCTGTTCTATCAGTGACACCCAAAGTATCAACAAGAGAGGTGAAGAAGGAAAAGAGAAAGGAGCATGGTGAAATGGGCTTTCTGTACCTGAAGCACTGCCAAACCTGTTAATGTAGTGAGGCGATGGAAGACAAGACAAGGAAAGAGACGAGTTGGAATAAAAAAAGACTACAGTAGGTAGAGAGAAGGCAATAACAGACCCTCACTTTCATGGAGAGAGGACTGCTCTGGGGAGTACAGAGACACCTGCTCCGACTCAGTCCTGATGCGGTAGCTGGGCGACTGGGAGCTGTCAGTCACCCGAGACTTGGTATCCCCCGAGGCGGAGGCATCTGGGGAAACACAGCAGAGCAGGGAGTCAGGGACAGAGGGAAAGCAGTCCGTCTAAAACTATGACAGAGATTTGGCTTTGGAGGGAAAGACTTAAAAACTTCACATTGTTTTAGTTCAGAAGGAAAAATAATAGACAATCATTTCCACAACATTAATTTCACACTCATGTACAGTTGGAGTCGTTAAATTTTATTGTCCTAGTAAATCAAGCAAGTGAAATTAGGCAGCGTTTCACTCCACAGTGCCGGCAACTGTGTATACAGCCCGGCTCTAAACAGTTTCATTGCTGTAACATTTCCCTGAACCCCCTCTCTTCATGCATGACAACGACCAGTGTGGCAAACAGGAACTGGAATTAGCCCTCTAATGTCTCTAGTAAACTCTGCACAGTGTTTCCCCACAATCACAATCTAGTTAAGCGTGACCAGTGTCAATGGGTTCCTCTGCAATCACTAGAACAATGGGCGGCAAGCGGAGGGGAGCGAGGAAGCAAACATCGGCAGTCTGGGTCTCACAAGTCCAGCCTGGCTGGCTGGCGTATGGATGAGAGTTGAATTCCGTGGAGAAGCCGCCTTGTTGCCCTGGCTCGCCTGTTTGCATAGATCTGTTGACACAGAGGCCTAGTGTGTTTGACAGCCTGACGGCCTGTGCTCCCACTCCGGACCATCTAAGCATCCTGCCTTCCTGCCAAGAGAGGCTCTGTTCGTCTGCCTGGCCCCTCCAGCCGTACCGACAGGCTGCTGATCCTGCAGCGCAAAAACATTCCCCCTCATACAATTATTATTCCTAACGTGACATTATTGCACAACCGCTGCGAGGACACTCAAACCTGGAGGACAGGGCTGCATCTGCTGTGACTTATTATGCTGTCTGCGTTTAAAAACATCATGAAAAATTCACGCGGGCAATAAAAGGGAAAACAGTATTTACAGTAGAACAATGAGGCATTTCTACAAGGGGGACACTTTTGATTGAATAGCATTCATGTGCCCTCCAAACCCTAAGTAATAACAGCACTGAACAAGTCTTCTGTCTCTAATAGTAACTTTCCATTCAGGCAGTGAGTGTTTCTGGCACACAGTGTGTCATTTCAGACCACGGGGCTCTTGTACTGAGCCTTGACCCTGTTTGATAAATGAGACGCCAAAAAGCCAGAGAGGAAGGGAGAGAGAGAGAGAGAGAGAGAGAGAGAGAGAGAGAGAGAGAGAGAGAGAGAGAGAGAGAGAGAGAGAGAGAGAGAGAGAGAGAGAGAGAGAGAGAGAGAGAGAGAGAGAGAGAGTGAGTGAGTGAAAAGAAAGTGAAAGAAAGACAGAGAGACACACAGAGCAAGACAGAAAGTGAGAAAGCTTGCATTCTGGTGTGTTTGTCCTCTACAGTCTCAGTGGACTTGAGGTGTGACTGCATTGTCATTTCCCGGGGCTAAAAAGCTTGTTTCCACAGTAACACTTCCATCCCAAACTCTCAGGCAGCGAGACATACGGTGGCCCATGAGGCCAATAAGCCTCACAGACAAACCTGGCCCATTACCTTCTCTACCACACCCTTAGATTTGAATTAATTTAGATTGGGAAAAGTACATTACCACACCTGGCTATCATCTATCATCTACAGTACAATGAGAAATCAATACGAATCAAAATAGCGCTTGCGATTACTTCCCGGCTCTGTTCCAACACTAATGAAATGCATTCAGCAAGGAAATGGGGAGCGGGCAGCAAATGAGAAAACCATGTAGTATTAATATTCCCAGTGCATATGTACAATCATAACCCCCCATAGGCTCCTCTGACAGGATCGACAATAAAAGATTAATGACCACTGCAAAAAATTCACTAAGTTCCATTATACAATTAATAAGCCATGAAATACATTAGTAAATGCAGTTCATTATCTGTTCTATTCTGAAGATCCTTCAAGGATCTGAGCTAAACAAACAGAGACCCAGGGGGTCTGGGAGAAGACCCCCCCCCCCCCTCCACCATCACTGAGAGTCTTGTGTCTGAGTGGGCAGAATGACTTAGATAAATATTAGAACAGGAATATGCCTGAGGCAGACTGTTATTGGGAGCTTGGTTCATGTTAACAATGATTACTGAGGAAATGTAAAGCATGCCTGTAGTGCTCATCGCACACACACAAGCGTGCACCAACACACACACACACACACACACACACACACACACACACACACACACACACACACACACACACCTCTAACACATACACACTTAACACGTACAAACTGATGCAAAGACACACACAAACAGTGTTCATTCAGCCAGTATTCAATAATTCAAAAGCACATTGCTGAACAGTTATGGACTATTGCTGTGATGTTAAATGTATCAGAGCTGCCTACTCCATAGTATCAGTTAGTCTGTGTCTCATAAGGTAACCCAAGTAGATGGATATTAAAGTATGGCCATAGTTACTGGCCATTGACTGAGTGTAGAGGACAGCAAATGTGATCTGAATGCATGCATGTTAATGAATGCCATGATGACAAAACTGCAGATGTTTTGCTATAAAGAGCAGCTAGAGGGAGAGATACCCAACCATTTTCGTGCTTCAGTTAACATACCTGCAGTTCTCCAAGGGAGGGACTTCTCAGACGAGCTGTACAAGGTAAAACGGGAGATAGAAAAAAAATGAATATATACAGTAAAAGCCAGAGAGAAATCACAGTGAATGACATGAGTGAAATCACCTGGAAGAGACACCTTGGAGCTTCATATACCCTTTACTTGGGCCTTTCAGCACAGGGACACCAATGGTAATCACAGTGTTCGAGATAAAACAGCTAGAGGTGCAGCGTATGCCGAAGTACAGATTTGATGTTTGCAACTTAGATGTGAAGTCCATTCCAGGCGATTGTGTTTGTCGAGATCTAAAAGGTGCCTTTGGTGACAGCAGGTGGTTTGAAGACCTGGCAGCGTCGACAACAACAGAGCTATACGAAGAGATTGCCGTTTCTGTCGTTTCTGTTTTTCACCTACAGCGCTCCTTGATAAACACGCTAAGCCAATAAACACAAAAGGCCAGGGGATGGATTCCATCCTGATGGGAGATGAAACTGTGCACAGGCAAGCGAGGCGAGTTCCTAGAGTAAATATAAAACCTATTGATCTTTGTGGGAGAAATGTGGTCAGTACCGATCATAAAGTACACTCACGCACACTCACATACAGTACACAGATGCATACACCCACACACTTTCCTGCATGTTGATGATACATAAACCTGACATGTATGCCGGTGTATATTCCAACAGGACAGAGCGATTCTCAGTCTCCAAGGAATAATGAGGGAGAATGCAGGGCCAACCAGGGAGCGTTCAAAGTCCATGACAGCCAATTCAGCCACAACACTGAGCTTGCCTATTGGCCTCACAACAGAAAGGATCTAGAGGCAGAGTGATTGATGGTGAGGGTCAGTGGTGGCTGGTCCTGGATCAGTGGGGGGGGAGGAAGCACGGGCAGGTAAGCAGGCAAATAGCTCAAAGTGACGGCAGGTCCGGGGCAGGCAAGCACAAGGCACCCATCCCCGACAGCGGGACCGCTACAGGGAAGTGGTGAGGCGGGAGAGGGTTAGCTGCGGTTTTACTGATGGGGCCATCGCAGCTGAACCCGAGCCCACCCGAACCCGACAGCACTCTGTGGGACGAAGAGCGATTCTGAACCAGCCTTCCACAATAGTGAAAACAGGAGAGAGTGGAGAGGGATAAGAGAGAGTAAAAAAGAAGCTATCGGAGTGACGTTGCTGTGACGCTTTGTAGCTTGGTTAAGGGAGAGCAAGGTCGTGAGAGAGTGAGACAGAGAGAATGTGATAGTGAAAGAGAGAAGGGCAAAGACAAAAAGAGTGAGGAGGGGGGGTCATAAGAGAATGGCATCGTATGAGAAAGCAAGGGAGAGACTGAGGTACAGAGAGTCATGAGTTAGAGAGAGAGTGAAACAGAGAAAGGGACAGTTTGAAATTGAGAGAGAGACAGAGAAAGAGAGAGAGAGAAAGAGAGAGAGAGACAGGGAGAGAGAGAAAGAGAAAGAGATCATAACAGCGGGGCTGAGTAAGCCGCACAGCACTCCAAAATGATTATAGGGGAGGCATAGCAGAAAGGAAAGTGCGGCACCAAGACATGTTAGCCATAGCACATAGACATTTTAAAAGCCACCTGAACAAATTCAACGTATGTAAGTACCAATGAACCTTTTTGACAAAGTGAAAGCAATTCAGATCTATTTTTCTAAAGGGCTATTATTACGATGGAGATTGGCCAAGTGGTGGACATTGGGGCAGTGTTCTTCCCACCCTTCTCCTTTTTAAAACCTGTCTTTGTTGGTCATTACTACTAAGCACCTGCTGTTGCCACTGCTCCTATTTTTCCATTTAAGGCGACACTCAATGAGCTTAAAGAAGCAGGGCAGGGCTCTCAGAATTTTAATGAGCATGCAGGCAATTAAAAAGGAGGAAGTTTGGCGAGATGTGCTCCACTGAGCCATGGCAGATGAAGTAGAAGAATGGCTACTATCATGATGATACACCATCCCATCATGGTGCATGCTGACTGGCTGGCTGGCTGGGTGGGTGGAAGGAGTGTAAAGAGGCTGTAAAACTGCTGATGCTCACAAACAACAAGCCCAACCCTGACAGGACACTTTATTTCCCATCATTCCCTTTGGCTAGTAAGGGACTGGCTGGGTGGGAGGTCTCGTCTTTTAGGAGTTTTGCCAGAGGTCAAGTTTGACGACTACCCCCAGATGCTTGTAGATATGAAGGCGGTGATCAATTCTGGAGGTGTCATGAAATGTGATGACTCCCATCAGAACCCTTAAGTGTGCCGTCACCTCTATTGTTGTCCTGCTGAGCTATTGAACAAAGCAGTGTGACTTCCACGGCTAGGGCTAATCTTCTCCATTCACACACAAATGTACTTCTCTGGCTTTTAAAAAGGTGTGAAAATGGTGTTGCATGTTTTCTTTAGAGAGTTGGTGGGTGGCGCTGGATTGCTACTGATCCCCCAGTGGGAGTCTGTCTGCAGACTGAGTGGCTCTGAGGGACCACTTGATAGCACTAGAGTCTTTTCCACAATCCAATACCTGCTCTCCATGCCCAGTGCAGAGACAGGGGTGAGGTGGATACAAGACACTAACCTTGGCTCAGCCTCTCATTTGCTTCAAATTACCAGTTGGTAGGTAGCTAATCCTGGATATAAAACTTGCCAGAGGCTAGGTACATTGTAAAGCAACACAGGTACCATCCTGTACTTCACACCATTAAACTATGGCCCCTAGCAATGACCTTCTAAAAGCAGATTATCATGTCAAAGGTTGCCAAACGTCTATTATCTATCATACCAGTAAAAGTGCTACAAATTACCAGAACTAACAAAAGTTACATCTAAAAATAACCTTGAGACGCTACTCACAATTTTGATGCATGTTTCTCATGAATGATGAAGAGAGGACAACCAATAGAAACAAATTGTGATATGCTGCGATCTCATATCTCCAAATATAGTCAATGGCATGGCTGGATTCACTTCAACTGAGGTCTGAAATCATCTTGAGGAGGAAATAGAAGTAAATCGCCTGGCTGTGTATATTTACGGAGGGCTGTTGTGTCCAGACCCTTCTGTGGTCTGGCAGCACTTGAAGCTGCTCTATACCTGCACCTCTTGAAGCAGGGAGAGAGGGGAAATGGACACTCATACTCCTGAGTGCTGCATGCTGCTGGTGGTAGGTGGGTGCTATTTGCAGGTAAGTGGGCTGGGGTGCAGGCATGCTTCATATGATTACACACAACCAGAAAAGGCCACAGAGCGCCATTACAGATGATTAATGTCTAAGCCTGAGTTTCACTATTATAACCTTACATGTAACCATAAACGTTCCACTACGGCACAACACATTAGACTTAATTTCACCTGAATATAAGGGAATATGAAAAAGGAGAAATTGTGGTTGATCAGTAGTCAAATATCTGTAGTTACTCCCATCAGCATAGTGCTCAAACCTGGCAGCCTCAATCAAAGCAGCGATATGCAAAAGCAACAAAGAACCATCATATTAACAGTGGCTGCTAAAATGTGCCCATTAAGCAATTTCTTAAAATGTCACAGTCCATTAACCTCCAATGTAATTTCCCTTGCCACTTTAAGGAATTAACATTTTAACCAGACCTAAAAGACGGTCCACATCTAACTTGCTCAATAAGTATAAGTCCATCTTAAAAGTGTGATCCCATGAATTAATGTTACAAAACACACACGCATCATCTTCCACACCATCTTTCATATCTGAGAGGGAGGTTTGAGTGATATTGAGGCAAAGCTCATTTGTATAGCTGTAAGGTTACATAATGTGACCATATGAAACTGGTAGGTGAGGCGCAGCAGACAGGACGGAGTGTGTGGTCAGTGAGGTATGATGACAGGCAGGATAGTGTCTTAACTAATGAGAGGGGAATGAGTTCCCACTGCAAACCCAGGAGCTGCTGATACCGACGGCAGCGCTTCACTGAGCACACGACACGACACTCCTGTACCATGCCCTTCCACAAACACACAGACACGTTCTCAGTGACAAACGAGGCTCAGCATTTTGCCTATGAACTCAGTTGTATTTCATTTTTATTGCAGCTCAACCTAGAGGTGAATGAAGCAGATTAACCACGACCAAATCCTGTAAATTTCGTGCACCCTGCTAATTGAAGTGATTCTGTTTCTGATTAGCTGAGATGACACTGGAACAATTCTGTCCCTTTCAAGCCACTGGGGGCAGGAGGGAAAAAAAAATCTACTTCCAGGTTTATAGTCCAATCAGATTTGAGCACACTGCCATAAGGTTACACTATGGAATACGGCCACTGCTGTGAAGGATGAAAAAGCCATGTGTTGGATTGCGGCTGATTAGGAACACTGTGTGTGTGTGTGGGCAAGTGTGCATCTCCTCATTACCTGCTGCTAGCAGCGCCTGGCGACTCGGCCCCGAGTCTGCATCTTTCCAGCTGATTGGCCACAATCTGTCTCTCCACCTCCAGCTCCCTGGTTAGCCGCTCAAACTGGAGCTCCTATGCGCACACACACAAACACACACACACAAACACAGCAAAAAAAGAAAAGGGACTGAAGGTCAGGAATGCAATCCCATCAAAGTGAGCTTTAGGTACCTCCATTGACAGATGAGACAAATGTGAAGTCAATATGAGGGAGGCAGTTTGACAGTTTGACAGCTTGCTCCAACAGCATTATGCTTCATCGTGGCATGTAGGTTAATGATGACACAAAATAGACCCTTGGGGCAATAAAAAGAAAGCAAATCCAAAAGCAAAGGTTCTCTGACAAGTAGCTCAAAAATACAGACCCATGTACATCTCCTTACACACACTTATGTACACACACACACTCAGGGTATGTGGTACTGACATTTTATCCAGCCCACACAGAGAGATAAGCACCACTTTAGAGGGTGATATTCAGCCTTGGCGGCACTGTTCCTATGGGAGCCATGCAGAAATCAGCATCTGACTACTCTAATTATCTAGCCTGAGCAGGGCTATGACTTGCACAGCGCTCTGGCTCCAAGCACTGCATCATGACACATACACACACACACACACACACGCACGCACAGGGTCTCTTACACCCAGAAATATGAGTGCACGCACGCACACACACACACACACACACACACACACACAGAGACACACATATTTGCAAACGCCTCTCTACTCACCCACGCCCCCACTCTGTCATTGCCAGTGTATTTAGTATCTCTGCTCCCCCCCCCCCATGTTTATCGCAAAAAGCCCTCACTTACCGTACCACCACGTACATCTTACTGTAGGCAGTATGCTGGCCTAGGTGTCGTCAGTCGTCCTGTGTAATCTCTATTAACACGGTCATTTACATCCACAGCCAGGTGCATATACACACAAACACATGCATCCACACACACACACAAACACACACGCGTGGGTTCTCAGCTCCTTCTGTGCCCTGTCTCAGGAAGTTTAGCCACTCTCTGGAGCTTGGGCCAGCCTACTTTTCACGCCTACCCTCCAACCCTCCTTTTTCACCTCTGAGGGTGCTCTGAAATTTGGGAGGCTTGGGAGAGTAGAGGCACCCCCCCACACACACACTCTTCTCACCCATCCCCCAGTCTATTTCCTTGTCCCCTCCCCTGCTCTGCTCTGCTCTCCCCTGCTCTGCTCTCCTCTCCTCTAGCTTGATTCAGTCGAAGTCATGTGTAGCTTGACTGCGGTGAGAGAGGGGGAAAACTGCTCAGTCCTGTTTCCTCAACATCAGTCAGTGTTACGCTGCAGATTCCTCAGGAAGTAGCAGGGAACATCCCAATGTCCGCTCACTCCCGATACCAATGCGTGCACACATACACACACACACACACGCACACAGACAGAGCGCGGATACAGCTCTGGGAGCAGGACAGAGATAAAGTGGCCACAACACTGATCTACTCACAGGAAATGAGCTATCAATCCTCTGTGTGACACACAACCCCTACTGAGAGATTTAGTTACGCAATAATCGCCAATTTCAACCTTCCATTCCAACCAATCATCCCTCTATTCCATTCATCATCATTAGAGGGATAGGATATGTCCAAGTATGAATGTTCAGGGTGCATTATGAATGTATTTCAACACTAGGAATGTGCAGCACTTCAACACATTCCATTCCTGTTCTGCTTTCTACACAACATTCATATTACAAATTGGCTGCTGGAGAGATTAATTTTTAGCTTACGAATCTTGAGATCAGATTTGTTTTTAGCGGGAACTAGAACATGTCCAGAGGATATCTATTAACTGCTTATCCAATTGAATGCAAAGCACACACAGAGAGAGATATGCTGAGGAGCCCAACAGCAAGCAATAACCCCCCCCCCCCCCAACTCTCAGTCCTGCACAGATTCAACCACATCCTCAGAGGAAACCACACACAGCCTGTAGGTCACCGCCAGCATGAACTGTGCTCTCAGCTCGTCCCAGGATTCAGCCCTACTAAGCAGTGTGTAACGTGACAGCGCTAGGCTATCAGATCACTGCCGAGAGTGGGAGGATTGCTTGAGACATTAAGAGAGAGATAAAAGGTAGAAATATTATGACAACATTCCTGCGCACACGCACACACACACACACACACACAGGCCTGTAGCTGGTATAGGCTTACAGTGCTGTGGTAATAAGCTACAAGCTAGGGATCAGAATTGATGTTATGTGCGATTATCTGATTATTAATATTTGACTGTATTTATTTCCAAGCTATCTGAATGAACATGAGCCGATACAAATTGTTGTTGTACAGTATCCACTGTTATAATATTTTAATATTTCTAATATTGGATTGCTTAATGTGACTGTTTATTGTTGATGGTTATATTCTTGCAAATGCTGGCAACACAAATTGTCTTGTCCTGCCAATAAAGCTTAGTTGAATTAGAGAGAGAGGGAGGGCGAGAGAGAGAGAGAGACAGAGACAGAGAGAGAGAGAGAGACAGAGACAGAGAGAGAGAGAGACAGAGACAGAGAGAGAGACAGAGAGAGAGACAGAGACAGAGACAGAGAGAGAGAGAGGTGATTCAAACATAAACAATTTCACTGCCACTAGGTACAAGTCTGGAATCACTCTGTGAGTCTGCCACTGATGTGCAAGAGAGAGAACATAAGGTGATAGTGACAAGAGAGGGGGATGATCCACATGGACACACACAGAGAAGTGAAAAAAAGAGCGAGAGAGAGAGAGAGAGAGGGGGGGGGGGAGAGAGCGAGAGAGAGAAAGAAAGAGATAGAGAGAGAAAGAGAGAGAGAGAGAAAGAGAGATAGAGAGAGAAAGAGAGAGAGAAATTTAACATTCAAATATTCAAATACAGTTCACTGCCACTAGATATGAGAGTCAGGGAGCACTAGCCCACTGCCTGATTTGAAACACTGATATGAAGGAGGAGATCCCTCCAGTAGAGTGTAGATGGCATTCATACAAACACAGAAATACACACACACATACCAACAAAATGCATGTGTGTTCATCTTCAGTCATTCTCTCACACCCACACACACACATGATAATAAAATGCTTCTCACACGTGAAAAGGATATTGAGTTACACGAGTCACGCATGAATATACTAATGAGAAAGATGCCATGTATGGTGAGATATATACATCAAACCCCTTTGTTTTCTGTCTGAATGAAGACAGAGATGGCCTATTTCTGTAACTGGCACTATTCTTGGCCCACTGTTTCTCTGCCTTCCTTCCTTTAAGCTCATAATCCAATTGTCTTGTTTGGCAGTGTGTGGACGTCCAAGGTCCAGCGCCTTCAGCTTAGGCAGCACTGCTCGCAATACAGTGGTACAGGCCAGCGTACAAACAGCTATGTCTTACTAAATACTTCACACACACTGGCTGGCTTTCAATCCCACTGATTAGAAAGATAGACTGTGATCTTGATCAAACAGAGCAGGGAGAGACATCTGCTGCAGCCATAAGGCACCAAGGTTTCTGTCACTACCGATGGTCGGAGCCGCTCCAAGCCTATAGCAGGCAGGCATCCTGTCTGCATGCCCTCCCCCGCCCAGCCTTCCTCTTACTATGGAGAAGCATGGAGGCGGTCCAAAGCTTCCTGCATGGAGCTCTCTTCTCCAGGACTTTCCTGTCGCTCGACAAATTGGCTGCAGTCCTGTTCTCTGATGTAGAATCATTGGATTGGTGGTATGGGTTTTTGCATTTTTATTATCGACTTATTTATTTGATTTATTTATCGATCGGAACCCAATTTCCGGGTGGCTGGCATTATTGACAGGCACAAAGTTGACAGGGGTCAAGTGGCCCGCTCTCTCCCACCCTGCAGCCAGTCATTATACAACATGGCACCCCGTCTGTCATGCTGAGTTTACTACCCTCTCAGGTGGCATTGAGGATTATTGCCATGCTTCTTTGCTATCACTGTCCTCGGGCTTTAACGAGCAAGACCGGTGAGAAAAGGTTTTTTATAGCTCTCTTACTCTCTTTTTCCTCACACATTTCAATAGACCTTCCCTACTCTGCATGACTCATTAAGACTATTACGAAGCCTATGATGGATATGGATCCAATACATCCATAATTAGCTTGTCATGGCACATGGCTACATGCCAAAATGGGCACCAGTCTGATGAAACACGAGCAAGGATCACAGCTCCTAAGTGGGGCTCATATTAGCCATGGAGGGATATTGCTCTATACTCACTGCCCTGTGTAATTCATTGTGTTTTCAGCGCTTGGCCCCTACACAGAATGGGACACATCTATTCAGCTTAATGATCCGCCACGTCAGGCCGAGCGCAGCAGTAATGACCATTAAACAAGGCCTGTGCTTATTTAGCCCATGTGGGCCCAGCCTTCGGTCGGTGCCAGGCTTAGTGTGGAAGAAGGGCGGTGACAATGGGTGGCCGGCTTTCCTGTACCAACAAGGCCGCTCACTTCATTGTTTGCCATCACAATGAGCATCAGTCTGTCGGAGCCTGTCGGGCCTGATGGGCCTGTAGTCCCAGAGCTGAATCAGATCCTGTCCCCTCGTGTCCCCAACCGGGCCCAGAACAAACAGATGACACACGGCAGCAGGCCACGCCACCAACACACACGCTCCCATGTCATCTTAATGGGTGCTGACAATACGAGACTCATCTGAAAGGCCTGAAGTGGCCTCTGCCTTGCTGTTGTCCGCCGCTGGTTCAGCATGGATCAGAGTGGCCTAAGCCCTCCCAAACTCCAAATGTCATGCAGAAATGGACTGGACATTAAGTTCCAGAAAAGGTTCCGGAAAAGGTTTCGTTTTAAAGGTTGTATACTTTTGGCATTTACATTTTAGCTATTTAGCTGATACTTTTATCCCGAGACACTTCAAATGAGTGCAACAGTGGAATAAGTTTAGATTCCCAGATTACTAACATTTGCAAGCAACCAAAAGTAAGGAGTGCAAGGGTGAAAGGTGCGATGCCCAGACAACAGACGAGTTCTTGTGTCTTTATAATGCTCGTGTGTCATATAGAAGAACTAAGTAAAGAAATACCAATCGATAAAAGGTGAAAGGTGAAAACTGTTTAAACAAGACAGGAGCATGACCAGGTGCAAGCAGTTTACACACTGCACCTAATAGACTTGTACTACATACAATGACAATGCAGAATTACTGTGTGCCAGATGAGCAACGTTGGATGTTCTCTCTTATTATTAAACAAAAATTATATCCAATAATACCATGATTGCTGCTGCCCAAACATAGGTCTGACCTATGAATATAATAGGTCAGACATTATAATATAATAATACATTAAAAAATTAAACCTTGAGGGCATTTCTCTAGTGCAAGGCAGCAGGTTTACACACTATTGTTTGATTTATACTTCATATCCCCAACATCAGAAATTCTCCTACTGCTAAATGGATAGAGGATACCTAGACAAAGGTATAAAAATCTTTAGAAGAATTAATTTACAAATTGTTATGTCCATACAACGATGAACAGCAACAACAAAATTAACAAAAACAAAATACACACATACAGTGAACAATGTGCTTCAAAAGGTTGAAACAAGAGCTTTTAGATGTTGTTTATATACATTAAAAATATGCAAATATGAAATGGGTCGGAAGCCTTTCATTGTGTGGCAATGGCAGAATATCTTTATCATTGTGGTGACTATCATGCCTGCTGTAACTAGCACCTGAGAAGACTACTGCTGCGAACAGGGGATCCATATATCTGTTTCGAGGGGAAAAAACATATCACTGCCTGAAGTTCACCACTCAATATCTGTAAAATATAGAGGATCCATTCTCTAAAGGTGTTATCCAATTATCAGCCAAGGATGTAGGTCATCTACCATCCTTTAAAAACTATAATTTTGTCTTATCAATCATTCTGTATGAGCAAGCGTAACTGTTGTTCCAAATGGTAGCTTTCTCATTTTGGAATGAAACTCTTATAGGGAGATACACGCTCTCTTCAGTCCAAAAGCGAGGCTGCTGACTCTGTGGAAAGCACCAACGTATCAATCAAACCAAGCTCTTCAACCCAGACAGGGAAGATTGTCTGCTATGTAATAAAAATCTGTCTTTCCTACGTGAGTTTCAAACATCTTCCTCACACTAATTGGTCAAACCACACACCTGAACCAGGGCCAGTGTTGGAAGCAGACGTGTTGTTTCACCCCTGCAAGAGTTTCTCTATTGGACAGCCACAGAAAATGATAACACGTGTCAGCATATTGCCCTGGCGTGTGTATTTCTGCTTACAACTTCCAATTCCAGGGAACCACTTGAATACATTATTCTATGGTTTTTAATGCATATCTAATGCTTTGCCAGGCGGTTTGGGTGCATGATTGTGAAGATTGATTGTGGAAGATTTCTCTCTCTTTAGTCGAAATGAAATCTTATGATTGTAATTGTACTCTTCGATAACTTTCCCTTTGCCTTAAGGATACAAGGCTCCTGGCCAATTAAGCAGAAGACAGGAGGCAGGAAAAGACAACAAAAAGAAATGTATTATGATAAACCATGTAATCAGGGCTTGAAATTAACACCCGCCAATCCGCCAAATGCGGGTAAAAATGTACTGTGGCGGGTAACATTGTAAAGTTACTAGCCAATTTGGCTGGTGATGAACCAAGCTCTAAATATTTGAAGCAGGCTGTGTGGTAGAATCGATTGCGCGAGACCGCGAGTATACAAACAGTGTTGCCGACTTAATTTCTCAAAAGCGACTAGCGACAAATCTGGCGACTTTTTCTGACCATGGGAAGCAATGTTAATGTGTTGAATCCCAAAGTATTTGGCAATAAATTGGTACGCCTGATGCCGGTTTTCTCTACTTGCTTGTCTAATCCAGAGAGGTCTGACGATCACACCGTTTCCCACACGCAGCGTAGCCCCCCTCCCTCCGCTGAGAGCAGGGACTGTAGGATAGGGTCCACTTGTAATTGCTACCGGCATACACCGAAACTGGCCCGGGTGGGCGGAGTCAGCACTCATATTAAAACGGGCTGCAGCATTATACATTGATATGCAAATTATCGTATGACGTCATCTGGCGACTTCTAACGACTTTCTGAGCAGCCAATAGCTACTTTCTTTGGAAAAGAGTTGGCAACACTAAGGATAAAAATGAAAACAAAAGAGGGGAGAAGGCAAAAATTAAGACATTTAAAGCTGAGCATACACTGTACGATTTTAGAAATGTTGGTTCCCAGTTTAATTCCAACTCCTACTGTACGAGTAAATCGAAGCCAAAGCTCACGATTTATGTGCTCACACTGTACGGTCTGATCATCAAGCCACGACCTGAGTGCTCACACTGTACGTGTAGAAAACGGCCCGTCGGCCCCTGCGGACCGTTCTGGCTATTGACAATTGTCAATAAAGATTCGTTTGAAAGCTCCGAGGCAGGTAGAAGTTTGATTGCTAGCAATAATGCTAACAAGGAAGAAACGTGCTGCCTTGATCATCTGTGCCAGCCTGTGTGCCGAAACTTCTAAAAAAAAAAAGAGGCGCCGGCGTATATGGACTCGCAGGTGGAAATTCCGATTGGCTGGTAACTTTAAAATCTAGTAGCCATATTGGCTGGTGATCAAAAAAGTTAATTTCAAGCCCTGCATGTAATCAGGCTCATTATCTTCAGGGGAGAGCAGCTTTCAAAATATAGACAAACAGATGATCAACAGGACAGCAACTCTTCCAAGCACACAACAATATGCATTTATCATCGCATTGACAGAAGTAAACAGGGACTTTCTGCCACAGTGTTCCTGTTCTTCATAGCATTGTTTTTTATGATGAAATTCAAAGTACTGAAACTAGGGCTGCAACTAATGATTATTTTCATTATCGATTAATCTATCGATTCTTTTTTCAATTAATCGATTAGTAATTTAGTCTATAAAATGTCAAAAATAATGATAAACGGCCATCACAAGTTACAGAGCCCAAAATGATTCTTAAATGTCTTACTTAGTCTGACCAGAGGTGAAAAAACCCAAAGTATTCATTTTATAACGGTATGAAAAGGAAAAAAGCAGCAAATCTGTGAAGCTGTAACCAGCAAGTGTTTGGTATTTTTACTTGATAAATGACTAAAACGATTAATTGATTATCAAAATGATAATCGATTAATTTTCTGATGATCGACTAATTGATTAATCGACTAATCGTTTCAGTACTAACTGAAACTCAGAGTATTGTAGCAAATATAGAATGTTAGTTAAAGGACATAAAATAGCTTCATTTGTGTAAAACATATTCTTTCATCCAATCCTGTACAGGCATTCAATGCAATTATTAGTCATTCCAAGCTGTCTGCCAAAAGCTTTCTGACTGGGAGACGTAAAAGTAAATACAACCTGCCTACTGGAAAAACCAGCAGCATCACTCTACCTCGTACATAGAGAACAAGGAACCTAAGACGTCATAGTCCGCGCACATGACAGATTAGGAAAGCATGATGCAGGGCCGGTGGTGAGTGAAATAGTGCTCAATTTTCTCTTGGTGACTCAGCACCTGTCTACGTCTGAGCAAAAAGGAATAGTGAGGTGTACATCAGAGCAATATCCGCCTCATCCCTGGCAGCGTATGTCCAAATCCCACCATTAATTAAGACTAGAGATCTTATCGGCATTACATTTCTCATTACCTCCAGTGCAGCCCATGTGAGGAGAGCAGCTTATTAGTAGCTGTCTGATTTGGGTCTGGGCATTTCACCTAACTAGCGCAGATGGCTTTTCCTCTTTAACGAGGATGAGAATCAACCAGAAATATGTTTGTTCATTAAGTGGCAATGAGGCTTGACAGTTCTGCACTGTCACTGCAGTGTGGCAGACGTGTTCGGACGAGAGCCTAAGCCTGGTGCGCAGTGGGAGAGTGACAGCAGAGGTTAGAGGAGATCTGCAGCAGCAGGGACAGAGAACCAGGCTTGAGGTGTGAGCTGAGAGAACGGGCCTCAGGAACGAGCTGCGTGACCAGACCTGGAGGAACCACGCAGTGCAATTACTCACTCAAACTGCCACAAAGTCACCTTGTTAAAATACTGAGGTTTTAGGAAACTGGCTGCAGCGTCATGCCAGTGTAGCAGAATGATAATAAAGATGATGGATAGAAAGGCATTTAAAGAATATGTAAAATATAGCGGCACGCTGAAGTAAGACAGCATATATAGTGGCAGTTGCAGCTATAGGCGAATGGGATGGACAAGAATTGCCTCGGCACCCACAGCTGCAATAGAGCTTTATACAAGCTGATAAGTGACAACAGGCCATAAACAGAAACGTGAAAAATCATTCACACTCAGATAATGGAAAAGCAAGTTCACAATACAACATCATTTCTGCCTGGGTTCCAGCAGATTTCTAATGCGGCTTTACAAGCGTTTACTGTAGGAAGCTTACAGAGTTACTAAAATGACTTTAAAATTCTTCTTCTGTCGAGAAAGATTATAGAGTAAATTGACATACTGTGGTTGTATATACACACACACACACGGAAAATAAGGTCAAAATAAGGTAATCCTGTTGGAGAAATAGGGTTCCTAAAAGATTTGCCTCTCTGGAGCAGCTCTGATGTGTTGCTGGCTGCCCAGGTCCAATCATCTCTTCCAGCATGGAGACCAAGTTCTACCAGCACACTTATGCTGAATATGATTCTATGAATGACAAAAACAATGGCCACATAAACACAATACTGATGTTAGATTACTAGTGTCGTACTATGCCAATATAGTCCATAGTTCATTCCAAAACAAGAGGGAACTCTGAGAGCGCAAACCTCCACCAACGCTGAACAATTCTCCAACTTGTTGTTACACCAAAAGACATCATTCCTATCAATTACATTTTAAGTTAAATTGATTTCTTGAACCTACAAACACACCCTTAGGGTTTGGAATCAAGTTTCGATCTCAGTTACGTTCATAGTTATAACAAAAAATTATAATCATCTAATGGCAGAAATCCCAGATCTGGATCACAACCAAACCATCTGATCAATTGTTCCTTGGCCCAAGTTCCTCCGTCCTCCAAATTTGATAGAAATCAGTTCATAAGTTTTTGAGAAATCCTGCTTACAGATAGACAAATAAACTAACTAACAGGAGAGAAAACATAACCTCCTTGGCAGAAGTAATGAGATATCCACAATTTGAAAAGTAAAAAAAAAAAATAATGGACTGGACTTCAGGTAAATATTTTCTTTTCCAAAATTGATATAAAGTGTTTTGAAATAAACATTATAATACCCTGGAGGCTTCCACCAGTTAAAAAGTACTGTATAAATATCCTGAGTCTCGCTGTGAGTTCTACTGGAACGGAGCTAATCACAACTTCATTTTACAAGTGTTTAGAACATTAATATGGGTATGGGTAATATGGGTGTGTTAACATCAGCATGAGAATAATTTTTCTTCCACTGTAAACTGGTCTCACGTGGGTCTGCCTGACAAAAATAATTCGGAGCTGCTGGCATTTCAGATGAACCATGCCGTTGACACAGATGAGTAGGACCCTCGAGGACATTCTTCTTTTCCACTCCCTCTCCGAGACATGAAAGAGGAAGTTGCAATTTGGCTTCATCATTAAAATGCCATTAAAGAGGCTGTCATCTGTGTGGTGAATGCCATTAAAGAAGCTGTCATCTGTGTTGGTTAGTGTGGCAGCCAACACTTGGCACATGACAGACTGACAAGAGAAAGAAAGACTGACTATGAGAAAGAGATGGAGGAAAGACTGCACAAGAAAGAGAGTGAAAGAAAAATCATGTCAAAAGATATTTATATGATATTAGCCATGTTAGGCCAAAATATTTCTATTTCCAGGCAAAATTCCCACTTTCTTGACAAATTCTTTGGGGTGTGATTATTTTTCCATTGCTTTGTTCCTTGAGTTTGACGTCTTGTATGGCTCATTTACAACTGCCATGTCAAGTCAGAGGTCATCACAAAGTGACAGACACTACAAGCGGATGCCTCTCACTTACCAATGGGAACATGTCACGCTACAAGAATGTAAACAACACATGGAGAAACATATCAACCCATGGAGGTGAGGGGGACAGAGAGGGAAACTGGTCTGATTAAGACAACGGGACACTTGATGGGCAACGGAACAGAATTACTTTTATTTACCAAGTACATTACATGTGCAATGGGTTTCATTTGGTGTGGTTGTTGCTAACAGTACATATTACACACAAGACAGAAACAACTGACCAATCAGTGAGTTATTTAAGAGGGGCAATAAACCTGGGAGAGTAGTCTAGACTAATCCTTTAGCTGGAGTGAGGTAGCTTCATCGGCTGGCTACATTACAGTTAAAATGAAACACTATAATTTTTCACTGCAGCCTGCTCACTTCTATGCAGCGGTCAACACAGTTTCTCCTTTTTGCCCCTTTTGTTTAATGCAGCAACTGAACAGCTATTACATAGGGTGACATCTAAATTAAACCTGGCTTCAAATGTGCTGTGTGACAGCTGATCATTGTGTGGGATCGAGTCTGTCATGTAGTGTGTGGCCGGGCTTCTAAAGACCGTGCTTCTAATCTCACAGCAGCATCTTATCATTGGTGGTTTTATCACAGATGAGAAAAAGACTGTATCAAAAAGAGGATTTATTCCCTTACAACTGCAAAATGCTTCTTACAAGAGATTAAACTCTTTCCCTACATTTCAAAAGGCAATCTTTTTTCTCCATCCACCTGGTTTTTTGATCCATCGTAGTTTTTGTTGGAGCTGCTGTTGTTTTGCCTGGCTGAAAGCTGCTGCGCCCACAACAAAAGTTGCGATGTGAGGCTGTTGATGGCAATGCCAAGGCCTAGTGCCAGTAAATGAGAGCAACACACAAAGGCAATCTGTATCTCCTCGATTGGAACAAAAAGCCAAAATGCCGCAGCAGCGCAATCACATAGCCAGTGCAATTCATGTAGACCTGCGAACATAGGAGGACGATTTCCACGGAGGGATCAATAGCGTCGTGTCAGACAAAAAGAATGTTGCTCCAGGGTCTCAATGAAGGGAGCGAGCAATCTTGCGACTGTCAATCTCGAGCTTGATGTAGTGAACAAAGAATGCAGTGGCTGTGGTGTGGTGTGGTTACCTCAAGATCGCTTATTTGAAGAGCCAGAGCCCCTCATCTAAAAAGAGATGTTGGGGGAGGGTGGTCATCTAGAAAACCAAAACCTCATTTGTAATCCATCCTGGATTCAACAGAGTCAACATCCTGAACTTCCTCAGCGGATGCATGCCATTCCAAGGACGGCCCAACAGCATTCGCCGTTCCTCCACCTTCGTGAGTGCAACGCCTGCTCCCTGATGAGCGGGCCCTCTGTGTGGGCTGATGACAGTGACACTGATGATGATGATGATGACAGTGATGGTGATGAGGATTAACAGGCCAGGTGGGGAGAGATCTCCCAGGGCTGGGTTCAGACCGACAGTGCTGCGCCAGGCCCGACACGACACTCCTTTGACATCATGTCACGTTGGGAGCAGATTATCTTCCCTCCCTCCCTCCATCTATTCTGTTTGCCTCTGCGTTGACAGCCGCCTGCCACAGCGCTATAGAGCACCATTCACAGGTGACAGCTTCTCTGGCCCTGCCTCTTCCCGCCTCTCCATCAAGCTCACACATTCATTTTTGTCCTTTTCTCTTCACTCCCCACCGCCCCCCCCCCCGCTCCCTCCCTCTATATCTCCCTAGATCTCTCTGAGTGCTCTCTCTCTCTCTCTCTCCTCTGTATGGCTAAGCTCTCTCCTTCACCTGTATCCCGCTCCTCCCCTCTGAATCTGTCCGTCTTTCCCTCTCTCACTCGCTCCGTTCCCCCATGGGGTAATTGCTCGGAGCCCGGCTTCCATTTTTATGACTATAATCGAGGCCAGAATGCTTATGCCTCCAGATTTCTCCTTGCCTGTGTCACAGCAGCGGCACCGGGAAGAGGAAGGCAGATAAGACCCTGAGGAGTGGAGAAAATCACCAGTCGATTGTAATTAGAGCCCTTATTTCGCCTATGGAGGTGGAACAGACACTATCACCGGCAGAGCAAATTCAACCTTTCTGCTGTGCTTACAGCATGGAAATGCATAACGGCAAAAATACTGCATTAAAACTTAACCATGACCGCTACTATTAACTCCTTAAGCTGGGTCACTTAGACAAAGATGATTCTGGCCTCATTAAAACTAGATAGAGGATCGCATGGGTATCTCAAGTGGGTAATATTTCAGCCAGCTCATCAACGCTTTAAGAGGCTGCTGGAGTTGTAGCACTCACAGCAAGGTCAACCGACGAGCTTCGCAAAGAACGTTTAGTGAAGTGTGTATGTGTGTGTGTGTGCCTGATCCTGACAAAAGCAGGGTCACAGTGAGTGTACTCCACTTTGCCAGGGAGAAGCAGGAGGCAGACAGATTCTTCATGTGTAATGGACTCCAACAAAGTGGGAAAATTCCACTGTGGTGTTTTCTGGGAGGCGGTGTGTTGAGACACAGTGGTGCGGCATGCCTAAGAGGCCCGTTTTGCCAGTCTCTGTGGTACAGATAGGCATGCCCAGGCACAGCTAATAACAGCACTTCTAAGAGCACAGCCTCATGGTGGAGGAATGGGAGCACACCGAAACACCCCGGCCACACCAGAGACATTTCCACAGCATGAAACCACGGAGTTCGATGTTGTATGGTGGAGCCGCTAGAAAAGATCTGTTCAACAGCCTCTTACATTGCAGGGACCCATTTAACCATACACTTCAGTTTGTGTTAAAAAAAAATCTCTCCATAATGAAATTGAATCAACATGAAAAGGAGAAAGAGCAAAGTCTTAAATCACATCCCCCTTTTTTTATCCCCCTTTCTGATTCTCTTTATCGCTGTAAACACATCTAATGTCCCTGGAGAATAGTGGCACTGAGCCTGGGCTGGAGGGCTCATGCCTTCCTTCCTTAATGAGAGCTTCAGCCCAGTTCTCAGTCTGAGACACCGCAGGTCAGGGCACATGATTGGTTTGTAGTTTACAGTAACCTCAGGCAACCCGTTTCCAGCACACATGATCTTCTTGTCCACCCTGCTGGCTTTTACATAAACACTTCAGATCTGTGTTGCTGATCAGGGCTTGAAGCCTATGTGTGTATGTTTGCATGTGTGTACTTGTGGGCATATGAGCAAGAGATGGAAACAATATATGTATGAAAACTGCACTACTCTGTTGGGAGTAAATGTGTGTAAGAGAGAGAGAGAGACATGGAAATAATGTGATAAGTGTTTTGCTGATTAATGACAAATTGCTTGCTAACAGAGAGCGAAACTGCTCTCATCGCTCTGGAGCCTGAGGTGGTGTTTACGCTGAACTTTACCCAGCTTTCTTCCAGGCAGATAAGACTGTTAACCTCTGACATTAACACAAAACAACACACAGCAATTTACTCTCAGAAACCCCTCTATATGTTGACCACTTTATAGCTGCAAATGGGCGGCTTTCCTGCAGGAAGCCTTGACATTTCAAGGGTTAAGTCAATAATCTGCAGCGTGGGCCTTGGCAGAGCCAGCCACACGTCACAGGGGTTTACTCTCCAGCGAGGTGCAAGCTGTCAGGAAGGCACGAGCCACGTAGTCAGCCCAGCCACCCACCGTGCCTCTCGCTCTCCCCGTCTTCCCAGCCTACTGATGCCGTTGCGTTAACATAACTAAAAATAGGCGTACTGAGGAGCTATTGAAAAGGTGTGTGTACACATTAGGCAGCGCTCAGAGAGGATGAAATGAAAGTTGACACATCTGAATGGCCTCTCTTCCTCTAGCCGCCCCTCTCCTGGGAGATGCGGTGAGAAGCAGAGATGAGGGCAGATTGATCAATGCGACGCTCTTTATAGAGGCCTGACCTCATATTCATTGATGCCTGCTCAGTCAGCGCCACTGACTCACTAGAACAGCATAACACAGAACAACACCTATGGTGGGGGGGTGGGGCAGGCACACAACTTTATATCAAGTTCCCAAAGAGATCTACAGTCTATGACAGTCCCATATCTCAAAGCTGACGCAAGTGAGCACTGGATGAAACAAACACCATTTCTAACCAATTGATAGATCAGGCTGAATGATTGATCATCCTGAATAAGACATACTCTAATGCTTTTCTATACTTTCACGTTTTTAGTGTATCTCATATCTGTCAACATCTATCCATTATCTTTTCTCACATTCCTCTACAACAGTGGTTCTCAAACGTTTTGGCTTGAGACCCCTTTGTACTGAAGAGATGCCTACTCGCGGCCCCTATCACAGGCATTTCATTTGATTATCAGGGGAGGCCTAGAGGCTGAAAACTATTCAGTATTTCACAAGAAAAAAAGCTAAAGTTAGAGAAAAATAGAGACAAATTACACATGATAATAAATTTGTACAATAGAAATATGATTTTTTCCTATCCCATAAAACTGCCAAAATTATCTTGCAACAACCAGTTTGAGAACCACTGCTCTACAATAAGTGTTCTCTTCTCCGGTGTCTTTCAATCAATACGTTTAATTGATGCTAATTTTAATTGTTATATGTTTTGTTGTCAAATGTTTTTAACCTTGCAGAAAACCAAATTTCCTTTGCAGAACAGTAAGTATTTGACTTGATAAATATAGTTTCATCATATTGAATATACCCAAGCACTACAGAGGCTTGGTCACCCAAACAGTCATTCATCCAAACAGCTGTAAACTACTGGGTGGCCATCAACACTCATGCAATGAAGTTTCATTGATCGCTACACTGAACCTGTACCTACACTGAACCTGTACCTATGCACTCCTTCTCAGGCGCACTGGATAAGAACATGACCCAAATGCCTAAAATGTAAAATCTAAATGTAAGATGCTTGAGGAATTCCTCAGCTGTTGCTGACACTAAAGGATCCGCCCTGTTCCTCCCTGACTGGGCCGGGCCAGACGAGGCCACAGCAGGCCTGGTGGAAGAGTGATTAAATCATAAAGTAGCCAGCCCTCAAAGGCGGGGCAAGAAAACAAAAAAACAAAAACACACAACTAACTTCCTCCCTTCCTGCTTTTCTTTATTCTGGAGCATATTCTAGCTTTCAGCTATGTTCAACATCTCTCAGCGGAGGCTTACACTAGATCAGCCAATGTTCACAGATCGTCTAACTTTTCTGTTCCTCTGACAACCCCCCCCCCCTCCCCCTCCCACACACACACACAGCCTTCATTTTCCAGCCGAGGAAGCATAAGGGAAATAAGGTCTATAGAAGATGAGAAAGAGGCTAATTTATCCTGCTCAGTTCCTATTTCCATCTGATTTTATGTGTGTGATCAGGTAAAAAAAGATGATATATTAAGACAAGAATAACATTTTAGTGTTTCGTCTGTACAATTAGGCAGTATCTGACATCCATGTCTTGGTAAAAGAATGCTAATAATACATTCAAAGAGGAATCACCTCAGTAATGCAGTAAAGCAGACACTGAAAAGACACACAGCTTCATGATTGCTGAATCTACACAACAGAGACACTGATTGGCTGAGCGCCAATCTAGAGCTTCCCACTGCTTCAATTACACTTATGATGAAACCGATAAAAAACTAGGGCTTAGATAATCTACGAAACACCCCCTTCGGCTAAATGAAATTTTAACAAGATAATAAATATTGGAGAGGGAGAGTTTGTAAAGTTAATTCCGAACTACATTATTTTTTTTTTAGGTTTTCTGCTTGAGTCAAGGATGAAAAATACTAAAGGAATAACTCGAGTAGGAAAGCGCAGCAAGGAAAACATTGACATTAAAACGTTGAAATGGGGTCTGTAATAAGCCATTATGGATGTGTCATCCAGATGGTGGGTCAATGCCATTAAAGAGCCACGAAGCAAAGATAGGACTCTAATATCCAGGAACTGCAGCGTGACAGAGCCAAATCCTCACATTAATGGCAAAAAGACTGGGGCTTGTTAGTAGTCAAGACGGGAGAAGGAGAGAAGGCATTAGTCCAAATGAACACAAAGGCAGAATGCAATCAAGAAAGTCCTGGCGAATCTGCCCTTGTTTGGGCATCTGGGCAAAGCCTGGTCAGCCCAAACTGCAGCAGGGAAAGGCACAGAGAGAAGTCTACAACGAGACAGAGAGAAAAAAAGAAGACGACAAAAGACAACTAAAGTGAAAATAAACAATGAATAGGCAGAAAAATGGGGGGGGGAAATGAGAGAGGCTGTGAGAGTAGAATGCATACTCACCACACAACCACTCATCCTAAGCCCCAGCCCTAGCCCCAACCGCAGCTCCAGCACAGTAGGCTAGCATGTTTACATCGACAGCGGGATCCCTCGAAGGTCTGCCTCTCTACAATCACAGGAAAACCTCGCGCAAAAGCACAGAGGGAAAAAAAGGCACACACACACACACTAGCCTAGTCTCTGACCTCCATAAACCCTCTTCCCTCTTTTCCCTCTCACTAACCCTCCTTTCAGCCTCTCCAACTCCCTTAAACACTGAGGAGAACGATTATTTTACAGTCTCGATTCTCTAACAGGAATCCCCTCCGAGGCATGTCTCCAGCTAGTCACTCTAAGTGCAAAGCTCAGGCTACTCGCTCTTCCTGCTTGCCTGCACGCATAACTGCCGGAGCCGGACAAGCGGCTGAGGAGTACTCCAGGGAAGGAAGTGACATCGACAGGTGCTCCCGCCTTCCTGTAGACTCGGGTAAATAATAGCCACTTTCTCGCAGTAAGCTTAAACGAGGCTTCCCAGGGCCAGAGCCCACTTATTAGGACATGATGGAAAGCGCTATTTAGTCGTTTCAAATTATAGCTCAGCTCAACAAATCATCTCTGTTGTCATCCGGAGAAGTAAGTATGACAAAAATGTCACTTAGGAGAAAGAAAGTTAATAACGTCAATAATACTGAGCAAGACGTAGTTAGCCCTGTTTGCTCTGTATTGGAACCCAGGACAATGGAAGGCTGGAGCTGAGCCAGAGAGGAAGGGAGTAGTAAACAGGACTGTTACCTGTGTTTGTGTTTGTGTGTGTGTGTGTGTTTGTGTTGGGAAGGAGGGGGGGTGTTGAATGAATCACTGAGAGACAGGCATAGATGGAGTGAGTCAGAGGGCATGTCCCTTCACAGTCTCACAAACTGTTTGCTCGAGATGGTCCTCCTGATGGTGAATCGATGCAAACCTGGACATGACTGCAAGCTACAAACAACCAATTGCTCCTAGCCAAGCAATATTTACCGCAACAAACCAGAGCAAACAAAGCACACAGTGACCACAGCTCTGCCACAAACACATCACCGTTTGATCAACCCACATGTGGAGATATGACAATTTCCTACTCACACTTTTGGCTCTGTGTCAGAGGTAAATGATATGGTGAAAGTGTTTACAGGGTGTGTGACGCAAATCTGGCGACGCAAACGTCCACATTCAACCACACACTCATTGTAGTTCGTCGAAGGGAGGGAAGGAACAGTGTACCTGTTCTTTGACGGAGGCCAGGATGTTGTTGGCGGTGTTGTCAGTCTCCATGTTGCGGCCAGTGGATCCCTCTCGGATGGTCAGCAGAAGCCCCTCCTCCGTCACTGGGCTCTGCTCAGGAGCTGGCATTCCTCCTGCATGGGTGCACACACACACACACACACACGCACAAACCACAAGCTGGTCACTACAGGCACTCTGCTGAGAAACACAATCTTGCACACACAAACCGGAGTATGCACATGCATGTGCAAACACACTCTGCAAATAAATATACACTTGAGTCAACCCCCCCTCCCTAATACACACAGGCAAGTGATACTGAGAACTGACTAGTGGTCACACGCCACCAGCAATACACAAACACACACCCACACATGCCATATGGCCCAGAGAAAAGACTGTCAATGTTTCATATCTACGGCAGTGCAAGTCAATGCCATATGGCCTTGAGGCAACAAACGAGTTAAGTAATGATTTGTGTATTTAATACAGCGTCATAAAAAACACATACACACAAACAGAGACCCATTAACGCTTCCAATGAAGCCCCAAAAGAATGGGAATTGTAATTCTGAGAATGCTAAAACTGGCCCACAATGCCAGGCATGTGTGTGTGTGTGTGTGTGTGTGTGTGTGCATGGGTGAATGTGTATACATGTTTGTGTACTAGTGATGTGTGTGTGTCGATGGATGGAGGGATGGGGGTTGTAAGCGGTGAGCGAGCGCCGGCCTTAAGAGGAAAACATGTCAGCAGCCCGACGGAAGAGATAAGGTGTTCCCTCTCTCCTTCGCTCTCTCCGGTCTCTTGTCCAGGATTGAAATGAAAAAGGAGGACGAATAGTTATGGCCTCATTATATCTGTTGACAGGGAGAGCGTCATGGGAATGCTGCTGAAGGCGGATCCATATTTACTAGAAAGAGCCTGTTGAGCCAGAAAGGTGCGGCTAAAAGCTGCTCCGGCTGCCTCACAGAGCCGGCTCTGCAGCACGAGACACAAGCAGGGGTCTATTAACACAGGAGCTATTTGACTTTGGGGAAACAGGGACTTTACTATGACTTTTACCGCCTTGAAAATCCACTGCTGCTGTCATCTAAAAGCTAAGCACATAAAGATACATTCCGCCCCTTGTTTTCTACACATACATCTTGACCTACATGATCCCCTGTACTAGACAGACAGAAAACAGCCAAGATGCTGCATGTTGTGGTGAGAGGGCAACTTCCCCTCCTGTGAATACATGGTGGAATATTAGCTGCTCAAAGCACCATTAAATAACCATATGGTAATTTACAAAATAGCCCTGCCACTAGCATTATAACTCAATATTCCCTCCATGAAACTGTCCATTTTAATATTCTAAATTCATTATGGCAGCCTGCGGGTGATTGGAGGAGCCTATATAGCTTTACTGAATGAGAGTCATTTTAGCAGACGGACATCTTTTCAAAAAGGTACAAAGGGGCATAAACTGTCATCTGTCATGTAAATGCGCACACTGACACGCACGTGCACACACGTATATATGCAGGCGGACACACACACACACACACACACACACACACACAGGGTAAGGGAACCGTTTAGCTCGGGCTGACAGTCAGTTTGGGTGAACTGGCTGGGTTGTTTACAGTTCTGGGCCCAGGGATGGGGGGGGGGGGGGGGGGGGGGGCAAGCCGTGAAGTATGTGGGAGGTCCCCCAGAAATGTGACCCTGAGATATTCTGGGATTCTGTCACCACGGCAGCACGAGCATTTCAAGGTGTCTGAGCTGAACCCGGCAGATATAGGGTTTTATTACCAAGAATGTTGGCCACAGGATCACAAGATATTCTATGTAGTCCACTATCAGACTCCCAAATTCCTTTCCAGCTCATTCACAGTATTGCAACATGGTTTTTTTCCCCCAAGGAAGATATCGCACTTAAAATGGCGAGAACAAAATGTTTTCCTAATTGTAACAAGCACCCTTTGTATCAAGGACATGGCACTTTTTTTCCCCAGAAAGCAGAGCCTTTACAGGAAACTGGAGAAGCTGTTTCAGTTTGACGGGACTCCTCCTCCCTGCCTTCCACATTCAAGGCACTACAAACACAGCAGAACAGACGAGGTTGTCTGTGAACATTTTTTGAAACCTGACAGAAGTTGCCAACCCGGTCAGGGGGGAGTGGTCAAAACCCTTTCTGCTGTCTCTATCAATATCTTGTCTCAGAAAAGACAAAGAGGCATGCTGCTCTGGAAGCTTGACACTGTGAGGGTAATTCTCATTTTAATCGCCATAAATGAAGTATGGAATGGCCTTTGTTCATGCATGACTTTTCTTTAACCCTTTTCTGTACATCACCATTTAACTGACAGGATGCAACACAGCACCAAAAATACAACGTCCTCTCATCACAAAATGAATTACAAGCATATCAAAGAATTCAGACCGCCTCACACCATGACCAAAATCTATGAAAGAGATATCATCTGTCCAAATGAATATTTCTCAGCAGCCTAACCTCGCCTGTAGGAAACTGCACACTAAGCAGACTGTAGGAAATACAACCACTGAAAAAGCAATATACAAAAGGAAAGCAAACCATATCTGAGGCGCCCCTTAAGGAAAGGAAAATTGTGATTTGTATCTGAACTTACCTCTGAAATTTCCCATCCTATCTGGACCAGAGTGACTTAACTCTGCTTGGCTCGGGGTTCTCAGCAGCTCTGAGATAGGAGCGTAGAGAACATTGCTGCCGCCAACCTACCGCAGTCCTACAGGTGCACGACTAACCTATCTGGTTCTTCAAGATTTCTCTCCTTGTTTCCCTTCAGCTACTGAGGGGAAAAAAAGAACCCCCATTGAACTGTCTGGCACTTAAAAGCTTCCGCACATCAAGCCTTTAGACGGTTTGAAGTATGGTACGTTCAAAGCAAGCAGCAGGCTGACAATTAGGTGAGATGCTAAGCAGGCAAGCACAATCAGTGCAGCTTTCAAGGCTGTCATTAGGTTAATGCTTAAGGACCACACTGGGTAGTTCCCAGGACCTAAGATGAGCTCATTCTAGTCTAAACAAAGAGACCAGCGTTTAATTATACTAATGGTCATTTCCCTTGACTAAGCAGAAAAGAAACACTCCGCATACGACAGCATGACAAAATCTTTGAGCATAGCCAATATCTTGGACAATTATTCAAGTCAAATCAGATACTCTCAAACTACGTTACTCTCTGTGCTTCATTGATTCAATGAATTGATCATAATGACAGATGTATCTAACTACTCAACATGGAACAATCAATAAGCATCTCTATTAGTCAACTCTCTTTCTACTAAGCCCAAAGCACTTTCATGATAGTCAAAGCTAAACCCCCCCTTTTAAAACGTTACAATCCTCATCATCTGTGAGTCTGCCAAGAAAACGTCTCAGTCTGACCCCGCCCTGACTCATCAGATCACATGGTCTGGGCTACTGACCTCAGACTCCAGCCACTCCTCAGAGAGTCTTACGCAACACCACTTTCCTCAACTCTCTGTCTCCCTTCTCAATTAAATGTAGTTTATGGTGCATGGAAGTAAAGGGAAAATGGAAGCAACTGTGCAAAGGCGTTTAACAATTTGACCGGCAAGGCTCTCTGTTGAGGTATCAAATCTCAAAGGATGAAGTCAACGTCATTCAAGACATGAAGTCTAGACAGTTTTACTGTTCCAGATTCAAACACTGCCTTCTTGCATGAATCTCTTCTAAAGACATTTGAATTCATCGGTTCCCTGATCCTTCAGAGAGCTACCTGTGCCTCGTGTCACCTTCCCTGAGGAGCACCGCAGAATCAAACACCAGCAGTCATACAGATGTATTCCTTTATTTCTCACTTTGACTCCAAGAGATAAACTACAGTCACCTTACCGCACTTGCTGTTCCTGTAAGTCAAGATTGTATGTAGGAGGATTTGGAAGGGAAAGTCTTCCGGAGGCTGAGTGACACCTAAATGAACCAGGTCAGAGACACTCAACAAAGACAAATGGAGGTGATAAAAAAAAAGTCTTGAGCAGAGAAATAATTATACACCAGCCTGAATTTCAGAGGCAGGGAGTCTTAGAGGAGCAGCAGTTCAAATGCTGATTACTCTGACTTGCCGAGTTGAAAGGCCTGGGAAATCTACAGCACAAACAGAACTGAGAGCTGCCTCTAGCTAGCATTCCTGCTATGCTTTGTGCTGGGTTTTCCTACATAGAGAAAACGTTCTGGCTAGCACCAAAGCCACCAGCATGAAAAAAAAAACGTGATTTAGAACCGTTTTCAATGAGATTTTCCCATGTTCTATTTTGGTTGCTATAGGTACTCCTCATGAGCGCTGTTGTACCCACTCTCGCTATGGAGAAGAAGTCAAGTGAGAACAACAAGCAGTGTTCAGTGGGATGCGTGAAAATACTGCTTCAAAATACACATAGGTTTAGGTGTAGTCAGTTGATTGAAATTGTCACTTAACCTGTGGAGGGCAGCAATACGCCTTCGCTAAGTCCAGTCTGCCAAAAATGCAAAAGAAGAAGAAGAAGAGATGCGAGCAAGACAAAAACTTTGGACCAAAGTTTACCAAGTAATGTTCTTCTTACTCCAAAAGGTAGGCAAGCCACGTCTGATTGCTAAATACCTGCACAGAGCCTATGTGTGTGTGTGTGTGTGTGTGTGTGTGTCAGAGAGAGATAGAGAGAGAGAAACTGGTAAACCAACAGCCTCTAACAGTGGGTAGGATTAGATCTGAATTATGAGCCTGTAATTTGCATGCAGTGTTCTAACTAGATGTGAACAACCAAATATTTATCCCAACTTGGTATCTTTCCATTTCTTAATTTTGTGAAATGCTTAAAGATATGCAGACCTACCTCCATTTTTATTGCCTGATTGAAAGTAGAATATGTTTTACTAGTATGCTTTG
This sequence comes from Centroberyx gerrardi, assembly GCF_048128805.1. Lineage (NCBI taxonomy): Eukaryota > Metazoa > Chordata > Actinopteri > Beryciformes > Berycidae > Centroberyx > Centroberyx gerrardi. Next base: position 14,361,249 of record NC_136006.1, on the reverse strand, counting down.
GTTCCTGCCTCGTTCAATTCTGCTTCACTGCCGAAGTTTCTTATCGGTTAATTGTTATAAAACAATCAGAGCAGAGGAAAAAACACTTAAAATTAATTTGCTAGCATAATCACACAGTTAATCAACAAAAACTGTCAAATCAATAGCATACAGTCAAAATGATTAAGATATTGTTTTATGCATTTCATTTAATTATATTTTGTCAACCACCTGTTAACTATTTTCCCTTAACAGGCTAAACATGATCAAGCCACTTCAGCTCCAGGTTCATGGTATAGAAGGTAGATTGATCATGTTCGTTGGCCCACAAGTATCGCCAAAGCTCTTTTCTGAGCCAGGAAAACCCTGTGGTGAGAACCTACAACTGGCTAGACCTCCGTTATCTACAGCACCTCATTTCGGCTACCACATTAGTGACAGTTTATCATAATTATTATCTTGTTTAAACTTGTCAATTTTGAATTCCACATACGGAACCAAACCTGCATATCTTTCCGCCCTTCAACACATATCCTGGAAACATCAAATTACAAGCATACTTGGCCATCCTTGTCAAGTAAAATCACAAAATACTGTATGAGCTACATTTTGCAGAACGAGCTAATAAATGTTTTACGTTGTGTCAAGTTTACATCCCACTAAAACTCTCTGCGTCCGACTTCCTCTTGATGTCTGAAACAAACATGAGGTGGTCAAAGTCCATAATTTAATTCCATCTAAGCCAACTGATCAATACCATGGTTATCTGGAAGAGGGACAGGCAACTATGAGCCATCGAGGGCCGTGAGTGAGTCTGCAGGTTTTCATCCAAACCAAAGACCACACCAGCTGATTTCACTGATTAGCACACCCTCAAGCAGAGAGGGAGGACCTGATCAGTGAAATCACCTGGGGCGCGTTCAATAGCCCCGACATGTAGCAAACAGGAAATTTAAAAAGAAAAGGTTGTGTGTTGAACGTCCTGTTGCAAAGCGTGTCTTACAGATTGTTATTGGCTGAGACGGCAATTCTTTGCGTCCTCCTCGAAGAATTCTCTGATGACAGCCGTTTGTACGTTGCCAATCAAAATGCAGAATCACCCCAAATGGGATCAAACGCACCTAAAAAGCAAAATGTGTCACACTATTGGGAGCAAAACTAACCCTAACCTGACCTAGAATGAGCTAGCAACATTATATGGTATATGAACTCTTTGTAGGTAGAAGGATAGTCCCATTACTAAACTCTCTGCAGCTACAACAAAGTCCCAAAGGACCCACAATGCTTAATTGCTTATTTCAAATAACGTATTGACTTTCCTGAATAAAACTTATATTTGTGGTCCGGTATGTTTTTTCAGACTTCGCCAGGCCTGATCAATACCATATTTCAGCCCCAATAAACAAACCAAGAAAAAAAGACTGAGAGGGAGAATAACACTTTTGCGTCAACTCAAATGAAGCATTTGCAACAGCAGCATTATATTTCTTAGACTCTGCCCGCAACAAATTCTGAAATCCCCTCCTACACAAACTATTACACAGACTAAACACATATGTTTAGGAACTGCTGACAAAAGCCATTGCTAACAAAAGTAAGTGCTTTGAGCTGGTTTTAAATTTTGTGTGAGGCATACACAAATGATCCAAAGCATATTGCAGGGAATGTGCCTAGAAAACTAGAACATTGCCCAAACATTGAGCCAGTTATGCCTCATACAATATTCCCCTGACTCTCCAGATTCTATGACTTCCTAGTACACACCACACATGGAGAAATCTTTTGAGGAGGATGCCTTTTGAGTTGTGTGTATGTGTGTCCTGCATGATGGATTTGCCAACAGCAAAACACAAAAGGTTATTATTAGATCCCTAGATGTTTGACTTTCTGCTGCTCTCGACAGCTGAAAATGCTTTGCTCATATTGACACACCCGACAGCGAAGGAATGTCTCCTATCCAGAGTTGAAACTGTCACACATGCACACACAATCGCTATATCAATCATTAACAATCTAAAGGAAATTATATAGCCCGCTTCGAAGAGGGACATACCTCTTGTTCTGGTGATACGTACAACGCTAGACGGGTGGACTGGAGACTGTAGTCCAGCAGTGTCTCCTCCACCTACTCCAATGTGAATGAAGGTGAGCATGCTAAGGAATCCCTCAGAAGTTGCACCCATGCCTACCTCATACTTTGAATCATATCCGACAAAATGTTGCAACAACTCAGGGCCAATCTGAACATGTGTGTGCGCAGGGCAGGGCTTGGCTCCGGGGAAAGGCAGGAAACACCGTCATACTACGGAACAGTCAGTGCAACACACACACACACACACACACACACACACACACACACAGAGACAAACACACGCACCCTCATACATCTGTGCACGCAAACGCTACACACCTTATGAATACTCACTCTGTTGCACTTTATCTTACCAGAGATGTTTACTCACCGAGGACAAGGAAAAGATGACTGCAGACCAAATAATCTAATTCATGTTTACACTCTGCAGCGGGGAAAAAGCAGAAGACTAACATCCCATGACCACAAGTTCCTGCAGTGATCATTCACCCTCAACATCATTCAGTAGAACACTGCTTTAACTAATAGGGGGGGAAGAGAGGCTCAATTACAGTCCTATCAGCCGTTTCCAACATTTCACGAGTAACATGTTGTGACAAAGTGGGATATAAATTATTCTGATTGGATGTAAATCCCTCCCACTGAATCAGAGCTAGCGCTAGGGAAACGTGCTTCATCCTGTCACATAGAGTTAGAAGCACACGTTAAACACCATAATGCCTTTCTGCATACAATTACAATACAAACACAACTACAGTAGCAATGCTTCCTGAGAAGGAATTATAGGATAATGCTCCCATTATCTCCAGAGAAGTCAATACAACAAGCTCATTTCTGAAAGTAAAACTGACTAAATGTAACAGATGCACACACCAGTCACAATTTAGCGAATTTCATGCACTCATGCTTATTGACATAGCTGAATAAATGTATGATTGAAAAAAAAAAAGATTTTGTTCATGGCTTGGGGAAGTTCATTGTTTCACCCGACACCTGACACATTATTTCTCCCACTGCGGCCCATATCAGGTGGTTATCAAATTACAATATGAAGATTGTACGGCGCACAGGATTCTGCACAGAGGGGTTAGAAAGAAATACCAAGATCATCAGAACGAGAGAAATTGAGTACAATGTAAGAGGCAAATTAGCATACAAATGTCCCGCTATTGACAGTGTCCTGGCTCCCACAATGCAAGGTGTCTAAGGAGTGAATAACGGAGCACACTCAGCACCTCGTCTTAAGACTGATTACTGCAACAGACGAACCGTCCCCAGACAAATGATCAATCACATAGCTAAGAACGGTGTTAGCTTAGCTTAACTGACTGCCTCTTCGTAAAAAGGAAATTCTTGTAGGCTTGTTGAGATGAATTGGAAAACAAAGGGATGATTGCTTCATCATTTATTGTCACACATACACCTCGCTCTGAGATATTCATGTACCCACACTTTATGAGTGAATGAGCAGAGGCCGACACTGTTTTTAGTGTGTGAGTAAGTACGTAACTATGTGTGAGAAAGAAAGATTATTAATATGATCGACTCTTCATTCCATCAATCTTGTTCGAGTCTAGTTGTGTTTCATCTCATTAACAGAAACACCTACGGCATGACTAAAATAGGCCTCTCTAAGTAAGCATCAAGTTAATTGTCCTTTCGTGGTTATTTTTTTCCTTGTGAGACCCTAGAGTGCCCTTAAAAAGTAAAGTCACTGATAACAGAAGGATAATATTAATTGGAGTTAAAGACTCACTGGTGAACTGCGGTGAACATAGGGAGTGATCAATAGAACATAATAGAACACAATGGTTTCCGTCATGGGAAGACAAAAAGCCTTTACTTATCTGTCAGACAGTGGTTAGTTTTTTCGTTTGTTTGTTTGGGGAAAACGTGCATGCGTGTAAAAAAAAAATTAAAAAATAAAAAATAGCGCCACTTGCAAAAAGATGGTTCACATTAATGCTAGACCTTGAGTGTATTAGTACCAAAATCTAATTCTATCATTATTCTTATGCTCTTGGACAATTCAGTCGATAGTGAACATTTATTATTGTCTCCCATATCCAAAGGGAGTTTTTCTCCTCCCCTAGATTGTTGTACATAGTTCAATTAAGAATGAATTCAAAAAGGTGGAAAATGCATCTGTGGCAGTGATAAAAACAGTGGGATAAAAATAGCTGTTCTGCTTCAGGATGTAAAGACAAACACTATATATTCACATAAAGACACTCTTTTCATTTTTCATAAGCTCCAGATCTATATTGGTATGGCATTACAAGTAAGTTTTGGCTTCTAGCTTTGGTAGAAAGCAATTCAGAGAGTTGAATGGACTGTTCTAGACCACAAGAATAAAATATTTGAATTCTTCAATCCAGTGATATTGACCTTTGAATCTATGTGAACCTGGAAAAGCTAAAATGTGAGGAAGGAAACTTTTTTCCCCCCGTGAAGTATTATGGAGACCAGCCTGAAGAGGGAGATGGATAAACAGAAGCCTGCCCATATCTTTCCTGACGGCTGATTTGCATTAACACTGCTTACTGAATACTCACTGCATCAGCGTGGACAGGCAGGGGTCAGGAAACGACGCGCTGCTATCCATTCAAATTAGGGGGCTGCTTCTGATAACTGCATGAACAACCATTTAACAGATTGTGGTGTTCAGCATAAAGAAAACTCCTCCTGGAATGGAATATGTTCCAAGCCAGACCATCAATAAGGCCCAGTTATGGCACGGTAAACATGCACGGCTCTACCAGCTTTTTTAGCACTTTAAAGTCCCAGTCCCACCATTGCATTTATCACTTCTCCATACTTCCCCCTACCATTGGCCCGCAGTTTGGAAGGTGAACATTGAAAGTCCAGGGGATAAAACCTCATGTACAGCTCTGTTCTCGTCTGACTGGTGGGGTCATTTCAGCAGGTGGCACAGTTTTTGGCCTTTTCTGTGCCCCTCTTTATCATCAACTTCACACAGATGTTTGTTTCTTTCTCCCAAAATGTAGAATGAAGCTAAAATAAAAGACAAGAGTAGATTTATTGTGACAATCACTGCATTTCTAGACACTGATAATGTTGCAATTTCTCTGCAGCGGGTGGCTGAATCTGAAAGTTTCTAAGATGGCAGGCTACTATAGATGAAATACCACTGCTGAGAAGGCAATGCCCGAAGATTTGAACAAGTGCGCTTTCATGGTTATTGTGTATGAAATCACTAAAGCAGAATGAGTTTATTCTCAGATCTCATTCATTGTTATCTCTGCTTTCCCTTCTCAGTCTTACGCCAACAAAAGCTAACATGCTGCTGTTGAACTGAATCTTTGAAGTACCTGCCCTGCAGAGGAGTTGTTAAAATGAAAGCCATCGCTGACCGTAACCGCTGGCTACAGAATAGGCTAAACCTAAACATCTTTATAAAAGGCATGAGGTGCAAAGGCATCAGCTGCTTTTATCCTATTCCATCTCGCCGTCCTTGAGTAAAGTAAAACCAAAACAATCGAATTGCCACGGACTGGGTTATTGTGTTGGAGAGGGAAATTATTCACCTTTACCACAGGACTGTTAACAAAATGAGTTATGAACTAAAGCATTTGCATTCATGTAGTGCAGAATTGAAAGGGAAACAAGAGTGCCTTCCAGCCGTTCAGATGAACCTTGAGGTACCAGCAAAATAACTTTAATATGAAATCCTGTGCCTTGACCAACAGGGCACCGACATGCATTGAGCCATGATGCAGAAAGACAGAAGGAAATTAGTTCCTGTAGAAAATGTCAAAGCGTCCAACCAACTGCAGCTGGCCTTTTAAAACAATGATTTAGTTGAGGTCAGCATAGATTGTATTTGATATCCAAAGTTTTATTGATTGATTAGCATAATTTAAGAGAAATCTTGTACAACAGGAAATTAGGGATTCTGGGACTTGGTCAGACTCACAAAAAGGTGAGTTTTTCCTGCACTACAATGTCACTGGGAGCTGAGGAGAATGTGGAATTGTTGTTGGAGGGTACTATATGGATAATCTATCAAAGGTGGTTTAATTGAAAAAATAAATCACAGCCCACAGGTTAGTAAAATAAATTCCCCCTTAGTTGTACTCTGTAATGATTCATGGAGGGCATGTATGACTTTACAGCTCTGCAGCGGTATGTATGGTTTTATTTGAGGCATTGGCTACAATTTATATCCTTAGGGTGCTACAGACCACAAAGTGTAGGGTGCCATCACGTTCATCATACCACATCGAGATGCTTCCGCAATTCTTTTCTCATATCCAAGGTATGACATGGCAATATGAGATTTCTTATCCCTTTAGCCACTTGGGCAGAACTGAAACAGATGTGTCGGTTCCCTCTAACATCAAGCATGAGTAATATTTTTCGGAATACGTGAGTTTATTTCAGCTACATCAGGAACTCTTAAAAGATGTGTGAGCACCTGGGAGTGAATCTCCATCCAAACAGAGAGAGGGTCTGGCATTGTTCAGGGTTACTGGTGCATGCAAGAGAGACTGCACTTCTGCTGGCAGAAATACAGTTCTTCCTGAAACAGAGGGAGAAAATGAACCCTTTAACGGGTTGGATGGGCTTGATATTATATAGCTGTTAGCATAGCAGTCATAGTTGAGTCACACTCTTGCCAAATGTCAACTCCCCAGACATTACACGGAGAGGGAGAAAATTGCTGGTTATTCTGGGATGTTTCTCTGCCTTTTGGAGTAGGTCCACTAACTAAGCTTTGTGCTAGACAGGGAAGGAAACTTCAAGAGCAGTGTCTGATTCATTTAAGGTGTATCAATCTGTCTACCACTGCCTTGAAGCTCCAGGTTTGTTAGCTTTGATGTTGTCACTGTATAAAGTTACTTCAGCCGATATCTTTGCAGAGAAAGTTAGATATCAGTTTGGATATCACAGAGCCCACATCTGCCTCTCAACTCCACAACCAATGCAAACCTTACGATCTATAAAATGCCATTTCAAATGTCAAGCACTTGAACTGTATTTGTTCATTTTCAATGTCTACAACCCCCTTTTTCAAAGTTAATTTTACTTTGTTGCCGGTTTTTAAATGCCTTGACATTTAAGAAGTGAATCTTCCGCTCCTCTGCAGACTTTTATGGAAGCAGGTGAGGCGGAGAGATCCTGCAGGTCGTCTCAGGTTTCAGTTGTAGTCTGGGAACAGGCGTAACCCTCTGACATCAGCCTGCATGGTCGCTAGAATATAGCCTGACACTGGGGAGATGCCTTCACCTTCTGACTAAATCCAGCAGCGGAGCATACACGCACACCACTTTGAGATGACACCTGATCCCACAAGAAGGATATTTGAGCCTGACAAAGTCTAAACCAAGAAACCACAGCATGAGTTTTTGTTTGTGATTTTATGTGACAATATGTCTCTCAAAGTGCTCTCATTCTGAAGGACAGCTTTGTGTATATGGACTGAGCCCTTTAAAAAAAAAAAACACACAGGAAAAATGTACGCACATCACTCCAAAATACTCGGTCACTGTGGGGCATTATTTACAACAGTATGACATCAGGTTCAACAATTGTCTATTCATCATGAAGTGTCATTCCAGGTCATGTCACATTGTCAAGCGGTAGAGGCTACAGCAGTATTTTCAGGAGGATTTATTTGTTATGTCATGCACTCCACAGGGATACAGTCCTGTCCTGCACCGCTCCTTCTTTTACCATCAGTAACTAGAGCGCTTTCGCCTGGGGTGATAAGGTAACGAGGACTTTGAAATATTCAACGAGGCACTGTGCGACCCGTTGAGGTAAAACTGCAGGCAGATAGGCCTAGATAGATAGATTACGTGAGTTATGAGCTATCAGAAAGGCTCCAATAGTAAGGCCACATCTGGAGCAGCTGACAGTGGAAAGGCCCTTTCCCATTCACTGCTGCTGTCCACAAAGCAGACACCGAGGAGGGGCCGTCTTTCGGACTCAGCATGTCAGGACTATGGAGGCCTATTTTACTGGACAAAAATCTATTGTGCACCTAATCTCTAAAAGCGCTGACATGCTTTGTGTTCTTTATTATCTTCAGCCGTCCAGGACCCAACCAAAGCATGAAATCTGGAGCTCTTTCAGGAATTTATCTACATATCCAGTTAGATCAGCAATGAACACCAGCCGCACATGCCAAGCCGTAACTACACAGGCCACTGCAGGGCTGAATGCACTCTACACATGCAGTATGGTTCTTTAATTAATTTGATTTTTCATATGATAGGAAAGGAAAGCATATTACATCTAATAGGACACTGGCCTATACACTGAGCAGACAAAATGCATTATATATGATAAACAGTTTAGCTGGAAGTCCGACTGAATGTTGACAATAAATACTCTGATCTGCAATTGGTCTGCTCATATTTTTACCCCATAAAAGTCTCCGAAGTGATATAGCCTAATAAAGATAGATATTACAAATTCACAGTGGAATTTCCCTACTCTACTACTTGTGGTTTGTCCTCAAGAGGCAGACCGACTCTCTTTAGGCCACACCATGCAAATGTGGGATGGAAAGAAGCTATGTTGGGTGGGATTTGATGGAAAAAGAAGGATATTCAAGCTCAAGGGTAAATAAAAGCTCCTCACTGGTTGATGCCTATATGAGCTATTATTATCATCCCGCAATGAGGCCACACCACGGTGGCTGAGAGTCCATCCAAGAATAAACAAAATCTCAGAGAAACAAATGACTACTTAATACCTCTCACAGGTCTGGAGGAATCTGCATGATAATGCAAACTCCCACAAGTTCTACTGTAAAAGATTTATTTTGTGTAATGTAAATCAGGACAGTCACTAGTCACTTCATGATTGCCACTCATTAGTCGACACATTATGTCTGGTAAATATTAACAAATTTCATTCATGAAATATTTTCCTATTTAGAACTATCCAAAATTGTATTATTACTACACCTTATTTATTGATTGCTTTCATGTTATGAATAAAACAACATCTCAAAGATGACACACTATGGGCTTGGTAAGAGATGGAGTAAATAAAGCACAAATAGCTGACAGCCACTCAGTAAAAGCTCTACATTGAAGAGCACTTGACTGATGGTGAACTGAGTGAATTGTGCACAAGGGATGCTGACCTTCTCTTGACTGGCCGAGGAAAGAGGCAGATATTTGAGCACTCTACTTAAATACACACATGTGGGCATACACACACGACAAATAAGCATTTTGTTTCTCGCCTTACAGGCTCTGAGGCAAACACTGGAAATACTCTGCCTTTGGAGAAAAAAAAAAAGCAAACCTGACATGTAACATAGGGTGCGGGCTTGAGCCTTGACGTCCAGACAGAATTAGGGGGGGGGGGGGATTACAAGGAGGAGGGGCACTCCAAGAAGCGCTAAACTATTCAACTGTTGTCAGTTCCCATTAAATAGAATCCACCATGAACACGGGGCCAAACAATCACACCGACATACAAAGAGGCCTTTCGCAAGCATGCAGTTTTTTTTTTTTTCTGCTGACTGTAACACAAGAAGGTTGCTCTTCACACAAACAATACTTCCTTCGTCTAGTTAATACCCACATAACCAATACAGAATAGTTCAAGAGCAGTGCAAAACTCGATATCATTTAGTATCAACACAACCGAACGTGAAGAACAACAAGGAGCATGACGGATGAAACTGACGATTGGCTGCATGCTTGATTTGCTAAAACCTCTCTTCTTGTGACACACATAGTGCCACTACTTCGAGTTTGAGCAAAATCTACCAAAAAATAGAACAGAGGGACATTTCGGGTCTTGAGACCAGTATCCCGTTATTTCAATTCTGCACAGTGAACTCCTTCAATAGATGTCAGCTGTGTGGGAGTGTGTGTCTTGTGTAGTAATGTGAATCACGAGGAGAGTAACCTTAGAGATTCCTAGTGTGTGTGTGTGTAAGAGAGAGAGAGAGAGAGCAAGAGAGAGAGTTCACATCATGATCTCATTTGTTATATGCACTTCCACTGCTGATTGGCTGAAATCAAATTAGCCTGCATCATGGTCACATCACTGTGGTAGGCAGATAACCTTTCCACACCTGCAGAGCTACAGGGGAGACATGGAGACATGGAGCACGCTTTCTTTTCCCCACAGTTTTTTAATGGTGATGCGAGTATAAAATCTGAACTTTGGTGAATATCAAATCATACCAAAATTATTGACTGCATTTTCAATCTTTGCATGTTCCCTGCTTTGGTGACTTGACTTTAAGACTTAAATATGACACAGAGGGATTAAGGATAAAAGCTAGATTTCCCATTACCCTGGCAATGACGTTTTTCCCACAAGGATTAAAAAGTGATACTGTATACAGACAAGTGGTAATAATGGATTAATAGAAACATGAGATGAATACTCTAAAAAGGGTGCTATGGGTTGTATGTGAGACAGGTATGCATTTCAAATTAGACCTACATTGGCAAACCTAAGTGGGACAAGGCGATGAACATATGCCTACATCCTGAGTTTGTGATTTAAAATTTGTTAAATTAATTTTATAACAAGGCTAAAAGAATACACACCAGCTAAAAATGCAACATTGACGTTATAGGTCATGCCATTTGATTACTTGTGTAGCCTAGGCAGATCAGATCAGCACCCTGCAGGGAGCAGGAGCTAGTCTATCTTGTGTGAAAGGTGGGCTGTTCTTGCCCATTGCACAGCACAGAAGCTGTAAAGGTCCACGTTAAAGAAACGCCCCTACTTTAAATGCCATTTAATCACATTAAACATGGCGTAGTTTGAATGTGTTAAGTGAACGTGAGAATAAAGGTAAGCTTATCTTGTGGGAGCAGAGTCTGGCTCTCCGCCCCTCGGCGACCTCGCATTCCAGAGATTCCCACACTCTAAGCTCACCTGCTTTTTCCCTCGCCACTTATGCGCTTTCAAGGGCGATATCATGAAAAAGTAAGCTTCCCTGGCACGAAAAACCTAACACTTGGCTACAGGAGTGGATAGAAACAATGTAGGCTAGCCCGTAAGTTTTCGTTGTAACGGTTAGAGGCGCCCCGAGCACGACACTGAAGACAGCATGTGAAGGTCCCTCAAAGGTGTGCGTTTTTGGCGATGAATCGGTCACAAGAAAAAGATTAGTGTAGTATTAGATTCTCCCCGGTGTGTAGTAACCTAAAGAAGGCTGTCTTCTACCAAAGGCATACATTACCAAAACAAAGAAAGACCAACCACTTTCTTTTCACAAGGAATTCAAGACTTTCTTAACACAATTAGCAGTCCATACCCTCTCGCGCACAGATGCTTTCGTTTTTTTCAGTTATTCTGCAGTTAGTGAAGGAGCAAAAGAAGCAGTTCAGTACCTTAGGAGGACTGTTATTGTGCTGGCTAGGCTGCGGTTCGGATCCACATCGGAACATGTAACTTCATCGGTTAAGTCCCGTCGTTTAGTCCCATGCATGTGGAAGAGTGAAACTCGCCTCCATAGTCGGGAAGAAGAAGACGACCCTTCGCTGCTCCCTGCTTCCAGTCCGAGGCAATACGAGCGTGCATGACGTCAGTGGTACTGTGCGATAGCAGTGCGCACTCCTGATTGGTCCAGCTGGGAGAAGGGGGCGTTTCGGGGAGATTCGCATTGTTGAATCAACCAATGGTAGAGGGAGACGATAGTTTCCTTGGTTACAAATTTTGTCAACCCATACACTATACGGAGAGGGATACCACAAGGTAGGAAACAGTGGTTAAATGTTCACTTTACTCGCATAGCAAACATGATCCTGATGATTTAGGTATATTACAAGGCTATGTAACATTTTCTGTTCAGTTTATTTGTTACACTATACAGTATCTCCCTTTATCTGGCTTCTCAAATGTAGGCCTAACTTTAGACCACAGATCATAAAACTACGGCTCCTCCTTGATTCTTCTCTGTTACTGTATCAAGTTTTCTACCTCTGCCTTCCCTCAAGGAGAAAATAGACGAGGCTGCAGTACGCATCCCAAGGTCTGCATGTCTTTCTCAAGTGAGGATGATCATCCCATGAAAATCAGCTACTACTGTTAGGCTGCTATGCTATTATGCTCTGAATCCTAACCGTAGGCTGCCATTGGGTGTTATTACGAAAAAATATCACCTTGTGCTGTGATGCAAAAAAAAGCTTTTATGTCTGCTGGCGACGTGAGCGAGCAATAGCAATTATCTCCAATGAGTCCAGAACAGGGCGTCAATTCTCATTTCATTCATAGATGAAATGTCAAGCCATTCCTGCATATTTCACACCCAGCACATCTTAACTGACACAGGCTTTATGTGGCAAGAATTGTCAAACCTACAAGCCAAAAGAAAGGCACAATTAATGTGCTATGGTATGGTGGCTGGAGTATCCAAAGAGACAATCATATACATTAAGGGAATTAATTATAATTCCCTATGGCTCTGGCCTCAACGCCCTCTTTTATACCCAGCATATGGAATTGATTATGACATTAGAGTACATTATAATGACAGTCTTTAGCTGGGAAACTGTTTCTGTATCCCATGTCATTTTAAACAGAATGACGGTAAGAATGGGTAAATAAAGGATTAATTCCAGGGCAGGGTGTTCATTTCACTTTATACATTTAAAGTGAACCAATGTCATTCCACAGCCAAACAAGATAGACCCCAGAGATGTTCCAGCATATCTGATCACACTGGGTGCACCATCTGTCTCCGACTGTTCTTCCCAAACACACAAACCTGTAGAGATAGTAAGAATTTGGACAATATTCATGCAAAGTCATGCAGACCTTGACAGTGAAATGTTTTTGGGGACCTTCTGTAATGGGTATTATCTTTTGTTTTTATGTCCTTTAGTCTAGTGCTAATCCTTTGTATGAGCTCAGTAAAGCAAGGTGAAATGTTGGACTTTTTTTTTTTATCAAACTTTGCACAGCCTCTGTATTTTTCATACACTGTTTTCTTTTTTGCATGTACCATACAACATTTACATATTCATATGCAGCTTTGCAGTGATGAGTGGAAGGGATCTGCGTGCCTTCATCACAAACTACAGAGCAGAAGATGTGGGTAGGTCAGTGGTAATTGGATCTGAGACATTGCTTGTGACTTAATGGCCCTTTGGCCCGTTGCTCTTTTGAACAGATTTGACCTGAAGTCCTCGTGTTATGAGATGCTGAATTCTCAATGTACTGTCAAGACTTTGATGCTGTTGTCAGAGGCAGCATTGCTTGTGTTTATTCACCTGCCCCCTTGAGTCACAGCTGAACTACTCAACAAACTGTCTGACATAGTTTGCCTTCTGCTCCTCTCCTCTAACTCCCCCATGCTGAAATTTCCCCACTGAATTGCCCATACGATCCATTAGGGCTCAACATGTGCTATTTCTCTGTCTCTCTATTTTTTATTTTTTTATTTTTGCTGTAGTCAGCATAAAGACTTTTCCCCAGACATCAAAAGTGATGAGATTTTCAACAATTTCAATGATCCTAATTCAACCATATCATTTGCTTTCATCCATGCAGAAAAACTGACACTGCGGATGAAAGATGGTCTTGGCAGCTCAAAGTACAAACCGGCTGAATATGAAAGACTACAAGCCGTTGTGGAAGTCAAGCGTCAAGAATCTGATGTCATTGGACAGAAGGTAGATATGGTCATTATCAATATCGTGGCTGTGCTTGTAATAGCATTGTAATTATCACATCAGCAATTGTTTTCACATCTTATAACATAGTGATTTAGCAGCAGATGAAGCAGAATGTGCAGCAACACTTTGGTATAGGTGTTTTTCCAGAGAGCAAACAGTCTTCATTACCCACCATTACCTGCTTATCTGGGAAGTGCTTGGCCTGATAATGACCTCTGATATCAAGGGTGTGAAGTGATAAAACAGTACATCTCCAATGGTCGCAGCCTAGCACCAGTTCTTTCTCTCTCCTTCTCTCTCCCTCTCTCTCTCCCCTCCCCTTCTCTCTCACTCACACACACACACACACACACACCCACACATTCTACGAAGGGATTTCATTCCATATAAAACACACAGTCTATTACATAACCCTCATGATTTGTCCAAAAACATTAAACAGAACAGAAATATCACTGCCATAAAGAATAGCAATGGCAGTTTCATGAATATGCATTAGGCTGCCTGGGGTTCTACCATAAAACTGTTTGAAGTTCATAGTCTCCCGTCTCTCTGAATCTGAGCAGAGCAAGAAGTTAACGCTAGGGGCAATGGAGATTAGGCTGTTAGACCTGCGGTGTTTTAATTGGTAAACTGTGGCAGGAGCTTTTTAGTATCTCATTACGGTTGCCCATGGCTTGTTCCAATCCTGCTCTCTGCATGGACTAGATAAGACAGGCTACGTTTGCATTCGGCCGCCCCGCTGAAAGGCAGGCTCTCTGTGCATCTCCCAATGGTGATAGAGGGTAAATAAATGACCATGAGTCGCCGCAGGCACGGGATCAGATTTGCTCTCTAGGAAGGGGCTGGCAGCATTTTCCGCTGTAGATACTAGAACCTTTAAATGTTGCTTCATGATAAGATACCTCGGTTAACAGCACTGTAAAAAGGAATGTGTGTGTGTATCTGTATTAGGGGATTAGGAGGTGCATTCACTGAAATTAGTGGCTACAGTAAAATCATTCAACATTGAACATTCAACAAACATTAGAGGTATATGTGTAATTCTGTTTAAAGGTTTAGCAACAAAACAAAATGACACAAGGGGCTTAAACGCTGCATATTACCAAATTTTTTCACTTGATACTGTTCATCAGGACTAAAACACCCCATGTTTCACACATGTTATTACTAAAGCACTTCGGCCCATTATAAATCAGAAAAATGTGAAAGTGCACCACTGAATCACATTGTATCATCCCGCGGGTGACTCTTCACTATATAATTGCTGTATTTTTAGGTGAGGTTTTCTATTGTACAATTATCTGAGCCAGTGGCCTGTGTAAAAAAACACTGATAGAGGACAATGAAGCGCTGCATTGAGAGAGCTGTGAAGGAGGGTCTTGTTCTTTCGTGATGAAAAAGGCAAATAAATGAGAGTAGATTAAGACTTCTACCCCCTCCATCTCCCCTGCTAACATGCCTCATGCGTGCCCTGCATGTTCTACTTGATTATTTTAATTTGCTGTTTTTTTTACTGTAATGTTTTGTAACAGTGATACTGTTTCACTTGAATTCCCTGAGATTATGAGCGTCTCAAAGTCAATATTTCAAAGACAGAGCCGCATATAATGACTGAACCAAATGCCTGAATAACATTTTCCCCTGATGTGCAGAGAGGGAGGGAACAATTTACCCTTGACTATAAGATAAGAACACGACCTACT
Organism: Centroberyx gerrardi; assembly: GCF_048128805.1. NCBI lineage: Eukaryota > Metazoa > Chordata > Actinopteri > Beryciformes > Berycidae > Centroberyx > Centroberyx gerrardi. The sequence continues at coordinate 14,345,845 of NC_136006.1, read as the reverse complement.
TAATGTTTCAGGATATACAATACCACCTCATTAACCCACAACACTAATTTACTTTCTCTATGCTATACCTTCCTTATGTTTTTAATGGTGCAGGTAATCAGCGCATCAAAGCACTTCAGATTTAGATATGTCTAGATAAACATAATTATCTGTAGCGGGAAATAATTGTCATCAAAAAGCAAACAAAATACTTATTACACAGGGAGTTTGCAGGGGTACCTAACTATGTGGGAACCACACGTTTTGCTTGGTTTTTCTGTGCAACTTCCAGTTCCAGGGAAAGTGTTTATTCATGCTCTGCACTAATCCTTGTCTCATAGGTTCAGAGGACTCTGTGTGCAGCCAAGGCGACCAAGGAGAGCTCCGTACTCCGGCAGCACAGACAGGTGTGGAGCAGAGAGTACCCCAGGCTGGCAAAGGCTGAGTAAGAGCCCCCCATTACTCCCTCCCATTATCCACTGCAGTTTTCTGAATCTGCAATTACACCGCACAGCCATCTCACTTAAGTCCCATTCAGGAAACTGCATCCCTATGAAAAAAAAGAGGGCAAAAGAAAAGAGAGAAAAGTAAAGCAAAAGAGAAAGACGAATCAGGGAGAAAATATGCCCCTGTAAAATTGGAGATGGGAGATTTAAGATGGTTTTCTTGTGATAATGACATTGAATATGGGTAGGAAAGGGAGAGAAACAGAGAGAGATGGGGAGTTAGAGCTGTGTGGAGAGGGAGGGGTTAGTTTTACTGAGTGGAGGAGCTGTAACACTTTTTCCTCTGTGTGCTGAGACAGAGGCGTGGGGCTCGGGCCCCAACGGTGTCATGCGTCGTGAAGTGAGAAGGGCAGCACTAGCTCTGGGGTGCAGCGTGTTGGCTGCGTAATGACTGTGTCTGAGCCACCCAAGGTTAATGGTGTACACAAGCGTGAGCTTCAGTAATGAGCCTAGTCATAAAGATGTGCTACTGCTGCCAATACTCTACACGTATAGCCAGATAAACTACCTTAGCATTCATTAGCCACCATGCTATATAGGAGAGAGGCAAGTTTGTTTCTATGGTTACTCTCCTTTTATTTACACTCGGCAAATGCAAAAATGTGGGGGAATGTAGTTAAATACATATAATGTAATGTAATGCACTTTTGTCTTATTCCATGCTACAGGGAGAAGGCCGAGAATGACCTGCATGATTTTCTAGGGCAGATAAAGCCAAACAGCAGAACAGACACGGCCATCTTCTCACTTCAAGATTATGGTAGGCTACATCCCCCGTATTTAAATAGTAACTGTACAGTATCACTAACACCATCAGTCTCCACTGTGTTTCTGAGTACCATGCTAACGTGTGTGTATATATGTGTGTGTGTGTGTGTGTGTGTGTTGCTGATTAGAACTGGTCCTAGAGAGGGAGCGAGAGGCATTTAGGATCGCCACAGTGGAGCCTGTTCATCAGCTCAGGGATGACCTGTGCTTCAGACTGGGTGAAGTACAACATCAGCTGCTCACTGCCCATCCATCAAACTGGGAACAAGTACTACAACAGGTAACTGTGTGGTATGAAATAAAGACCTGTCTGTTTGTCCAGGGCTGGAAAACACAGTAACTTCTATAAAGACGATGGCCTCAGCTGAGCTTCTAGAAGGGTAGCGGGATTTCAGATGCTATCACAGGGCTACATCAATATAAGCTGTTGTTGGCTGAGAATAGATTGATATAGATTTTTGCAGCATCTGGATTGAAAAGTAAAACCGTTCAGCTTTTGAGAATAGTTGGGCCTTAGCTTGCCAGGAACACACAGCTCGCAACTTATATCCTTGGCTCTTAGTGAACCGTTTGGCGGTATTTTATCCCTTCAATACACTTAAAGCTGTCTGCAATGAATCTTTGCTGTGCTCGCTCTCTACAGGTACCAAAATAATAGAGCCTATTCTGCAGATCCAACAGAGAGTTGAAATAAATCACACTCCTGCTTGCTCACACAAAGGTCTCAGCTTGTTGCAGGGCTGTATTCACTCTTCATGAATCTGTTGTTTGTTAGATATCCCCAGTCCCTAAGTCACCATCTTAAGTTAATTCTGCCTTTGACTCCCAAAGGCTTTTTTTCATGGTCTGGAAATGAATGGTGAGATTAAGGAGAGGCAGGAGGGACGTCTTTGAAAGCAGACCGTACTGGGGAATGAACTGTCTGCCAGCCATTTTGTCTCTCCTGTGTGGCTCGCTCATGCTTGCTTTTTTCCCATGGTCCCCCCCTTCTCTTTCAGGCCAGTCATGCTGGCCCACACAGCCCCTGCCCACCTGAGTGCATGGCCACAATAGGGAAGCCTCCATCCATGCTGCCTCTTCTTTCCTTTTTCTTTTTCTTCTCATCTTTTGTCTGTTTTTCTTTGTCCCTGATTTTACTTTGCTTTGTTTTGCTCGCTCTCTTTTACTCACAACAAATCAGAGGGATGCTTTTCAGATCAAGGCTCCTAATTACAATTCCATTCTTTATTGACTTGTCTGTGTGTTTTAAATTAATCTGAGCCATTTTGTCTTTAAACCGAAGTGAATGGGTGCTAATAGGTGCTACCCTACATTAGAGATTCAAAAGGTAAAAGATAATGACAAATTTACCTCATTCTGTCACTGGCTACTGAGGACTCTGGAAGCTTTTGACAACCTACACTATCATGTTTCCAACATTTTGCCATTAGAATTTGATTTCAAGCTGAAACTTTGGGAATGGTTTTGTGCAGTATATAACACTATTAATTACATAACATAAATTACATTAATAATAAATAAGCCTTAGCATTTGTTTTACTCTACTTGGAGTATCATATGGGCGGAGTTTACAACATCAATTTAGAGGAACATCAAGCAAGTTGTCAATCACCACAAAATTTACTAAATAGACTTTCAAATACCTTTCCTGTAAAATAATTATTTGAAAATTCCATTTTATCCAGGTCTGTTATTACCAAGGCAAAGTCGCCATAGTGCCTTGGTCTTTAAGAGCCCAATTTCTATCAGACGGTTCCCTGCTGAGCAACCTCATTTCTGCCCCTTGTTTCTGTAGTTTATATCCACAGTCCTAAAATGCAGAAAGCTCTCAATATCATTGGGGTGTCATGATTGAAATCATGATTGAAGTCTTCAATATTCCATGGTTTTCAGAAACGGTGCCTTTGAATTGGCAGACAGGGGTGGGGGTCCCATCTTTACAAAAGGGGACCAGAGCATGTGCTCCAACTCTCGAGGGTTCACACTGCTCAGCCTGACCAAAAAAAGTGAATTCCATTAAAGATCTCCATAGAGGAGTAAAGGCAGCACCTACATCAATTAAGAATCAAAAGGACGGATTATTTACATTGCACTAGTTTACTGAAGGGCACACAACCATTACAAAACACTAAGGCGTTTTGGCTCTTAAGCCTTCACTAGAGTCCAGGACTAAAATGCACTTGGGTGTAGTGTATTCCAGCCAGTACTGGAAAAGAGATTTAGGAGGAACAGTATAGATTTTGTCTTGGTTGTGGAACAGCGGACCAGCTTTTGACCCTCTCACAGATAATTGAGGGGTCAATGGAGTTTGCTAATCCTGTCTACATGTGATTTGTGGATTTGGAAAAGGCCTACGTCCATGTTCCCCCAGGTATCCTATGGGAAATGCTGCAGGAGTATGGGGTGCCAGGGCCACTGCTGCAAGCCATTCGCCCCCTATTCACTCTGTGTTTACATTCTTGGCATTAAATCATGCTTGTTCAAGTTGGGAGTCAGGCTCGGATAAAGATGTGTCTTGTCCCCTGTTCTGTTTGTGACATTCGTGGACAGGATATCAAGGCAAAGCTGAGGTCTGCAGAGTGTCCAGTTTGTCAACATTAGGGCGGCATCTCTGCTGTTTGCAGATGATGTCGTCTTTTGGGCCTCATTAGACTGTGATCTCTGATGCGCATTGGAGCAGTTTGACAGTTTGACAGCTGTGTATGTGTATGTGGTCGGGATGAGGGTCAGCACCTCCAAATCTGAGGCTGTGTTTCTCTCTTGGAAAAAAGCGGACTGTCCCATTTAGGTGGAGAGAGAACAACAGCCCCAAGTGCAAGAGTTCAGGTATCTCAGGGTCTTACTCATACTCTTACTAAAAGGGCTCATGAGACTGACCATCAGTTAGGTGCATTGACTGCAGTAATGTGGGCTTTGTATCGGACCGTAATGGTAAAGAGAGAGCTGAGACACAAAGCAAAGCTCTTGACACCATCTGACCACTCAACACTGGAATGATAAGATCTTGTGTTGGACAGAAAGAGTCACTTTTTTGCAACTGCTTTGTAGCATCATCTATAGATTCACTGTTCATTCATTTCATCTGTATGGATAAGAGTAGCACCATTGCCTCTAATCTTTATGTTCCTTTTGTAAACACCACAGAGAAACAGATCTAATTATTCGCTATGCATCAGTGTCTCCATTTCTAACAAGCTGTTTTTCTCCTTCTGAATATCAGGGAGGAGGGCACAATTACTGATTACTTGCTATTAGTGAATCACTCTGATGATAAATGTTTCTGATTTCAGGCGACGGAGAAAACAGGGATATCTGAGCTTTACCGATGACTGTGATCATTCAATTGATTTGAGGAGACAGAGCATTACTAGTGGGGGAGAGGTTGTTAGGGTAGATTGCTATGATGCCTCCAGACTCCCTTGTGTATTCCTACACAGTCCCCAATTTGGTTAGGCTCTGGGAATTTCATCAGAGAGCCTTCCCCAAAGCATTATGGAGAAAATCATTATCAGAGAAAATATTACTCATTCCTTGATAGTAAGGACAAGATGTGGAATTGGTTTGCCCAGAATATTTTAGTCCATGTGATACTGCTTCACAGAGTGAAGGGTAATCTGACAGTTCATGCCTGTTCTGCTTTCTTTTCCCTCGGCAGCATAAGGTCAAGCCGTGCTCCTGCCATGTCTGTTTTCCGGGCCTCACTCCAGGACTGCTTTCTTACAGTTTTATCCTTTAACCGCCAGGTAAACTTTGTGAAAGACCAGCAGGATGACATCACTGAGAAACTTCATGCAGAGTACCTGGCCTTAGAGGAACAGATCACTGCTCAAGGCTTGGAGGTAAGTTTCTCTGGGCTGGTTCAGAATATCCTCCTTTTTCAGCCTCCTTCAATCACCAGGTTAGACTTCCATAGTCATGTAGCTTGAGCCCTCGTCCGATATGTTTTAGCTGAAACAATGATTGCTTACTGCACTGTGTCACAAGGGCACACCAAGGTAAATGTCTAAGCATACTCAAAGACGACCATATTGTCTCGTGCAGGACTATCTTACTAGTACTACAGACAATCTGGTGAGCGTAGAGCAAATTCCAGAGGAGGTGTTGGATTCAGACTGCCCCTACCCAGAGCTGAAAGACTCCCTGGTCCAGGCCTTCCACCTCCTGTCAGAAAGGTGCCAGAGCAGGCTGCAGAGTCTCCGAGAGCGTCTCCAAGGAATGGACAGGTAGGCTTGAGGACTACTGAAGCTCCACTCTGATTACACTCTCGCTTCCTTCATCAAATGTGGAAAATGTAATGATTTCCCCTGCTAATATGAAACAAGAGAATGATGACAATCACTTCAGTATCTTGCTCAATCTCAGCCAATAGAGGGATCTAATCATCTGTACAGTCATCCATTTTGGCAAAAGAGAGCAGGGTAGATGAGGATGAAAGATGAAAAACTCAGCATGACGTTGACAGCATAACAGCACAGGGGGATTTCTCTCCCTAGGGAGGCAAGCTGCTGAACAAGTCAAGTCACACGCACCAGGAGGTTGATTATATCAATGTTTCATAGTTTATTCATACCTTGATGTTTATTTTCACATCTCCTCTATACAGCACTATGAACTGAATGAATAATATGCATTTTATCATTGTGTGCACGCCCATGCAATGAGCGATGTTAAGTGAAAGGAAATAGTTACAGTCATAATATTAATTTTGTTTTGCTTTATGGCAGTGATCATATATTTTCTGGGTTGGACCTCTGTCCAATCTGTTTCAGGTTCTGTGGCTGGTGTGCAGATGACCACCTACGCTTCCAGCTGACAGTGGGCCAGTACGCTCATGACATGCCCAACCGCAGAACGCTGTACCTGGACATGCTGCAAAGACTCTTCCCTCATAAAACCAGACAGGAGCTGGTCAGTAGTTTGTCATAGTTTGATGATGCGTGTAAAATGCATTAAAGAAAATTGTTTTAGTGAACAGATTGTAAATAAAGTTAGAGTAGACATACTGGGAGGCATGTACACAACTAGGCATGCACTTACACACACACACACACACACACACACATACACACCTCTCAGTCTAACTGTTCTCTCTCTGTCTGGTATCCATTTCACACACAATGTTGTCGACACATCACAGGCACAAACACACACACAGACCTTTTAGCTTTTCTCTCTGACTGTCATACACACATCTCACACAAACACAAAACACACGCATGGACACACGCACGCACACACACACACACACACCGCTCCACCACACAATGCAACTCCGTTTTCCCAGTCTGTAGCACCCATGTAGTGTGAGTCCCAGGCTCCCTGGTCACTGTAGCTCAGTAGTATGAACAAAGCAGACAGACAGATGAGACTGGGCAATGATCCGCTCGGCGGGCTGCAGGATGTGCCGCGTCACCCGCTGTGGACAACTCCCTCACGCCACTGCCTGGCATTGCCATGACAACCCCCCCCCCACCACCACCACACACACACACACACACACACACACACACACCCCACACCTCTCTCACCCACACCCAGAGACCTGTCCTCACATCAGTTCCAGTTGGGTGCTGCATTTAGAGGTATGGTCGTTCGGCCTCAGGTCGGCTGTGAGAAGGAGAGCCGTGTTTCTCAACACTCTTTCTCTATACTTTTCACTTTCCCATAAATAGACCCAGAGTCGATGGAGTGCTGACTCTACCTAATTCAGCTATTAGTCATAATTAGTTTGGCTCGCGTGCTGCGGATAATCAGTCTGAATTGCAGATGGGATTGCCGAAACCCCATTTATGAAGTGCATAAACACTGTTCTGATGTCAGTATATGGAAAAAGGTATTGATTTCCTAATGTTTTTGTTTTTGGGCATAGGTAAATTTATGATCTTAGATGAGTTTTCGATTTTAGGATAACTGAAATATAAGTTAAGCTCAAAGGATGATCCACCAGTAGAACAGTGACTTCTGTGCCCGTGATTTGTCTAATTGCTCCATTAGACATAATGGACGAATGACGAATCCTGTCAATTTAGTCTGTTTGGCAACAGTATGCTTTTGGCAGATATGTCCCTTGTATGGGTTTGGGGAAACATAATTGCCGTTGCTCATGCATACAGACATATGGGTCCATTGTAAGTTCTAATAGTTATCACATGAATTATAGAAGTCATATTATTATTCGTTTCTGTGGAGTCAGTATGTCTTAACTCTAAGCTTCTCTTTTGTTGGGTTTTCAATTAGAGCACTGGAGGCTGCTACTGTGTAAGCCTTAACAGTTTTTTGCTCAACTTCCATCCAGTTCAATCCGCATTCAATCATTTCGGCAGCAGGGCCGAGATCCGCCTTCACTCCATTTCGGGATGATGACATCATTTTCTGCCGCTGTTGTCAGTCTTCTTCAAATTCCAATGCAAGATGCAACGGTGCTGTTTCATAGCTGGATAGCAGGGGAGACATATTACCGCAGTTAATGGGTTTGACCAGTATAACAGCTCAAAGCCTTGGTGATAAATCTCCTCCTGTGTTCTCCTCAATTGCCAGCATTGCCCATTGTTTTGAACATTTTCCCATTTTTGTAGGTCCTAAGGCACAAAGTGAAAAAATACGTCGAAGTGCTTAAAAGGCTGCCCCGCTGCTTTGATTGTGCAGACTTTTAATTTAACACAGTCATTTCAAAAGCATGGCTACAAGGACAGAGAGAGCCCTTTTGGGAGTTTGACATTGAGCTTCCTATAAGCGTTGATTTTGTGAAATTGTCATTTCAGTTTCTTTCTCTGACCTTGCCAAGAAATATTTAAAGAAAAGAAGAGCAGAAAGAGACTGTTTTGGGTTTGATTGGATGATGATAACGTCTGACCTTATTTTGCCCTCTGAATCCATAGCTATTAGAATAAGATGCTTCTGATTTCTTACACTAGCTTGTCAAGTCATGACCTCCAATCACATTGCCACTACATATCACTGTCGCAACAAAATACCACTTGATATGTAGACTTGTGTGGAATGCAGTAGAATCAACTTGTGATGATCTCTGTCAGATGGTGCTATCCTCCATCCTGTAAGAGTGGAGTACGCCCCCTGCTGGATGAGGCACATTATTGTCTATTATGATCCTGTTGATGAGCTCATCATAACAAGATGTGGGAGGCCAATTGACTGCCACAAGGATTTGATAGTAATGCCCTCATAATGTTCCATGGCAATAGTGGAAATAATTCATAGCTTTAACCTTTTTTGACTGGCTCCAGGCAGACATTTTTATTCTCTCCCTTTTGTACGGCTCTCTCCTCATGGAGACAGCACTCTGCAGGGGAATGTGGATGCAGCAGCTGAACTAATAGTGTCGTGCCACTTTAAGAGTGCTTTCTGTAAGTGTGCACTGCACACACGCTGCAGTGGATGCCTCCACATATGTAATGTATTGGCTTACATGCATGCACACCTGTGTGCAAACACACATGCATGTCATGTGCAAACATGCAAGCGTGCATACACACCACACACACATGCACACACATTGTGTGTCCATGCTCACAAACTTTTAACAGAGCAAAAATGGCAAGGGTAGTGAAGGAGAGGGTGAGAGAGTAAGTGAAGAACAATGGACGGTTCTTCCTCAAGTTCTAAAGTTGTGCATTAATAAACAGGATTTGCTCGACTGCCTCTGGCACTTCTGTTCCTCTGGCAGGTCTGTCAGCTCACTCATTTTCAATAAAACCAGTCAGCCGTCTAATGCCTTCCCACCGTCAGTTAGCCGCTATTAGCCCATAGATGAATATCATTCCCTCCGTTCCAATAAAGCAGCCAAGTGATGCTGCCTCTGTGAGCGCTGACACAATGATGAATAGCTACAGGCAGCCCTCACACAGAACAGAACTGTTTTCCTTCAGGACATTTCACAGCCAGGAGAGAAGGTCCATTTTATACAGCAACACACCCACAGCCAGATCTGACACAGACTGTTTCCTTATAAATTTTGGTCATGCTGTCATTATAGTATACAGCATATCATCAAGGCATCTTTATGGAGTTCTGTTTGCATGCCATCAGTTTGGCACAATGCTATATATAACACAGTACAGCAGGATCTGCCATTTGGGCCGCAGTACCTGACTGATTATGAAGGGGGCGCCCCGTTGGCTCACCGAGTAGAGCGCGTACTATAAGGCTCAGTCCTTCCCGCAGCGACCCGGGTTCGAATCCGGCCCACGGTCATTTGCTGCATGTCCTCCCCTCTCTCTCTCCCATACCTTCCTGTCTCTCTCTCCCCTATATATCTGTCAATAAAGCATGAAAAATGCCTAAAAAAAAGAAAATGACTATGAAAACTGACGACTTCAGAAATTCAGTAACACCTTTGTGTCACGCAGCAGGCAGACAATGACCTCCATCAATCTTGCTCTTCCAGACGGAGCATGAACGTATCTGGGACTGGCAGCGCTTCAGCCAGGCACAGCTGAGAGTGGTGGCCCAGAGCTGGCAGCGGGACCAGGAAGAGCTGCTGGCCAGAGCCCTGGTCACCCTGGAGGAGGCCAGGCATGCCCACAAGGAGGAGCTGGAACTCCACAGAGACCGGCAGCACCAGCAGGACATCTGCTCACATCTCAGAGACAAGGTTAGTGGAAGTCTGTCATAGGCTTTTTCATAGCAGCATCTCAGAGTACGCAGTAACTTAGGATCCTATCCAGCGGGTGTACTTTTACATCAACGTTTGTCACATTCTGCAGAAACTGTTCCAACCTTATGAGACATTATGGCTCAAAGAAGCACTTAATTATGTTGGCAGTTATGCCACAGTCCTGTGCCTACAGCCCATCTTTAATTCCATCAGGAGCTGGATCTATAACTTTAATATTATACTTGCTCATTGTTCTGCAGCTTAGCCAGTATACAGTCTCTATTGTCTACTTCTCTACACTTCTTATTTATATGGTACACTGATTCACATCAGCTAGTGGCTTGGACAATATGGAACTGGTTTCCAGGATATTTACTGCCCTTATCCCTTCCTCAGAAGTCCACAAGGAGGGTGTGTAGAGGTGTTAGTTGTTCTGAGAGATCGGTAGAGAACCAGACAGACGGCAGCGTCTGCCTGCCTGCCCGTGTATATCTGCTGACTATGCTGCAAATTACGCCAGCCTGCCTGCCAGCATCTCACGCTTTAGCTGCCACTTGGGATGGGCTGTGAATGCAAACAAGCTAATAAGGATGGCCTTGTCTTGCTAACATGATGTAGCTGTCTCTGAGGGGTGTGTGTTTGGGTTCGCACAACAAACAAGTTACTCACACGAAAAAATCCCCATGTTATTATTGCAGTACAAGTCAGAATTAGCTTTGCCTGCCAGTTTGTTGATGAACAAGTGGTACTTATGTTCTGTGGCTGGTCTATGGCTGTTATGAGGGATCAGAAGGGCTTTTAGCTGATTAGATAAGAAGACACCCTGACCTACTGAGTTAGGGTTAGTGTGGGTCAACACCACTGATATATAGCTGTATTTCACAGGCTAGTTTTCCTCAAATAACAGGACATAAAAGCTTTAGGGGCAACACGGTCACTCAGTTTCCTCTGGGTGTTCCAGTTTCCTCCCACAGCCCAAACACATGCAGGTCAGGTGGATTGGAGATGCTAAATTGCCCACAGGTGTGATTGTGATTATGTTTGTCTATCTGTGTTAACCTGTGATCGACTGGTGGCCTGTCCAGGGTGTTTCTCTGCCCTTTGCCCAATGCATGCCGGGATAGGCTGCAGCCCCCATGTGACCCTGAACAGGAATAAGCAGCTAAAGAAAATGAATGAAAAAGCAGTCATCGCAGGTCAAGCCAAGTATGTTTTAAAACAAAATAGCAAGGTTGCTGCTGGGATCTCTTGTCAGGTCCCTATGCAAGTTGGGACAGTGGGAGCATAAGACCATATGACCGTAAGAGAACCAATAAACCAGGATTTCTGTTCCTCTGTCAACCATGTGGCACCTATAAATTTTCTTTCACTTGTTGCATCCGTGCACAGTAGTCGATTTTTCACATCTGTGTGCTCATGTCCTGTCATGACATTAGATTTGTGTGAGTAACCAATTTTCTGTGAAATACCTAATTTCAAGCATTGTCTTAAGTGAATCAGTCATTTTCAACCCCACATTCACATGTTCTGTGAGTGTACTGTGTGCATATTTGAGTATGTGTGTAGAGCCGCAGATGGACGCCTGTTTCCATCCAATCTTTCCTTCCATTGCCTTTATTATCCCAGCGCAGCGACACATCGGGGATACAAGATGGATTATCCTTCCATTGAATCTGCTTCTTTTAATGCTTTGTTTCTGCAGCTGCTGCCTCCACAGCACCACAGCGTCTCTCCTGAATCGACCATGATTTATCCACCCCCCCCTGAAATCAACTCTCTTTCTACACTCTTATTTTATTCCTATTTCATTATGTGTACTGTATGCTTTGGTGGAAGACTGACATTGGCTTGCAATGTAGCTGGCAGGTCACTCCTAACAAAATTTATATTTCATGGAGAATTCAGAGTCACCATCATGACTCATATCTTGAGATGTCCACTCTCATTTTTCCAACTTTTCTTTTCAACATTGTATTTTGTACACATTTTTTATTTTATTTTATTGCAGAGGGACATTTTAGTTTACTAATCTAACTCTGACTCACTTGCAATAGTTTTCACCAAGGTTTGTTGGTTTAAGCTACAGTATTTTTGTAATGGTGAGACAATAAAAGTCATGAAGGTATATGTGGCACATAAATGTCTTACCAGTTCTATTTTCTATCATAGTGATTATGCAAATAACCACCTTCCAAACCTCCTCTCCTCTGTGGCACCCTGGGGTCAGGTGAGAGCCTGCTGGTGGAGGTAAAAGGCGATTTTGGGCCTATGCTGGTCTGGTTCTGACCTCATTAGGAACTGGGCTGTGTGCTGCCAACCCACTGAGCTCTCTTCTCAGGGATGTGCAGTACAGTGGGAAGGAATCCAGTGTAAATGATTTCGGTAGTCAAATCGAACCCCTCTGCTTTGAAGGGCAAGTCTGTCACACAGACCAGGACTGGAGATCTGGCCCATGGCTTCCCCCTGAGGACCACACCTTGGGCATCCAGCACAGATGGCTGTGGCTATGGCTGGATCCGTCCATCTGGAAATGGATGACATCAATGACCGTACAGCATTTGTAAAGTTTCAGAGGGAAGATGCAAGGCTATAGATGCACAATATTGATTCACTAGATGGTGAAAGATAAAATGAAAGAGATGATTATAGGATAACTGGCTAGTTATTTTTCATATGTGAGATACAACTCATTTCTTTTCAATCAATTCATTATTGAAAGACAGACTCTTCGTTTCCAAATCCACTGCTATTTGTTCTACAATATTCTGGTAACTGGCTATTGTAATCAGCTCACATTGTCCTTGGTTTCGCTGTTTATTCTATCCTTTTATTCTGTCCTTGTTTTCATTTTGCCTCCCACAGATATCTCATTCTCAGACACCTTTGATGAGGTATTGTGTCTTCCACAACAGCAAATAAAGCACTGAGGGATAGCACATTATAGTGATGTGCTCAGGTGGGCAGGGGATGAGTGGGCCAGCAGGACGAGGGAGACGGGACTCATGAGAGAAAAGGAAAAAAGCATTTACACAAGAAAAGAGGCTTTCTTTTATTGTGAGAGCTCATTTTTCAGTCCCTGTTCTCTAGAGCGCTTTGCAATATCAATACCACTGTTACAGATTAACGAATGCTCGGCTGATCTGTGTATTATCCCTGCAGTAATCACAATCTACAAGTGAAAGCGGCACCTCTCTAGGCACAGTGTGTTAGCAGATCCCCTGTCACTGAGCGTTAGTGGTACTGTGTGGGAAGCCGAGTATAGCACTTCATCCCTCTGGTGGCCTGATGGACATGGCAGAGTCTCGGTAGGTGAGACTGTGCGTGGGCCACACAGAGTGCTTTAGCTGCCAGCTCTCTGAATAATTAATTGCTCATATCTGTATCATTTGTCTCCCACAATGGGCTGCACCTGAAAGGGACCTCAGGAGCCTCCTTTCTGTGCTGGCTGTGGAAATACAAACATAACTGCATGGTTTCATTTTTTTTCACCTCTTAATGGACATAAGTTCTTTTCCCTCGAAACATTCTGTAAATCACGCAAGTCATTAATGTCAGGCACTAGAGTGGTTCCACAGATGAGTGGTGCAGTTGTTAGTTTCGTTATAACATGCTGTTCCCCACTCAATCTCTCCAATTTGCCACTCTAACTTCGCCGTAAGTTATGTTACTGGATCAAGATTACTTAGCTGAAACATATTGCATGAGTTCATACCTAATCTGGTAGCTCATCTGTTATACATCTTAAGTCTGTCATTAAATGACCTGGAATGGAAACTTATTATAGTCCGCTGCCATGCCTCCGAACAGAAGACATCACGTTAACTGTGGAGTTAAATTAACAAAGGCTTTGAGCAGGCTGGGGTGTGCAGATAGAAAAGGCTATCATTCTTTTGTTATTCTGACATTTCTGCAGTCTTTTTTTGTGCTGCCATGAAAAGGGATGGTGTCCCATTTCCCATTGAATTCACGGAAAATGAGATTCCAGTGACAAATTACTGTAGACTTTACATAATGAGCATTTTAGTCTCTTTGTGCTCGCTGAAATGCCTTTTCATCTCTGCCTAAACAAGAAAGACACACAAAATCAATTCAGCAATCTGCTCTGGCTGTGTTCACACTGGAGCCATGCTATGATGATACCGCTCGGATTATCCTGTGACCTTAGGTGACCATAGACTGCACCTGTACTTTAGACTGTTTACATACACACACACACACACACACACACACACACAGAGACACACGCACGCACACACACAGGTTGTTTATACACCCCATCTCTCAAGGTTCCCAGCATCAAACACACAGGTATCTTATCTGGGCCAGGGCGGAGCTTGATTGATGGTGCAATTATGTGTGCTAGTTATCCTGGATTTCAAAAAGCCCAAAGCTTCTCCAATGTGATTTTTAACCCTCTTGTGATTATGTAACAAAGAATTTACCCATGACAGCCATTTCACATGTTGAGAAATGGTGTGACGCAAAATTGCAATCGATCAGTAGAGATGTAAAAACTGTTTTGTGCTGGTTGTTTTTGAGATGTGAATAGTTTTCCATGTATGGAGACTCTTTCTGTGCAGTTTAGGGGGACATGCTTTGCCAAGGACCATAAGTTACCAGTAGACTTTGTATAGTATTAAACATAGAAACAAATCATGTAATCTGTATTGACACAATTCCATGCCTGCTTTCTTGCTCACCTTTCTCAGCAGTGTGCATTAGCAATATTTCAATATTCAAGGAAATCGAGCATGTACTTTGAAGGCCAATCTAGTTTAATACTAATTAGAGAGAAAACACATTACACAAGGATTCATATGGCAATGCAACAACTAATTAAGTCATTTTCTCATTAGTCTTTTGTCCTCTGACTGTTGCTTCTTCTCACATAAACATTTCTCAATACCTGCAGGATGCTATGTGCAGATTAATGAAAAAAACATCTCCACATGGCAGACTGTACATCAGACCGTAGCAGATCATAATTCACATGCTGAATTCAACAGTATCCACCACATGCTAAAATGCAAATGCAACATAAAGTCAGTCTGCTAACATATTCAGTGCATTACAATTTCAACACACCATACTGAAGCCCAAACCCTGATGCAACTTAATATGAGCATTGCTCATGTCTCACAGTGTTATGGTTCGGTTTTTACTCTACGAGTAGCCTAGTATTTTCCTCATCCAGCCGACTCATCCAACAAAGCATAAGACATGAATATAACATCCTGGCATTTTAAATGTATTGATGTTGCAGAAAAAGATGCACACTAAAGCATTTTAAATTTCAGTCTGTTGAAACACTGCTAATATACTGTATGTGGCCCAGTGCCTTGTTCGAGGCCTTCAAATATATATTCACACAACAATATAATGCAACACAATATTAGAATCAGCAACAACTTACAGAGATGCACACTACATACTGACACACAAATGGAAGATGGTAAACTAATCACTACATATACAGTAGTCTATACATTAAATATCTGCACTGTCTTAAAACGGGAGAACTGTTTGATTTACAAAGAAGAAGCAGTCATGTCTCCAACCTCAACACTATTTCAAGTGACACTGGATTAGAGGCAGGATTGTCCTGCTAAATCCTCTCCCAAGCAAACGGGCAGCCAGTTGTTGGTTCTCTTCAGGCAGGCAGGCAGGCATCAAGTATGATTGACTTGATGATACTGCTGGTGCTAATGTGTGTTAGAGCACGTTAATTTGCAGTTCTCTCCTACGGGGCTTCTTAAGCTCTCCACTGATAGATCTGTGAATCTGTCTGCCTGGTCGGAATGCAACACTTCAATACCCGGCGTGCCGCAGGGAGGCTGCTGCATAACGAACCTGTCACTCACTCCCCAGCAACTGTTTGACTGTGTGTGTGTATGCATGTGTGTGTGTGTGTGTGTGTGTGTGTGTGTGTTCTAAATATGTAGACTGTTTCCAGATGTGTAGCTGGGGGAGTGAAGACAGCATTTTAAATATACTTTTTGTGTTTTTAATTGTATATTTGAGCTGAAGCTTTACATGCTCAAAACCCCGTTTATAATTTCAACACTGGATGGGCGTCAAGGTGAAAATGAGTCTGTTTTTCATTTTTACAAACCTGACTTTCTGGAATTGTGTGCATAATGCATGACCTGAGTTGCTGTACACTATAGTCTATAGTGCCTGCCAGACTAGAATAAGCCTTGTTTGTTGTAGGGTTTAACCACAAGGGGTTTTCTTTGCCATTCAGTGCTTTGTCTTGTCCTGCGGTGTTCTAACACAAACGGAGTGTGAGAGGCTGTTTTGACGCCTCCTTCAAAGTTCACACCACACTTTGGCACAATGGCACTGGGACTCAGCTGGATGTCTCTCAATGTGATTTAGTCTTTCAAGACAGCTGCTGATGGACAATAACCTGCTTTGTGTCCCCCCTCGGTGTGTACTTGTGTGTGTGTGTGTGTGTGTGTGTGTGTGTGTGTGTGTGTGTGTGTGTGTGTGTTTGTAGCTGCAGCAGTGGCGTACCCAGCAGGAGGAAGTGGCAAGGCTGGAGGCGGCTATAGCTGCCAGACGACAAGAGGAAGAAGAGGAGAGGCTAAAGAGGGAGCAGGAGAAAGAGACAGCCATCAGGTCACAGCAGAAAGAAAAAGTAAACACTTCCTCTCTTCCATCACACTGAATGTTATGCTGCCGTTGTTTCTCTTTGCAGCACTTGCCTATCTAACATCAACACTGTTTTTATACGGGTGTGTAATCTAGAAGCTGTGTAGTAACTGTGTGTTTCCCAAGACAGTTGAATAATCAACTTATTGGTGATATTATGATTAGCTTCAAGACTCATGAGGATTTTAAGGTTGCTAAGTGTTGTCAGGGAGAAACGGATTGCTCACAAACTGGTGTACACACGTGTCATGATCACTATTATATTGATTAGTATATAAGTGTGTGTGATTAGGGTTTAGGGGTTGCCATCAGTTTATGGGTAATGGGTACTCTAACCCCACCTTTGGATATCACCAAATGTTGTGTATGTGGGTGTGTTTGTGTGCGTGTGCTACGTTTTAACTTTTTGAATCCAAATGTTCACAAAGCCTCTCACCGCACTGCGATAATCAATATCCAACACAGACAAACACTGAATTGATGCATTCCTATACAAGAGATCTCCATAATCAGGTACAGCAACCTCTTTCTAGATTTGAAAGATAAACACAGTTTATTTCTAAAATAAAATCCTAATTACAACCTTATTTTTTACAAGGTTTCCAATGTGTGAATTGAAAGAAAGACATCCACCAATTAACATCACATTGTACATCAGGTTGCTTACCGACGATTTAATGGCTTCTTTCAAACGTTATAAGCACACATGGTGTGAGCAAATTGAAAGAGTATGTTGTTACAATTATCTAGGTATTTTGATTAATCAATTTAGTCCTCACAGGTATAACAACACAAGAATGTGTGTGTGTGTGTGTGTGTGTGTGTGTGTGTGTGTCCGTTTAATTAACTCTCTCCTCAGGGGTCTGCTAGGATAGCATGGGCAACCTGAGACAATCTCTGATTAATGAGAGCATTTAGTCTGCATTGGATTCCATATAATTTAGCACAATGGTCTGGCAGACATTGAAATATCATCTCATTCTCTCTATTTACACCTATCTGATTTCTGCACTGGCAGAATCAATAGGACATGAAGATCTTAGAGTTCCACGAGAGTCAAATTAGTGGGAGTGTGGCTGCTGTTCTTCTTGTTTTCGTTAACTTTTTCTAGTTATTCTTTGTAAACCTTGTTTTTTCCCCAGGTGAGACAGTTTTATTTAAAGCAGCGGAGGAGGAGGGAGATGCTGGAGAACAGGGATCAGGAGAGACTTGCCCAGCTGAGGAGCGTCATGGAAGAGCAGGCTAGGAGAGATAAGGAGAGGTGAGTGATGCACCATGGGACCTTGAGTTTTCACTGCTGCTTACTGCATCAAGGTTACTAAAGGAGAATCCAGAACCCTACATCGTCTAAAACACCTGCCTTTGTCTTAGCAGGCACGACGTTCATGTATCTGCCCTTTGACTTATGGGTGGCCTTTTGTCACTGATGTGGTGTTGCTGTACTGCACTTCTCAGAGATCATTTGGGAATCAAACAGCAGTTCTGTGACGTGTTTTTCCTTGGATTTTCAGTTGAAGTTTGAGATTCCGTAGGTGGTGCTCTTTTGTTGTCTGTTCAGCCATGGTGGCTCTTACTGCTCATCCTAACTGCTGAGTTCTTCTTCTATTTATTCCAAAGAAACCACTGTTGCTGCCTCTGGTAACATAAAATACATAATTTGCTGTGTGCCAGAGGATTTTTCCCTAGAAAGACCTACCTGACACCGGGTGTTTAGAACAGTAAATGTCGCAAATGTAAAAGCTTTCATGAACTGGGTATAGTTTGAATCGGTGTAGTGTATCATTCTGCGATAGAGAGGAGCAAAACGGAAATGTATTCCTAAGAAAAAGTCACAGATTACTACTTCAACCTGCTTTGAAATATCTCTGTTTGGTCTGACTTGCTTAGCGTTTCTCTCCAGACACTCACACAGACTGGTATTGATACCAACTATTGATGGTATTGACACCAGAGACTTTGGCCATGAGACTGAACTCGGGCAGGTATGAGAAGGGGGATCAAGAGTGGCAGAGAGAGAGATGAAACAGGCGATGAGAGAGGAGCTGCTCTCTGGCAGCTTCATAAAAACTTCTCCAGCCCGAGGGCCGGCTGTGTCAGAGAGATAGGTAATGGTGGCGGTGGCAGAGGAAGAGAAGGGCTGTTAGGTGTGATGTCCTCATCCTCTGTGCTCCCCTCAGGGTGCAGTTTCGGGAAGAGATGCTACAGCGGCGCAGGGGGGAGAGGGAGGCGCGGGAGCTGGAGCACCAGAGAGAAGAAGAAGAGAGACAGAATCGTTTGGAGGCTCTCAGAAATCAGGTGGATCATTATCTGCCCTCAGCGCTATCAGCCGCACTGATTGGGTCTGTCAGTTAAAATGACCCACTGGGGAAGACTTGGACTCTCCTTAACCGAGTTGGGGCATCACTGCCACCTTTTGGCAGTAAGTAAGAATACAATTGGACGTTATCACTATATAAATGTTTTTCCTATTTATTTTAGGTTGCGGTGGTGGCGGAGGCAGACCCAGAGAGGATGATGGGAGATACAGAGGCTTGGAGGGGTCGGCAGGGGGATGTAAATAAAGAGTTTGAGCTCCAAAAACCCCTCTACAATATTAACACATACACAGACACACAGGTGAGGCGTGGTAAGATCTAATTTCCTACAATCTTTACCTTTTGTTCTCATGATCTCACATTAACTAAAGCACTGTGACCCGATGGTAATTTGCCCAAAATCCCTTATGAGACTGCATGGCTTCTTCCCCAGTTGCCTTTGTTAGATGCAGCAGTGTATGATGTTTGGCTTTATCTTCTGACAAATACTGGCAAATGACCCAGTACAGGGAATTATGCAGCTGCTGTTATGATCAGCTGTTGGCTGATCGTAACAATGTTTGACTTAGCTAACTTTCCTCATTTTAGAGACCTTTACACAGCCTGCCTCTCAAGGCCACCCAGTCAATCAGTGTACTGTGTGCGTGTCTGGGATGTTTTGTCATCACTGTGGTGAACACATCAGTTCAGCGATTGGATATTGTGTAACGCAGGCAGTGACTAATCTTCTTCTCCAATACCAAACCGTGGGGGATTAGTAACTAATCTTGGTTCAACTGTGGAATGCATGGTAACCCATAAAATGAAATGGGGTGTGACCGTGTGTCGTCTGTAAAGTACATATCAAGGTTTTACTCACTGCTCAATTTTTACATCTGTTATCTAGATTGTGTCCGACCCAAGAGTGCGGATTGAGCAGGCTCTTCGGGACGTTGGTCTCCACCATACCCAGTATGCCAAAGAGGTCCTGTCTGGTGTCAAGCCCCCCAGGCCACCTCGACGAGACACTTTGTCCATACTCAAATTTTGACCCATGCAGGTCTTGTTTGGGATCATCTTTTCAAATCAAACCAACCCAGGTTCTATTATTGGGCGTTCCATCTTACATTTCCCACCGCAGGTTTGGCTTATATAAAACCAATTTTACTGATTTGAAGGTGTAAAATCACATATTCACTTTTTTCAGCTATAAGGTAGGCTACCAAGTGACACAGTGTACAAACAACATTGTTATCATTTATTATTGGTTTTGTATTCTACAGTGCCTCATGAGAAATATCATGCAATCTCTTTGAGCGATGTTCAACATGTCCCACAAATAAAAATGACCTCTCTGCACATTTGTCTCAATATTTATTGTTTGCTTATGTTTCCTTTAAGATGTTTGCATTTATCCTACATTGAATGTTGTTCATATGCTTAAGTTTGTGTGGCAGGAGCTATACTTAACTTAATGTAGTTCTATGAACATGTAATTATCAGCATATTCATCAGTTAAATACTTGTGGGAAGATCCACCTTATCTGCCTACATCTCAAGAGAAATCACTAAGGAATAAGTATGTGTTACTTAGTCTAACTTAGTCTGGCAAGTCGACTAGAGTAAAAACATTTTAAAACTAGAAGGAACTCGGAGGGCGCAAACTTCCGCCAACGCTGCACAATTCTCCAACTTGCTGTTATACCCAAGGACATTATTCCTATCACTTAAATTTTAAGTTAAATTGATTTTTTGACCCAGCAAACATGCCCTTCGGATTTGGAATCAAGTCTCTATGTCTATTAGTTTCATGAATATCGCTACACAACAATAATCGTCTAGAAGTCCAAGAACAAAATCTAATGATTTGTTCTTTGCCCAAGGCCTATCTATCAACCAAATTTCAAGGAAATACATTCATATGCTGTTTTTTTTTTTTTTTTTTAGATATCCTGCTGACAGACAGATGAACAAACTAACTAATGGGTAAAAACAAACTCCTTGGCAGAGGTAAAACTGGAAGCCAGATTATATCAAAATTATTGCACAGAACACTTTATTTTGAAAATTACATGACTGTGACATGATACCATACGTAAGAAGCAAAGTATTAAATATAAAAAGATACAATACATATATATATAAGCAACATACATAATCTTCATCAAAGAAATCACAAATCTTCACAAGGTGTAAAGTAACTCTTTAAATAACTGTCTAATCACATATCAACATGTCAAGTATATACACATATCCACATATCAGTCGAGGCTATATACACTGCATCAGCGGAGGCTTAGGGCAGGGATAGGAGTTAGGGGTAGGGGTCTCAGACAATATATCCCAGGCGTTTCTTGATAAAGTGGGACACCAGGACCTGAGGTCTCTGCTGGTACTCCACCAGAACATCATGAGGTGTGGTGATCTGGTCTCCCTCGAAGCGGTTCAGCAATGCTACACAGATCACAGCCGCTGGAGGGGAAAAAAAGACATGTTAGAGGAAATTACCAATCATTTGTTACATACATTGTACAGGCCCGGATCAGGTGTTGTTCTTAATCCCTAGGAGTTTATCCTGCTGATGGTGGTGATGTGGCTGACAGAGCAAGGTTAATTGAAAGTGTGTGTGCTAAAAGCTTCCTTGTTCCTCACAGTGGTTTCACCATGGACATCAAGGAGCCAAATTCAGGTCAGTCAGGAAGGAGTGAGACACTTTTCTACATTTCTGCATTTTCTACAAATCATGTTTTTATTGACCAATATCTAATTAATAAAAGGATTATTGTGCGAATTCAACTTTAACTACGTATATTCACACCTAGGCTGCAAGGTCACAAATGCGTCACGGCTCTGTACAGAATGTACTACATTACATAACACAATACCTCTGAGGCCACAGACACGGCACATAGCAGCAAAAACGGTGGACTCCATTTCGATATTCCTCACTCCGGCCTCGTGGGCTTTCCTCAGATACTCATGTTTTTCTTCAGGAGAGAAGGAGCAGAGAGCCCCATCAAGCCGGCCTTGGCCTATAGAGAAACACAGCACAGGCTTTGTCAGTACATGAGCGATGGAACTGTTCTCACCTGTACGCCACAAGTGGGGCAAGGTGATCACTAAGTGAATTTACCAAAGGGATCACAAACAGCCTGAACATTAATCAAAAATCAACATAGGTGAGGGTGCGTGAGGGTATGAGGTGCTGTTTACCTTCATAGAAGTCATGGGTGCACATGGTGTTTCCAATCACTGTTGGCAGGTCTTGGAGCTCAGAAGAGCACTGCAGAAGCTCATTGGCCACTCCCTCGTCCAGCTCAGTACTCCGGGTGATAACCTTACCCAGAACCACCTGTTCAAAGCGGGGCCGGAAGGAGTAGTCCACTGCTTTATCCGTGATCACCACTGTCCCTGGAGCCAGACCTGGAGACAACATTTAACATGTAATCTTTGTTTCACAGTCCTGCCTGGTATCCAGAACAGAGGAGTACATTCAGTGCAGGCCCATTTTGAACAATTTAGCACACTCCAAAAGACAAAGCAGGTTCATATCACCTTACAAACAGAGGAGCTTACCGACTCCACCAGATGTCCCAAGGCGAAAGAGGACCACGTCACGGCAGTGGGCATGGTGCAGCAGCTTGATGAGCTCATGCAGCATGATGGAGATGGAAGGGACACCCATGCCATGCTGAAAAGGTACAAACAAGACCGGTTACAGTAAAACTATCACAAAAGGAGCAAGATGATTGATCATTACACCAATATTTTTTATTTTTATATTTAAAGTATTTGCCTGTCTTTAGCCTATCAAAAATAAAGTCTACTGGGACAGGTGGATGTCACTATTATGGGAAAACACAGTTAAAACTTCTTTTGGAATACTTACGCTTATAGAGAGCACTGGTCCCACTTTGTACATAGAGTAGCGATCGGTTCCCTCACAGATATCTCGGATTTCCTCTCGGTCTCCAGGCAGCTGTAGCTCCTGGTGGATGAATTGGGCAAAGGCCTTCATGCGATTTGCGCTTCCACCAACACACACAAACTATGGGAGAGAGAGAGAAATATTAAATGGCACTTTTTTCTATCAGAGCTAATTCCAAAGACTATTTCTTTTTCTCTGGCCCTATCTCACAAACCTTGATGTCTCCAAACATTTCTGGAAGGTTGTGAGTCTTGGTGCCTAAGCTGAAGTGGTAGAGAATATCCTCTTCCATAGTATCCAAGTGGGGATTTTTCACCTGGACCTGTTGCCTAAGAACAATATAGTGGTACATGTTAATACTGTACATCTAAAGAAAACTCAAGTGAACCACAAGTGTATAATATACTCTAGGTGGATTAACAAATATACAGTAATGACATTGGACATTTGTTGAAGACAAAATCTTTTTGCAGCAAGAAAAAACAAGGTAACATAAAAGTCTCTTGCTTTGCCAATATACTCACTTGATATACTCATTGTGCTCATTCCCCATGCAGTTGAGCAGAATCGGTGCCATGACTGCAGACGACGGTGTGAAATCAAAGTGTAAAAATTCTTCAAAAGTAAGTTGTTCTGCCGTGAAACTCCAAACACTTGTTGCGGCTGGTTGAGAATAAGAGTTGTGTCTAACTGCAAAGCTGATATAGCTGTGACCCCTGACCTCGTCTCTGGGGTGATTGGCTGCCGAGAGAGGAGTAGTACCTGTCCTCCGCCTCTCGAAAAACATTCCGGCCCCAAACAAATGACAGCAGGATCAATCACATGGTAAATGACTGGCCCAGTTCCAACGTCAAGCCCGAGCATATCTTTAGAGAGCAAACTGTGTTGGCAGGGATGAAAACAACCCTTGTGACGTAAACTTCTGTTTTGAGTAAAACTTATCCAATATCATGAGCTGCAGTGTGTAATGTCATATCAGCACTGAGATAGCATTATGTAACATGTAACACTGCTATGCAATACATTGGCGTGTGACAACAATGACATGCACATTATATTAACATTTTATCATCATATCCCGAAACAGTACAAAGTATAACAAGATAACAGAAATGTTAATCAGTACACATTTTCCCTGTAAAAAATAAACTAAATTAACTTAAGTATATCATCATTTACGTGTTACAGAAATGGTACACTTTCAATGTATCCTGTAAAATGGACCATCACTTGCTGTGATATTATATCATGTTATAAATTATTCACATTCAAATTTAAAACTGAGGGCAAATGCAACTTGTAATGGTTCATTAGATTGAAGTGTGAAAGATTGTGAAACACTTTATTTGAATCAAAAAACTTTAATATTCTTCTGAAAAATAGCCTTTTACAGAATTACACAAGCGTCCTAAAAGGTATAACTGGAAAAACATTTAGGTTAAGTTGGTATCATGTAATTTCTGTGCAAATGAGGCACCAATAACAGGCACGGCAAATAATAGGTGCCAGCTCCATTCACCGAGACAGTTTTCACACTTGGAGTGTATAATACAGCTGACATGACAAGAGTACAAAGAACAACTGAAACTAAGAGAAAAGTTTGATGTGGCTAGGAATTACTGAGTGAAGGAAGCATAGCTGAATTCTGACGAGGATGCAGAGTACTCTGTTGGCCTTTGAGTTTGTACACCCTTGTCCCACTGGCAGTCTTCTAATCTGGTGACACTGATATACGGACACACACACAGACACACGCTTCATGAGTAATACATCGATTCACATAATCGCTAGCACAAGATCTTTAACCATGCAGCTCAGGATTTTGGTCTTCTCTCAGCTGTACTGTTAAGAGGCAGATCGTCATTATTTCTAAACGGCGGAAGCCTTACTATTTCATACCTCTATTTTTGTGACTATCATTTCATTGTGTAAATCAATATATTTACAGTTTATAAAATCTATACATTGCTCAACAGCTTGACTTCAACATTTTGATAGCACATTGTGAAAGAATTGTAGGCCTACCAGTGAATTACAATGACCTAGAAGATGGTAAGTCAAACTGCGATCAGAAACACCATGCTACTTACCCGACTCATCACTGTTGGCTGTAGGTTTATCGTCTTCAGCGTAGCCGAAGCTCAACAGCTTAGACATGTTGACCGGGGCTGGTTTCTTGTCAAAGATTCTGTGAGAATACCAAAGACACAAAGTCGGACTGAATGGCACTGACAAAAACTAGGGGAAATTGTTGGGAAGCTTTTAATGAATACCAAACCAGATGGGGCTTATGTAGTTAGAAATACGGTTATTTCATCATCACCACACATTGCCTTTGAGATTAACCACAAAGACTGCAGAAGACATCACCAGACTTTAGTGTTAAGTGTAGATGTCAAGAGGAACGTGAATAGCAAGTGAACAAAATATATCAAACAGTGAATTTGGACCGTATCCTACCAACACTACAAACTGAGACATGCTCTGGCTACTCATTACAAAACTGTTTTTCTTACAAAACAATGAAAGAGAGAGTCAACAACGTGCTTTTGCACGTTTGCCACTTTTCTCTTCATCATATACCTAACCACCAATGCATTGTGGATCTGTCAACATCCAATACCATACTTTAACATACTCTGTTAAACGACCATAGCCTACGTATCATGTTCCGGTGGCATTGTGTCTGGCATCATGCCATACTGAGTTTTTGACTGGTCATTGACATTTTTCCGAAGGTAAAAAGGAACATTTGCACAGTGACAGAGAGC
The DNA here is from genome assembly GCF_048128805.1 of Centroberyx gerrardi. Taxonomy (NCBI): domain Eukaryota; kingdom Metazoa; phylum Chordata; class Actinopteri; order Beryciformes; family Berycidae; genus Centroberyx; species Centroberyx gerrardi. The sequence goes on along the minus strand of NC_136006.1, from coordinate 14,320,331 downwards.
TAAAGCAAACACTCAGGTGGACATCCAACTATGTTTAGAAGCCATAGTTCTGACTGCTGTTTTATTTTACTGTGCAGCTAGCCGATGATCAGTTCTCCTCAGTCATCACAACATGGAGACATATGGTCTACAGTAAATATGACATATTCAAATGTCTAAGACACTATCATAGCATCTAAGATATCTTAGATCTTAGCAGCAAAACACATAACTAACTTCTGTCCAAAGGTTAATGACAGGAACACCCAACAAAACTGGAAAAAAACAGGCTAGATCTTTTTATCATTATCTTTGAGCTTGTTGCAAGGGAGGCCATTTCTGAAAATCATTAAGCCAATGGGATTTGCAAACAAAAGCCACTTAAATACATTGATGTTGACATTTTTATCAGTCATATATCTCAGTTCCCTGTCGTAATGCTAGTGACTATATACTAGTATTGACGGAAAAATTTAACCCTAATAATTTGCCCTGAGCCTTGTAAATCGCAACATTGTTCATGGTCGCTATTGTAAACAAGACTTAGAAGGCTGTCTAGTTAACTACAGGTAAAATAAATTACAATCTATAGCTAACAAAACTACACCTGAACAACTTATATTGAGTATAACAGGTTACTAAATATCTAATAAAATTAACTGCTTTGTGTTAATGTGTTCCTTTTCCCTTATTCAGTCTCTTATGATCATATCAATCTCAAAATTGATTGATAAAACAAAATTGATTGTGTCGGATCATTGGCTTCTAGACCTAGGTCTAGCTTATCAAAATTCTGATTCTGAGAGTTGCGAAAGGGGTTATTTAGAGATGCCATCCACCTATACTGAGGATAATAAAGAACAACAGTGCCATCTTGTGACAACAGGAACTTACACCCTCTTGAATTTGCTGGTCTCATGATATTGGGTGGATAACGACAGTTTCTCCATCTGGCTGTCAGGATCATTGTTCTGCTGCTGAACACAAAACAGAGACACATTGTGTGGTGTTTATGGTGTGAATACAAATAAGAGAAAATCTGATATATTTTAAGCTACATATGTCTGGTAAATTTGTCTATTTTTCCAGCTAATTTAGCTTGTAACCAACCATCGTTTGGAAGTACATTTTAAAAATGTATTTAGTTAGTAAAGTGGTGAAAGTGGCTGGTGAATTTTGGAATGTATCATCCACTGTGGGTAAAAAAGTGTATTTCCAACCTGAATATGATCCATTATCCTTTCATTTTGACAATCCTTAACAAAAGAAGCACTAACCCTAACCACAAAGTAGACACATCTGAACAAGTCAACTAAATTAATTATAGCATAGATAACCTAACACTATAGCATTAATCACTAACAAACAACAATTTTCCTCCTGTGTTTTCCTAAAACAGGGTTAATAAAGCAATACAAGAAGTGCTAGCTGCTAGCTCATGTGGCTAAGTGACTTTCAAAGTGACAGTGGTATTTCTCTGTTTACCTTCTCCTTGCCATTGCTGCTATCACCCCTCTCCCAAGCTGACTTGTCGTCAGTCCCAAAGGGGGGTTCTAGCAGTGGAAAGGCTCCAGGGTTTTTCTTCTCATTTAGGCTGATGGAAAAAAAAACAATACATGGATATGAGTATCTTTCTCTTTATGATAGCTTGAATAGATAATGAAGTCAGTAATTAAGGTTTTTCCTTTATTATAGTTATTTTATTATAGTATAGAGTGTTAATATGTTTCTTTTGTTCATTCTATTTTACAGCACTTTGCAAGTTTGTTACAAGTGCTATATAATAATAGGTACAAGTATATTAGTATTATGATTATTATTATCATTAATGTGGTTGTTGGTATTGTTGTTGCTGCTATTATTAGCATTGTTGTTATTAGGAATAGTAGCAGTAGTGGGCCCTAAAAGTAGTAGTAGTAGTAATAGCAGCAGTAACAGTAGTAGTAGTAGTAGTGGCAGCAGCAGTAATAGTAGTAGTAGTAGTAGTAGTAGTAGTAGTAGCAGCAGCAGCAGAAGCAGTAACAGTAGTAGTAGCAGCAGTAGTAGTATCAGTAGCAGTAGTAGTAGTAGCAGCAGCAGTAACAGTAGTACTAGCAGTAGTAGCAGTATCAGTAGCAGTAGTAGTGGCAGCAGCAGCAGCAGTAACAGTAGTAGTAGCAGTAGTAGTAGTAGTAGTAGTAGTATCAGTAGCAGCAGCAGCAGTAACAGTAGTAGTAGCAGTAGTAGTAGTAGTAGTAGTAGTATCAGTAGCAGTAGAGGTGGTAGTAGTAGAATTCATATTTTAATCACACACTGTGACCAGTAATAGTACAGCCTAATAATCAATTATTCTGTAGGATAATATGATAAATGTTACAGCTATACCTTGGTGTACCAGTGTCTGCTGTTGCAGGGCAGAACCAGTTTGGAGGCTTGTATGAGCTGGGTTTAGAAGTAATTGCTTCCTCATGCCACAAAAGGTCTGTTGGACAATGATGTGAAAAGAACATAAAACAAAATGCAGGTAAACTGTATTGACCAACAAGTGGGACATAATGTTCATGTAGGTAAGGCAATAGGATGGCACTAACCCTTCTGCCCTCCTTGTTTTGCAAGTTTGACATAGTCCGAATCGGTCTCCAGGACTCCAACCCTCCGCCCATGGGCCTTCTCTTCAGGAGCACTGCCGTCACCCAGGGACAGTCCAGGGATCTGGGAGGTCTGGCCTGTGACGCCATGAAATCCTGTTTTCAAACCTGTAATGATAGAAAATACACACACATACACACACCGTGATAGAAAGAAAGAAATACAGATAGAGACAGAGATGGAGAGAGAGCGAGAGAGAGATTCAATTTTTAATTCTTGCTTCGTATGAGCTAGCTAAGCCTGTAACATTTTACAGGAGCAGCATCAGTCCCACCAAGGTCCATATACAATATGAGCTAACTACAGTAGTAGTAGTGATGCGGCCTTGGTTGTACTTGCCAGGTTTTGTTGGTTGAAGATCGTTACTCATGTTTATTGTTGCATTTCTATTGGAAATGGAAAAAACCCAGCATATTGTCAACTTCTCCGACGTTAGCATCAGCTAACGTTAGCATTAACATGAACGTATCCCAACATATTACAATGTTAGCTTGCTGCCGTCAATTTGGCTAGCTAACTTAGCGAAGTAACGTACAGTTCAAAGTGGCGTCGCTTCTAAAAAAAAATGCAACAATAACAAAAAGTTGTTATTTCACCTCGTAAGTATGTTACTTACCCTGAGAACATTTTGGAAGACGAGCATGAACGTGCAAAGTATGGAGCACTGGCTGTGTTTTGGAGCTTGTGACCGCGTTACCATAGAAACAATTTCGATGCTCCGTCATGTGGTGCACATAGAACTAGAGCTAGTAGAGCGAGTTATTCAAGGTGAGTTAACTCGTCTGACAGCCTTCATGTGGCTCTCGTTAAATTAAACGCCTTTTTGTCTAACGAAGAGCACACTACTAGCGGCGAACATATCAAGATATAGATTTATACACCTTGAGAGCAGCTTTCACCGTGCGGACTCTTCTTTGGTTCCATGTCATGAAATATATTGACATAAGCACTGCTTTATGTGAGGAAAGTACATGAGACTCAAAGCTGGACAGGCCTATGTCAGTGGCACACATTACTAGACCAGGGGTACCCATACTCAAAAAGAAATAAAAGGTTGGTTGGCTGTGGGCCGAAAGTAGGCTACTTCTCTCATTACTAAGTAATTGAATAATTAAATTATAAATTGTAGGACCTTTTAGCCGCTCCAACAATGTCAACCCCCTCAAATAAACATAAAATCATGTCTAATATAGGATTAGAAGTATACAAAATATGGAATATCTTTGCACACTGGGGAGGTGAGGGCCCCCAAAATTTTGGAGGCTGGGGGTCCACCCTTAATAATTGGTACTTATTCCGTGACAACACTATCAAATATGCCATGCGACAAAGTGCACCAACAAAATGACCATGAATGTAAAGGCGAATTTCAATATCTGTTCCATTTCATTTTGTCAGTTTGAAGCTTCCTGCACTTTAATCTTATAGACATATTCTAGTAAAGTATTGGAGAAACAAGGATTGTGATGGATTGAGATACATACTCTTAAAAGATGGATCTTCAGAAGTTCTTTGTGGGAAAAGTGCTTTATAGAGCCATTACTGTTTGAAATTAGGCTAACTGATCACTTTAACTGCAAATTGGCTCTTTACTGCTATATGAAAAGTTCCTCAGTGATTTTATTACAGATAAATCACAAGTGGTTCTTTATGGTAGTGTAATCGGCTCATGATTGCTTCTTTATGTATGACTCACAGTAATCTCCATAACTATTTTGACACTGACATATTGCTTAATGTTTTGGCTCTACGTTCTTATTTGAAATGACACAATGACTGAGAGTATGTAATTTCACATAAGAATAAAGTGCCTATTATATTATATTTTCAGCCATACTGAATGAACAGTCAAAGCACTATAGCCACATTTATATTCAATAAAATAGTAATATCTTCAAATGCTTTCGGAAATTATTAATGTGCAGTAGCTTAGAAATGTCTGCAAATGATAGGAAAATAAAATCTCTCTATATATATAATATAAAAAAGGTAATACAAAAGGTAAAATTACGAGCCTCTATCCTTGATTTATTATACATAGAAATTCCACATGGGGTAGGCTAATATGTTTGTAAGCGCATTATTAAGTAATTAGATCCATTTTTCAATATACTGACCATGTTTATTATTAAACACACTGATCATCTTTATTGCCTGTGTGAAATATTCCTCAACATATCACCCCTAGCATGGAGCCTTCATTCCCTGGTGGCCGAGTTAGGAACATGCGCAGAGGAAATGATGTGGTAATGGTCCTCTAATTATCGAACTGCGTCAAGCCGGCCAGAGATAGCAAGCATGAGACCGGACGTGTAGTGATATTGCCTTCAAAATAAAAGCATAACATTTTCACTTTTGAGAAAAAAGAATAGTAAGTATTGGGGTGTGCGCAATTACAAAAATCGTATCAAAATACTAATTGGGATCTTTAGATTACATGTGAAGATGAACTATAGCTGAAAATAGACACTAATAACATATTGTATTATGGTGCAATTTATCTCAATAAGAGTTTTGTTAGATTTTTTTGAAAATTATTTTTTATTGAATTTTCACAATAAAACAGCATCAATAGTCCTAGAGTCAACCAAAATACACTGAAATCCACACAGAGAAGACAGCAGTGAAGAAAGAAAGAAAACAAAATACCGTTTTATTTTGAAAGGTCTGACGGGAAGTCTCGTCTTTTATCGTCTCGCTTGACGCTGGTTAATTACAGTGAGTTGTTGCAAGGTAACTTCCTCCTCCAATCCAGGCTCTGCCGTCGTAGCGTAGCCGGAGCGCCAGTCGCAAAAAACCCTACTCTGTCTGTGCTAATAATGTGAAAGAAAGACAAAGTTACAGAAAATGCGGCTTTATTTTTCACCCCGGAATGTGAACATCGAGTGAATTTGTCACGTTGTATCGAGCGGGACGACGGGCAATAATGTTGGCTGTGCGTAGGCTGTGCTTTTTAGACTTACAAAAACAAATAGGGTATTGTCGGTGAATTCTCGGGAGATGGCAGAATAGTTCGACTTGCGCCAGTTACCGACCCCCCAGTAAAGCACTTTGAAAAGATAATACGCGAGGTAAGTTTGATCATTTCGTGTGTTAAAAAAATGGCATTCCTTTTAATGCTTTGCTTTCATGTGTGTAGCATAATCTTAGTCGACATAGAAGTTTGTTGTATTGCTTGAAAAGGTGCCATAACGTGCTTTCTCAATGGATTCAGTCTCCCCTTTGAGCTTTTCATGTAATTCTTGGTGTATTTGTTATTTCAGCCAAACCGTTTTTGATTTATCTTATTCAGCGTAGGTTGTATGCATAAACGTCTTCAACTTGTCTAAACCTTTAAACGAGATATCCATAAATAATTGGTGTACTTTTCCTAGACTGTACAGGCGTAGCCTTCAAGTAGTAGGCTATCATTTTAAAGTGTTTGAGTGCGACAGAGATGTATTCGCCTGTTTGTTGATATAGCCTATTTGATGAGCTCCAAGGCATGGGACTGGGAATGAGTGTCGGGTTTAACCACGGGCTTCTTTCCATGGGTGTATTTTCTAGTCGTAATCGAGGGTACAACATTGCAACTAGTTGTCACTTTGTTAGAGTTGTTTGTCATGCAAACTGTGTTGGGAGGGTCGTTCCTGCTTCATCGTGTGTCTCCATCATCCCACGCTGAGCAGTTTTAACATTACAATCGCCCCTGTAGCTCTGGAGGGGGGGAGGGCCAGCTGTAATTATTTAACGATATTGGTGAACGCCTGTATGGTTTATAATGTCCTGTGGTTTGAATTGGACAAAGTTGATGGGAGGCGAAATATTAAAACAGGCACCGAATGTCCCATTACTTGTATCCCAAATTATTTGTGGACTTGCTTCCCCCCACTGAGGGATGCTTACAGGCCTAACAGGAAATACGTCTAGAAATGTGATAAGATTGTAAGGGCAATCTAATGTAAAGCCAGTAGACCTGCTGATGAGAGGGTGCAAACTTCATTAGAAAGGTGGTAATGCTCGCTGAAAACACTCAGAGATAATTGCCCTGATTAAATGTGTGTGTGTGTGTGTGGAGGGGGTGTCTCACATTGTGCTTCCTCTGAATCAACTCAGACATTACTCGAAATCCTTACTTCTAGATACAGACTAGACATACAAATCAGGTTTCCCTTCACAAACATACTGTCTTAGTGTGGAGCATTTGTTTTCATTGTGCGTTGCAGTTTTTGCATCTTTGGCCTATGTGATCGAGCAGAACAGGACCAAGGATCTTTGAATGTTTGAAGCATTCAAGGTTATATGCACTCGAATGAGTCAATTGATGACTGTCTGACATGACTAATCAGGTTATAGTGTCTAGCTTGGGAGATTATGAATCAAGGTGGGCGAGCCTCACAGCTTCCTTGAAAATTGTTGGGGTTTTAAGGCTGATGAGCCCACTGTTGACTCTGTAACGTGTGAACGGTGGTAGGTGAATTTGCCCAAGGAAGTAACGAGACATTTGGGAATACACAACTGTTGGTAATGTCCATGATTTGTTTCCATTTATCTGGCATCGGTATTAGACGGAAAGAAACAGAAGATTTACCAATCCATGGAAAAAAAACAGAAGAGGCTGTGACAGGATCATTGGAGGTTTCACAGCTTGGCTATTTGCTGTAGTTAGTGTCAGTTTGTAAGTGCCAGTTTGCGGCGCTGTGTGTTCGTGTGGTTGGCTGGTGATCTGGAGAGTGTCTCAGTAGCCCCATAGCTGATTCTGTTGCCAGTCGCTGAGGTCAGGCCACCTTTTGTGGGCGCCTGGTGTGCTCAGTGGCTTGCGCCCTGGAGTCTGGCTGATAGTGGCCAGATAGGAGGACGTCAGTCAGTCTGGGCTGAGACGTGGTTCAACTCCAGAGGATCTCGGGGCTCCTGTTCTATTCAGCGGAGGTAAAGGGCACCGGCTTGACGGTGGCCGCTCAACCAGAACCTTCTGTGATTAGCCGTCTTATCCTTCTCCCCGTCTCTTGGTCCATAACAATGTCATTGTTTGGCTTTGGACCAGTGACTCTGTTTCAAAGAGCCTATCTGTGGTTACCTAGTCCTCAAAGAGTTAAGAGGCTATCAGTCCCTCTCATACCTAACAATGCATGCCCAACAATGGGACTGGGTTGGGGTGTCTTGGCCTGTTTAAAAAAATAAAAAGTTTTTTTCCCAGACACCAAAATTATTATTTTTCTATCATCATTTGTTGCTAAATGCATTTTTGGCATCAGGAGCCTTAATGATGTGTCTGATTATTATTATTATTTTTAAGACATTTATTTTGAATATGTTCATAAATCAGTAATATGTGGTAGCTTTATGGTATATTTATTCTTGTACAAGTTTGTATTACTGTAGAGCTGCAACGATTAATTGATTAATCGATTAGTTGTCAACTATTAAATTAATCGCCAACTATTTTGATAATCGATTAATCGGTTTGAGTAATTTTTTAAGAAAAATAAGTCAAAATTCTCTGATTCCAGCTTCTTAAATGTGAATACTTTCCGGTTTCTTTACTCCTCTATGACAGTAAACTGAATATCTTTGGGTTGTGGACAAAACAAGACATTTGAGGACGTCATCTTGGGCTTTGGGAAACACTGATCGACATTTTTCACCATTTTCAACAACTAATCGATTAATCGAGAAAATAATCGACAGATTAATTGACAATAGAAATAATCGTTAGTTGCAGCCCTATATTACTGTCAACAGCAAGTTGCTTTGAGCATGCCACATATTAACAAACACACTTGCTGAACTGTTGCAAATAGGCTTTTGATATGATGAATCTGAAGAGTGCTGACTCTCTCATCGGCCTCATCCAAGTCTTCATTTCCACATTATGTCTCCAATTCGTTTGCAGCAGATACTTTGACCTCTGCATCAGAACCCTTCTGTAGCTGCTCTTTCTGAGGGCCATAAAGTGTATAATTTGCGAGGCCCAAGCGTTTCAGAAAGCAGAGGCGAGAGGGGCAGAGAGAGAGAGAGAGAGAGAGGGGAAAAGGGAAAAATAGTCCTCCGACAGCAATCATTTCTCCGTGCACAGTAATTTGGCTGTCAGAAGCAGCTGGCAGTATGGGTTGGAACAATGTGAGAGCGGAGGGAGAGGGAAGCGCTAGCTCCGAAAGCCCTGCGGGAGGGTGGTGGTGGGGGGGTGTATGTGTGTGTGTGGAGGAGGAGAGGGGGTGGGGGGGTGGAATCAGGTTACACACTCTGTCATTAACAAGAGAACTGCAGCCATGCTTTCAGACTGAGACAGAGATAGACAACTTCAAGTCTGAGCAGGAGTCTGAGGCTCAGCGCTCTACCATGTAGGTGGCTCTCAAGGGGGGAGGGAGGTAAGAAGAGGGAGGAGATATGTGTGCCACTGTGTATGACACTGTATGAATGTGTGTGTGCGTGTGTGTGGGGGCGGGAGGTAGGGAGAGAAAGGGGGCAGGACTTGGCTCAGAGTCTAGCGATAGAGTAGCAATCTCTTCAAGGATCCATCAGCTGCGAGGCTGGAGCTCCTGGCTGTCTATCTATCTCTGTGTGTGTGTGTGTGTGTGTGTGTGCGTGCGTGCGTGCAAGTGTACATGCTGACATGCCAGAAAGTTTGGTTCTCCGTTTGGACTAGCAGCGGACCTGGCATCAGATGAGGCGGCAGGCTGCAGAGGAACGCAGCATGTGGGTTGAATTTGCTTCTGCTCATTGCTTGTGTCCAGCTTTTTAGAATGGGGCCCTCTGTCTGCAGTGTTATTTTTAGTCAAAAAATCCTTGAGCCTTTTAATAATCATAAGCCTTATGTAGCCCAAACATATCACGATGAGAGGAGCCGTCTGGGACTGGCAGGCACTGCAGTCTCAGCAGGAGACGGGAAGTTAGAGGGAAAAGGAGAGCGAGAGAGAGACTGCTTGTTTATCTGCCAGACTTTCGTCCCGTTCCACTGTCTGCTGTTGGGGGGACCCTTGGTTTGCTCGCTCGCCTCTTCCTCTGGTGGCTCTCCACAGCGTTATTGATTTCTGTGTGTTCAAATGTGGGTGAACGCAAGTGGAGACAGAGCGAGGGGAGACGAGACACTGCTGTCTGCACAGACGCACACACACATAGATCTGCAGTGCTCCTGGCTCCTCTCCTCTCTCCACACTAACCCCAGACTGCACTGGAGACAGTCTGCAATACACATTTTATGAGCCCTTCACTCGCTTCAGTGCTCTTGTCTTATCGCTCAGCTGTTAGGGGGGGAAAGTTATGGCTTTGTTTCAGTTGCAGCCTCTCTCTGCTCTCATTCCCAGTCTCGGGCTTGGGCTCTCATTTTGGCGTGGGCACTTTGTCTACAAATTGAACAATGGTCTATGTTTTATCTCTTGGGTCGTGGGGTCGTAAATTGGATTAGTTATATTAAGATGGTGGTGCTTCTGAGTCACATTGATGGCCAATGTTTGAGATAATCCAGGCTATTACCCCACGTTTCAGCCAAATCGGGTATATTACATAATTAGGTTCAGTCGTTTTGACATGCAAGGACCCTTTATGTCTTAATTCTCATTTCAGACGATATCATTACAATTGGTCGGAAACTATTTACTACTGGTCCTGTTCTTTAGAAGTCTTTCCTCTCAGGAAGGCCAGGAAACTCCCGGCCATAAAGACTCCATTGGCAGCAGGACGTAATGGCCCAGGTCAGCAGTGCTAAGGGCCAGAGTGGCATATACACATTAATTGTTTGTTGCAAGCTGTTTGCTGAGTGCTTCTCAACACTGTGGTGGATGGTTTGGTTGACCTTTGCGGGTCACATGGAGAGAGCGATCATGTTCACCCTCTTGACTCCTAGCTCACTTTCTGCCAGACAGGGCACAGAATCAATCAGGTCTGAATATTCACTTAGCTGTGAGCGGTTTCATACCTAGTTCTCCAACAGCAAATTACAGTTTCTCTGGCTTTGAGACCAATCTGTCTGCCTGATTAATTGTCTTCTGAGGGGGGGAAATGTGTTAAAAGGGTCCACTGTGACACAAATCAAGGTGTCCTTTTGAGAATGGTGTCGTTCCAATGTAGTGAACTTTGTGAGATGGTCATCTGGAGGGAGACTGTTTGTGCATTCCTCTGTTGGCAAACATAGCTGAAGGCCATAAAGGCCGTGTTTGAATTGGCTGTTTCAAGTATTTTGATGGTTGTCGACAATGAATGTCTAAGTGCCATGGTGACCGCTGGGTACAGTTTACAACACCCATCAACTTACTGTCTTCACAATGCTGTAAAACCTTCAGCTAGTCCAGTTGCCCTCTGCTACGTTCTGTCACTGGAGAGTCTCGCAAGACTTGAGACTGGTATCACAAGGCCATACTCACACCTACTTATCAGAACCCCTAAAACTCTATTCTTGTGTGGGAATTTCAGCTTGTTTGAAATGAAATGATGTTTTGTCTGTCTTTTGTCACGATGATGTACAATTTGAACAACAGTTGTCAGTGTTGTCTGTAGACTCTCCCAGACCCCCAGGGTTTGTGTCTGTTTCAGTTGTCTTCCGTCTTTGTCACACAGCATTGCCCAGGGGTGGTGTGTCTTATCTGAAAGAAAATCAAACTTTGTGCGACTTAGTGGAATCTGATTAGAAACACAAAGTCAGCTCAAGAATGCATGTCTATTTTGTGAGGGCGACCTGGCAGCAGTCCATAGTATACCAGAGTGGTGTTGGTGCAGAGGTGGAAGGTAGGGTGGGACCACAGCACAAAGAAAAGGCATCTATTGTCTCTGATCACATTTGATCTAATACTTTGTGTGTGCGGTGACTACACATGGAATGACCCTGGGTCGCACTGTAACCAAGGAGCGAAAACCTGCTGCGCTGTCACCTACTACAATGAGTGTGTGTGAGTGAGAATTGAACATGGGCAGGGGGGCATTTGCATTTGATTACATTCCTCACATTGTGAAAGGGGGCGGCTGCTGAGTGAAGGCCCTGGGAGATGGAGCTTGGCTGGACCTGATGGGGCATTGCAGATTCCACAAGCTCTACTAGGGGGGGCACAAGAGTGTTGGGATGGGGTGGGGGGTTCGCTCCATTTCTGTAATCTCCCATTTGATGGGGCCCTTGGCCAGGGAGGAGGTTTTTCCATAGGTTAATGAGTATTTTCTTCCAGTGAGCAGAGTCGGTGTGATTGTGTCAGCGCTCCCAGCTGTTAGCTAGCTGTCTAGAGTGCTTTAATTAATTAACATAGAAGAGTCGTTCTCAGGCCTGGATTCTTTCAACTCTTAAGCATCACTGAGCACCCCCTCTTCACACATTTCTCCTAAGTTTTTTTGCACCAGTGTATTTTGTATGATGACACATTCACAGAATGTTATGTCCCTAAATAGCATTTGCAATTGATGCGTAAATGTACATGTTAAATGCTGGGAGAAGAACATCAAAAACAAAGATTAATCATAGAAATAATTAAACAGCCAGAAATGAGTGGAGAGAAATGTTGCCCTTGCACTTGATGCAAAGCGCTTGCACATTGGGAGGAAAACCCTTGATACTCAAATGTTATTTAAATCCAACATCAATGTTTGAATCTGCAACTGCAACCTACTTTTTAATGTTGTATTTGTTGAAATGTTACATTCTCCTGAACACTTATGAGTTGTTGTTATGAGTTGTTGCATCAAGTGGACCGTGTGTTCCCTCATAACCTACTTAAAAGTTTAGGTTGTTGTTTCCTATTCTCTTAGTTTTAGTCATCCCAAGTGTCGTATTTGACTGTAGGCAGAGAATGCTTTTTAGACTGAGGTGAACGTGTTGATCTGCTGAGCTGTAGTGCGAATATGAGTGTGGGCTGCTGCAAAGAGGACAACTTTCGCCCTCAGGTCTGTATTACACCCACATCCACCTAGGAGCGAACCATCTGTGTGTCCCTGATGGCATGCTGGCACTTTGGCTGTCTGGGTCTGGGTCGGGGACAGGGACATGAATGCCAGGATTGACAAGAACGCCGCATTGCCCCAGTCTCTGCCCGTTTCTTCCCCTGCCCCCCTGCAGTTCGCCGCAGTTTCCTCGGTGCCCGGGCTATTTGTGCCATGGTAACTGTGCCAGCCTGCCAGCTCAGACACAGATTCCACCTCTCGTCTCCCTCCTTGCCAGCATGATGACTCAGCAGCTCCTACAGGGCTTCCAGCCTCCTCCCTCCCCAACCTCAGTGATACACAATGCTCATCAGACAAAATAGTGTTTTGTCACTCTCTCCTCCTTCATGACCTGAATACAAAACGGACCAAAATAATAGAACGGCCATCTAGCCTAAAACAGCCGACGCTATTGAAAGCTATTTCTACAGTCGGTTTAAGAACGGCACCTCAGAAATGACAACTGGTAATCAAATATTAGATTTCAAATGACATTTGAAGATGTTTATCGGTGTTGTAGGTGGAAATGTTAATGAACTCTTCACATGCTCTCGTGTTATCGTATCAGTGTCTAAATAGTGTCTCTCTTTGGGTGCAAATGTAGCAATCACAGTGTTTGAGTGGCGTGTTTAATCATTCCCATCTAATCACGTTAAGCACTGCTCAACTTCTTAGAGAAGTGCTTATCAAGATAGCCCTCTGGAGTGGGATCACTGGAAAGAGTCTGGGGAGGAAACATGGCGTCATAAAGTGGGAGCGTTGATCTAGGATCACTTTCAAGCCCCTCTAGCCTCTCACACACTCGGCGGCGGTCAACCCTGCGATACTTGCGCAGGGCCAGGTCTATTTCTGCTCTTTCTCTTGAGTCTTTCACGCTTTGACCATGCCCCCTCCCAGGTCACTGCTTATGCATCAAAGAGGAGGATATGTATTTCATCTCCAATCTTCATACCTCCCTTGGCTGACAATACTACCATAATATTAAATAATGACTCAAGATACTCAAGAAAATGGCAACGAACATGACCTGCCTGACCTTCCAGGGATCGAAGGAGGGGGGTTGGTGGTGATGGTAATGGAGCAGTGTAATGTCTGGAAGAGAGAAGTATAGTCAGCAGCATTGTAGTGGAGGGTAAAGCAAACTCAATTTCCTTACTGTTTTATATAAGAAATAACATTTGCCCACCCAAGCAAATATAAGTCTTTGATCTAAAGTTTATAGTCTGCATTATAGTAAGAACTGTTAGACTTCTAGGACACCAATACTTAGAATAAATATATTGTTTGTTTTATATTGGTGGTTGTTTGCCTTGTGGTGATGATCACTGTCTGGAGTTCGTAGTTTACTACTACAGCACTACATCACTTGATATAGCAAGAAGAAATAAGAGGGAAGATGGGGGTTGAGGCAGATAGAGGGGGAAAATGAGAGCACACCCTTGGCAGGATGTCAGCTCTGTGAACGCACACTGCAGAACACTGCCAGAGAATTCAATACGCAGGGATAGAGGGCTGCAGCGCACGCACACACACACACACACACACACACACATACACACACAGCGCCAAAAAGTTGTCTGCTCAGATCGCAATCGGTTCTGCAGATGCTAGCCTTGCCTGTCTCCCTCCCAAGAATCCCATCAGAGGTTTCCTATATCAGGACGAGTCGCGGCTGTGTATCTGCCAAGCAGAGCTGTTTGGCCCACACCAGTCAGCCCTGCCTCTTGCATAGTTAGATTCTTCTGAGTAGTTTCTATTTACTGTTCTAATGCAAAAAGTATGAACATTAATGCATATATACAGTGCATTTTATAGATATACACTACCAGTCAAAAGTTTGGACAGACCTGATTGAATGGACTATGTTTTTCATTATCTTAAAGCCATTTTGATCTAAAGGCTTATGCTTAAATGCTTGAAATGTGTTTCTTAGACAAATATAAATACTGAAGTTGATGAATATGTATGAATTTCTTTCCAAAGACTTTGCCTTTCCATTAAGGCAAATGGTGGCTACTTTAAAGAATCTGAAATATAAGATAGTTTTGATTTGTTTAACACTTTTTTGTCACTGCATAATTCCATTTGTTACTTCATAGTTTTGATGTCTTTACTATTATTCTAAAAAGTGGAAAATTGGAGACTAGGAAACTCAAAGACGACAGACAGACGCAAAATACGCAAAATCTATGGACTGGTCTTCAGTGCTTATGCTAACTTGTAGTGAAGGTGTGTGAGTGGGAGATGGGAACTGAGACAGAAATAATTTGAATGCCTCGTCGAGGGTCTTGATAAATGTCAGTGATAAATGTAAACAAAAATGCACCAGTCCATTTACCTACAGTGATTGAGGCCATTAAGTGGAGTCTCCTGACATGCTCTACTTAGTTAATTGAGGTAAGTTATTGATCTGTCAGCAGGGAGCGATTCAGGATATTATGTGCCTTGTTGTCCTCCTACATGATTGATGGACAAATCTAGGGCATATGAGTCAATACCAAGACCATATGCCATTTTAGCAAGAATTACCACTTTTAAGCTCTTTTACTGAACCCCTGACCATGCTAAGCTCCAGACTGTTCCCTCGTTGTCTTACTCTGCTACCCATCTCTTTGTCCTTTTTCCTTCTGCCCTCTGGCTGCACCCTGGCGTGGCCTGACAGCCCCAACAGTGCAGTGCCCTCCTTCCCACTGTCCCCCCCCCCCGGGCACTGACACTGGACACCCCCATGTCCCACTACCCTCCTTCTATCTTACCTCGCTGTGGCAGCCCACTTGTCTCCCATATCCTCCCGCACTGGCCTCATTCTCTCCCCTTCCCTGCCCCGCTGTCCTCTGGTTGCCCCCTGGCTATACCTCCCCTGCCCCTTTGGTGCTCCCCATGTCCTCCTGCCCCCTCCCTGCCCCCACGGGTGCTCCCCATCTCCCCCTCTTCCCTGGGCCAAAGGCAGCAGACAGAGCTCCTGATTATCTCTGTGTGGCAGCCTCTGTTTTGTGCTCTGATTAAAGGAGCAGCATGTGGTCTGTGTGTGAGCGGCCCGTACAGACGCCGCCGTTGGGCTAATGCTAACATTACGTGCTTAATCATTTATGTCTGGGAGACGGGCACAAAGGCTCGGAGAAAAAAAAAACACACTGGGGTATTTATCAGTGGCACAGACGCGCCCGGGCGCACACACACAAGCTGCCAAGATAACGGCCCCAGTGCTTAGTATGGCGTAAACGGGGCACGCTGGAGGCTACGATGTCTCCACGAAACTCACATATCATCTTTATAAAATGGGTGTTTTGGAAGGATTTGTTTTTATTAAGAGTACGCATTGTGAGTTTAACTGGTGGTCTGTTCAAATCAATCACGGTGGAAAACAAACATAAACGCACAGTTTATGTGGACGTGCCTGCAGATGCATTAAATATTGAAGGATTAGACGGTCTCCAGGTCTCTCAACGATAGTATTTGGGCACCCACATTCATCCACCCCGCTGTGCTCCTCTCCTCTTTCTCCTCCTCCTCCTCCTCTCACGTCTGTCTGCTCTGCTCCCCTCACTGCCAAGCAGCCTGTCCCTCTTTCTCTAACACACACACACACACACACACAGCGAGGCAGCCAATAGGAGAGCACCAGTCTCCCCATTGCTTGCCACTCAATGCCTTGTTGCCAGGACAACAGGAAGGCATGAGACCCACTTTACTTGAGCATTTTAAACTTGGTGTTGACTCTTTTTCTGAAAACAAGGAAAGGTCTCTCTCTGTAAAATTGCTCTCTCTAATGCTCTTAGATCGACAGTAAATCCTGTCTATGTCCGTCTGTCTCTCTCGCTTTTCCCGTACTGCATCTCTCTGTCTCTGTGTCCTCTCTCACTGCATGGTGTCCCGAAGAATGATCTACAAATATAGCAAAGGTATTCTCCTGTATCCATGTAGAAATCGCTATCCTATACTTCGTACGCAATTGTCGACACTTTTTCGCCAGGGGGTGTAGAGACAATTTTTCGTGCTCACCATGTAAACTGTCCATATTCGTGGGAATGGTTTCATTGCAGTGCTAACGTCGGCGCCGTTTCTTTTTCCTCTAGGTCTACAGTGACAGACGGGGACATGTTTCTTTTGGTCTTCATCGTCCTGGTCCTTCCCTATTCTAGCATGGAAGGTAAGCTACTCCTCCTCCTCCTAGCATCTCCTCACAGGCCCTTTTTACACTAGCCAGAAATACAGCGTTCACATACAGGCTTCGAGGAGGGCTCTAGCTGAAGGGAGGAGAGTTTTCTGCTAGCGTTAACAGGCAGGATCTGGTTTGAGTTCAGGTCTGGACGAGGAGTTAGCCACTGCAGAGCCGCCAGCTCAGCTACTGAAAAATAACAAGATTACAGTAGGTCACACACTGTCACTAAGGGGTCCCAAGTACATGACTGAAAATGCGTGTAGTGGGTGTCAATCTGCATCAGTGGTATGCTCTGCGTCTCTCTTTCTCTCTCTCTCTCTCTGTCATTGACATACACCCAATCTCTCTTTTTTTTTCTCTCACCCTCTCTCCTCAGTCTGTCTCCCTCTCATCTGCTGTCTCTCACAGTGTTTTTCGAACAACTGCAGTGGCACGCACATTCAGAATGCGGCGAGAAGTGGAGGTTTCGCACTTTACTGGGCTGGCTAGCCACACTTTAACCCCCCCCTGTGCTTACAATTCACATATGCTATTGTCATCCTTACAAGGGGGATACGCACTGAACAAGTATTGTCACTAAAACTTGAATAAGTTTGAGGAAATATTTTCTTATTTCATTCCATATGATTGGTCATGGTTGAGATCAAAGTCTTTCATTGCTTGATTCAGTCTTTTTTAAAACGATGAATGTAATTGTGTTTCTTGTGTAGATGAGGGCAGCGTGAGGAACTATGAGTGTGTATGTGACGGATCATCTTGCAGCAGCGGGGAGCGATGTTTTGGTCAGCAGTGCTTCACCTCCGTCTCCATACTGAACGGGACATCGGTCCAGCAGAAAGGCTGCATTGTGGGTAATGGAGGAGGGCCCATAAGCTGTGGTGGCCCACCAACTCCCGAGCTGGTGGTAGAGTGCTGCCATGGCGAATTATGTAACATGAACGTCTCTGTGGAGCTACCAGTGAGAGGTGAGCTGTTTGTCCTATTTGCGTCATAATGTTGTGTTGCTGCCTGATAATCCTGCAGCCAGGCTTTTCATTGGCAATGTCTTTTCATTTCGAATTCCACAAAAAATCCTTACCTGAAGTACATCATTTTTGAAGTTGTAAAATACAGTGAGTTACGTGGGGAGTGAGGAGTGAGTTACGTGGTGCACATTTGGTCAAATTATGTTTTCATTTTATGCTATGAGTCATTTTATGAGTAGGTGTTAGTTTTCAAATGGTGAATATCTCATTTTCAATCAAAACTCATAAATTTACACCAACCTTAGTGGCCTCTTGGACTGGCCAACAAAGATGTATTTTCATCTCGTGTGCTTTCCCATCTGAGTGAATGCCATTTAATTTAATGGGATGGTAATGGTATTGCTTTAATGGATTTCCCCATATCTCTGATTTCTTTCATCAGATTTAGAAGTGTCTTCTGGCAGACCAGTCCTGAGAGACCAGGAGTGTGCGTGTGAGGGCGGTTTGTGTGAGGACGGCAATCGCTGTACGGGCCAGCAATGTTTCTCCTCCCTGAAAATGATTGACGGGGTGGCGGTCCAACAGAAGGGCTGCCTGAGGGATGACGAGGAGGGCAGAGCCACCTGTGCCACGCCGCCCTCACCAGCCCATGTTGTCAAGTGCTGCCAGGGCCATCTGTGTAACATGAACGTCACTGTGCAAGCTGCAGGGAAAGGTGAGTTATCTAGAACACAGTTCTCTTGGCTGCCATTTCACATAGGCCTTATTGATGA
Organism: Centroberyx gerrardi; assembly: GCF_048128805.1. Classification (NCBI taxonomy): domain Eukaryota; kingdom Metazoa; phylum Chordata; class Actinopteri; order Beryciformes; family Berycidae; genus Centroberyx; species Centroberyx gerrardi. Next base: position 14,301,948 of record NC_136006.1, on the reverse strand, counting down.
CACTTAAATTCATGCAAGAACTCAGCTTTTGATCTGACATCTCGTAACAATTTCATTCAAGCTTCACTTTGTGACAAAACTCTACCTTTATCTTGTTTTGCTGAAAAGGAAAGTGCATGTTTATAGTGATAAGGATACAGGAATGGCTTTATCATTATTTTCTCAAGGCCTGCCTGCTCAACCAGCTGTGTCTTCATCCTGTTTCCTTTGCAGAGGAGGATGTGAAGCCCCTGGTCAAGGAGGAGCATGAGTGTGTGTGCGAGGGAAGCTCGTGTGTGACCGGGGAACGCTGTATGGGCCACCAGTGTTTCTCGTCTTTGACGGTGAATGGTGGCTCCCTGGTGTACCAGAAAGGCTGCTTTAAGGTCTATGAGCAGAGCAGGATGACCTGCAAGACGCCACCCTCCAGAGACCAGATTGTGGAGTGCTGCCATGGACACCTGTGTAACATGAACAGCACTGTGGAGCTGCCTGTCCAAGGTACTACACTACCCAGAATGCATCACACATATAGTCTGTCTTTATTTGAAAACTCTGCTTTCTGTTCTGCAAGCCTGCTTACACAAAGCGGCAGGTGTGCCATTGACAAGGTGATGCTCACAAGCTACATCTGTTGATTTCAGCACTCATGCCTCTCTCTCCTATTAGCCTCATCATCAAACCCAATCCACACAAAGCACTGCCTGGATTTCCTCTATTCCAATTAGGAATGCCCATGTGGGTTAGTTCTGCCCGTGTTTGAGTCAAGGGGACGCACATTCCATCCTCTTCACTATTCTCTGCTGAGGGGGCCAAGCCCTCGGCCGTGAAATTGTCTGCCGCGGCTGTTCTGGACGGCTTCTGTTGGCCTGTGTTACAGGTCTGCGCGGTAACACTCCTGGCACCTCACGAAACAGAAATGGAGGAGACAGCGGGAGACGAGAGGGAGGTTTTGAATATTGTTTAGTCATGGTCCACTTCCCCTCTGTCCTCTCGGAGGCTGTCAGGCCTGGCTGACGAGAGACCGGAGGGTGAAACCTCCTGGGAATGAAGAAGGAGAGGCAGGCGTGGATACACAGAGCTGTTGTCGCCCTCTTTGACTCTTTTTCACCTCTACTTTCCCCTCTCCACCAGTGGACAAACAAAGAAATGATCTGCCTCAGAGAACCTTTATTTATTTTTTTCTTATTATATTTTATAACTGAAATAGTTGACCAGAAGCAAATAGTATTTGCAAATAATTTCTAATGTTTGTGTTCACCTACTTCGAATACCAGATGGGTGCAGTTTACCGAATCATAACAATTCAGTCAGATAATTTATTAATTCTAGAGAATAAGCAAAATTTACTTTCAAATAGTCTAAATCTTCTGGCACTCATTCTATTGTCCCATGTTGCAAACCTTACCCATCCAATCCCGGTGAAAGAAGAATTACCATATGACCCAGATCTGCTTTGGATATGAAGGCATCCAGCTAAATGCACCCCCTCCTAGCTATGTGTTTGGTTCAAGTCTATTTAGCTCCTAAAATGTGTTGCTAGTTCTGTGCATTAGGGAGAAAGAGTTCAGTATGTGAGGGGAGAAAAGGGGATCATTGTCTGTGCTGGAGGCAGAGCAGTGCAGTCTTTCCCCCTGGAATGTTTGGAAAGTGTGTGTGGTGGTCAGTTCCTCGGGCTGGGGCTCTGCTGCCTGGATGAGCTCCACTGCTCCTCAGCCTGGCGTGTGTGTGTGTGTGCGCTTGCTCGTGCGCATGTGTGTCCTGTGTGTACCTCCGCCCTTCGTTGGTTTCTTCAGAAGGTCCGCAGAGTGCTGCAAACCTGTGATCCGTGCATGGCTGTACGGCTGGGCGCTGGCCTCAGCATGTGTGGTCCAGTCAAAGCAGCAGCTACAGGGAGGCAGAGTTTCCCCCTGCGTACCTAATTATCATCACCTCTTCCGGAATGATGGCTGTCTAAACCCATGATTCTGGCGGAGGCTGCGGTCGACCTCAGGCAACTGTACTCACTGACTCACCTGACTTGTCTGACCTGGCCTGGGACACGCGGCATGAGACAACACATTTAATCCACTGCTGCACAGAATGTACTGTAAATAGTGTGAAAAAAAAATACTTTGTTGAATCAAGTTTTATTTTGATGTGCTGGTGGTCTCACCTGATTTCCAAAATAGACAGCATGATTGATAAAGGTATGAAGACTTTACTCAAGACTTGGTCCAATTTTCTCTCCCCTCACAGCGGGTCAGCTGCCCAGCTACAGCGTGACCACTCTGGCTATCGTCATTGTGGCGCCTGTCATCGTCCTCATCGTCCTGTCTGCGATCGCAATCCTGGTCTTTAGACGCATCCACCACAACCAAATGGAGAGACTAACGGCACGAGACGCTGAATATGGAACCATCGACGGCCTCATAGCCTCCAATGTCGGGGAGAGCACTCTGGCGGTGAGTAGGGGTTTCCCATGTATGGGTTTCCTTCAGCACAGTGTTTGAGAATGTTATGAAAGGCAGATAGACTATACTGTAATGAGGAGTAAAATTGGGTTTTTCTTCCATTACATTTTTTAAGTACTTTTCATTTCCTTGTGCCATTGTACTGTCAGTTTTCGAGTGGTTAAGGTCATGCTGAAGCATTGAGCAGTAAGAAGGAGTGCACTTATTGATGTGTTTTGCCCATGAGACGATGATAGAGACATGACATTTGGTATAATAGACATTGGTTACCTCCTCTTACTCAAGAATTATTATCACAATCAACCACATGGTGGTGCTGTAATTAAAGGTTTTAGTAAGAGGCCATAATGTCCACACCATAAGTCTGATTGACCCCAAACTTGGTACACACTTGCAGCTGGTCTTGCTCTACAGCTTTCCAAATAGGACCATTAAAGTTTGCCATGTTTACCATTTAGAAATTTGAAAAACACTCTCTATAACATCGTTAGAAAACACATTTTTAACATCATCATTTTTAACATTTTTACCATCAAACTCAGAATCATCTATGGACCAAATTCTTCAAAATTTGTACACAGCTGTTATTAACCAATAAATTTGCTAGCAAGGGTGGCCTATCACAAAAAGGGTCATAACTTGGTATATATGTTAAGTGAAGCTATGAGAAACATGTTTACTTGTCAATATTGCAATCACTCCGTAGGGGGCACCAAAAATGCAAAACATTGATAATTCTGAATCTGGTGGACCGAATCACATGCAATTTGGTATATGTGCTCCATGTCCTTTTTACGTTTTTACAGAAGACACTCTGTCAGTCAGTCGGTTGGCCCCAAAAATTTGAGCATCACTTTGAGTTTGGCTCGGTTGGTGAAGCATAGGTTTGAGACGTTGGGGGTTCTAATCCCGAGTGGGTCAATTTAGTGCCGAACTGGTCGCAGCTTTTCACAAATTACATGCTTGTTGTAGTCATACAGTGAAGTTTGGTTGGTTACTCAGTGTGGGTGTGGCCTATCCTAAAATGGTTTATGACTCAAGCAGGGCTCGATGGTAATTGTCTTAAAAGTTGGTGCATATGTTCCGGAGGCAGCAATAAGCACACACATCAAAGCATTTTTAAATCAGGCAATAGGGGGCATCAGAAATGCTAAAATTGATATCTCCAAATCTGGTGGACTAATTGTTATGAAATTGATTCATATATTTTAGGGCCATGTTTAAGCCTTTTATATGTTTGTTATATTCAGTGTGGCCGAGGCCTATCACCGTAAGGAATTTAACTCGAGGAGTGTGCAAACTATCACTATGAAACTTTGTGGAAGACCTTAATCTGGTGCATGTTTGGCAAACTTTATTCAAATTCAACAACGCATTGCAGAGTTGCTGCATATAGATGAATATCTATATGCAGATATTCCTGTCTTCCATGCATACCCCTGATGGCCCTAAATCTTAAATATTGCCTTTCGGACTGAATCCCACAATTGCCACTTGCAGCTATTTTTTTGTTTGTTTTGTTTTTGTTATATATTAAGTTTCCCGCCCCCCCCAAATATTTGCTGTTGTTGGAGTAAAAAAAACAAAAAACCTGTCTTGCAAAACTTGCCTTTCTTTAATTCTGAAACATACAGTGTGTGATGATATGTGTTGATGGCACATTATCTTGAATCGGTCATTGTTCAAATGTGTTGAGGAATGTCCTTTGCTGTTTATCCCTTCTTCACCCAACCATGAATTGCAAGTTTTGTGCAGAGTGGTTTATGTTTTGAGGCCCACTAAACTGATCCAGAGTTTAGGTGGAGTCCTGTGGTTAGCATTTAGTCTGAATGACAACCAAGCACATTCATTGGCTCACACACTATGTAATCAACTTCAACACAAACGGCATACAAAACAATCTATTTTGTGATCCTGTAAACTCATGAAAAAGTAGCCTATACATTTTGTAAACACTGTTGGAAACATTGATTTCACCTCTCTACTTAAAACCGTTGTCGTAGAGCATGTGAATCTCTGTGTCTTATTGAATCCTCGAGCGAGGCTACAAAGAATCTTGACTTATGCTGAGAGGATGTGTCAAGCTCATAATGTAATCAATATGTCTATCTAAACCCTTGCAAACCTAAACATCCAAAATCCCAGACAATCCCATTCATCTGTAATTATGAAACTGAAACATAACATGCCCAACTGTTTATTTTAAAGTGTGACCATTCATGTGTGTGTATGTATGTGTGTGCTGATATTGGATCCGTGTCAAGCCATTTTCAAAGCCCATCAGAGCACTTGGCAATGGAAAGCCCAAATATGGAGCCACAGAATGTTTGTTTCAGCATAATTAAAAAGTGCTTGGCAGCACCATGAGAAAGGTTATTAGAAACAGTGGTGTGGCTGCAAAAAGCAGATTGGACTGAAACATGTGCTTGTCCCTTTGTAGCCTGGGGTCCAGAAGTCGGGTCTGATTATAATTATATTCTAATGTTTTGATTGCATTCTGCTGCTTAACAGCCTGGCCCAGATGTACCCGCCTAAAAAAAAAAAAAAAAAAAAAAAAAAATCCTCCTGTACCAAACAGGAGGATTTAAACTCTCTGCAGAATAACTCATCATTCATTTTATGGCCTCTGTCTTGCACTCCTGTGTTGTCATTCCAAAGTGTCTCTCAGGCAGCTGTTGTATTATGCATCTGTTTATTTGAGGCATCACTCTTTTCTGTTGTTTTCAATCCTCATCTTCCCCTCCCAGTTGGTAGTTTGTTTTTGTCAGCAGCGGCAGACTGGCTAACTGACTGACAGGGTTGCTGTGCACTGCCCCCTTGTGTCAGCCATGGGATGCTGCAGTGTCCAATAGAGGAGATAAAAATAAAAGGCTTAGCAGCATTGCGCCTGTTTGGAGTCTGGCACTTGGATTAGATAAAATCTCCAGCCCCCACACCAATCACCAAGGAGGGGGTGGCACTGCTGTTGTTTACTCAGCAGGGGGCACTCTGCTGCTCCAGCACGCACGCACGCACACACACACACACACACACACACACCCTGGCATTCTGAACACCTCGCACAGCTTGCCCCCCTCCATCCCTTGTGGGTGCCACATCAAAGGCGGCCTGCTTGCATTAGCCTCCATCTGAGTCCCAGATGCTCCTTATTTCATCATCTATAGGCTCTAGCACAGGATTCCTTTGGGAAGGCCTTCATTCAGATGCCTCTCAAACCCACACAAATATACATGCCCTTTGACTCTTTCCCTCTGGTTTTATCTTCCCCAGGATCTGCTGGATCATTCCTGCACTTCAGGAAGTGGATCTGGGCTGCCATTCCTTGTTCAGAGAACTGTTGCTCGACAAATCACGCTCAATGAGTGTGTGGGTAAGTGTCCAGTAAAGATCTGTTTTCACTTGTGCGGTAGAAGTACTCGGTCCGCAAGTAATGTCCATTTGGAATAAATATTTGGGTTGCAAAACAGGCCAGCGCTGTGGGGATATTCTGAAAAACAGCCAGAAGGCAAGTGCAACTGTCCCAGCAAGCAAGTCCCCATAGGCAAAATTGCACAAATCTGATTTATGAGGTCTAGTCCAGTATCTTAAGTGTCAGTGAAAATATTACCAGCAGCAAAGATGTTTTCATATGAACAAATATTTTGCTGTAGTCTGTCATTGGGTTGTAGTTATCAGTGTGAAAGGTTAATCCAGTTGAGTAAAAAAGAGTGAAGAAACTTTAGTTTATGATCAACACTCTTCTGCACCACTCGTATTGAATGTTGTTACTTCCAAACTGTCAAAGAAAATCCAAACACATTTTCATTTTTGTTGAAAATTTGAGTAACTAAATGCTCTGTGCTGAAATTTAGACCACTAACTGATGTTTTTGCAGTATGAAATCTGACCTATTGATACTAACCTATGTGTAAGTTCTGCTAGTATCTGCTGTGTAGTCATTTCTGCTGTGTTTCTGCCTGCCAGGTAAGGGCCGTTATGGTGAGGTGTGGAGGGGTCAGTGGCAGGGAGAGAGTGTTGCTGTGAAGATTTTCTCCTCCAGAGATGAGAAATCCTGGTTCCGAGAGACTGAGATCTACAACACAGTGCTGCTGAGACACGAGAACATCCTGGGTATGTAGCATGTTTCACATCAGGCTCTGTAATAGGAATACATGCTGCAGGACACTATGAATATCATAGCTGTTTTTATGTTCTCCCGCCATGGTACATTGTGTATGGGACAATATGTCGTCATGGTGCTGTCTGTCTGTCTGTCTGTCTGTCTGAACAAATTCTTGTGAACACAGTAACTCAAGAACAACACATGATAAAAACTTCATACTTGGACCAAAGTTTCCCCCTATAGAGTAGACGACCTGATTAGATTTTGGAGCATCTTGCTGCTCCTTAATGCTTTAAGATAAAGAGTTCATATTAATACCACCCATGTATTATGTGAAAAAAAGTATGTTGACACAGAAATACTTGCAAATTAATTAGCTTCTTTAATTACATGATTAGCATAACTGCTTATGTTTAATAGCTCAAGAACCAAACATGATAGAAACCTAATACTTGCACCACATGTTCCCCCTATAGAGTAGATGATCTGATTAAATGTTGGAGCACCTTGCTGCATAAATTTGCTTATTAATGAGAGAAGGATGATTTTCTTAAAACTGCCAAACTTCTTAATGCTATAATATACAGAATTCATATTAATACTGCTTTTGTGTTATGTGAAGACAAGAATGTTGACATAGAAATATTTACTAATTAATGCATTCATTATCTTAATTAATGACTGCTTTAGCATAGCATGGTTATGTTTAACTGATTATGGCAGGACATTAGGCAGCTCAAGTGCCTCTTGTTTTTTTTTGGGGTAATTTGATCATCTACTGTTTAAAAGTCTATCAACCTCACGTAGCTGGTTCTTCTTTGTCTTTGCTGGTCGTTGTTTTATTATACAATAATGCCCAAGCCTGTCCCATTGATTTTGAGCTATTGTGCATGTATTGATGTAAACTTTTTATTTATTACATTTATATATTTTTTTCTCAACCCAGGCTTCATAGCTTCAGACATGACTTCCAGGAACTCCAGCACTCAGCTGTGGCTGATCACTCACTTCCATGAGATGGGCTCCCTGTATGACTACCTTCAGCTCAGCACCCTAGATGCTTCCAGCTGCCTCCGTATGGCGCTCTCCATTGCAAGTGGCTTGGCACACCTCCACGTGGAGATCTTCGGCACTCAGGGCAAACCAGCCATTGCCCACCGAGACCTCAAGAGCAAAAATATACTGGTTAACAAGAATGGACAGTGCTGCATCGCTGACCTGGGTGAGAATACTGATGGATCAGTGTGATACTGATGGTACTTGTATTAGTGCACATTTCCTAACTCTTAGTATTATAATGGTTGTAAAAGTTCAGCATCATCTTCCGCCTTCAGGATTTGGATAGGATGTACTTGAGATACATTTGCTCTACTCTCTCCACTGCTCTAGCCCCGTCTCTCTCATCAATCCATTTAGCCACATTTGTTTTTCATTTACAGGGAGAACAGCTTCTGCTACAGGTGCCACCCAGCCCCTAACCAAAAATACATTAGGGAGCACTCAGATCATTTGATCTAATACAGCAATGTTCCATGTGCTCAAGCTAAAATACAAACTAATTCAGGTAGCAGCTCTAACCTGGCTACAGGCTAAAATGTTTATTGGCTGATCTGTTCATTTCTGCTCTGGCCTGACGTATTCTGATGTCCTGAAAAACAAAGTGATGGTTGTTTTTGTCCCAAGAGAGTTGTGCTTAAGAAGGAGTACATCCTGTGTGGAGAAACAGGGTTGTTTTCGACAAACAAGCAACATTTACATAAATCGGGTGGTGGTGTAGGCCTGCTCTGTTTTCCTCACCTCAGAAGTTGATGAAAGCCCAATGTGTAATTTAACAACCCGTGTTAAATTAATTCACATCATACATGATCGAGACGCGAAACTGAAAGTGTCCCTGTGTTTTCACGCCAGGTCTGGCTGTCATGCATTTCCAAGACACCAACGAGTTAGACGTGGGGAACAACCCTAAAGTGGGCACAAAGCGCTACATGGCCCCAGAGGTGCTAGACGACTCCATCCAAATGGACTGCTTCGAGTCCTACAAGAGAGTGGACATCTGGGCGCTGGGCCTGGTGCTGTGGGAGATCGCCAGGAGGACCGTCAGCAATGGTCAGTGCATGTTTCACTCGACATATTCCCATTTTACTCAAGATATTCCTGTCTTCCAAGTATCCCTTATTTGTTCCCATCAATTGGGGTATCTGCCAGGCTTGTATATGTATATTGTTTTCAGCAATTATACACTTAATCACATTGTCTGTAAGCAGCATATTCCCTGTCTTTGAGAGATTTGGGCAGTGCTATTACTAGTATTGTGTTTTTTTTATTTATTTGCAGAAACACACAGTTGAATTCATTTTGGATATCACATTTTTGTCAGTGGTCAGAAAAATCACTGGAGGCAGCAGATTAATAGGAAGAGAAAGCCCTGTGAACATATTATAGCATTATTAGACCTAGTCAAGGTTTTGAAATTCAGTGTCCCCCCCCCCCTAACTACTGGAAGAATAAATCCATGACATAGTGTCTTAGCTGTCTTAGCTGTCTAAGTAAAAGCCTCTCCGCCATTGATAAAATGATTTGACCTTGAATGACAGATCCACATCCACCATCTGTGGTCTGTGGGAAAGCCAGTGGCATCTTATCTGAAATGGATCCTCTCACAGTTAAATGGTTTTATCGCTGTTTATAATAGGAACTGGGCTTTCAACAACACTTACAATATTGGTTTATGCCGGACACAGAAACCTCACATCCATTTTTTTTTTCCATTTCGCTCCACAATTGCATCAGTGAGTCATAACACAAATTTCTTGTCATTATTCATAAACTGTATTTTATGGATTGTGATTTTGATGGCTGATTCTTGCATCCTCTGCTCTACATTTAGGCATCGTGGAAGACTACAAGCCACCTTTCCATGACGTGGTCCCTAGTGATCCCAGTTTTGAGGATATGAAGAAGGTTGTGTGTGTGGACCAGCAGAGGCCCAACATCCCAAACAGATGGTTCTCAGACCCAGTGAGTAATCTTTAAATGGCATAAATTAGTGGATTTCTCTACTTCAAATGTGCATTCTTGTATCCCTAAAGCTGCTTTAATCATGACTCTTTAGTGGTAAATGTGTAAAGTGAAGTGAAGACAACATTGCTTCTGGTATTCAGAAATATAGACCTTTAATGATAATGAGTATCCTCATGTTGACACACTTCTAATGGCATTTTTTTCCCCTCATTCATTTCCAGACTTTAACTTCCATGGCTAAACTTATGAAGGAGTGCTGGTACCAGAATCCATCGGCCAGATTAACGGCATTACGCATCAAAAAGACTCTGACAAAGATCGACAACTCTCTGGACAAAATCAAAACAGACATTTGAGCCTTGCCTGTGGAGGTGGGGCAGACATACTAAAGGCCTTTCAAGATGTCCAGAGAGTGGACCATCTAGAGAAATCTCAGAAGATAAGAGACTGGATGGGCTCAGTGCCCTTATAGTGGCACATTGTATTTATTTTAAAACACTTGGCGGGACAAATTTTGGCATCCAAAGATGGCTTACAGGGCATTTCTAAGACTGCCAAAGGTCTTGGATATTAGGACACTATCTATTCATCTTAAGACATAGGAGCTGAGCTGCTGGCAATGTTCTTCAAGGAAGAAACTGTTACCTGGGCATTTGATTAGGCTTGCTTTTGTTTAGAACTGCAGATTTCGTTTGACACATTTTTAGTTTGAAAAATGGCTGAACGTATTTCATTTAGCAATTTAACTTTATCTCTTTCATTGCACTGGTAGTCCTCGCATTCTTCATTTGCATTGTGGTGGATGCGTTTGGGAAATAATTCAACTTGCCAATTCAACCTGCCAATTTAGTCTATATACTCCATTTCTTAAACCGTGATCAGAGCAAGGAAACAGAGTGTTATGTTTTACTTTGACTGCATCTCATGCACCACCGACTGTTTACAATGCTGCCGGAACAAGTTCCTTGGGATTTCATCAATCCTGTAACATTATTTAGTTGTACAGCTACAGTTATAGGCGCTTTTCTTTTCCTGAGATGTTGTCCAACTAAACGTACCCTGTTGCAAAACTTTTGTATATCACCATGCATTTTACATTGCATTATGTACCTGTTCTGTTTTGTTTCTTCAGCTTTACAGAGACAAATGCTAAAAGAACAAATAAAATATTTGCTAGATGATGCTGAACTCTATTCCTCCAGGGGCAGAAAGTAAGCCTGTAAAGCTATACTGTCTTAACGCGTGCATTGTTGTCTTAATGCGTGCATTGTCAAGTAATTGAAGTCAAACTTCAGCCTTTTTTATTTCTTTAATATTTTATATCAATTAGTGATTTCTATTAATTAAATAGAAAAAATGTAATATGTTATCTGTCTCATTTGTCTTGATGCTATATCCAATGGAATATTTTTTTTTTTATCATGGGTTACTTTGAATATATTTATTTTCACTTCTCATTTTGACACATTATACTCAATGGGATTAGACAATATTATTACAGTTGTGACTAATGGTGAATGTAATTGTTCACGGCAAACAATACCTTGTGACAATGCAGTTTTGAATTCAGCAGCACTTAAATTCATTTGTACAGTCTGTCTTAGTCTTATGAGATGCTCCGCCTGTATACAGAGGGACCAAGTCATTCACCTCCCTAACTGAAGTGGCTTGGGCTATTGCCGCCTTATTGCTGACTTAACAACTAAAACCCAAATTCCCCCTAGCAGAAAGGCATTTTTTTTTTGGTGTTTACACTGAACAAATGTCACTCAGTAAAGTCTATGACGCATACTGATCCATTTCCATACTGTACACAGCACGATCTCTGCAGCAAGTAACGCAACAAATGAATTTGTATTCATCTGGAAATGTCAGCGGCCTGGCTCTGCCCTATCAGCTGTAAACTGAAACTGCCTGAACAGCAGAGTTCTTGGCAGATGTCAAACAGAAACTGTTGTAGCTTGGTTCATGACACTTCCTGGACTGATTAATATGCTACAGCTGACCTGGGCCAGATGATAAAAACACAACGATGGATGTCTGCTGTCTGACTGAGCTGAGACACCCCACTTTCATGCATCAACAGCTGTCAGACTTTATACTGAGTGTCTTCATATTCAGTGTCATTCTATCCATCCTCCACCCACAGTGCACGGATTTGACTCCACCAATTTTAAACTCCCTTCTTGTTTCCTCGTGGTTGTGTACAAGTTTAACTGAGTTTTGAAGAACTGGTGAGCTGTTTTTCCCTTCTAAAAAGAGTTCTCCGCAATCAATAAATTATATGAAGACGATAAATAAGGGCAAGAGCCCAACAGTTATATCAGTGCATTATGTTATTGGCTGATACTGGCCTTTTGATTCTGTGTCAGCATCTACTGCGCTGATTAAAATGCTTGATATACTGCATTCACTTATGGTAACTTCACATTAACATTAGACATAAGAAAAAGAACATTGACATATGAATATACAAAACGCAATGCGTTCAAATGTGTTTTTGAACTCTGTTTCTAAAGAGGGCTGTGATGATTTATATCCAATAATCATTTTTACTGGTTAAATAGCTGTCAGTATAAGCCTTTCTCACATTTGCTAATTGAAAAGCGTATGTGATGGATACTTTCCAAGGACACTTTGTTTTTCATTTATCACCAAAATAATTGTAATAATTGACAAACATGCTAGATATTATAAAGTTTTCTCACCAATTACCAATGTTGGTACTGTGCCCTAAAATCCTGCATTGATTAGGCCTCAATGAGGATTGTTACTGCACCACAGCTATGGACAGCTGAAAGGTTTGGTGTATGCAACATGTTTTTGTTTTGCCTCTGGAGAAGGAGAAAGTGGCTCAAATAAGAGAGGAGCTATGTGTGGAATTTTCAGAACGTATAACAGCCAAGCTCCATGGATTCAGCAGTCAGTTCAGTACACCAACACCTTCACTGTGCTTCTCTTTCACTCGACCTCATTCTGTTTCTCTTTTAATTTCCCATTCCTTGTCCCTCCAATTGCTTCTAAAGCAGTGCCGTTTTTTGCAGAATAGGTAGCCGGCCTTGGCTGTGCTTTGCAGTGAATACAATAGGTTATGTTTTGCACTGCTGTTTTTGTGCATATAGTCCTTGGGATTAAGGCTAATTCATTTGATCTGCCTGGTCAAGTTGGCAACTTTTGTTGCTATGGAAATTTAGCAGGAGAAACGAAGCTTGGCCACCCAATGACCTGCTATAAAGGATTCGTTTTTACATGCAGGTGGGCTGAGCTGAGACTCTGCAGAGAGTTGAGACTGTGTTGCAGACAGCATGTTCATTCGGTATTCCTTCAGTATTCACTCTCTGAGAGTGCTTGCTGCTGGCTCGGTCGGGCTGTATACTGCCAGTAGCATCTCCTTTAGCCTATTTTCATCAACTTTTTGGCTGACCTGGCTGCTTCTCACATTCAAGAAGAGGAACTGCAATGACTTTTCTCCCATACATCAGAGGTGTAACACAAGTGCAAGACACTGTCCCTTGGAAAACCATGTTAGGCTATATCACTACACCATCCATTGGCCTACTAATGGCCTATCCATGTAATCACAGAAGAGTCAGTGCACCTATAGCATTCCTCCCCAAAAATCACTAAAATATTCATATCCTATTATAGGGACTGATGGTGTGTTTGTGGTAGCCTACTCAATGGTGAGTTCTTGTACTTTTTAATCTCCTAGGGTATGGCTATAACATTCCTATAAAATATGTATTCACTCAATCCAATGAATATTCAAGTGTGATCTAATCTAAACAACAGGATGTTATGTATATTTTGCAATTTTGCTGTGATATTTGTATAGTATCCTTCTAAAATATCTTGTAGGATTACTAGGTCTTTAATCAAGTATGAAATTGTTGTTAAAATGTTCTTGTTCATTGTGCTAGTGTATGAATGAACCCGGTGCAGTATAATGTGAACATTTTCTATAAAGCTTTCCCACAACAGCAAAGTATTTAGTGAAGGAGTGAGAATAGAGATTTGCGATTGAGAACTCAGTGGATTGGGGGAAATTGCCATATTGAATTGGCTGGCAGGAGGGTGTGCGTGTGTGTGTGTGTGTGTGTGTGTGTGTGTGTGTGTGTGTGTCCCTGGACCTGCAACAGTTAAAGGGACGTCCAACACACACTTTCCCTAGCTCTCGTTCACATGTCTTTATCAGTGGTCTGGAGCGTTAATCCTCTTAAATTCCAGTCAACAGAGGCGGAGCAAATCTCTCACTGCGTTTTCAGTTTCCCCCCCCCCCTGGTTATTTAGTGTGTGAGGCTATGTGCAGGGTGCATGGCCGATGGACTTTACCGCAAAAGTGTAATGTCGTTTTTTTTTTGTTTTTTTTTTCTAGAATAGCTGTGTAAACAGTGCGTCCGGGAAAGCGGGCAGATGCGGCTCCGGCCATGACTCGTCCCAGGAAGCACGGCATTGAAGCGGCGTTGATCTTCCTGTCTGTCGCCCAGCTGACTGCAGGTACTGACGGGACACACAGGCTTAGTTTGCATTATGGTAATCAAATGTATCCATCTATGTCTAGTCAATTCACCAACTTTATCTTTATGTGGTTGAAAAGTTCTTATGGGATCTTACTTGTATGAAGCTTGATTTCCAGATATATTTGATCAGGATAGGAAGACGAAAAATGACAATAATTTCACACAGCGGACACGTTTCCCTATTCATTTTTTGTAATTAAATTTTTACAAATTGTGTATCGGAGAAATTTTACTATACACATGCACAACTGTAAATAAGTACGCTAGTTAATTCATCTGCTGTTTTTGAATTCCGAGCAAGCTAATGAGTGAATGAATGAATTTCAGGCTTAACGCTGCTTTCAAACATTAACTTGCATGTGAACAAACGCCATGAACCCACGTTTTTGCTTTAAAGGACACACGTTTCCACCCCAGTAAAAGTTTGATCAAAATGGACTTGTTTGATTCAATAATGAATAATTTAAGCACAATAATTAATCTCCCCCATTATGTAATGTGTTGTTTTAAAGTTCTGAATACAAAGATCTCTCAATAATCTATGAAAAACAAAAAACTATCTGCCACAATGGGCTTGTTTTTCCATGTTGAGTCACCTATGTACAAAAGGGCAAAAGCTGTTAAGTGTTTTCAATTGTTGTCCAAAATAGCCAATAGTCAAGAAGTAAGAGCTATTCAATGAAATTAGCCTTAATAGAATAGGTGTTTCTTATTCTGTAGGTTTGACAGACCGGTGATTTAAACCAAATCTTCAGGAAATAAGAAAATTGCACAAAATTATACTTGTTTACCATTTGCCTTAAACTCCATGCTGCCAGTCAGTCCATTGCCCAGATTACTGTTTCATTGTCATGGACAAACCTTACAACCCAATAGTTTCATACAACAGCTTGCAGCTCAAGATGGATGCTTTCCATTTACAAATCTACTTAAGATCTAAAAAGGTCTTTCCTGAGAAACTGTAAAACTGTCATTTAATCCATTTCTGTATTCACAATCCATAGATTTGTATTGTTCATTTAGTGAATGTTTTGCTATGTAAGTTGTGTACCAATTTATCTCCTATTTCACTACACGAATAGCTACTCAACTGATACCATGGCTGCTGGTCTCGAAGCAGTTGGAAATGTTGCATTTTAGATGATTAATCACATCGTAGATAAAACAATTCCAAGGAGAGTCAGGGTGCTTGCAAAACAGACACCTTTAAAATGGGTCAAAGTAAATGTTAATGTTTTATTCTAAGCCTGAAGCATTTTCAGTCAAAAGCAGAGTGAAAAGAGACAGAGTTACCAAGTGTGACTATTCGGTGGCAAGCTATTTGGGAGCTGTAATAGTATGTTTCCACTGGGACAAGCAGACAGGTGTGATCATTATATAACCATAGTTTAGGAGGCACTGCATTTTGTGAGTCGTATAATGCAAACTAATGCTGACTTACTGTGCAACTACTGTGTACTGTATAACTGGATAGTACAATGTGCAGCACAGTTTTGACAGAACTGTGAACGGCGGGCGTTTTGAGCAAACGATCAGTCCCATCCACTTCAACTATCTTGTCTGAATTTTTTTTTTTTTTCCCATAGTGGCTTATTCCAAAGCATTCCAAGCTTCACCTCTGCTTGACCATCAATCAACAGGCATCTTTTTGTCTTAACAACAGCAAATGACTGAAGTGCAGTACTTGTCTTTATGTGCACTTTCTCTTGTTAGATGTGATTGAAAACACTAATTCAGCTGATCAGCAGAGTGGCTTTCTCTGACAAGTGGTCTCACTGCAGACCTTAGGCTGCAGATAAAAGGTAGACTAACAATACAGACATGAAGAATATTAATTCTAGGTTGGGTGCCATTTGAATGCTTTAATTACAAAATCATGCATTGTTATGCTTTCCTTAGCAAGAGATTCTTGCAGGAGAACCACATAGTGAAAAGTATCTGCAAATGGACAAGCCAGTCACCAGTGTACAACCTTGAAATGTAATTGTTTAGAACAGTATCACTTTACAGCTGGTAAAGTGTACCTTATCTACCTTATTGCTGTTTTTCTGCATGCTTTTGTATGGTACAGCACAAGGACACTGCAGATTTAAACGATACAGCTTGATAACATCTTGCTGTAATGCTACAGCTACATTCTTTGCATTGTGAAATTCCTTCAGTTGAGAGATGGACACATAGCAGTCACATAGCAGTCCCAACTCACAATGACATGTTGAAAATTGGCCAATATATTCTTTTGCCAAGTGGGCTTTACATCCTACGGTACAGAACACAAAATCAATTCTGAATGGATCAGCTTCTTAATCTTCCTATCAGAGGTAGCAAGGAGAATCTGACAGATTTGTGTTAGGCTGGGAGAAAACACAGAGTCCCCCTCAAACACGTGTCAGGGATATAACCACATTCCCTGGTTTCATATCAACCATTTAAATGATTATCTCTCTGTCCTTGTTGATTCGAATGAGAGATCTTCTCCTTTAGTAGACGTATTAGCTATAAAAATACTTAATGTCTAACTGAATTTAATGCATTTGAATGGGTTCAGAAGTTCTGCAAAAAAATATTGCACATAGGACATAAGATTCAAAGAGCAGCTACTTCTGACTCATAAATTCACAGATGTCCATGAGACTTAGGGTTTTTGTTGTTGGAGCATACTGAACTGCACTTGATCGTCGAACATTCAAACACAGTTTATTTTCAGGGTTTTCCTGTGAGGAGGCAGGGCCGCCATGCTTGTCTATCACTCACAGTCTTATCAAATAAAGCAGGACAGCGGCTCCAAGAAGAGCACAAGATTATCTGGGTGTTAAACTAAGAGGCATTACTCTGGTTCCTCCAGCTCCAGGCATTTAAGAGCATGGACCTCCTTACATAACAGGACGCCACTAGCCACAGAAGTCTATAGAGGATATCGGTTGGTACCATTACTAGTGTCCTTTCCCACTCAGTGAATTCACAAATTAATGAATTAATTGGTGTCTATTGGAAAGTGTCTGTGGCATTATATAATGGAAAGTTTCATAGTTGATTAGTTCCAAGCTAAAATACGCTGACAGTGAAATGACTGAATACTTATTCTTCCATATCACCAAGAGATGTTTCTTCAAGATGGGCCAGTTCTATACATGGATTCAAAACGAAAACAGAAAGCATCTAACTCGAGTGACGCAATGTGTTTCAGCTCTGAAGTGTGTGTGCCAGCTGTGTACCAACCACACCTGTGAGACGGGTGCGGACGGGGCCTGCTGGAACTCTGTGATGCTGATCGATGGGAAGGAGGAGACGGTGAAGTCCTGCCTGTCGCCCTCCGAGATGAAGGGCCAGGTCTTCTGCTACAGCTCCCGCAACGTCTCCAAGAGGAACTGCTGCTTCACCGACTTCTGCAACAACGAGACTCTGCACCTATATCCAGGTACCTTCGGCAACAATGTCAAAACATGTTATTTTAATGCCAGAAAGACTAAACAATTGGTGCTTTTGTGAACTGGTGTTAGTTTGTAACCATCGTTGGCTTTGGTTTTAATTTGAAGTTGAACATTTTCCTGCTAAATTCAGACATCAACACAATTCAACTTCAACATTGTTATGATCTGTTTAAAATGATTAAGTAGGAAAATAAAAGAGAAAGGAAACAGGTATGAAATGGAGGAAAGGTGCATCCATTAAAACCCTCCGTTGAACCCGTACAGCTCAGTACTTATTCAGACTGTAACGCAGTAGACAGAAACACCAGCCCAATCTGTGTGGGATTTCCCACTCGTTCTAGACCGTGGCCCTGGCCAGACGAGGTGGATGCTGATCCTACTAGATCCTGTGACATAATAAAGCTGGCGGAGGTTATGGGACGCCGGTCAGTGATTCCCCCTCCCCCTCCGCCTCCCGCTCCCCCCCTCCCCTCGATTTATAAATACTTTGTCAGGCATGTAGTCCTGGTGCAAGTGAAAAGCCTCTCATAGGTCTGCTGGGTAGAAGTTGGCCTTAAAGCGGAAGGGCTCTTAACACTTAATGGATATCACTGGGAGGTCATGCTCACACCCATTCAGTGTTATACTGTATGTAACTGGTTGTGCTGGTTGGAGCTTCAGTGAAATCAGTGTGTGTGTTTTGATGATATCTTGGGTTGGTTTTGATGTCTTTTGGTGATGTCAGGTGATGTTTGTTACACTGCCCTTTCTAGGAATTTATGGTTAAACTTATAGTATAATATGTTCTTCTGTTCATATCTAACAATTCTCATTATAGTTTATGGCAGTTCAAATAGATCTATGTATAAGAGATCGCTCATAAAGGATGTGAATTAAATTTGTATTCTGCAACTGTTTCATTTTCACATGTATTGCAATACTCTATTTAATACAATATTGAGCTATCTAGGATGCAAGACAAATTTCAGCCCCAACTCGTAACTGCAGTGTAGCACCTCCTACTGAAACACTGTCAACCAACACCTGGCTTTGTTTACATTTTGAAGTTAGTGGATTGAAGACATTTTGACTGAATGGCTGACTGAAATCTTGACAGAACAGACTGAAAGTATGTCACAGCTAAATATGAGTCTTAAACACTGTGTATGATCTTGCAAAAAACATTTATTTACATTAGCTTACATTTATTTTGATATTTGCAAACGCTGAAGTAAAAGAAGCTTGTGTTTTGGGTTATGATTGGTTCTGAAACACATACTTGGTCCATTCATTGTAATTAAATTACATCTATTGAATGTGTTGTTATGAACAACATTAGTAGATTTGGCTATACAAACCATCATACAGTAGCAGCAAGTCAACATCTGCCCTCTCCCAGAATAACTCAGTATCCTTGAATAGACTGGAAAAATCCAGTACCCCTTTTAACCCATGAATGACATTCGATCTTTGCAGTAGGGATATTATGTATATATATATATATATATATATATATATATATATATATATATATAGTAGTTAGGGCACATTTTGACATAAAACCTGTATAGTAAATACACTTGGCTTTAACTAGCATAAACCTGAGTAGTTGTGTTAATTTTTAGTTTTTAATCATTGGTAGACTGAACTTTTCATTCATGTAATCATGTTGTGAATGGGGATATTTATACGTCTGTTGCTGTGCTGGGTGATACTGAGCTTGAATCTATTTCTATCTATTTTTTGAGGAGAGCTACCGCTTAGACACCATCTTTTGTTCATCATTACCTCTTTCCAGGGCCAGATTGACTGTTTCCCTGGTTACCATATTGATTGTATGGACTAAAGCACAGATATACAAGTGTTTCTGAATTGCCAGTACCACTGATGAATGGGCATGGTTATCACTGCGAACATACTCATCTAAAAAGCACTTACCTTAGATGGCACTGTTACTACAGAGTGGGATGTCTGAGAGTCAAGAGTTGTTGATGGCATAAACTGTAGAGGTGATGGATTAAAAGTGTGAGGATGTGCTGTGGACTGTTGATGTAACTGGTAGGGATATCGCCCCGAAGCTGTGATGGTGTGGTCTGTTAACATAGACACCAGAATCAATCTGTTCCAGCTCCGCTAAAAATCAGCACTGGAGCTCATTCAGTGTGCTAATTATTTTTTATAAAGACTTTGTGGTGCCCTTGCTAACACTTCTCTAATAGTTTGAATAATAGGATGCAGAAAATCTTGTTGACTTAAGAAGAGCATGTCCTTTGGATATTTTTGGGGAATAGAAAAGACCCCAAAAATCCACATACATACATAATGTTAATAAATTATGTTAAGAAAAAGAAAACATCTATAGTTATAGTGCAGTTAGAGGTACAGTGCTGATTTTGTGTAGTATGTTCTCCTTCTACACCCTGTTATCAGACTCCAGACAGTCTTCTGATTTTAACATCTCAACACTTTAACTTTTATTTCCATAAATGCATTCAGCTGTAAGAAGTTGTCGTGTCATATCACCAGACAGATCACTGACAAAAAGGCAATTCATCACAATTCTAATTAGAAACATTTTTGAATATGTCAAAAAATGATGAATGACTCGCTTCCATGCCGGACCCATGCTAGTTTAGCCACCCTGCAGCCAAAAACATTTTGGGAAGTGGTTCTATCCTGAGTGAAACTAACCGATCCGCATGCTGAAAAACCATTGCAGTATTTCATGACTGTCCTGCCATTGGGTCAGAGGAGAGTAAAGGCTTCACTCTTGTTTTGCACCACATCTGCTTTGCTCTAGTTGGACGTGTGCTAGAATAAGCTTTTAGGGAAAAGGCTAAAGATGTCTTAGGAAATAGCTGACTGTGGTTTAGTTCATATCTCTTCACACTTTTGGCCATCTGCAGATGTTGCAATGTCTAAAACCGTCTTGATTAGGACATTTCGTTCGTTCAGGGATTTGAGAAGATCAAAAGGTTAAAAAAAACATGAAATCACTTTTTTGCACTAAAATGTTATTGTTGATACTATTGAAACAGATTGATTTATCAAATTTCTATAGGCAATGATATTACTGTGTTCACTATGCCTTATTCTGTCTGCATGTCTGGAAATGCCATACTGACATAATGCTGTACAGTCGCCCACAAACAGCCCCTGGTATTTTTGTTTGTGTCCAGGTCTCCTCTATCCACCCACAGAGAGAATCAAGGACAGAGGTGGAAATGTCAGAGCTCATTGTTTTTCCAAAACCGTTATTATCAAGTCTCACAGTGCACCTGTGTGTGGTCAGTGCATGTCAGCTCTTTTAAAAGGCAGATACATATATATTCTTAAAAAAACAAAGGCTGTAGGGAAAACAAACTACAATTTATTGGCAGTAGAAATTATGCTTCTGTATCTTTCTTATCGATTTTGATTGCGACTCTGACTGCCTAATGACATTCATGGGCAGTGATGAAAATTTCTGGCGTCTTAAAGGCAAATCGAATTTCCCAATTTGCTGTTTAATGGCAGACATAACTTTGCATCTGCCAAATTCACAATTTTCATCTCCCTAAATCTTGCAGATTGTAGACTAGCTGAGGTCTTGGTTTTGCTGAGCGTGTGTTAAGATTTATTCTGCTTTCCATCTGGCAAGTCTGCCTGCCTGTTTCAGCAGTAGTCGTATAGTTAGCACAAATGGGGGATGATTTCTACTTGGAAAAGAAAATCTCAGAATGTTAGCATTGATTTGTTGCTTAGCAATAACCAATCATCTGTTGTCTGAGTGCTGGGTCACAGGTAAACTAGTACCAGTGCACAAGAATAATGATAATGGCATAATTGGCATTGACCACTAGAGGGTGCAGCAATCATAGGGAGTGCAGTTACAGTGAAAGATGCATCTACAATAGCACGGTCTTTCTCATTCGACTGATCTCTTGTCATAAGAATGAACATTTTGTGAAATCACAAGGTGCTAATAATGCTTGCTTTGGTGGGTTGGCATTGTGTTTTTTGCTTTTTTCCTGTCAGTAAGTTGTGTGTGTGTGTGTGTGTTGTTACAGAGAGGCCTTTGGAGGAGCCAGGCTGGGGCAGACTGGAGCTCACTGTGGTGATCCTGGTGCCGTCCTGCCTGCTATGTGTGGGCATCCTGCTGGGGGTGTTTGCTGTGCAGGGCCAGCGCTGTGCCTATGGCAGAGCCCACAAGCAGGACGCAGAGGAGCCTCTGGACGACCAGATGCTTATGTCACCTGACAAATGTCTCAAAGATCTGATCTATGACATGAGTACCTCGGGGTCTGGCTCAGGTAAGACAAACATCGCTAGACATCTTAACTCATATGACACACGCCAGGCCGTGATCATTTGCTACTTGGTTTTACCCTGGGTTGAATTTCACAAGACTGTCACATGAGGGTAGCAAGTATCATGGAATGATTTCATATGAAGATCAGTTTCTGTTTCAGTTAAATTATTATAGTATGGAAAGCAGCATTCTTTTAACATGAATTGCTACAGGAAAGAACAACATATTCTCTATTTCAGAGTAGCTCAGTAAGCGTTGAAGAATCCTTTGCTTCTCATAGTCAGGTCAGTGGTATCATTTGTTTTGTCTCTTGCAGGGCTGCCGCTGCTGGTCCAGCGAACCATAGCGCGGACCATCGTCCTGCAGGAGACCATTGGGAAGGGTCGATTCGGGGAGGTGTGGCGGGGCAAATGGCGAGGAGAGGATGTGGCAGTGAAGATCTTCTCCTCCAGAGACGAGAGGTCCTGGTTCCGCGAGGCTGAGATTTATCAGACCATCATGCTTAGGCATGAGAACATCTTGGGCTTCATTGCTGCTGACAACAAAGGTAGGCCTACTACTACTGAAAGACATGCGATAAATAATATGATCTCTATTGTAATATCTTGATGGAGACAAACTAATCACACTATTTGCTGTGTGCTGCAGACAACGGCTCGTGGACTCAGCTGTGGCTGGTGTCAGAGTACCACGAGCACGGCTCCCTGTTCGACTACCTGAACAGGTACACTGTCTCTGTGGAAGGCATGATCGTCCTGGCTTCGTCCATAGCCAGCGGCCTGGCACACCTCCACATGGAAATCATTGGCACTCAGGGTAAGACTGTGCTGGTGAATGAAACATATGAATTCTAGGGCACTGACCTTGTATTGGGGGATTCAGAGGATTACGCTACTTATGTGTGCAGTAAAACTATTGTACACAAAAACCTCATTAGGCATAGTGGCAGAATTTTCTTAATCCAGATCCCTATACTAATGGTCAGCTTATATATCCTGAAAGCAGGGTCAAATTTATGGAGTAAGTGAGTGCATGTACCCTCTGCAAGTATGTGTCTGTCTTCAGAATTAAACTGTTATTCCGTATAAATTAAATCTCATAGACGGCTGTGATATTATTATTATGATTAGAGGTTGTTACACAGCATACTGCAATAGCTAACACATTGGTGCAGATATTTTTGACTTATTTATCCTGTAAATGTTGTTGAGCCTCATATTACTACAAATGCACTTTCATCCATTACTGAAAGATCAAAAACATTTGCTTATGAAGCAACTGTGTTACTATAAAGCAGGTTTTTTGGGGTCTATAACATGAGTTTGAACTGCTTGGTTTTAGGGAAGCCTGCCATTGCCCACAGAGACATCAAGTCTAAAAATGTCCTGGTGAAGAGGAATGGCACAGCGGTCATCGCAGATTTGGGTCTGGCTGTGAAACACAACTCCAACACCAACACCATAGACATACCGTCCAACCACAGAGTGGGAACCAAGAGGTAGAATGACACTGCAGTGAAATACATAAATAGCACATAAGTAGTAGGCTACATTTGTTAATGATAGAGCATTCACTCTCAATTATTTGTTAATGCTTTGGATAGGGCAGCCTTCTCATGCCAAAACTTTCAGTAATTGAATTTCAGTGAAAATCCACCTGAACCTGGTGCGCTGCATTAGATGTGCTAGATTATCCATGGAGTAATTATGCATGTTAATCAGCCTCTCTGACTGAATTACTCTGAAAGAGAACATGCTAAAAATGATTTGGCCAATATTAAGAGCTTGGAGCAGTTTCAAAAACCACAGATGAACAGACTGTTTGAGAGTCACCCAGCTTCTTTTGCACTGTTTTGTTTATGGAACCCATCACCCAGAACACAGGTTTCCACTTTCACGTGCCCCCTCACTCCCAGTGGCTATTCCTAGAACAGCAAACTGTGTTTGTTAACAGAGCGATGGAACTGTGCCAGTTACAAAGGCCAGGATGTGTACATTGGCTGGACAAAAACAAACTCACGGGTGACTGGTGAGGGTGAAGGACGCATGAAGTCATCCCAAGAAATCATTATACTAAAACACCTGCGAACCTGTGCAATCAGTTAAGCCTGCCTATTATAATATGCTGCCTCCTCAAATAGTCTCAAACCTAAAGTGAAAAAATACTTAAGTTATTTAGCATGGTAAAGCAAGCATATATAGCATATACATATATTCATATATACTGTATGTATGTATAAACATGAACCTGCTTACTTACTTACAAATTTACAATATATATCTATTAATGTATATTGTAAAAAAATATTTATTTTATTATACAGTGGCACAAGTAAGCAGGTTCATGTTTTAAGGCAAATGTCAAAAGGCCCTCCCTTCAGAAATTAATAACTGGAAATGAAGCTCTCTCGCAAGGTGAAGTGGCATCAAAACTATCAATAAAAGCAATAACAAATCAGTAATATAATGGATTAGTCTATTGGAGCTTGAAAGGCTTGTGCAGAATGACAGATCTGAATGGGAATTAAATTGTTATGAATTTGGTGGATTCCCACAATGCTGAATAGATTTAGGTGTCAACAGAAACAAAATAGTAATAACTGAAATTAATTCATATTTAATAATTGATAACAATTCATATTGAGGCAATTGCTTGCTTGATGGTTTTAAATTTTGTGTTGCAAAATTGTCCGAATGTCCGAAGAAAATTAGGAAGTGCCTAAGAAACGTCTTAATTGCAATTCCTCAATATTTTCTTAAGACCTTGCCAATTTCTTATTTTTGTCTTAGTCGTTGGACAGAAGATTTGCCAGATGAATGATGGCTTGTCTGAGGGGTCAAGATTGTTTTAGCATTATGTGATTAGAAAGGGCAAGAGGATCCATCCTCTCCCTTATCGGCCTTTGTGGATGTTCCTCTGTATTCATAACCTGCAGTACTTCCATCTGATGAACAATAAGAAAGAAAAAGTCCCTGCTAAACTACTCTAATGTATCTTAAACATGAAAAAAGTGTCTATATAAACCAAATTTTAACTTTTTATCTAAAATATAGTTAAAAGCTTTAGGATTAAAACTTTAAATCAATGCCTCTGCTAAAATAAATTATTTTTAATAATACATTTTGAGACTTACGTTGAGACTTACGAAAAGTATGAGGTTATCTCAAAGTTAAGAAAAAATATAAGAACAAATCGCCAACTATGAGTACATCTTCAGTTAGGGTTAGGAAATAATCTATGAGTGAGGTAAAATTATAAGTGAGATGAAGTAAATATTCCAAGAAGTGAACACATTGCTATTTTCCTTTCATTAGGCCTTAATGATTTTGTCCTCTGCAGGTACATGGCCCCAGAAATCCTGGATGAAAAAATTAACATGAGCAGCTTTGAGTCATTCAAGCGGGCGGATATCTACTCCCTGGGCCTGGTGTTCTGGGAACTGGCCCGGAGATGCTCCGTCAGGGGTACCTTAACACACACACACATACACACACACACACACACACACACACACACACACACACACACACACACGCTCATACTCGCTGATTCAATATTTAAATTAATTAATGCAACAGTCATTAGCAAAGCCACATTACAGCACTAATAGTGAAACTGTAATAATCCCAATAACGCAACCGATCATCACTTTATATGTCATGTCAGTTTGTCCCTCGCACACACTTATTCAAGGTTGTTTATATCCTTACTGTTTCTCAGTACACATACTCACTCTTGTGCGTCACGGAGCTAATGAAGAAAACCACCTTTAGTCACGGGGGGGATAACTGAAATCTGTTTACTTGTTGTTTTGACAGGACTTCATGAAGATTTCCAGCTGCCTTATTATGACCTGGTGCCTTCAGATCCGTCCATCGAGGACATGAGAAAGGTGGTGTGTGACCAGAAACTGAGACCCAACATTCCTAACCAGTGGCAGAGCTGTGAGGTGAGACGGCAGTGTCAGTGTCAGTGTAGGCGGTTATGAAATCTCTTACTGTATAATGATAGCCCAACTCATGAGTAGAGTGTATGTGTATGACATACTGTAATAGATTTAACATACTGCATGTTTAAGTTATGCAACATATATAGAGACATTTCATTCCTTTTGAGCAATGCCCAATGGGAGATATAAAGTATATTTCTGGGTTACTAACTGAAGCTCGTCGGGAAAGTTGTTGTACACAAGAAGCTGATGTATACGCTTATTGTCTCTTGTCTAAATTAAGTGACTTTTTGCCTTTTATCTAAATCAGTGGTTCTCAACGTGGGGTCTGGGGACCACCAGGGGTCCTTGAGGGGGTTCCAGGGGGTCCAGCAAATTGATGAATTCTTAAACTTCACCATTATTTCATTTACAAGTTAACACAATTAGAGAATGTAGAAGAATTCTGATTTTGATCATAGTTTCACTGTTATCTCTCTACCTACAATACAGATAGTCATGGAATTCTGGACAAAATCATATCTAACAATAAAAATATTCTCAGATTTGGGTCAGAGAGACAAAATCTCATCAAATGGGGGTCTGTGGCTCTAATGTGGACTAAATGAGGGGTCCTTGATATGAAGAAGGTTGAGAATAACTGATCTAAATGATACTATCTCCTTGTTGACTCTCCAGGCTCTGCGTGTGATGGGCAAACTGATGAGAGAGTGCTGGTACGCCAACCCTGCTGCTCGACTCACTGCGCTGCGGGTCAAGAAAACTGTGTCTCAGGTGACAGTCATCAAGGACGTCAAAGATTAGCAAGATTTGCTCCCTGGCAGATCAGCACTAGTGCTGGCGCTGGTGCCAACAGACTGACTGAGAGTTGCTGGAAGCAAAGCGTCCTCTCTCGCTGCCTGAGGCTGCCCCCCTCAGGACAGGACCACACTGTACACCCTCAGTGAGCATGATCAGGTTGTTGTTGGTGCCAAAGGATTGCAGGATGTGCAATCCTTGCCTCATATATTTGAACCGAACTGCCCGTGTTAAGTACAGCTGAACTTTTGACCGGAAGAGCCATGAAGAAGAATACTATGTACAAAGTATATACAGATTGTTTTGCTACCTCAGACATGTAAGTGCCCAAAGCTTGAAGTTGCACATCGAGATGTTTTTGTGCCATATCTTGTAGCATGTAGTGCTAGGTAGCTAACCGACTGTCACAAAGGATAAAGACGCCCTTACTGCTCTAACTAGTTACAGACTGTCCAGAATGATCCTTACTTTAAAGTTTACACACTCCCGTACTATTTTGGACTAACTTTTTGTGGTACAAAAGCCCTATGGAACGTTTACTCCACATTCACCTGGAATACAGCCTCCCATTTTCCAAGTGGAAAAGATCCCTTTGCTGAATACATCTAAATGGTTTTTACTGTGATCTCATCCCACTTATTGATTTTTCTTTATGTAATGAGAAGCACAGCTATGAGCATGATTAGTTCCTACTATAGGTTACATATTGCAGATTTAAAGCCTTCAGTCAATTAAATGAGCACCTTTTTCACTGACCATTGAATGCTAATGTGGTGACACACAGCAGTTTATTTATGAACTTACAAATATATATGTTAATATGTTTTGCATATTTCTGCATACTCTTGATATTTATTCACACTGGAAGCATGTTATTGATTGAAATTCTGAAATCCATACTACCCCATGCACAAGTCAAAACTACAAATGACCAACTAATTTAATCTAGATAACATAAACATTGGCTAAAGGTGCTGTTTGTGATTGAATATAGCACAATCATGATATTATTTTGATTGTGTACATTGGTATTAGTAGTAAATCAGTATAACTGTTTTCTTGAATGTCTTTCAAGAGGAATTTCATGAGGAGTGCACAGTCTCTAGTGTGAGCAGAGATGGGTGCACATACAGTATGATCACTAATACCATTGTAAGACGTGGCTTGTAAAGCCTTGTCATAACAGGCTTAGGAAAAGGGGACACCAGTAAATCTGTGCACCAACGCGTTTGTATGCACCCACGTGTGTGCAAGCGTGCCTGTGTGTGTATGTGCATGGATGTGTGTGTGTGTGTGTGTTCATTTCATATCATGTGAAGTGATCCTGTATTTAAAGATCTGGTTTTGAGTTATCGTTATTGTTTTTGAAATGGGTGCTGTAGAGAAAACCTTTCCATGATTCACATCCACCATGGCTTTTAATTTATGCTTAGTTTTACATTTTCAGTTGCTGTTTACTTTTTGTTTTTGTTAAAGCAAGTAAGTCACTTCCATAGCCTACTACATTAATTGTGTTGATGCATATACATAACCATTCTCTTATTATGACAGAGTGAGGATTACTGGACAATATGCACAAAGTCAAGCAGTGTTGCATGTTGAAAATAAGCCAACATAGGCTACTGTTAACTGGGCAAATATCAGGATCTTACAGTTGTATCATTTAGTTAATGTTCATGTTCCAATGATGTTTTTGTGTCAGAGAAATTATTGGTTCACTTCATATATGGAATTATTTTACACTGTTACAAAGAGTAAAACTAGGAAATATTGAAAATGCAGTATTGTGGCATCTAGCTCTGCCTATGTTCATTTAACATATAGGTTTATGTTATTTGTCTGGAGTTGGGCCTATGCCAGAGCCAAGCTTATGTTGTGTCATGTACTTTATCTGTTTGTTCAAGAAACAGGTGGCAGGTGACACAGGGAAGTGTACAAGTGGAAATGTCTAGTTGTTTATCTTACAAAAAAGACTTATCAGTCATTCCAAAGAGAGGTGATCACCATGTGCAATTTCTTACTGGGGACTTTTTTTATATTGTGTATGACACAGCTGAAAATTCTCCCATTAGTAATGTGATATTACTTTAATAAAATAAGATCTACATAGGATTTTTAAAAAATCCTCCAATTGATTCGATTCATACTTTTGGGTGATGTGTAACTGTTTTTGTGTTGTTAGCTCAGATGTGGCTCTCTTATCACATGCCATAGTATTGTATCTCTGCACTATTTATTGTATATAGAAATATGTGATATCAGTCGGTCAATAAACTATTTTTCATGAACGTACTGTTTTTATGTATTTATTTTTTTACATGAAAAAGTGACCTATTTTTTATTGTAAAATGTCCCACAGATACATTATGAAAGTGATTATGATAACAATATTTATCATGCAGACGGTGCACATTAACTTCTGCACGTAAGACAGGATTCCCCAGTGCTACTTACCTGAAACAACTCATTTCATCGTCATCATTTACCTATCCTCTGATATGACTCATCGCTGCTCTCTGTTCTACTGCTGCATTTGTATTGCTTATAATGTGGTTGTGTCCGTTAGACAGAGGAAATAAAGCTATACCGCCGAGGCCATCATTACTACACAGATGAGTCATGGCCTTAAGAATGTGCTGCGACTCGCTTTAACGGATTGGGAGATCATATCGTGTCAGTTACAGGAGGTTTATGGGACACATATGAAAAACTTTCCCATAGGGGTGACACTGAGGAAACCATCTGATTGCCTAGAACTAACATAATTTTTACAGAGAAAAACCAGTGTTGCATTGCCAGTATTGTCAGTGTTGCTGAGTGTTGTAGTACAAAGGGACAGTTGCATCAGATCCTGTGTAATGGTAGCCACTTAAAACTTAAAGCAGATTGACATTGTGTTTAAGCAAATTTGTCACACATTATATTACAGAAGCATAACACTGTCTTAGTGTGTGGAAAGTGAATCTGAGGCTATTCTGTTGTCTACTTCATCAAGCAGCAGGAGAGCACATGGACTGCTACCACTGAAAAATACAAAGCTTACTTTACATATTACACTAGTCCATACCCGGGGATGCGCGCGCCACAACTCCGCGCAGACTTGCCAAAAATGGCCATAAACAGCGTAAATTTGGGAAAATGGAAAAATCAGCTTCATCAGTCCCTGCCTATGCCAATGCTCAATGCCCATGTGCAGTTTCAGATTGATTGGCCAACCTGCATACATACTTTTATATAACTATAAAATATGGATGGAGAAATGTACAATAATCTGCGTTTATTGATAAAAATGCAGAAATCCAGGGGCTTGACACTCTTAGTCTGCTTACATTTGCAATGTCCTGGTGGAATGGGATATCTGCGTTCCAGACAGTCCCGTGGTAGCTTGGCCACTGGTGCTGCTAGGGGTCACACACGTTCAGTGGGGCAGAGGGGATTGTTGTGAGGCAATCTGCTGTCAACTGGGTTAACATAGCTTTAAGTGGGGTGGCCAATTATTCTGATGTCCTGGTCACAGATGTAAATAAATGTAAAGAGGCGCCTTTCTCAGATAAGGTCAGTTTAGCAATCTTATGTGCATTGTGAAAGATGATATTCCTTTTTTTCTACAGATAAAACAGCATACCATTTGAAGGCATGGGTGTGGAAGGTTACGCTTTTGTGGCCTGTGGTTGAGTTTTCTTTAACTCATCAGCCATGTGTTTTTGTCTCGCCGACTGCTGGCCTGTGTGTGTGATTTCCCTTTTGATCCAACCATGTCTGATGCCTTCGGCCCAATGACCCATGCTGTCTGTTTGGAGAGCGTGTTACTGGCCCCGAGCTAAATCAGCCTTTTGTCTGTCCTCATAAGATGAGTCTCTCTGCTTGGCAGAACAGAGGGCTCAGGCTCAGGTTGAGGCCGAGCCCATTGAGAAACTGAGAGTAGAGAGGCTGGAAGCAGGTGCTGGTGGAGGCGTGGACCACAGAGGTGGCAGTTTCTCATGCATTGCTGATTTCTGACAGACCATAAATCGAATTGCAAAGACTGCAAGAAGAAAAGGGACTGTTTGAAGGGGAGTGGAAAAGGCTTAAGCAGATTCCTGTCCTATTCACAGCAGCAGACTAGCTATTCTCAAGAAAGAGAAGGAGAAAAAAAAGATAAAAGGAGTGAACAAGAAAAGGAGGTACGTGAGTCTATGATCTGCAGATGCAGGTCCACCACAACCATCACATGATGTGAATTTCCGCTTTGCTTTTAGCTGCACAGCAGGGCAGGGCCACACAGTCCACGAAGAGCTACTGTAGCAGGACATGATGGTGCTTTGAGGAGGACTCTACCATGCAGTCCACCATGAATTTCAATGGACTTCATTGCCAGGGCAGCCAGGAGAATTACATTCTGGACAATTCTCTGAGGAAGAAAAGTACTCTTTGGTACCGACGTTCGATGAAGGGACATAATGACAGACTCCGCCAGAATACAGGAACTCTGCCTAGAGGATGGAAACAGGTGAGACAATAACCCAAGTGTAATATATATCGTAAACACTCAAACTTCTGTATTTCAAATCAAGTGACGCGCATCAAATTAAAGTTGGCCTTTTTGTTATACTTGTGAATTTGTAACACATAGTTATAAAACAAATTTCTCACACATGGATACTGAGAAGCAATTCACCGATTTACACTGACTGTGTAACCGCAATACAGCAGCACCTTGCAACAGGAATAAAGCCTTTTAACAATTTTAATCTTTGGAGTTATGTAACAGACTATAGGATCAGAATGTTCCCAACAAAAAAACAACACGCACTGATGCATTTCTGTAGTTGCCTGACAGGTATGAAACTAGAATGTGTTATTGTAGTACTGTTGTGAAGAGGAACTTTGCATTTCTCCTTTTGCAGACCAAACCAACTTGCTCCAACTCACTGGTTGATTACTCCGACCCTCAGAGGTAAATATTTGATTTGATATTTGATATTTGACTTGCTGTTCAACATGCAGTAGTTCTATAGTTCAACAAATAAATAGTCTTACTATTGTGCAATTAAGTGCAAGACTACTTTGGCATGATAACTGCATTTTTCTTTTTGCACAGGACCAGTATTGTATTGGAGAAGCAAGACAATGAAACTTTTGGATTTGAAATTCAGGTAAGGCACATCAAATTTTATAAACACATGGATCTTTGTCATGCTATTTCATCTCTAATTCTGCAATAATGTACATAATATTGTCCATAGTACAATTTGGTTTATGCTTATGAAAGTAAACTTTCTTCGTGGAAATATTACTGTTTTGGCTGGTCTTGTGACAACGGTGTCTCCTGTTGCAGACCTATGGCCTGCAGCTGAAGAACAGCTCTGCAGTGGAGATGTGTACGTTTGTGTGCAGAGTGCAGGAGGACAGCGCTGCTGAGAGTGCAGGCCTAACCACAGGTGAACCTCCCACATACATACTAGCCAGAGGACCTCATTTTACCTTTCTGTCACACATAGGCCAACAGATACATCACTTGCACGCACACACACATGCACGCATGCACGCACGCACACACACACACACACACACACACACACACACACACAAATGCAATGCAGTGCAACTCATTCCTTCCTTTCTGTTTTTGCTCCCTCTTTAATCTTAGGTGATGTTATCGTCACCATCAACGGGGCGAGCATTGAAGGATCGTCTCATCAGCACATAGTTGACCTGATTCGAGAATCCACCAACTTACTGAAGTGAGTAACAGCAATGATAACTATCATGCTGATACATGCACCATAGAAGATAGATCCACTCCATGGAAACTTTACTACAACTGTGTTTTACAGCGTAATGCACTGTAATGCATAGTATTTTCTGTTCGGTGTAGGTCAGTACAAATGTTCTTTTATCTGTGTGCGATTCCAGGATGGAGACCGTATGTGGGACTATTGTGAAGCGGATTGAGCTGGAGAAGAAGATGAGCTTGCTAAAGGTGTGTCTCTTTTGCACTGCTCTAGTTTGTTGTTGACATAGCTCTGTGGTTGTATAAAGCAGCCTACAAACAGTTGCTATGAAACCACATGAACCCCAAGGTAGAAATGAAAGAGCAAAATTAGCACACAGTGGGTAATCACTGGTTGACCTGCTACACCATCATGTGCAATAGGCTATACTCAGCCATTCCATAACTAATCCTATACAAAGTAGGACATGGGAACACTCATACTATTGTGCACTCTCATATTGAGATATTGACTAGACTAGACTAGACTACACTAGACTAAACTAAGATTGATTTACTGTAAGTATAACCCAAATGTTTATTTTTTTTTGCCCATACAGCAAACACTACGAGAGAAATGGGTGGAGTTGCAAGCGCTCACATTACAAGAAAAATGTCTTATGCGAGGTGAGAGGTTTTGCCCAGCTGTCAAACCACAGCACTTCCTTTCTCACAGCCATTGTCATCTTTCTTTAGCCAGAATGTTTCTAATGTGAATTGAAGTGTGAACTCCAAAGTACATGAAGAAGTTCCCCAGAGAGATGAACTGAGAAACTGTTGACACATTTCCTGTCACTGGGATGAAGCGCCTCACAGATCTGAATGACGTTAATGCTATAGCTTGACGTCAGCTGCATCTTTTACAGTTAAAATGAATTCAGATGGCCACAGTTCGATAGCCACTGTGATTATCCAACCTATTTTACAATAAACCACATGCTGCATCTAAGACTGACTCCTTTCTCATGTTTTCAGGTAACTTGAACGACAGCAGCCTCCACCTCTCCCAAGACTCTCTGGCGTTCCTCGACTCCCCCACAGGCCGGTGTGGTCAGCGTATTTCTAGTGACAGCAGCTACAGGAGCGTGATGACTGAGGACAGTGACCAGGCCAGTGTGTTTGGTGACCTGAGCTCTCCCAGCCCCTGCAGCGCAGCCAGCACCACAGACGACAGCTGCTTCTTCTCCAGAGATTTCCCACCACAGGAGGGCTCCAGCAGGACGTCGTCTGGTCCCGGCCATCATCGCATCCTCAGCCGCACCAGCAGCTCCAGTTTGGCCGGCAGCAGCAGCTCCCTCTCCCCTACCTGGGAGGAAACCAGGGCCTCTTCCCTGTTTGGTACCCTCCCCAGGAAAAGCAGGCGAGGCAGTGTCCGCAAACACATTCTCAAGTTACTTCCCGGACTCTACCGATCAGTTGAAGAAGAAGAGTTGGGACCAAACACCCAGGCTGCAGCTCCACTGGCAGCTCAGCCTTCTTTGACAGCAATGAACTACTGAGTCAGTTAGTGTCCAACAGCTCTGGTCTCAACTTGATACTGCTGAGGGTTAACAAGGTCACTTGTGCTCAGAAGTAGTTTGTTGGCAACAAAAAGGAAAAAATGAACACAATGAAGTGTTTTCTCACACTTTAAAGACACAGTGTAATTTATTATGAGTTCCTTCAGGGGAACACAGACAAGACAGACATTTTGGCATAAGGCCATTGTCAATGTCAGAGTTTACCCAAGGGTCCTGAGGTTTGAAGGTGCGCTTGGCTCGCTACATGGCTCAGAGTCTCATGGTGGCCAAAAAAGCATTATCAAAATGAAAAATATTTTTCCTTTGAACATGCCTTTCAGTGAGTGTATGCATAACAGACTGTGGTGAATGATGGATGCATTTATGTAGCCTATTACTTTAAATAAAAGAACTGAAAGTTTTTGCTTTGCCATAATCACAATGAGTAATCAGCATTAATCATCGTAATTGTAAGAACTACAGTACTTAGGATTCAGATGCTGTGTTCATATAGCATCTTGAAGGTGAATGTGACCAGTGTGAACCAATATGTGAGGACGTGACACTTCAATGTTCCAGTCAGTCAGTTAATTCAGGTTAACAACTGAGCAGCGTCTCTGTCACGTTCAAAGCGGGAGCTTGAAACCGTAGCTCTCCACCACATAGATGGCTGCTCAGCTCAAAACAGGATGTGGGTGAGAGAGGTGCTACCATGTTAACTATTTTCATTTCCAAAATCATTTTCAGGTTATATACAACCTAGTTTCAGTGTTTAGAAACATACTGTGGTGCAGAACAGTTTCCTGTATGTCATTAATGCGTTAAAAGTTGTATGTTTTACTTTCAGTGTTGAAAGGATGCAGTTAAACGTTTTAGAGATTGCTTTTGACTTTGGCTTTATCTTTTGCAATTTGCTGGATGTTGCTGATAAGACCATTACATCAAAATTCTCTGTATACAAGAGACGTGATTTTGTACATAAATAAAAATGAATATGATTGAATTGGTTAGTTTTATAAACTCTGTTTTTCTTCAGATATTAAATTTTCAGCCTTTTTAACAGATGGTAATTCACACTGACACTGAATTCCAACAAGAAATGGGTAACTAAGCTAAGCTACAGGATGAGCTATATTGAAGATTTCTACTGATGATACAAAAATATTTAACATTTACAACACTTATTTTTCTCATGAAGAGAAACAAAGATTTTCCAGGAAACCAAACTCAGATAGCTGATAAAACTGAAGCCAAAAAATTCACAAGTAGCCTAGTTACAGGAAGGCTGATGTATTTCCTGTGACTCTCACCTCATTGACTCTCACTACGGTACCTCTTTACTGCTAACACTATCTCAAAGGGTGGGGGGGGGGGGGAGAGAGAGAGACAGAGAGAGAGAGAGAGAGAGAGAGAGAGAGAGAGAGAGAGAGAGAGACTTTTCTTTGAGATTCTGCAGCAACAGTGGTGGTTGGATATTATTTTGCTAACTCCACATTCTGATGAACTAATTAAGCAGCACAGTTTCCCATATTTCATGATTGTTAGTCACTGAAACAACTCTCACACATTATTTTGAAGCACTAAAACAGAAAAAGAATTAAAACGTTTATCACCTCTTCTTTCTGTGGCTATTTAATGAAAATAAAATAAAATGGGCCCATTTTAGATTTTAATGACCTCCTCGACGTCTTTTTCCAAAAAAGTTCCACGGAGCACCATACCACCTAAGAACCATTTTCTTAGTGTGTCCACCATATTGTAAGCTTTTCAAAATGTTACATCAGCAAATTCTGTGTGCCTTACTTAAAGGAATAGTTCACCCAAAAATGAAAATGTTGCACTAGCTAACTTGCTGTGTGTTATGTGGACATACAAACTTCAACAGTGTTTCAACTGACATGAGGGTGGGTAATGACAAAATTTTAGTTTTTGGGTGAACTATTCTTTTAAGACTTTAAGGTTTTTATGCACATAACGTGTTTAAATTAAGCTCAAGACATAACAGGGCTCAACCTTAGAACACGTGCAAAAAGAGTCCTGGTTCATTAGCTTACGTTGCGGTAAACCTATAGGAGAATGTTAATCTAGACCCATAATGTTACTGGAAGGAGGTGGTCACCCAGGAAAGATTAAAGAATCAGTACAATCACTCCATTTGTGAATGCCAAACTCACAAAGAGCCTTTGTTGGCCCCACAACAAAACCCCCGTTCTTCAGTGATTCAACACACACACGTCGCACATCGTACACTAGCACAAAAAGACAGCCTGCCCTTGCACCATTGATTAAAATGCTGGATGGTTTCTCTCTTCACTCTATGACAATGTAGGATAAGAATGAATATTTTGATTGCACACTTGGAATGGTCATCTGCAACAGCAAGCTGATGATGCACAGATGCTGGTTGACTTTGGATTCAGCCAAGGATCTGCAAAAAGCAACCGAGAACATCGGAGCAGTTTGAGTCTTTTCAACAGCATAGAAGAAAAACAGACAGAGATGGAGACTGAGAAGAGCATGGCTCCTCCAAGGGCCCTGGATGTAACTCTAGAGGAAGATGC
Source organism: Centroberyx gerrardi (assembly GCF_048128805.1). NCBI lineage: Eukaryota > Metazoa > Chordata > Actinopteri > Beryciformes > Berycidae > Centroberyx > Centroberyx gerrardi. The sequence continues at coordinate 14,265,613 of NC_136006.1, read as the reverse complement.
ACTGGCATCCCAGGTAGTGGAGATCATCAGTGGGATCACTCTGGGGGCCCTCCAGTCCCTCGAGGAGCCTGAGGAAATGGGTGCTTCCTCAATGGAGGAGGGAGATGACTCTGTGTTCTACACTGATGAGGACCAAGCTCTTCAGGACATGAGAGAAGCCGCATCTTGTGCTTTTGGTGCTAGAGAGTGCAGGGCTGGGAGTCTAGTCGGCAACGAGGCAGCTGAAGCGCCTATCCCACAGAAGAACGATGATACAGGAGCAGATCCCATCACTGACAAAGACGATTCACAGACGGAGAAGAAGGTAACTGAGACTGGGCAGGACGTTCAGACAGACCAAGAAGAGGAGCGCCAAGAGCTCCAGACCCCCAAAACAGGACCCATGAGAGAGTCCCAGTCAGATCCTGCAGATCCAGTCACAGAGCGCAATCTAACCCCAGAAGAGTCAATGAGCACCTGTGGAGAATCTCTTGAAGTAAACAGTTCACTCACAGAGCTACAAACACAGCCTGAGCAGAGTACATCATCAGGGAAAGGTAAGAGAGATTTAATTACACAGTGAAATTGGGTTCATTTCTTGCTGAATTAAGCAGTATTGACTTGAGAGAGGGCATTTTGTTTATCCAATACAAAACTGTTTTTTTTGTACTTGCACCCATGCACCAGGTGAGAAGGAAGATGTGGTGCTATCACCTCAGGAGCTGATAGAGGCACAGACACCAAAGACTGAACTCTTCTATGTATCTAAAGAGGGGAGAGACACCGAGCTGAATGGGGAGGCCGAGGCCCCAGAGCAGACGTCTAGTGATGAACTCCAGATATCTGGTGAGAGTCAGGATGAGCTGGACCAGGAGCCACAGCAGGACAACTCCCATGTTTCCACGGGGTCCCCTCAGGACTCCAGTCCAGGCTACTCCACTCTGCCTCTGCCAAAGAAGTCTGATCGCACTGCAAGCCACAAGAAATCCTTCAACCACCACATCTCCTCCAAATACAACACTGTTTCCTACCGCAAGATTCGCAGAGGCAACACCCGCCAGAAGATAGAGGAGTTTGAGTCCATGATAATTAATTTGTAAGAGGATGGTTTAAATGCCTGTTTCAGGGAGATGTGCTGCATAGCAAGCATCTGGACATAATCTATTCAACATAGGCATTGTAGGAAACTGGATTAATGATCATTTTGGTTGTGCATCTCTGTCATATGGTACACAATTTACACACTTAACTGTTACTAAAAAGTACTTGTAGACAGTACATGTTTACTGAAAAACTTTGATGTAACAGCTAAATTACACAAACCTTATGTATGTGGTTAGGGTTAGGGTTTAGAGGCCTGGATTAATTACACATCGACTTGTAATTGAAGCATAGGGCCTTCTATTCATATCGATTGCGTACTAACTGGGTGGACAGCAATCCCAGAAACCCATCTAATATCCTCAAGGTATTTTTTTCCATTTGATAGTTTTATAGCAGGAACCATGTTGTTATGTAAGGCAGGTATTTGAACAGCAGATTACATTATAAGAAGCTTGAGGCTTTATAATCCTACTAGCTAATATTATAACCAAGATTTTAGTTGGTATTTGACCCTCAGTGTCTTAGAGCCCCTGGATAGCAATCCTCTGCATAAGCAGTGTAACTATGAAGGTAAGTATCTTAAGGAACTATTTTAAGTGACTAATACCTAAACCTGTGCTTTTCATTGCAACTGCATTTTCAGATGTTTATGTATAATTCATTAAATTTAATGTTTATATTTCTGTCTTTCATTAAGTAAATGCACAATACTTACATATCCTGGTGGCTAGTGGATTAGAAGAAATGAATGTGTAATAAACTGACATATGGTACAAACTCCTTTATTTTAAGTGACCTTTATTTCCATTTTTGTTAGAAATTGCAATTCCATTGTTTTGTGGGTAAGAGTTTGATAATCAGTCAGAAAATGACTAAATCACAGCATAGATTTATTAGGCATCATGAACCAACACTTCCCTCTAGTGACAGAGACAGAAATCCACACCAAGAGACAATACACTCAACAAAACCTAAACCTACATAATGGAGCAATTAAAACCAGAAAAGTAGCCATTTCTCCCAAGTGTCATGAAACTTAACAGCATAAAGTAGATAACATCTAGAAAAGTAGATGTCTCATCATAAGATGTGATATGTATTACACTCATGAAAAAAAGCTTATGACACATTGCATGCATTTTAATTTTTACATCAAATTAATTACCAACAGTGAACACAACAAGAAAATACTTTTTTTCAAATTAAATCTACGAGGCACCGTTTGATCTTTTTTATCTTTGGCAGCCAAACTATATGTGGTAGTAATAAACTGTTATCAGATGGAGTGTTCTTCCACGAACATCATCTGAAGACCAGTTTTATACAATCATCTCAGTCACATCTGTAGTCCATTTACCAAATGCCTGTGTAGACAATCTTTTCTAAAATTAGCAACCTCCAGACCAAACTTTCCAACATGTGAACAGCGACTAGATGCTCTCTCTTCTCTGGCACTAGTGTTTAAAGTCAAGGTCTGTCAAGGCTGATACGGAAAAAGGGCAACAGAAACATTGCACATCCCCACACCATCTCCTTCACAGCAACACAGCTTTAGCACCACACATTTCACTGCCAACAAAACGCCTCCTGCTTCTTTTTGGACAGTTCTATGCCGATGCTGTACCACAGACCGTACCGTAGTGTGAGGCCACTGAGAGTCTGCAGTGCATGTTAAACACTTTAACTCCTTCAGTCCCATCACTGAGTATAGTAGTGTGTGAACTGCCACTTTTGGAAGGCGTTGCTGGAATCACACTCCTTGAGATGGATAGCGTCACCCAGGGGGCCCGCCTCCAGGCACCTATGGCGGGGAATTAACTCTACTAGGAGGTGCTCCCCCTTGGCAAAGACAAAACAGAAGACATAATTATGAACACAGCTTTACTCTCATACTATAAACAATGAAACTCACACTGTAAACCTTCACCAAACACTGCCATCAGCAACATTTTGCTTGAATTTCTGAGATCCTGCTGCTTCAAATAGTTCTTACGCAGACCAAGAATTTCTGGATGATAGAGTTGTGAATTGAAAGAAAAACAAATATGATAGACAAAGCAATCGCCACACCCAAAGCCAACCTACCAGTGCAGAGTTGGAGGCCTTGTGGAACCAGCGGAGGTTGGGCTTGGCACTGTCACATAATTCCAGAGCCAGGCCAGTTTCTTTGCCCTCGGGAACGATGCATAAATCTCGCTGGCGAATATGTCTCATCCAGGTGTAATTAAAGTGCTGACTCTAAATATCAGGGAGAAAGAGAGAGGGGAAGAGTGACAGGCATATAATTAGGCTTCATGGAAACTATAGGTTTTTCAAGGGTGGCTCAGTGGGGCTGCTTTGACTCCAACACGAACAGATTTTGAAAGTCTTGGTCTTGTCTTGGACTCTGCACTCATTTATCTTGGCTGCATTTGTTGTGGTCTAGGTCTGGTCTTGGATATTTCTGTTACACATCTCTTTTTTCTCCCCGCTGTAAGTCCAAACCCAGTAAATCCAAAGATTAGTGTGAAAATTACAAAATGCACTCTCTATATTGCTCTTTCTGTATAATGTCATATATTCTGCTGAAAAACCCTTAATCTAACAATTCTGTGATGTGACTAATATTTTGGCAGTTTGTTCAGGACTTTGCCTTGGCATGTCTGCTTTTGCCTGCTACGTGAACATCTGGTACTATGTAAATTGTTACAGTATACAAAAACAACAACATTTGAAATACTTACCTGCTTGCTGAGATTACATGTCTCAAAGGACAGAGAGCCCTTCTGCAGAACAAGGCATTTTCTTAAGCCACGATTGAATACCTAAAAAATAACAAAAACATTAGAGCTGGAAAACCAGTAATGAAAACATTTGTTTACTCATTCAACGTGCCACATGACAGACAGGCCTTGTTTTCCTTCTCGGTTCCTTCAATAAATCCTGAGAGAGAGCAGTCACAGGCTTTAACGGACAGCCATGCTTTGTTCCATAGGAGCACAATCACAGTCTCTGTTCGGGTTGAGTTTGCTAAAAGGAGTTCTTAGCAGAGACAATAGCTTCATGGAGGGCAAACATAATCAGCCTTCATTTTTTAAAGGATGCTTTAAGGAAATGTAAGCAAAGTGTAAGTGGACACAGATGACAGAGCATTGTAAGTCACAGTGAAAAGATGAAAAAAACAACAAAATTTGTAGTAGAGCATCAAATCCACCTACCAGGCCCTCAGCTTTGACTAAGGGAGTATCCATATCTGGATACACATTATCCAGGTACCACTTGAAGCTCTTGCATTTGAGCTTCTTCCTCAGCTCAATCTGGTCAGTGAGGCTGCCAATGTCAGTGGCACTTTTATCCAGCAGGTGGTGGTAGCCGTGGCCGTAGAAAATGTCTTTGTACTCATCCAGCCACACTTCAGCCACCCTGGCCAGGTTACGCTCCACAGTCTTCTGCCTGTCCTTGGGGAACTTGTAAGGGTTCTGGCCTCGGAAAATGTGTCCCACTCGAGAGCAGGGGATAATCTCTATTTCCCCTCCGCACATCCAGATCTGTCCAAATGGCAACACACAGGATTACAACAGGACTTGTGAGAGATGTTCTGTGTGGTCCCTGAACAAATATGAGCAATATTCATGCGTGCATGTGTAAGAAATGTGTATCAAATCAAATGAGTGATATACCTTAAATGAAATCTCCATGTTCTCTCCACCCCATACATCCAGCCCAGGATCATAGGCACCGAGCTCATAGAAGTATTTCTTGTCTATAGAGAAAAGGCCCCCGGCCATAACTGGACAGCTGTAAGAGTGGAAAAAAACCAAAAACAAAATATGAGTTGAAAGGGATAGCCAACTAAAATATGCAATTTCTCATTAAAATGTTGGGTGTAAAAAAAAAAAAAACACGAAACTGTGAGAAACTGAAGTTGGTTTCTATGCGAGCCATTTTGCTAGGGTAGGATTAAAATGTATTTAGCTTGTTAAAAAAAAAAAAAAAAAAAAAAAGAAGAAGTGAATGTTGCTTGACCTAGGTTCCTAGCAATGTGTGTTTTTAGCCACAACACCGAACCTATGCTGATAAAACATATTTTTGCTGGCGAAATGTTTTAGTTACAACGAGACTGAGTCAATAGATAAAATTCCAACTGCTAAACTATTTTGCTAATTAAGTATCAGTGTTCACTTTATGCCTTTATAATGAACAGCAATGGCACAGCATGGGAAAACTCTTAGCCACCTTGTCATTTCCAAATTGAGTGGGTTTAGTTACCGGATAGGATCTGCGATGGTCATGTTATTCTTCTTAATGTATTCCTCTGGCAATGTGCTCCAGCCAAACACCAAAGGCCATTTGAAAATACCTCTTTGGAAGTTGTCAACCAGCACATAACTGAAAAGAAACCGCAGAAAAGAAGCCATAAGATCAGGATATTACCTCTTTAAACATTACATTTTCTTCTATCCAACATTATCACACCCCATGTATGACTTATCCATTACGCAAATATGCTTCCGTTGAGTCACCTCATATCCTTGTCATTGATGACTTCAATAACTGGACAGGCCACTTTCCTCCTGTCCAGATAGACTCTCTCTAACAGCGGCTCCAACCAGCCCACATTACATTCAATGTGGGAGTCGAGGAAGGTAAGAACCTCGCCTAAGAAGAAAGCAAACAACCTGCTGTAGTCAAACAAAAGGCCACATCTACAGAACAGGATTCGCACATGTAAATAGTACGACTTCCTGGAACACTTTTCAATGAATTCTTTGATAAGGCAGGTATTCTTTATATATACATTAAAATGAACAATTGCTATTAATGAAAGTGATTGCTGTTTCCCTATCCCAAGCTGTGATGCACTGATAGAGGTGGTAGGAAGAAAAGCAGAACATTGCTCACCTTTGGCGATGGCGGCTCCAGCCAGCCTGGCCCTGATCAGGCCCTGCCTCTCCTTCAGACGGACGATTCGGACTTTGGGAAACTGGGACATGTACGAATCCAGCTGCTGCTTCAGATAGTCTGCAGGAGTAGAGGAGAGTGGTCAAACTACTGCGTGCCTAGAAACCAGTTAATGTGCAGGCAAAAGTGCATACAGGCTGACATGTTAACCTAAAGCACTTACAAAATATGTGTTATCATTATTACCACTATCGTAAAACTTCCGATAAAAGCTGGGTCTCAAATAATGGCCAGGGAGTGTTGTGTGTATGTATAAATAAAGGCAGGCCCCCAATAAAATCCAGGTAGAGAAAAAAAATGACAGAACTACCAGAAAGGAGTCTTAAGTCACACAATATTTATAGCCTAAAATATCACAAAAATATACCAAAAAGAGATGCTGCACAGTAAGTAATAATATCAAACAATATCTGACATGACACATTTGTGAGCAAACCTACAGTAGAATAGCATGGCGCTGAAAAGTTGAGAGAGACAGCTGTAAGACATTTCAATATCAATGCTAGAGAAATAACGTATTACTATTATTGTCTGACATCAACTGCCTATATCACTAATAGTTTTAGGCTACAAATAGGTTATTGTATAAATTTGAACATAATTCTATCATTTTTACTGTGGACCTACCAAAAGAAATAACGGCCTCTCTCTAATAATAGCCTTTCTCTATATAGTGCGGGTGCTGTCTTTTGTTGAGGTAAATAAAGGCCATTATTGGAAGGTTTACAGTACTTTTAGTTGCTACCACTAGCAATATTATCCACCTGTGAAGACTCATTCAAGGCAAAATTATCTACCTGTGAAGAAATCATCACACTTGGAATCCCTGTATTACCTTTGGTGCTGAAGTCATCCACCAGGATGATCTCCTTAAGGAGGTGTGGTGGAGATCTGTTGAGAACACTGTGCACAGAGCGGAGCAGCGTGGACCACACTTCGTCCACAAAGCAGAAAATCACACTGGTGTCGGGCAAGTCGTCGTGGACCAGATTGTCCGCGCACCTGGAAAACACCACAATAACAAAATGCAGCTGATGTTTGTCAATGGCAGCCATGTTTGAGAGGTGAAGAGCACAGTACAGAAGGATGCAGGATAAACTGTCTTACATTTCAGTCAGTGTTTCTCTTTTCATACTTAGGGGATCCTGAATCTTAAAGCCAAAGTAATAAATCCAACAATCAAAGTTTTTATTTATTCTATCAGCTGCAAATTCCTCTGCATAACCTGTCCTAGGGGTCCCGCTAAGAACGGACTTTGAAAAACTGATTTGTACTATTTTCTTTGTATGAAACTCACGTCTGAGGCCTGGTGTCCGGGATGGCACGGTCCACTGGGATCTGGTCACTCAGGTACACATTGAAATGCCCTTCATCCCATCTCTTCTTCACCTCCCCCGCTTTGTCATTGGGAACGATTACCGCCTGACCAAACTGGCCCACCGCATTGCCATCTCTAGGAGCGTGCGTCACGTCCAGAGCAAGCACCTTGTGGACACCTGGTTTCCGTACGACAGTGGAGTTGTCCTTGGAGACTGTTCCTTGTTGGAGCTTCGGCTTGATTGTAGGTTTCAAGGGTTCCCTCGCTGCATTCGTGTCACTTTTGACAAGTGTTTTGACCTGTTTTTCCTCATTTTTGACATTTACCTCCTCTCCTTTTACATCCTTGTTGGGAGGTTTAGAGGATGTTTTAACAGGGTGTGCCTCATCGGCCTTGAGCTGGCTCACTTGTTTACCTGTCTTGGCCTTAGGTTCATCCTTGACCTTATCATTTATCTTTGAATCCACATTGTTCACAACTTTTTGTATTGTATCTCCAATCTTGTGGGGTTTCTTCTCTGAGGTAGGTAGAGGGGCATGTTTTCTTTCCTGAACACCAGGTGGCACTTTGGTTATATTAGACACTGCTACAGGCAATGCCACTTTACTTACTTCACCTTTCTTTACTTCTACTTTTGTCTCACCCAGATCCAAGTTGACTGCTTTTTTGGCAGGTGCCCTGGTTTTCACAGGAAGACCCTGCTTTGATGCAATATCATTTAGGGCTGCTTGTTCAATATGTTTGGAGGCTGCAGATTTAGAGCTGTCAAGCTTGGGTTGGGCATGTTCTTGTTGCTGAAGAGAGCTCAGTTTGTTGTCCCTCAACATTTGGTCCCGTTTCTTCTCTCCATGTCTGTACACTTGGGCTAATTTGTTCCCTGCATTGAGTGGCCCTTTGTCCGCATGGCTGATAGCCAAGTCTACTCTCTGCACTGGGTGTTTAAACCCCCTTTTCATCAGCTGTGTCACCTTGGTGGACTGGTGTCTAATAACCTCCCTTTCCTTTATCACACGCTCCTTCAACAGTTGACCGTTCACATCGTTTATTGACATGCGAAGTGCAGCCATGTCAAACAGCAGCCAAATGACAGAGGCAATGAAAACAAATGCGAGTACCCTCCCACTCCCCCTGAAGTATCGCCTAATCTTCATCGTACTCAGATTTAAAAAAAAAAAAAAGAAAGTAATGTGAATCCAATGCAGAAATATATCAAATGTCAAAATATCATAATGCGCAGGCCACTCATACTTCTCAGTTGCAGCCAAAGTTTTCTTGTGTTTGGTAAGGATAGTTGCCTGCGTGGCATACTAGGAATATTACATTGAGCAGCAGCGGTAGTCAGTGTTGTCAGTCAGAAATACAGCCTTGCATTTCTGACATCCATAGCACGGCGCAAATGTACAGTGCAACGTTATCCTGCCATACTGTTTCGCTTTCTGATCATTTCCAGCTACCGTAGGATGTGTTTGATTCGCTCAACTCACCAAACCGCTCTTCAGTGAAAGAAGTAAAAAGATTACGTTTCTCTACTGGGAGTCCACGCCACAAAATCGAGACACATTTTTGTATAGGGAAGACGTAGACTACCTACTTCAACTTTGCACTTTGAGAGTACACTGTGATTGGATAGATAGGCAAGAAAGTCTCAGCCTACACGGAGGTAGCGTCAAGCTAGCCAGAGATAGCTAGAATAGTCCCGGATGTTCGTTTTTTTTTCCTTCAAAATAAGGCGTTGAATTAGTCACTTTTGAAAAAAAAAAGAACACTAAACATCTAACTGGGTGTATAGAACAACATAAATCATATAAAAACACGTAATTTAATACGTTCAGCAAATATGGCTTGGCAATGTAGCAGTAAAATCGATTTTTGAAATATTATTACTATACACGTTCGTCAATGAGGATTTTATTTTGTGAGTTCTAACCGGACGTTCTATTTTAAATCTGGGAGGTTTGACACTGCTGATAGAGGCGGGGTTAGCGAAAAGTTTCAAGTGTCCGTGTCAAACTGCAAACTCAATACATGGTAAGAGGTGTACGCAGTTTGAATATCATCGATATGATTTAGCTTGTTAATATGGTTTTTTGTTGACTATCCGGTTGGGCGTACTTGAGAGAAATGTAACTCTGGTAATATATTTAAATATATGTTTTACGTCGGTTCAACCGTTGCCTACGCAAAAGGTTTATGAAGCAGGCTTAACTGGCGAAACTTGTGCAGACACAATAGGTTAAAGCACACCTAGAAATGCAGTATAACTTGTTTTAATAGCCTATACCAGTATAACTTGTTGTTGTACTGTTTTAAAACCACCATAACTCAAATTCCGTTCTCCTCTAGCCTATATTTGATATATTTGAAATGTGTATATTTAACATTCAATCTTGACTCAAAATACCCGTAAACTCAGGTTTAGTTGTCACTTGCTGCCTTTCCCTTGTATTAAAACCTCAGACAATAGTTGTCAGAATGAAAAACGTCTAAATACCACAACATTTCTAAGCGTGTAGCCTACATAGAAAACCTTTACGGATGTTGGGCCATATCCGTAGGTTTTTGGGCACCAGTATGACTTGGCTGTCATATCCACAAGTCCTAATTCATAGGGAAGGCAGTTTTGCACTAGCTCGGACAGAAAGATACCTGCCAGTGCCAGGACTACCGGGCTAGAGGCAATTCATTTTTATCAATGACTGTATGACTGTGACGGTAGAGTCAATGATCATTGACTGTAAAAAACATTTCGATTTTTATATAAAATTTGGTGGTACAGTATGGGCATCATGTGATTGCATTTAAAGGGAAATGCCACACAATTTACAAATTCACATATTCCAGTCTCATTACCTTGGGAAGTCTAATGATTAAGAAAATGAGAAACATTTTCCCAAAGCCACAAACTAGAGAAACAGGAATCAAATCTGTGACATCATTCTGATGCACAGCCTGGAGAAGCCCTATTGACAGTGAAGGAGAGGCTGACTGTGACTCATGTCCACAAAGCCTAAACTTTTGCATTCAAATGAGCTTTAAATTTAGTGCTGCCAGTTCAGAGAATATACCCTCAAACCCAGAAATCATACTGCATACCGTCACACATATTAATTCTCTATGGAGCTATAAATCTGTGTGACATTCCAGGTTAAAGGGTGGGGCAAACTTGTCTCTCTTGTCTCTGGCTATGGACAAAGGTGAATGTACACCAAATGAAATGTCCTAAAGCAGAGGAGAAACAAAATTAAAAACTGAGTCTCTGTTGTATTTCCCTTAAAGTGTTCTGTGCCTGCATATATGTGGGCCCAATGGAGTCATCTATCTAGAATGAGGAGTGCTACTGACATTTTCAGCAAAGCCCAGATAGATACATTAATTTTGAACATTTTCAAAAAGCCAATTTCTAAATCTAGCCAGTAAACTAGAGTAGTAAATATTCTTTAGTAACAAAACACAGTTCCAGGAGTAAAAATCTGATAATTTCAGCTCCCTTAATGTTATGACGTGGGATTACCAATATTTTGAAAATGTATCATTCAATCAATAGAAACTTGAAAAGTTCAATATGTTCTGTGACAACCACATTCTTAAAAGCTGTATTACTAAGGCCATTAGATTCATTACTGTAGCAACTTTTAGTGAGATACCCAATATTCTAAAAATAGATCACCTGAAACCTGAAAAATTCTGACTCTCTCACACGTACACACACACACACACACAAACACAGGCACAGGCACAGGCAAACGTGCACAACCACATTCATAAAAGCTGTATTACTGCGGCCATTAGGCAGTGATTAGTGAAGGCGACGACAGGTTTTCCTCTTCATCAGCAGGCATCTCCTGGGAGTCCCATTGGCTCCATCCAGCCTATTAACAGTCCCCAACACGAGGAGGGAGGGGAGTGGTACCTCCCATGGTGGCTGCCCTTAGCCGCACTACACAGGCTTTCATTAGTGTGTTAGCTAAATGATTGGCCTCAGGATAGCCCCCAAGCCCTGCAATGCATGTGTTAGTTTATATGTTCCATCCACTGGGCAATTTATTCATTTATTCATCCATTTCTGCATTCACACTCATGATGGCATCATTTGGTGAATTTGATTGTATTTTCTCTAAACTGAATGGGCATCGGGTTAGGAAAAACACCAGCAGCTAGACACAGGTAACATATAACTGCAGCTATAGCATTGAAAATCAATCATCAGTGTATAATAACACTAATTTTCATTCATAGTTTCATTACCTGAAGTGGCACTATACAGGTATCTATACTGTCCTTGTATATAATATACACAGTAGTCCTGTAGCAGCCTTTCTTATTATTGAGCATGTTGCTATCCTCTTCTGTCCCTCCTTTTCCTTTGAGAAGAGGAGGGGGTGCTATAATATTTTTAACTTTTAATGCATTCAATAGCTTATAGTACATTAAATTAGTTTTAATTATTTATTTTTTTACATATCTAGCTACTGTCCCTGCACCCTAAAGCAGATGGTCCTTCGTAGATTCTCTGAGGGATAAATTATGCTTTATAGAATCATTGCAAACTGAGAAACCACTTGAACATAATCTAAACAGTTCTTCACTGCTAGACTCATTAACTGCCATATGGCACCAAGTGGTATTTCAGTGGTTCTGTTGTTCACAAATGGTTCTTTCCCTCTGAGTGGTTCTGTATAGAACCACAAATGATTCCAGGACAAAAGAAGTCTTTTGAGTCAATCACCGCTGCCTACTTTGATCGCACTTTGTACCTGTTGACCTCAATATGATGAAGTGAGTGTAATGGGGATGAGTGTAACAAAATGTAAGAGGTCCCTTAAACACCCCTCTGGTAGAAATACTATCCTAATTCAAGTGCTTTCTGAACGAGCCCAGTCAGTAGCACAGCCACTGTAATGCTTACAGTCACATTAGTTGTGGATTTGAGAGTGGTGAGAGACTCATCCTGACGAGAAAGTGCAGAACTTACTAGTGAACAAAAAGAATAATAGCCTTTTTGTCACGATTGACATCTGTAACATAAGCTATCATGACGTTTTCCATCCAAGGGATTATGCAAAATGAATTAGAGCCAATTGAAAGTCTTACATTGACACCGGCACGTGTAAAATGAGGTAAATGTAGTTGTATGATATCTTTAGAACATGTTAATTAGACCCTGGAATTAAAATTACAACAGTTGGTCTCTGTAATTTACATAGAGGTCATGTTTTGCTAATATGGCACTCGTTGAAATAGACAGCCAGCAAGAATATGGTTAAGTCTGACCCACTGACATTTTCAGCTCCAAATTATGCACATTGTGTGAATTAAATTAATTAGAGAATTCATTAAGAAATATGGCTTGCGGAAATGAGTATAATATTTAGTTATGTGATGTAATTTTCTTTCATTGTTAAAGCTAATTTGTTTCATAACAGTTCCTGCGGTAGTTTCCCCCCTGTACTAACTATGATGTATGTAATTTGTTAGCCATTTAATTAATTATGATTAGAATTAGTGAATGTACAGCTTGTTTTGACAGATGGTACCCATCAGGGAGACCTTTGCACAATTAACTTATAATCAATTACATTCCATTTTTTCTGTTTGTTACATCTTGAGGTTTGTGTGGAAAATATCCATGGCATATGCATCATATGCATGCGCTTTGCTCTGAATTCATCAAATGAGCTATTATCTATAATTTGCCCAACAATACGCACCAGATAAACAACTGTGATTCATTTCATGCTTTGTGAGATACCTGTAAGCCCGTGTAGACTGCTCACTCAGTGACTGTCACATTGTTTTAATGCTGTTTAGCTACTGATGTCCTCTCTGTATATCACAGGTTTCTCAAATCTTTAACCTTCTTCCTACCAAATGAGAATATCAAAAATATCTATTGATTGATTTACTTCAGATTTTCCTCTTTTCTCAAAAACATACATCCAGATAGGAGCCATATTATACTCACATTGACTAACATATTTATTTTCTTTATTCTTATGACATGTTCTCCTGTTCTCTACATGTATTTGAGCTTGCTGACCAATCTCATGGATTTAATGCAAATGGTAGAATTGGACAACTTGGGAAACTGTTTGAGCGCTCTGTAGTTCTGTACTCTTGTGCGGCCACAAGATGGAGCTTTAGTTCTGCTCATGTTGTGCAGTATCTGGTGGGATGATCATCCTCTCGGCTTCCCTGGAAGAATTTGAAGCATGGAGCAAGGACTTCTGCACTCATACAGCAATTCCCTTCGCGATATATATATATAACTTTAAAAATCTAAGAAATGTTGTTCATCAAAATATTTGATATGTGCCACATCAAGTGCTTTAAGTAAATATTGTGGTTTTATGAAGAACCATTTTCAAATATGCTGTGAGAGTGATAAAAAGTATCACTGATGATATGATATACAGGTAGGTGTTTCATACTGTATCTGTATGTACTCATAATTTACGTCAGTGAAGTGTTTCTATGTAGCATAGAACAGTATAGAATAGTATATAGTGTCACCCTTACAGTCCTTTAATTTGTTATTGATTTATGGCACATTCTGGACTGTTTTCTTTTTCATTTATTCTATTCATTCTAATTTTCCCTCAGCCTCTGAAGACATAAACACCTTTCAGCAAAGAGGATATTCGGATCTTCTACAGCATACAGGTAGAAAATTCTCTGCACTTTTTGACAGTCTCTGGTACGCTAGCATCCACTGAAAGATAGAAGAGGAGAGTTGGGGATGAACATGGCCGTGACATTGCTCTTACCGTTGTATGTTGTTGTGTGTCTTTTTCTTTTTATCAGTGAATGCTGTGAGAATTGGTGATTAAATTTAATTTGAGGAATTTTCCATTCCAATAGACTTAATTTTGCTGATTCACAATTTATGATATATAATTTCGTATTGCCACACACCATCGCATCAGACCATAATTTATTTATTCTATGTAGTTTTGAAAGACCAGAATATTTCCCAAATAAGTAGACTATAACGCCCCTGTTTAAGAAGTCCACAGCCTTTGTCAGATCTTTTTTTTTCCAGGTGACATGAAGGTGATACTGATTTGGCTCCCACTGGACATGACTTAATGTCTGACATAAAAAATAACTACATAATTTGTCTCAATCCAGAGGGCTGACTTGGCATGGACAGCAGCAGTCCTAAATGTCACCCTATAATGAGTTCTGGCCAAAGGTACACAGTTAGGACAGTGCCCGCTGGCACCTGGGATGCCCACTGGCTAGCCTTTTACCCCACAGCCATTTGGACAACCCCAATTTTGTTTGTGCACACTGCCTTACACCATTTGCATCCAAACAAAAAGTTTCAGTATTATGAAGTTTCATTTTACCTCTGTTTCACATGGGGAATAGAATAGAATAAGTTTACTTTAGTTTCACAGTGCTGGAACATGGGAGCAAAGTGATGAATAACACTGTGATTAAAATAAAATAAAAATGTGAAGTAAAATGTGCAGATGACATAAAATATTTCACCTCGAGTAGAATAGAATCGATGCAAATTACCTATCTTGTTACATGTTGGAGCCTCCTGTGTCTCTCCGGTGATAAACTTAAACTTTTGTGTAGATAATGCATTGATGTCATGGAGAGATCTTTATGGGCTAGATTCAGCGCAATGATCATATAACACTTTGAACTATCCACCAAGTTGCCATCCTCTCAATATGAATGCAGGAAGACGTCTAGTTTTGAGGAACTTGACTTCTTTTGTTGGATTGGTATGAGACCTATTGGCAAACATGCTGGGTTTATTATCTTACAGAGGCACAGGAGATGAGGGAACATTGTATCTAAATTAACTTTTTCTATTTCCTGGTAAATGAAATCAATTCCATCCTTTTATGTTACTTTTCATCTGCCTTTTGTCTTGTTGCGGAATCTTTTCTCTTTCTCTCTCATTCATCTGTTTTGCCCTTTCCTTGATCTGATAGCATTAAACATATAATTAAGTCATAAAGGAGGGGACTGATGAGTGTAGCAGATGGTAATTGCGTCCTACATTTGAATGAAATGATATGCATTGCTACAATTTACAGCCTTCGCCTCATATTTTATTCAGCAACCTTTTATCTCTTTTCCTGCAGAATTATTCTGCAATAAATTTAGACATCTTATCAATAGCTGGAGTGATAGTGGCAGAAACATGGAAAAAATGAGCCTCCGCCGTTTTATGCTGTTTAAAATAATTTTCCATAATAAAGGAGCTATCAGAGCTGCTCTATCACTGTAGAGGAGCGGATATTCTTATTTCTAGTAACGCTGCCTTTAGTTTGTGGACAAGCTGTCACTCTCCTGTTAGTCTGAAGAAATGCAAAAGGACAGAGGCTGATAGTTTTACTCAAGTTCAACTGAAGATTCTGAACATGAGGGAGTCAGTCACAGCGAAAAATAATCAAAATACTGAATGCCTTACTGGGGCTGTGGTCAAGAGAGACGTAATTTGTCCTAAAATGATTTCACTACATAAGAAATTACTCACACTGCATAGTTATTCTATGGTATGGCTTGATGTTTCTTGATATAATTTTGTAAGTGTGTGATGGCTGTAATCATACCAGAATCACATACACTGCTCACTTTAGTGTTTAACTTGTCTGGTACTTCTGGTGTTTTCGTTAATTTCTGCTGTCAGATAGGCTATTATTTCCCAAATTGATATGACTGTAGAATAGACAGTATTCTTTAATGATTACACTTTTCCTGCAGCACTACTGTGTCCAACACATGTGGATGTGCAACGACTTTGGCTAAAATAAATGAAAAAGAATATGTGTAATCTGAGGGTTGGAGAGGTCATTTCTCTGAGGTATTCTTTCTTGGGGAAACATTCATTTGGAGCCCAGAGTCAAATTGTAAATTATTTTATATAGGGGTCAGGGAGACAGTGTAGGTCTAGCTCTCTGTATTTCACTTAGTAATAGTGGTAACCTGTAATACTGAAGAAACAAACCGAAATAGCAAGGCGACTACAGTGTGTTTGTCATTCTAATCATTCTGCTTAATACCCAGGTTTTTGTAGATAATACATTTTATCTATGAAACAAGACATGAGAGGCAACATACAGCGCTTTGTTATCCACCTTTGAGTGGATCCCTTCAATTTACAATTTAGGCTTTAACAGGCGCTCTTATCCAGAGCGACTCACAATAAGTCTCTTCTTCCTTGGATCCTTTGTACCTAGTTTCTCATGAAAACTTTTCTGCTGCAGTAGCTGTCAGCAGAACAGTTGAATGGAGTAGTGCCAGAAGGAGCTGTTTGTACCATTGACATGCTTTCCTCTCACAGTCCCTGGTGAAGTGCTGGACTCCGCTGATATTTGAGAACTGGTAGCTGGGGCGATATAGGTTTAATTCTCATGTTCCCCCCAACCTGCCAAGTACAGGAGCCGGATGCCAGCTGGAAGGCTTTGATGTGTATGGGGGGGGGGTGGGGGGGTGGAAGGGGGTATTAGCAGGGGCAGAAGAGAGGACGGCAAGTATATACATACACAAGTGTCTCTAGACCTTGAAGGTGCTACAGAAGTGCTTTCTATACCCAGCCACCCCAGGCACTTAGCGTTTAGTCATGATACAGGTCCATTACCTTTAAGTACAAGTGCTTATGTTTGGTCGCCTGTTTTTACAGCCCCTCCAGCTCGGAGGGATCTACCCGGGGTGACCCGACTCTATTTATTGATGCCTCTTGAGTTTCCACTTGCTGGTAATAGACTGGAAAACACAGATAATGCGTTTGATCGATCAGCGTGAACAAATTTCATTTGTTGGGATCAATAACAGTTTACAGTTGACAGAGCCCAAAGAACTACATTTATTTGAGCTTTTTGATTGAAGCTGTCTTGGCGAGCCAGCAGTGTGAGGCAATCCAGACTGGGCCTATGTGGCAGGCATGGAGTCTTCTGTTCTATTATTGCCAGCAATCTGTATTTAAAACTAATATCAGTGTGTGCTGCATGGCTTGGGGCAAAAGGCACCAAACCAATCTGATATACAGCATGTGTTTCTTTTGGGTTCCTTGTGATGTGAATTAGAATGTGAAAAATAACAATTCCCCAACATTTTTCACTGGCTATCCATTTTTTTCATTTGAGGGTATAATGATTAGATTTTTTCCAGCAGAGCATGATTTGTATTATGTTTTCAATGTGTTCAAAACATAATAGAAAAGTGATGTGGAACCAAAGGGAAAAAGAGGAAATTAACTGACGTGCAGAAGAAATACGTTTCCATGGCTCAACCTTTTACAGTTTTGCTCATGTTTCTGCTTTTCATGATCATGCTCTGTGAAACGCCCCGAAGACATGAGAGCCCTTGCTCTGTGTCATACAGTTATCAACCAGCCCTCTACCTTCTGCACACACAGACCAAACAGCATGAGATGGGAAGTCCACATGGATAAACATTTACCATGGTAGGTGATGCTCCAGGCAAGTGCTATTCAGGGGGAATTTACTGTGTATACACTGGTGTTATGGCAATAACCTTCTTATAGAGTGGTTTTTACTCCCATGTAGTAAATGTGTCCAATATTGAGCTCATGTCCTCAGCATGAGAGGACAGTGTTATTATGGATTTCTATCATGTTTAACCAAATTTAGCATAGATACAAGTATTTAGATATGTTTAGATGAATCCACTCTTTTCTATGAGAGCCAATCTCTACATAAAAATCTGAATTGATAATCTGTTATATCTTAAGTTATTTTGCTATACTTTAAATTTCAAAGCCATATCTGTTTCCTTTTCTATGAACTTCTAGAAACCCTCAGTATTGTCTTCACCCTTAACATTTGCCATTCCTTTATCTGACATCAGTCCAGCTGACCAGAACTGTAATGACTTGTATGAGTGTAGAGGCTTAGGAGCTGGCGCCTCGTTGCAGCCGGCTCTCACTGCAGGCTCTCCCACAGTGATTGCTGTGTGGTTTTATTCAGAGGGAAAGGCTAGGACTTGGATTGGAGGACAATGCATTAAGACTGCTGGTCCCTATGCCTTATGTTTGGCACAGGTTAGGGAGAGGCATGAGATGCATATTGTTTGTGTTCATTTGAATAAGGACAAATGTCAGATTTCCATGGCTGCAGGCAGCCTGCATGTTAGATGATCAACTCTTTTGGGCCCCTGGATGTGGGGTCATCAGTAGCGCTTCCAGGTCACTGTCACTGCATGTCGGTTTGGGGCCATAATTGACCTTTTGACAGAGCGCAGGGAGACAGCCCTTCTCTAAGGGCAGGAATAATCACTTTAGATTTACTTGTGGCTGTGCTCATGTAAAGTAATTAAAATGTTTGTTCTATTAAACAAAATGAAATTTGTAACATAAGAAAATTATTTTGTTGTGGATTTGTTTGATATTTTATCAGTTACTGCTTTAAAATGATTAATAATGTTTACGTAAAACATTTAAAGATCATTGATCTATAGATGGTTTACATAAATTGATACATAAATACAAAATAACTATAAAAAATATATTTATTGTCTCTCAGGTTGCAGACAGTCATTTATATATTGATACGCTGGTGAAAGCTTTTGTCAGTGTCATCATTCATAAAAAGATGGTACAAGTGACTATTTTCACTGTCGTCATTCCCATGTTTTTCATGATTTTTTATGAGTCAGCCATTTATAAACTTTCATACATTTAATTCCCATTTTTCTTCTTTATGGGCTTGTTATTGAAGCAGCCCACCCATCCATTGCATGTTCCATATGTTTTTCGAGGAGAACGAAGTGAGTCATTACTTCTCATGGCATACTGTAAAAGTGCCATCATGTGCTGGTGTGCTGCTGTGTGTGGCTGCAGAGAAAGGTTGAACACAGCCTATATCCCAGAAGCCCCTGAGCTCCCTCAGGGTTCCTTCCGGTCCAGGATCTCCAAAGAAGCGTGCTTTTCACCCTTCACTGTGCTTGTTATTCCTCACAACACAGCACCCACGGCCATGTCTCTGTCTTCATAGCCCTTAACATTAACTTACATTCACACCATGTACTCTGCATGTACCCTCCTTTTCCTGCCTGTTTTCTACTATTCTTTAATTAATTGTCTTTTCCTTATTAATCTTTATCATCTTCTTTTTCTTCTCCCTCTTCTTCTACTAGTGCCTCTGCCTCTACTACTTCTTCTAATTCATCTTTACCTGAATGATGACTTGTACCACAGTAGAGGATAAATGCACTGTTCTTGGTTCATGGGCTTTCACAAATTGGTAAAAACCTGTTTCCATTTACTCACAGAATGCTTGAAAATGCTGTAGTGTTAGATTCAACCATTATGTATCAAATCCAGTTGCATGAGTGAGAGTGTGCAGAAAAATGCTCCAAGCATCTTTTCTGGGTTCTTGAGAGTATTTACAAAAAAAGCAGCAAGAATGCCAAGGGCCAAGCCTTTGAGACTGGGGTATTACATTATTAATTAAAATACAAGTCGCCTTGTTGCCCATGGGTATACAATGTAACACACTTGATTGAATCAGGTAGCGGCAGCCTAGGCTTTTTGTATTTTGCGCTTGAAGGGACGAGAGAAATTTGAGCTTGGCTGTATTACTCTACACACAAAAAAATGTTTTGAGAAACGGTTGTGAGCTGTCAGGGGAAGCTGTGGCAGATGTAAAATGCAGTTAAATTCCCAGGCAGCAGCCAGATTTGATCGATGGTTGAACATTTTTGCTCTTTATTTAGAGTTTAAAATAGATGTGATACAAGTTTTGATAAGAATGCAATGCTTGATAGGGTCCCAGTTTTAATCCGATCAACCTGCATCTGTCATCCTATCTAGTTCTTTCTTGCCATTTACCTTACTGGACAAATCAATCCAAATAATAAATGAGCTTTAGGACTTTGCTAATTAAATGCCATGTGTAAAAAGTACAATAAATTGATAAGATGAATTATCTATCTATCTATCTATCTATCTGTCTATCTATCTATCTATCTATCTATCTATCTATCTATCTATCTGTCATGTGTTGGGGGGTTGTCAGGTGACATTTCATAGACATTTCTGTCTCAATCAAGACATTCGTGTCCCAAGATTCACTTTCTCCCCCTATTTTGGAATATCTGAGGTGAATATCAAACTTTTATTTGAAACACTACAGGAATAAACATTTCAAAAATGATGCTTGGAGCACGGTTGCGTCCATTGTTCTCTGAAGCAACTAGATTAAGAAATCACTAGATTATCCTGATGAAGACAGCTTGCCTGTCGAAACGTTGGTTTTGGACAATACAATTTGTTGCATCAGAGCTATGAGTGTGTGGCAGCGTTTTTCATTTTGATTAATTCTGCTCCTGTCAGCCAGCAGCTCAACAATACTGGTGTGTGTTTCCACTTCTTTTTTAGCTCCGAAGTAATGTTATTGAGATGTTTTCTATGCATCTTCGATTAATGCTACCTAATTAGCATTTGCTACCTAGCTATTTTAAAACAATGTAACGTTATGAAAGACAATACCAAAGCAGGAAAAAATACATAATTGTTCAAACTGTTCAAAACTTTGTAGCCACATGAGACCATTACACCGCCCACAGTCGGTCAGCATAGAGCGACCCATGAACCAAGTTGCTTGCAGTGTGAATTAGTAATCTATTACTACCATTGAATTTATCTGCAGTAGGCAGATAACAACCGTCTTTGTCCTAATGTCAGATTCAGTGTTCTTGTCTTCAGTGCTCTCTTTTCTTTAGTCTTTCTGTAGTGTTTTGTGTTTGCAAGTCCAGAAAAATAAGTCTTAAGTTGGTTTGGCTTTTATTTTCCCTGGACAAGGTTATTGTTCTCATCCCTTGACTACTCTGCTCCACAGTTTTGGTAGTGCAATAATTTTGCATAATGATAGCTAACGGAGAGAGAGTGCAGAGGGAGCAGCAGAGAGAGCTGACCATGTAGTCTAGATTTTTGGGAGATGGTGGCTTTTATGTGAGCCATTGTATAAGAAAGAAGTGATTAATGGTGAATATAATATCTTTATATAACAATTTTTTTTATTCAAGTTTCTTATATAATTTCAACGTGAACATCCACTTAATCTTACTGCATATATTAGGCCTATCTGTTATATCCATTGCATTGCTATTCATATTTGTTTATGCCGTTATCCAGACAATACTAGTTTCCTTAAGGATATTTCTTTTAGTCTTATGATATACGTTTATTTTGACCAAGACTATAGAGTAACTTTCTTTCCATCTAGACCTCATTATTGCCTATAGTTTATGTCATGAAAGAGGAGTGAGGAGAAACTCTATTAGTCTCCCTTCATCCTCATTAAGGGCCTGTTCTACAGAAGTGTGAATATGTAATCTTCTAATAAGCACAGTGACAGAATAAAGGCGGTCCCGGTTCTTTTAGTGCTGGGGTGGGAGTGGTAATGGCACCCAATACTGGACAAAGGTAACCATAATGAGGGTAGGGGAGGGTGTGTGTGTGTGTGTGTGTGTGAGTGAGAGAGAAAGAGAGAGAAAGCGTGTGTGTGCATGCGTGTGCGAGCTTGTATGTGTAACTTCCTTGGCCATCTCAAGGGCCAGCATCTGGGGTAGATAAGGAAGAGGAAATCTTCAGCAAAGTCTTCCTTTCCTCTCCTCTCCTCTCCTCTCCTCTCCTCTCCTCGCCTCTCCTCTCCTCTCCTCTCCCTTGATTCCTACTGACCTCCAGTCTAGGTCTGTTAGATGTAGTCCAGGTCATAGCAGACAAACGAACGATGGAAATATCAAAGCCTGCCCAAGGCCTTTACATTTGGTTTTCTGCTCCAGGTAATCACGGTGTGCAGATCAGCACGGAGCACAGTGGAGGCCTTGTCTTCTCCTCAGCCTGTCTTTTATTCCCCTGTCCTCTTTCATGGGGCTGAACTCACAGACTCCATTTCTGCTGTCACAAGCAAATCGCAAGGTTAATTATGTCTTAATACAGTCTAGCCACTAATATCCAAAATGGCACATTCTAATGAGATTTCATTAATTGAAATAGTGTCGTCAGTCTGATGATATATGAGCTGAAGGGAGAAGCCCAGAGCTTAGGAATGATGGCATCGCTGGCTGATCCATTAGACATAGACAGAGGGAGGAAACCTGAATCCATCTGGAAAGAAAGGGTCTGTCAGTAAAGCAGCCCAATTGTGTGAGATCATGGCTGGCTGTTCAGCGTGCGAGGTTCTGAAGTGTATCGAGAGGCACAGCTGAGTGACTCGAATAGTCTGTGGTCTATTGATAACTAGCGCCTGTTTTAAAATCCTGGCACAACAATGCAACTAGGGCCTTCTGTGCTCCACTGAGCAACAATACCTTCTCTCACTGGCGGCTTCAATGTAACGATGACAAACAACAATAAAGCAGCTCTTTTTCATTGGCTCCTCACTCCTGGCACCTTTTGATAAGAATATTTTTCTAAGTTTACTCGAGATATTTATTTTCAAGTTTTGGTATTTTTTTTATTTTTTATTTGAATAAACTTTAGAAATCAGTCAAGGAAAATCAAAAGACTAGTGTTAAAAGGAGGATAAAAAGGCTCACTTTGCTGAGACCAATCTCTCTTTATATCTCTATCTCTCCCTCTCTACTTTGCTCCTTGCCCCCCCCCCCCCCCTCCCCCACACACACACATTCACGCTCCTCATTTCTCTTGCCTTGTTCTTCTCCGTCTCCCTCTTTCTCTCTCTCTCTCTCGGTGGTGTGTATAGAGCTGGTTGGCTGGGCCAGTAGCTGGGAGGTATGGTGGAGTGTAAGCAGTGTTGATGTGGATGGCCCCTGGTCAGAGGCCAGGGCCTGGCTGTTAAAACGCAGCCTCTTTTGTGCGTCAGAGCCAGGCTTGCCAGTCCCAGTCCACCCCTGTCGCTAGGGGTGGGGAGGCGTTTACCCACCACGTGCATTCATTCCATTGGCATGGCTTGATGCGGGGCTAAATGGCATTGTTACAACGTGCCTCTGAGAAGTGTTGACAGGTCCATATGCTAATTTTAATGAATACAAGAGAGCTGTGGTTTTATTCACCTCAACTCAGCTGCAGAATTCTATCTGCACCTAGACTAGCAAATATAATTGCAGCAAACTCAAATGAGCTCATTAGGAAATGTATTGAATTTACACATTATTTCCAGTAGTTAAGCTGAGTTATTTTCCCTAAGGACTCAATTACATACTCATTTGTGACTCAGGTAAATGGCTTTCTGGTGACTTTTTCAACTGCAAAATTGTAGTCACTGAATAATTTGTAAGAAAGCTGTTGTACATGCACATCTATTGACATTCATTTGTGTGAGGAGCTCAAAATGAAGAAAAAACTGCAGACAAGATAACTACTCGCTTTTGTTCCTTTATTCACTTCATTTGATTAACTCATAACATTTCATTCACTCATGAATTATTTGTACGTGTGCTCATTTGTCTTCAGTGTGTTTCTTCATAATGTTTTTGCTCACAACAGCCTTGTTGTCTTTCTGATACATGTATTTTCATCAGTGAGAGTCTGTAGTCAAACTGTATCATGTCAAAAGTGCAAGAGCAAGTCCTTTTTCACAATGGAAGAAAGAAAAAAAAGAACAGAACACTCAATCTAAAAAAGGCCCGGTGAGTCAGGGTTCAGTATCAGGGATTATGCCAGCCTACTGGGCTCTGAAATGAAAGTGAACATTCATAGACTGAGTCACTTCTTGAACCATGTCCTCCCTAAGCCACAATGAAGATATTGTTGAGGGAACGGACATGGTGTGGAAAGTATGTGACAAAGAGGAGTGCCCAAAATTCAAATTGAACGTCAAATTGGTGTTTGTTCTGTTTGAAAATGGCCTGATTCGCTGGAAAACAACAAAGAATTTTGGATGTGTAAGCATAAGGTTTTCCACAGAACTGTATAGGCTTGTGTTGGGTGAACTAAAGTGACACTGGCTTTTGGCAGTGTTCGCCGGAGCACATTGAGAAACTGTTTCAGGCGGTTGTAGTGGAGTTCAGTGCTTGGCATTGCTACTGATATCCAGTATGAATGATATAACATAATATATATATATATATATAACATAACTTAACTGTGATTTCTTCATGATTGGGAGAGTATTGTACTGTGGGGAAACAACTGTACCATCCATATAAGAGTAGCTATATCTTTTCTGCTTTATTGGATAACACATATTGGAGAGTGACAAGGAAGATGGGAGAGGGGACGACTTGTGATAAAGGTCATGCACCAGATTCAAACTCACAGTGTCATGAGTACATGGCATGCGGCTTAGCCTGCTGAGCCAGCAAGCTGTCCAGGGTATGTAAAATTTTGATTTGTCCATGACCCATTCAGTGTCATTCTGTGCACCTCTGCATTGTGATTCTATGGTAATGCGGACTGCGCTGTAAGTGCTGGCTGTGCTAGCCTATGGAGTGGCCATAGGGGAAGTGGGACTGGGCCTAGTCCTGCCCAGGCCCTGCAAGCCTTTGACCAAACACATCCTCTGCACTGAACTGTAAATACCACCAACAGCTGGTGGCACACAAGTTAGTCGTGCTTAACAAATTACTGGCCTACATGTGGAGGGGTAAGGGCCTTCAGTTGCCTTGTTGCCAACCAAGTTGCCATACAAGTACAATCTGAAACAATCTGGTTTCTGGAGTATAGCAAACTAATGGTGAAAGTAGTGAGGCCATGGTGGCTGACGAGACATTTTTATTAAGTAAAAATCTATAGAGAGATAGTCTGGCAGTGTTGCATTGTATGGTAGATAAACCATGCTATTGAGAACTCTATATGAAGACGCATTCAGATGAAAAACATATGAAGGTCAAACTTTTTAGAAACACAAACCTGTTTGATCCCAGCCATTTCAGTTCATACTCCTCATACACACAGGACTCTGTTTGGAGAGATAGGAATTATCAAAGTCACCTTTGAGCTCAGTAGCCCGTCTAGTGCTCACCGTATCACACATAATGACATTCAGTGTAGCCCAGATCACATTTATGATAGCATATTTGATACAGTTGTAAACCAGCAAAGAATAACCCAGCCTAAGAGAATAAACCCTTTTTTCAGTTTAAACACAATCTATTTTCCAGTGTAAATCACTTGTCACTCTATTGCAAATGTAACTGTTCTGATCTGAAAGAGAGGGGTGGAGAGAGAGAAAGAGAGAGAGTAAAGATTATCTTTTGGGCCATTTCACTGGCACCGTTGCGTGACAGAGACTGACAGCTCTTTCAGATGACTGACAGGTGTCCTTTGAAATGCCGGTGAAGCAGCTTCTGTTCAGACTGTTGAAATGCATATTTGGAGCTCTTATCATAAAGGCATGGATGGCCCAGATAGGTGCCGTTAACATTGCAAATGGCTCCGGAATTATTCATTGTCAGTGCAGCGGGAAAGAATAGGGGGGTGAAGTTTGATTATTCCGCTCACACAATGGCAGGGTGCTTAATGATTCCTCTCCACCTTGGCAGCGGCATGTGCCGACTTCAGGCGCTTGCGGCGGGTGACACAGGTCTGGCCAAGTGTTAGAGCAAGATCATAC
This sequence comes from Centroberyx gerrardi, assembly GCF_048128805.1. Taxonomy (NCBI): domain Eukaryota; kingdom Metazoa; phylum Chordata; class Actinopteri; order Beryciformes; family Berycidae; genus Centroberyx; species Centroberyx gerrardi. Next base: position 14,239,768 of record NC_136006.1, on the reverse strand, counting down.
GTCCGGGCCCCATTTTAATTTCTAATACATTAATCTTTTCCTCACAGATCCTCCATGAATATTCCAGGGCTCCTTGTTTGTCGGGAAGGCTGTCTCGCTTTCATCTATTCAGGTGGTTTCATTCACTGTGAAAGCCAGCTAAATGGACCCGATCAGTCAATGACAACCGGGGTACAATAGAGCCCAGTAACACGTCCCTTTTCTCCTTTCAGCCTTCTGATAGACAACCCTGACACCTGCTCCCTGGGGAAACCCTCCGCCAAGTCAGCGCACTGTTCCTTGAGAGACTTCCCTTACTTTATCAGCCCATAAAGGATTGTCACAGGTGACTGTATCAGCTGAGGTATGGAGCTGCTCCCTCTGACCTGCCCCGGCGCTGTGCGGTCGAGGCGGCATGCGGTCGAGGCACCATGCGCCTCATCGCAAGCGGATTAAGGTGGCTTAAATGCTGTCATACAAGCAGGCTCAGCGCTTCACACTTTTTAAAAATGTTAAGCCTTTGTTCTCTTCCATTAATTAGCATTGTCTTAAGTTCATTAGACCACTGCTCATGTTGTTACTAATGAGGCAACGTAGACCACCTACAACAGCCGTGGCTTTGTAGAGTCTGACCTGACAGTGGCTCCCGTGCTTTCCTGTCCGCGGTGTAATGACGCACACACAGGGATGCAGGAACACAGATATGCACAGCCCAGAGCGAGACTCATACTCATTAATGGTTAAATTTCAAAATCGAATCATCTTTTATTGAAAAAAAAAAAATAGACGGAATAGTTATATTTGAGAAAGCACAGCTGAATGTCCATTGAGAATTAATATGTTTGCTGATGACGTGTTGATTTATTATGCAGACCTAGTATCCTCAGGTCATTTAATAGCTGAGGTGGACTGCAGAGATGAATAGATTGTCATTGGCTTCAAGAGTAGTATGAAAGTTTGTTCTCTTCTTTTCTAAGGGATATTTCAGGACAGTGTGCTTGTGCTTAATCCAAATGAGCCTATCAGTCAAACCTCCCTTTTACACAGCTAAATGAGACTCACAGGGGCCTGTATTCTAGAGCGGCGCCACATAATACTATAACTCAACAAAGAGAACACCTTTACAGTGGAAACTTAAATGTGCAATGGCATATATGGATATTAGAAGTGTCAAGCCTAGTGATGTAGATCGGGTGCCATTCATAATTATGATATCTGATTTCAGCTCAAAAGGGACGCTCTAGAGGGAGAGCGAGGGGAGAGCACCAATATTTTAATGGAGAGGAGACAGCCCTCTCCCTCAAGGAACATCTCCAGTGACACTGGCTGCTGGAAAATTGGGATTTATACTTCCTGTTTTCTATTAATATGGAGATGAATACAGGTGTTCTTGTGTCGTAAAATTAGTTTAGCTCTTGCAAATTGCAATTACAAGTGTTGAGGAGAGAGAAAAGTGATGTCTACGCATTTTCACAGGCAAGAGAAAATGTGAGAAAATGAGAAAAAATATCTAGTTTTAAAATGAACATAATAACGTGTAATTCTATCCTCTCCAGCCCCCTCAGCCCGGTTTGGCAGCTGTACCTATTTGTTCTGGTGGTGGGTTAGCAGACTAGCACTCTTTTCCACGCTACTCATGCAAGGAAAAAGCGCAGCAAATAAGCTGTGAAACGTCTCCCTCTTCAAGGGTGAAGACTTGGGAAGGGCTTCAAACCCCAAGGAAGCCATCCAAAATTCCCCGCCGTCTTCCTGAGGGGCTTGTGGAAGGCATTGTTGAGCAGAGGACACTGGTGAATGTACCAGCAAGGTGAGGTGGGGCTGTACCACGGAAATACCCCAGCTGGGTGACAGTGACAGCAGTGATCGGCTTAGGCTGGTGCAGACTGGCACAGCAGCCCACCAGCACAAGTCACTTGCCTCTCCATGGAACATTAAGCCATAGAGACTAGTGCTGATACACCAGCAGACCTCGAGCAAATGTGCTTCTTTTGGTTATAGAGTAAATAACAACAGGCATAGTTTATGTTGCCCTCTGCAATTGCTCTCCCAGAATGTGTATCTGTAGTAATACTGTACATTGTTTGATAGCTTGCCATGTTAAAGCAATTATTTATACTTTGTTAGTATAGGCAAAATCAAGTTTATTTGTATAGCCCTTAATCACAATTACAGTCTCAAAGGGCTTCACAATGCTCACATTATGAAACAATAAATGAAAAAGTAAAGTCAATGCTCAATGAGATTGTTATATCAATACAAAAGAATTTCAAATTAGTTGCCAAAACTTAAAATCAATTGCTGCCTGTCTATTTACTATTTTTGTCTGTAGTAGTTAATCAAAAAGTAGCTTACAAATGTTTACGTCTCTCCTCACCACCCACCAAGTTTTGTGATTTCATCAATATCAATATGTTTTCAGTTCCACAGTGTTAGAAAACAAATGCATCATTGATTTATAACAAGAAGCGCAAGCAGCAACATTTACCTGGCATTGGGCAACTCTCACCACAGCCAATAGAGAGGCTCTGGTATTGAGGCGAGACATTAATTCACTGTGTCAACCTGTCCCCCTGGAATATTTATGATGCTAAATACATTTAATTAGGCACTGGGGCTCTGATGGGAGAGAAAATGCACTGTCAGTAAAAAAAAAAAGATTTGGTTACCTCTAATGCTTATATGCTAGCAATGCTGCTTACTCATTCTCAATGACAGGAGGACCAAACACGTTGCCGAGGGAATTTGAATCACTCACAATCATTTCTGGCATGTTCATTACAAAGTCATCATAGCACCTGAAGAGGATAATAGTACAGATGCTCATTGAGAGGAGGAATATTTTCCTAACTGTCAAGTATTTGGTCTGCTTAAGGTATTATTAATTGCCCTGCTATGAGATTTTTGCTCAGAATACAAAAGACATTGTTGATTTAAAGGAATTGACAAATAGGGTAATATGTTGTGTGTGTAATGTAATGAGTGGGTGATGATGATGATTTGTTAGTTTTAGGTTCTTTCTTGCCAGGATGAAACAGATGGTCTTTGTAGCTCAGAAAGTTCAGTATAATGTATTAGACTTTTATCATGGAGCTCTTGATAAGGGCAGCTCTCAAATGGAAAAAAGCTATATAGAGTAAGCTTCCCTTTTGGCAATATATATGAAAGCAGGTTGCACGCTTCAGCCAAGATGTCCCTTTATGATCCCCAGAACAGGCAGCACTACTAAAGGATAATTGTCCTGAAGCGTTTGGCATAATCTGTTATGTTGTAAGTGGAAATTGCCGCCTGACAGTGAGGGGTAATATAACAAAATAAGTAAGTTTAGAAAAAAACAAAGAACAAAAATTCATGTGTACTTTGTGCAGGTTTACACACAATTACACCGAAAGATGGGTTTTGACGCATTGGCTGACAGCCTAGAGTAAAGTGAGACATCATGTCTGTCTGTGATAAAAACATGGCTACAGTAAATAATAGCCAGTCTCCATCTTGACATCTGTCATCCTAGTGGAAATGGATGGGGAAATGACCAGCTCTCTATCGGCCGAGCTCTGGCTGTGTCAGTGGCTGAATGATGCAAATAGAAGATAATATCAGTGCTATACTGAATGGCATTACTCCAAATCTAATGTCATTAAAAGGGTGGGTATTAGCTGTGCTGTCTGGAGGTGGTGGTGTGGGCCGCTCTGGCTTGACTGACACACAGATTAAGTGCAGTGACAGGGAGCACAATAAAGTCATCAGAGAATGTGACATGTCAGTTAGGGGGATGAAGGGATGAATTGTCACTCTCTGTCAGAGCCCATCCACTCCCTTATCCATGATGTCCCATACACCACCGTGGGAAAATAGGACAGCATTGGCCATTCTGACAAATATTTATTCAGATAGAGGACAAGTATACCCACTCCAGCTTTCTGTTGACTACATGTTTGTAAATTTGCTCCCAGAAGAGGAGTAGATGATGCATGAAAAGCAAAGGTGTGCTTATTTGTTTTTACAAACCATCACCTGAATTTTGGTAATATAATATTTGGAAACACTTCTTACCGTAAATCAAAAATAGTATTGAACATAATGTATGGTTACTTTTGGGAAGTTGACTTTTTGATCCTGGCTCCAGCATATTTCTATACGTATTTATATTATACTGTGTCCAGGCTGTACTGTCTTTAAAGAAAAAGAAAAAGGGCATTTTTATCTATCAAGGACAATGTACAATATTCTTGTAGTTATGACGGAATATACTTAGATAGTAGTTACTCATGGAACATATGCAAAAAAATAAAAACAGAAATGAGACAATTTTATTTCCAGTATAATTAGCCAAAAGATCTTCTATTTGTAACAGATAAATAAATCCATTACGTACCTCTGTGTTGTAGTCTCCCTGAGAAACGCAGAACTTCAGTGTGCGTCTGGATATGGAGTGTACCTGGGAGTTTGGAGTATACTGTCTGGCCAAAAGATGGCAATGTTGCAGTGCTGAATTCCAAATGAGTCTTCTACTGCTTGACCCTCCGTTGCAGACTGGCCACTGCCTTCCCCTGCAGCAGTCTTCTCTCCAAACTAGCCCAGAAATTTGTCATCCTCACGGTATAACTGCACTGAAGTGTAGGAAGAGCGTTAGAGTCGACCACTAAAGTTCCACCAGAAAAGTTGATTACGTAGAGGACGAATAAAAAGACAGTTTAGTGTGATGGGTAGAGGGAATTGGGCCACAATGCGTTGAACTGAGTTTTTTTTTTTTTTTTTTCGTCATAAGTGTTGCTTAGTATCCTATAAGCGCTTTGTCTCTTGGTACAGTTTTGATTGGATGTGGTGGCTGAGTATAGTTTCCAGGTGCTTTGTCCTGTTACCTGTAGCTTTACACTGGTGTGAGACAGAGGATGGAAAAAATTGTCTTATCTGAATTTAACAATTAATAACATTTTCACCATTATTCATTCTATATTCCTTAATCTGCAAATGTTTTGTTCTGTCACACAGAGCAGCTCCTGTAACTGTGGACAAAGTAACAATTTTGTACTCCAGCTCCAGCATTTCAATAAATGTACCATCACCTTATGTCTCATGTCCACATGATATGAAACTAGGTTTAGCTAGACAAAGTGTTATATGGACTTTTTTTTTCTTTTCATTTTGTTCTTTGAGTGTTTCAGGGTAATTACAGACAGTAGGAACTAAGGCATTGCGATGCGTTTTGGTGCAGCCATATAGACACCCAGCAGGCTAGCAATTAGACAGCTATTATAGGGCTAAAATAACTGAAAATGTGCCTCTCTAAATGGACAATGCGGCTATGTCCTACAGTGAAAGGGTTAACATAACAGGTCTGCTGAAAATAAATTGTCAATTTACCACTCTCAACAAAATTACATCCTTCTTAGATTCTTGCAGAGGGGAATTGAGAAGAAAAAAAGCCCACAACTGAAAAAGCTTAAGGTTTTCATTAATGAAGAATGGAGAGTCTCAGTTCAAGAAAGGTACAAAAAATGACATCACTTTAACTTTGTACACCTTATGGCAGACTCTTGAGGGACACTTGTTTGTTCTGTTGTTTTGAAAGTAGCAGGAATAGAACTCTCTCCCATGGCCACTTTGCTGGTCTTTATTATTGGCTTATTGCCTTTAAACTGTCACCACTCAGAGCATTGCTTCTCTCGTGGGATTCTCCTCAGGGATTTGAGGGAGCTTGGCTGGCTTGGACTACTCAGCTCTGTTGCACGTGTGCTACTGTGACATGTTGCACGCACTGTACTCTGACAGTGCTTATTCACACTGATTTACACACGAAACAATCTCTCTGACATTCAAAATATCTGTGTGAGACGTGTCACTGTTTACTTACAAAATCAGTTAATCAAGCTTTTATCTGGGTGTATTTATTATGATTTATTCCTACAGTTTTGCCATGCTCTCTGTTGTAAAAAGGCCATGAGAGTAAAAGATGGTGAGCACCCCCTGTTTAGAACTGCTTTGTTCCTTAGGGGTATAAATTGCATTCTACAATAGGCTGTGGATGTTTTACTGCATAAGGTCAATACATATGAAGAACACAAGAGCTGAATGCCGGTCGAGCCTCAGTCAGGTAGCTTCTTTGCCTTGGGCAACTGTTGTTTATTGGCTATTGCATTAAAGCGAAAGTGTGCCAGGGAGAGGTTCAAATAAAATCCCACACAGAGAGATAGAGCATAAATATTTCTAATTGAAAAAACTGCTTTTTCACATATTTCAGTTCATTCCCTCAGTCATATAGGCTACATTTCAAGTAACTACCCTGTTAATCTATTCAACTAGTATTCTATTTGATATTTGATTGTTGAGTAACATCCTTAAATGTTTTATTCTTTCTTCGGAAATGTGACAGTGTGGAGGAACGGGAAAGACTTGATTTGAAGTGTATAGAAATCCCAAGATTTAGCAAGAGGGTGTGATTTTCTGCTCCTGAACCTAATCCCACCATTCCTCCACCTCTCCTCTCTTATGCCAGTCACATTTTCTAATTAGCTTTCCCTGTGGAGGAAGAAGATGGATTATATTTTAATATCTGGGGCCTAAAATTAGTTTATATTTTAGCAAGTTAGCACTTCTTAGAAGTTGATTTACTCTTGAAGCTGTAAAACCCGTGAGCTTGCAATTAATCATTCTCTTTGGTCTTGTTCTCAAGGAAAAAGAGAGGCTGCAGTGTCACTAGCTGGATCACAATAGGTAAACACCTAATTTACACTATTTAGAAATCACCTCTCTAGTATTGTACAACATATGACACTCGCTCCCTCAATTGTTCTGCCCTGCTCCAGTTATTAATTACAGTACACTTTTAACAAAGCGACATTGTCTATGACTAATCATCGACACAGAATGATTAAAGACGTTCCTCGCTTTTTTGAATTACTTGCTTCCCCGTCGTCTGTGTTCATTCATGAGCTACATGGCACTGCTTTTTTTCTCATGGTCAAGAAGTCGGTTTGCTGTTATCCGATTACCAGCGTCCTGAGAGGCTTTCACAGGCCCATCCATCAAGTCTAAGGGGTTGAGGGAGAGCCTCGACAAGGCTGCTATAGTGATGTAAAGCACTGAAGGATTCGTACATGGTAATTATAGAGAAGGCACTGCTTGCCTTGTATTTAGGCATACATAAGATTGTACATGTAATATGCCATTATCTGATGCACTCTGCCGTAACTCTAGAAATAGATGTGTGTATTTTTTCCAACCATGATGAATGTGACCTCAGTGTGTAACTGCAGAAGGCTCATATTGTGAAAAACACTATTTTCCTCTAAGACAAAATATAATGGTATCCATCAATTTTTAACATAAAACTTAGTATAAAATTGTACCTACTGAGTACTGCGGATCTTCACTTGAAGAAAAGTTGTCATGGTGAAGAAAATAGAGATAATATGGATTGACTGAAGTGTGCCTGACAGAGCAGGTGTATGGATGCTTTTCTTCACCAAGCAGCCCTCCCTCACAGCCCCACAACAGCCACACAGTGTGAGGAGAGTATCTCCTAAGCCTGGATCTGGCAGGGCTTTGGAGTGCTGTTTGGTGACTGGAGCTGGAGCTGTGTTGGGAGGATCATCAGTGGCTCTCTCCCAGGGAGATGAGCAGCATAGGCCAATTTCATATGCGGGGCTCGGCCCCTGGGTCTGGGTGGAGGTGGGCTGGGTCCACCCAGTATCCTGGCTTCATTAATCATCCCGCCAAGGCTTACCGGCAAACCCCCTCTCCGCCCTCTCCTAGACAACCCCTTGGATTACACAGAGCCAGCGAAATGTCAGCCCAAATCTGAGTCTTGATGCAGATAATCATTTCAATAATATTTCTCCATTTGTGCCCCCGATGCCAGGGGAATAGAGCTTTTCCACTGTCAGGTAGCATAAGACTACAGTTGGTGGGAATACTTGACTCTGAGCCAGATGGCTTAGCCATGCTTGCAGCATATGTTCAACAAGCAGGCCTGTGCCGAGCACGCATTAGGTTTTTATTAATTTGAAGCAGCCAAGAATGCATATATATTTACCTGATCCCGCCACTCTATGCCACCCATCAACCCCCATGTTCCCTATGGAGAAGTTAGGGAGACTAGGCCTTATTGGCGTTGGCAGGAAGTAAAAATGTGATGATGGTTCGTATTTGATGGCTTAATACAATGCAGATGTCATAAGAGACTTGATAGTTAGCACAATTACATTATAACAAATTTTGTATTACCCCAAAATATGTTAGCTAGTTATGTCAGAGAAACATCATATGACCTCAGCTATAGTTACCAAGGCTAATTTGATTTGAATTTATGATCTCTATATTTATAGATTAAAATTATGTTTTCCTCCTTATCTGGCTTCTGTTTAAAATGAGAATGATTTTGTACCTAATCAAAGGCAAAGATGCATTTATGCCTTTGATATAGTGGCATTGACCATAGTGGCACTGGTTGTTACGAAGCAAATTACCATTTAGATGCATGAATATGCTTGGGCCCAAGACAAAAGAAACAGTACTGCATGGGAGGGCAAATTTATTCATTACCACTAAGTTGAACTTCCCTTTAACAGCCCTGTGCTCTGCAATCCTGGGAGTTCTTCTCTCAGTGACTTATGGTAGTGTAGGGGGAGGGGGGATGGCGCGCCGAAAATGTCAATAGAAATAGTAAGTGTGAGAGGGAAGGCTTGCCTAATTAGTGCCCATTTAGATTTTATGACGGCTCTGAGATCTGCTCCTCCTGACAGAGAGCACTATAGTTGCATATTGTCCTAGCCTGAGGGAACCATAGGAATATCCAGATTTATTGTACCTATCATACCAGCATATTTCATTTGCCATTATGAGATGCCATCTTGCAATGATGCCAGATTATTTATTACAGATTAAATTGTGGGACCTGGGTGGTTCAGGAAGATTTCAAAGTACCATTCCTCTTATTAACTTCTTCATTATCTGCCCCACTGTGATCCAAAAGCACCCTCCTTCCTACCTGTGTTAACAAATACATTACGGATTGGACAATGCCTAACTGTTTCTCTATTTCTCTGCATTTCTTTCCTAACATTAGTGCCTGTGTGCACCACAACTCCCCTGTTTCTTCTATTTAGGGCAGACTGCGCATTTCATGAATCCTAATTTGCAATTAAGAAGTTCTGTTCTCTTTGTTTGTTAATAACTGTAACAATTGTAAAGAAATAATGGCGAGCTTCATCATTCTGATTTGTCACTTTGAGTTGGTTTGAATAAATTGCAGTTGATATTGTGAAGTATGTTGGGATTTCATTATATCAAGCATTATATTTATGTGCTTTCGTAGCTGCATGATGTTTTGAGGTAGACTGTAGGTAGGCATTTATTATTGCACCCATAATCGTCCCTGTAAAGCTTTACCTTGCCTTGCCTTCATTCTTGTCCTGCTCCACAATTGCCAGATGCTTCAGTGGTTTAATGTCTTTTGTGTATTAGGTAATGTTTATTTACTATGTCCCTTAAACCCTTGGATGTTGGCATTTATCCTATTTACACATCAATATTACGTCTCCATGAAGGCCTTGAGAGTTGCATTTAAGTAGTTGTGCAGGGCGGTATTAAAATGTACTCCATACTGTGAGGGGAGCTCGTCAGGGAATAGCTGGGCCCTGGACTCCCATTACCCAGTATAAAAGTGTCAGCCACTTTAATTACATTCATGCCTTCCACAGTCCATTTTACTGCAGCCGCAATCAGATTTCATGCACACATCTCCAGCCTCTGTCTCAACCATTTGGCCGCTGTTGGTGGTGAGATGAGCATCTAAGTTGCTTTTCAGATTTTCTTCTGTCTATCGATCTGAACTGATGATATATGACTCAGAATATTGTTAATGTGTTGTCTGGCCTAGACATTACAGGTGTTTCCAGTTGGTCATGGATCTTCAGTCACGGGCTGAATGCTTTGTCTGGGGCTTGGTCCCTCAATGTGAATTTGAGTATCTGTTCCTGGTATTGTTGATTAAGTTGGCATACTCAGCCACTAAATATCAGTGCACCCCACTGAGAGTGGTAGAATTGGCTGTACACAGGACACCCTTACAGGGAAGGGTGGCAGTGGAGGGGGGAAGGGAGGGTCAAGTTCCACCGGTCAGACTGTTAGCGAGTGCGGAAGAGGCAGTGTCACTTACTGTTTCACGGGGAAGCTTCCTGACCTTCTAGGAGTGAAAGCGAGATCCTCTCTTGTTTATACTCAGCCATGGATCAGTGCTTGGAATATGTCTACATCCTCTCAGCCAATTTCACACAGAGGAGGCGCAGTGTGGGCGGCCGACACAAGCCGCTTCCCCTGGACGATGAGGCCCATCCCTCACACACGTCCTCTGTCTGTGACTGGAGGTGTGGAGACACAGACACAGACAGAGGCACTCTACTGCTCCACTGGGCCACAGAACTATCCCCTCCCCAGGGACCCTCATGTTGGGACAAGCCTCTGACTCTGGGTCCTTATCTAAGAGAGGAAGTACTCTCTCTGCCAAACAGCCCTTCCAGTAATGAAATCATAAAGGGATTTATTGCTTTGTTAACACTTCCAGGATGATTCTTTGTACCTTTTTATGTTTTGTTTTCCTACAGTTACAGTGCATTTTTAAATTTGTATTCTTGTACAACTTTTCCAAACAATGCAGGATCCATCATGGAGTTGTATCTCCCAATATTGAACAGTGAAATGCTGAAAATACATCTCATTAGAGCCTCAACTGAAAAGCCCTGTTTTGAAATGACAAGGGAATATAGTCCTGCTTAAAGTAATTGATAGGCACAGTAAGAGGACATAAAGCACTCAGGTGAATTATCAGAGAAGTCATTAATTACCTCTAATGATTTGATCGTGACAAGCACGTTTGCTATAAAAACTATTTATGATGCACATTAAGGTCAAGCTTTTCTTAAAACAAAGATTCATGCACACATCAGTCATTTGAAAATAAACACAAACAATTCTGCAAACCTCTAATTAGAAAATAAGGGATTTCTACTATGTGGTCCAATCCGATTTTGCATTAACAATCAAATGGTAATCAAACCTCAGTCAGTGATCCCACTTCAGACCCACACACTCCTCCTGGATGAAGCCACTTCACTTCATGCCCAATTGATCTAATTACATAAAGAGAATTCTATCTCTCTCTCTCTCTCTCTCTCTCTCTCTCTCTCTCTGTCTCTCCTTTGCTCTCTCTCCCGCCCTTCTCTCACTCTCTGTCTCTCTCTCTCTCTCTCCCTGTTATAATGGTTCCTGTTAGAATTCAGCTTTTCAGTTAATTAAGTCTTCATTCTTTATCACAGTGGTAGACCTGGGAAGACCATCCAATGTCCTGTCTTTCCGAAAACACTCTGTGTCTCTCTTCCTTTTCTGTGCGGCCCAAGCTGCGGGGAACTCCAACCACTGTCTTATGGCTCTGCTGCTTGCCTTGCAATCAGCGACCCCTGTTACTCAATTATGGGGTGTGAATTTGGGCTCTTTGGTGACCTTCTCCCAGTGATCCTGCCACTGACCCTTCAATAAGAGCGCAGCCTTCCCGCCACTGCTTTGTGTGTTGCATCACATTTTTCATTTGTGGGATCTTTATGAAGGAGGAAATGAAAGGAAGCGGGTCACTCACGTTGTGTTCTCGCATCTCCCCACTTCAGAGGCTCTGAACAGGGGCCCGGTGTTTGCTTTGATTCTATGTAGGGCACACCGTAAGTTCAAGGGTCGGAGGGCAGGAAGCGTCACTCTCTTGTAGGTAATCATATCCAGCTTTGTGCTCCCTGTACCCCGACACTGAGGGTGGCAGCTTAAAGGCTGTCTGGTGCCTTGTTCCACCACCGGACTACACCAAGGCAGCTTTTGATATCTGCAACACCAAGTCTCCCACTCTAGTCTGTATTATCGTGGAGGATTCGGCTCAGCTTTTGTGTTGATGTAGAACTCTTCTCTGCAGCAAACCAGTTTTTTATGTACCGTACTTCATTTCAAGCACTCCAAGTCAGGGTTTTAAGATGACATATTAGCCAGCTCTGGGGTGGTTAAAGGTGATGCAAAGATTACAGCTATTTACTGAATTATCTGTCTGTGAGACTACCCTCATATCTCTGCATATATTACCTTGAGCTTGAGTTTAAAGAGCGATTGCTCAGAACAAGGAAGTTAAAGAGGCAATTACATAATGAAATGGGCCATCAATTCTGTTCGTGGCCTTTTTCTCTTTGAACAGAGATGGCCCAGATATCCCTGGTTTAGCTGACCCAGTAGAAGTACAACTGTTTGTATTAAACTCTCCTTTATCAAGGGACCCTTAGATGCTGCATGGGTCTGTCTGGCTTTCTATCTCCATTCCATAATTCAGTTATTAATTACCCTCACTGAGCTACGGCAGCGGCCATTGTATTTACAGTGTTTCCATGGCAACCCTAGCCCATTTATAAGGTATGTGTCAGTATTAAGACCTGTATTGAAATGGCCTCCATCTAAATATAGCAGTGTCTCATAACGTGGGGGTTATTATATTGAAATTAACACTGCTCCATTGCAGGCTGGTAATATTCAGCAATCCCAAAGCTTGCAGAAAAGAAGCTTTCTTTGGCTATATTGCATTATCTGCGCTCATATATTATTGATGTAGAATATTTATTTTATAGATTATGAAAATATATTATATATTTGCTATATTATTATAATTTCATTTTATTTCTATGTTCATAAAAGAAGAATAAATTAATTATAACAATACATAAGATATTATTTATCTAGTAAAAAAAAAAATGTCTTCATTCCTAAGATATTTTCACAACAATCTTCATCGAGCTATGCTGCGTTATTCTGTTGCCCTTTTAAAAAGTCCTAATAGTTCAGTTCCATTTACAGTACCATTCATTGTAGACTTACCTGACTTTCTATTCTTGGTAACAGAAGTTTCCATGGACTTGAACAGTAGACCTAAGTGTCCTCTCAGCAGCCCCAGTTTCTCCTCTGTTCTGCTCAATATTATGGCTTTAGTCTACTTTGTCCTTCTGGTGTGGAGAGTCAAAGAGTAAGATAGTCGGCGGCTCTTATTCAGGCCCAAACAGGACCCACACCTTCTGTTACAGCCTCCAGCCCTGGGCCCGACGGCAACCTGCTGCCAGGCCTATGCGCTCTGCCAGTTGTAGTTTTTAATTGGCCATCTGGGGAAAGCTGGATCTAGTGGCTGGATATTAATCAGTAAATTAACCCAGCCATAATACAGCTCCCTCCCAGTGGAGGCCCGGCAGCTGTGGGCAGAGAGAGAGAGAGAGAGAAAGTGAGACGAACCATGGGCTGGAGAAGCTGAAAAGGGAGGCTCCCGAATGGGCTGGCCCGTGATTGAACATTTCCTCCTTGTCCCCTGCCACGCTCCCCTGTCTGCAGCGCCACTGACCCCCAATTTGTCTGACAATCACATGGAGGATTATCTCCAGCATGTCAGTGCAGATGTCACAGGTACTTCCTCTCACTAAGGACAAAGCTGGAAATTCAGAGTTAAAGCTTGCTTTTCTGGCCAAAACTGACAGCTGTATTGAAAGCTGGAGTGATTGGAGGGAGAGTGCTCTACAAAAGTTCAGGGGGAGGTTATACTTCTGCAAGGTCTTTCCTGTGTGGAGAACTGTTGTGTGTGTGTGTGTGTGTGTGTGTGTCTGTGTGTGTGCGCGCGTGCACATGCACGTGTGTGTGATTGTTCTTGTATCATTAGTGTATTTGACTGACTGGAATCGCTGGCGGTCCCCAGAGCCAACCAATTAAAAGGCTAATGAATATACAACAGCTAATTATTATAAATAAGCTAAATTATCACAATAGCCTGTGCTTACAGTTTCAACACTGAGTTTGGACATACTGAGTATAGCAATCGAATTTGTAAGGTGCACACCCACATTACTAACAAACCGATGTATGTCATTTACTGTAAGTTAAGAGATCAAATGAATATGCTATTGTGTTTTTAAAACCAGATCAAAGATAAACAAGGTGGTGCTTGTCTCGCATTGTTACAACACACTCTGTGAGATGGGAGGCCATTTGTAGAAGCATGATTTCATAAGAGCACTTCAAATAAGAGATGCTTTTAAAAAGGCTTTGAAGACCACCTTCAGGGATGCTTCTTACCTAGACTGGCAGCGTTTTCTGCAAATTAAATGTCTATTAATTGAGCACTTATGTTACAAAAGCGACTCCCTGTTAGTGAGACCATTCGGGTTATTTCTATACAGGAACATGCTGGATCAGGAACTTGTATCATGCTAGGCTGCAGTTGTTCACATGGTCTCAGCCTCGGCATTCAAAAAAACAGAATAGCAGCAGATGTCACAATACATCACAGGAAAGCAATGTCAACCACTGACCCACTACACCTCTTATATATTCATGCATAACAAACACAAAGACTCAAACCCATGCGACTCATGCCATCTGACCCTATGGAGGGCTTTTATGGTGTGATGTCATCACGCCCCATTGTCATAAATGAACCACCTCACTTTTCTGCTTGACTGTCAATAAATTTTCAAGGGGCCTCGGTCATACATCCCTCCTCTACTGTGCTCTGGATGGACATGAAATAATTGCCACGCAAGGAGTTGCACGTTTCCCTTTCTAATTTTAAGGGTCAACAGCATTTTAATACCATTTTAAACACACACCCAATGTTTTTTATGATGCATGTACAAGCGGGTTTTGATAGCTTAACCAGCCAAGCATGGTTAAAGAGAGAAACCATTGCAGCTGCTTCCAAGACCCACTTAATTTAGTCCCCTGACCCTGGCTCACCTGAGTCTGCATGGAAATCATAATGCAATTCAAGTGTGAAGAAAAATGATATACTGTGTATTTACCCTAAATATTTATGCAGGGCCTACTAACAGTCATGCTTACTTCTAATAAAGGGAAAGCGATGCCTTGTAACATTGGCAGTGCTAGGTTGCTGCTACATTGCCCGAGGCCATTGTTTTTTGGCATTATCATTTTCATTGGATTCCATACAGGGCGGTGTTTCTAGTGTTTACAATGCCTGGCTCATACAGGCCCTAGGTGTTTTACAGAGCCATTTTGGATATTGAGAGGTTTCTTTTAGAATTTTTGACTTTATTGTCAATAAATAGGAAAGTCCACAGAGCTAGTCCATATCTTCAATATGAGCTCAATGACACATTGAGTGTGATGTGCCATATGCTGACCCATATTTACTGACATCATATGAGATATGACTCCTATCCAGCCACCGTAGACCCACTAATGCCTCCGATGTTGCCCTGCAAAGGAAACAGGGATTTGCCATGAGTGTGTTCTCTAGGTGATATTCCTTTGTGTTTCTTTCTCCCTTTTCCTATCATATTTTTCTCTCAACCCGCAGTTGCAATTCACTCAAAGTGACAGCTGCTGTGGGGGTCCAACAATGTGTCTATTGCTCAACATCACCACTATCTCCTGACCTGAAGATGCCACACGCCACCTAAGGGATGAAAAGCCAAGCTGAAAAAGACACAATGGGGTAAAAGAAGTATCTGTGTCTCTGTACAGTAGTTGTACTGCTGAATTGACTTGTTATTCTGCAGTTCAGTTCCTAAAGAAGAGTGTCAATAGTTATTAGTTGCCTAACAAGAGGATCAGGTGAGCCCTGCAGCAGCAAAGCAAAGCTCCCTGAGGCACAATCATGTTCAGTATTTCCAGAGCGGAGGTCTGTACAGTACTCTAGGTAGCGATCTTCCAGAGGCCTATTAGACTAGTGTATAAAGAGTCAAGCAGAGAGGGTGTCTCATCGGCGCTGATAACAGGGTATCTGGTCAAGTCATTAGCTCTCCTCTTATTGAATTCCTCCAGCCAAATAGACCAAATGAAGCTAAATAAAGCTATAGATGGTGAGGAGCCTACAGCCCATTAATATGCTGCCACCTCGCTCTCCTCCTTCCAGAGCCGCAGACACGCACTGCCTCTCTCTCTCTCTCTCTCTCTCTCTCTCTTTCTCTCATTCCCACTCTCTCTCCCTCTAGCGCACGTTGCCTCTTTTCTCTTTCTCCACATGTCTTTCTCTCCCTCTATCCATCTCCTCTCTCTCTTTCCCACTGTCTTTCTCCTCCTCTCATTCTCAGCTTCTCTCTCTGTCTCTGTCCTCTCGCCCCCTCTCCCTCCCTCCCTCCCCTCTCTCCTCCCTCCTTTCTCCTCCCTCACTTTCTCCTTGTCTGGGGGCCCTAATGGCGAGCATGTACAGCAGCTCTGACACCGTCACATCTGCTGGCAGAGAGGGTCTCTCCCTCACCACACAGCCTGCTAATGAGATCTTCCCCCATTTAATTAATACCATAAGAATTTTAATTCTGACTGAATCAATTTAATGTGATGTGATTTTGTCAGCTCTATTCCCCAAGTAAGGAAAAAAACAGAGCGGGCCCTGATGCTTATTACATACATCATTTCACGGGCCCTGCATTCCCTGCTGACTTAAACAAATTCTAATTAAGACTAATTAAAGCATCATTTATGAAAACGCTTGTGATAGTTATGCAAACATTCTGGGTGGGTATGCTCTGCATGATAATTACCCCCCGGTTTAAATTAAGACCTGTTCCCTGGCAATTATGCCAGCCACACACCAGTACCTCATGGAAAACGTTCTTTATTCAATTCCTGCAATTAAATATGAGACCTGGCTCATGAACTATCCGTTCAGAATGCATTTTTAAGAGGGGAAAGGATGATTATGTGTCGTTTTTTTTTTTTTTTACTCGTTTTCCCCTCTGTCAGGTGGAGTAAATGGAGCCAATCCAGGGTTCTGTACCAGAGTTACAATGGGGTTAAAGTGATGATCATAAAGCAGCCAGTGGTGACTGATATCCAAGCTGACACCTGCTGTCTTTGGTTGAGGTGATTAGTCTGTGTTTTCTAGGTGGGTTTTCATCACGTTAATGCCGGTTAGGCAGATGTGAGCAGACTGCACTGTCTTAGATCTCCACCTCTGCTCACCGACGACTTTCACTGAACCACTTCAAACACACAGCAGCCTTTCCACTGTACAGTCGGTTTTGTGATGTGCTTTAATTTGGCTCTTGTGATAATTCAGTGGCCATCCTCAACCCAGAAGTAACACCTTTACAAAGATCGCCCTCTGAGATCTTAAAAGAAATATATTTGAAGTGAGACTGGGATCGTATCTGCACTGCTAGAGGTAAGAGTTTGATTCCAACTCTGGTAGTGGATGGGGCATTGGACAAAAACGCCCATCATATGGCATATGAATATTGCTGTGGACTGAATAGTCAGATGGGAACCTCCACAACACTTACAGGCTGAGAAATAGTGAATGTTGATGTATATTACAGGAGCAGGATTTCCCCTCTTTAAATGAATGTGCTGATGCAGTTGCTTATGTCAGCTGGCTGTTAATAGACATCCTGCAGAACGCTGCTCTTTATCAGGCTTTTAGCAGGCGTTTACAGTATGACGCCATTACACCTAATCTACTCTGTTGATACAGCAGCACACTCCCACCAATACATTGTTTCACAGTGCTGAAGACCAGGCTATTCTTACTTGACTTGCACTATTTAAAGGATTTTAGACATATTAATGGTCCTGAAACTCTTACAGTACTGTATCAATAGTTAAAATAACCACCCACCACTCTTGTCAATGTATCTGATTTTATTTAACCCTTATTTATTAGACTTTTCATGGTTCCTTCTGTTTGTTAAACTTTTCATGCAATTAAATGTTACTTTTTGATCATCTTCAAGCAACTCCACAACAGTAGACATGAGCATAAACTTGGCCACTCAATTGATTACATACCCCTTTTATGTCATAAAGCCACTTTACAATACTTTTTCTTATGGACGTTTGCATATTAATACAAGATACTTTGTGTAGCTTTACCAGTATAATGATGAACAGATGTGAAGCTCTATATATGGCATGATACTTCATAATACTCTTAAATGCTTTTAATAAAGTTATGGCTTCCGTGCGCTCAGGTGGCGTGACACGGTGGTGTTGTTTATGTGTTTGCACAACACTTATCACTTCTGTCATGTTTGTTTACTTTTCTCGGTGTCTTCGATTTTGGCAACGCCGCAGCTATATTGCTTTTTACTTCTTGAGAGGCAGCTGGTTCAATAAGATGAGAAAAAAAGAGGCTGTATTCCCAAATCAGTTGCAGGCGAGGTTGAGGGAACTCAGGCGGTAGGGAGCAGGCTCCAGTTCCACCCACGTCCTGTTTTACGTGCGCTGCCTCTCCCTGTACATGCAGATGGCACAGCGCTCCCAGATTTCATTTGAGGTAATCTAATCCCTCCACTGCTCCCTCTAGAAAGGAGGAGTATTAGCGGCCATATGTCAACCAGATTTGTCAGATTATTCATTACAATTAATTGCTGTTCCACTTAAGGCCTTTAAGGCTGTGAATTGCTCCGAAATCTATTGCAAACACAAAAATTATGAGTAAAAGACTTTGGCCCTGTCATTCAAATTTCAGGCTGACCTTTAGCGGAGCCTGGCTTTTCTGAGGGAGGCAGGAGGGAGAGCCTTTCTAATTGGTGTTCTTCGGCTTTTTTTTTTATTTTCCATCTACAGGTAGAATGTCTGTCTCTATTGACAGGGAAGACAGGGGAGACTGTTGCACCAGTCCAGAATGATTATTCCTACTGTCCACTGAAGTTAACTGTACTCATTTTTGTTGCAGTATTTTTCCACTAAATATGCTTATATTATATTGGTTATATTCATAATTGTAATTTGTTTTGCTTATTGTTGGGATGCAGTAACGCCATAGTTAGATTTCTGCACACTGTACACTGTCAACTGAATTTCAATGTGGACCTTTTTTCGAAGGTTGGCTGCAAGGCAGCCTAATAGCCACCTGAATTAATGTGCTGTCCAAGGATATGAGCCATAATACTTTGGTGATTAATGTTTCACTGGTGCTCTGCTCCCATAGTTAGGGCTCAGACCCCAGAGATAAACTATTCACTACACACTCAAATCACGTTCAACCAACACACACATTCACATTCAACTCTAAACCAGATTTCTTTTTTTGTGTAATTTTGATGATTTCATTAGTAGAACCAAACCTGGCTAAAAATTATTGATTTTAAATCCTCTTAGCCCAAATCACACTGAGTAGTCCTTGAAGCAAAAGTCACGGCAAATTACATCATTATGATTGACTATGATTATGATTGAAATCCATGTGGCTGATTCATTGCTGATGATATATTTTGGTTAATTATGGAGTTAAGGCACTAGAGGAGTGACTTTAAGCCTGTCTGATTGGCCCACTTAATTGTGCTTTATGAGATGGGGCTTACATTGCAGGGCTTAGAGACTCAGTGTTAGGGTTGAAGTGGGTGGAGAAAATCTCTCCCAGGTCATATTACCCAGGCCAGAGTTAATGAGAAGGTGGAGGTAAGAGAATCCATCACCATATCAATCTGCACCACCTCTCCTTTCACCTCCACACCAACTATGTTTTTCTTCTTCTCCACATTGATCATCATTAGTACGATACAACGTTGTCATATTGCTAGTGTTACCCAGCACCTAATAATAGCTATACAGAGTTCTTGTGCCGTGTTGAGTTAGGTAAATTAGTGAATAAATTCAGAATGAACTTTGTCATCAAAGAGAATTGCAAAGGCTTTTTTAGAATAGTTAATGGTTTACATAGTCCACAGATTATTATATTGTCATCACCAAATGTTGATAGGTGGGTGGTTGTTTTTGTATGCTGAAAGCTACTAGCCAATATGATTCAGGGAAAAACAGGCCAGTCTAGTCTCCATCATTAATCACAGACAAGAAGGTCCGCACACCTCTCTCTTGTTTCTTATTCTGCGAGATGGCTCAGCCTGACTCAAGCGCCTCGGAGCAGCTCGATGAGATCTCATATCCATCTGTATATTGGGGGACGGAGGTGTTGAAATACTTCAGATTCTCCTCTATACTCAAGGTGCCGGTGGATCGATGCTCTAAACGCCGGTTGCCTGGCCTCGTCTCGTCACTGTACTCCTGCCGACCGACACATCCTCATTATACTACAATACGGTTGCCACTAAAGGTCATTCTCCCAGAACATAATCACACACAATCAAAACCACAAACTTCATATATCAAGGAGACAGTAAATAGCCTCAGGGTTTATTTTCTACTGCCACAGAAATGCTTCCAGTCTATTCATAAGCTGAAGTTGGGGTGACTTGAATTAAGATCTGATGCCACATATACAGTGATGCTTAAAAAAATAATTTTGAAGATGAACAAACTGACTTATTTATTTGACTTGCTCATTCAGAATTCATAAAGAATTTTAAGTATTCTTGATCCTTTATACCTGCGCTTGTACTATGTTGTCTATTCACAGTAACAGTTAAAAACGGGTATTTAAATGTGATATTTGATTTAAAACCTCTTGTAGTCACTTATGAAATGAAGTTATTAAGATTTTAGCTGCCATTTGTCAGATTACAGTTATTCAAAGCGATGGGCTTTGTGTCCAAGCTCCTAATCTTTTTTTCTCCTCCTCAATCAGGAGTAGGTTGTCATGAAAAGAAGTGTCAAAGTAAAAAAGAGCGGAAACACACCCCTCTCCTCCATATTACCATAATGAGGAAAACACACTTAGTGGGCCATGACCTGATGTCATCTGATTATACCCATGATTAATGATATCCTTTTACCAAAACACGCTACTACTGTAACTGTCTGGGATTAAAAGCTGCAGATAGTAATGTATTCCTGGTTTCAGAAATGTGTTCTTGTATCCAGTATTAGACAATGTGTGCGTTTAATACTAACCTATAAGCTTTGTTTTTAATGGAATTTTCTGCAGCCATTTTTTTTTGTCTTTATTCTCATATGATAAGCCTCAATAGGGTTTTTTTTTATCAGCTCGATGTGAAGCTGTTGTATCTCAGGGCTTGTTATGGACTCCACTTTGTGAGCTATAAATGATTTGAACAGCCAGCACCATCTGCTGTAGAATTAGACCAATTCAGTTTTCATATTAAGTCCAACTGTGGATACATGTGCACTTGCCACTGGGTCATAGTTATAAACCAGTGTTTTTTTTTTCCTGTCAAAACTGCATTTAGAAAGACTGTTCAGTGTACAGTCTGTAACTGGTCAACAGCGTGTGGTAAAATAACAAACTGGGGTTGACACTTTCTACACTCATCGGTCTGAAGATGATCTCAATAATGGTGCAATAGTATCCCACGAGAGAGCAATAAGCTGAAATGCTAGCGAGGCTTTAAACCTTCTTGTTTTGTACTCAGACTCCAGTCTCCAGATACCAATGTCCAGTCGATGACTCAGTTGAAAATATTTTCCTCTGGTTTTTCCTCTGTCCAGACGCCATGTCAACAAAGCCCCCAGTGTTGCCTAGATGTAGGAGCTACAATGTCAGTCTGTCTGCTTAATTGCGAGTGGGATGAATGTTAATTTACTCAGTCAAGAACCCTCTTTGTAGCACTTTTATAGCCCAGAGGTGTAGATTTACATCTTAGGGATACAATGAGTTTTAGCTTGTACTAAAAGGGGGGTGACAGGGCCCACATTCCTTGACCTCCTACTGCATATTGTTCTATTGTATATGAACACCTCTCTGCCACGGAGCGGCCCTGGTCGGGGTAGGTGTGGGGGGGTTGGAGGGGAGGGGGGAGGGGGGGTCATCCTGACCTACAGCTGAACTTGGACAAAAGGCAACACTCCATATTTGTTCAGTCTGCATGGTCCACTTCACTGAGTGGAAGTGATACAACTGTGCACTACATATCTGTCAGCACAAGACTCAAGACCTTTTTATTTGTAATGCACTGGCTGCAAGTACATTCATTTCTGGCTCTGTGATTTATTTATTTTATTTTATTTTTTTTATCATTGAAATTTATCCTCTCTATGTTATACCATAATGAACAAATTCAATTCCCATTTAAACAGCTCAGACTTTATCAGAATTTCAGGGAGATCTACTTCACTAGTGCATAGTGTGGTATTGTGTAATTATAAGAGAGGTGGTCGTGGCCTCAGGGGATTGCTGCTAGATTTCACTAGAAAGGTTCCTGTGCACTACATAAATATGCTCAAGAAATCCTGCCTGCATTTGTGTATTGGGCTGTCAAAAAATTAAATGAAAAGTCATTCTAATAGGCGACCCTTGGCCTAGTTCATATTTCCTGTCAATTATGAAAGTATGAAGCCATGCATAGTTATGAGGCATGGGCGGGCCCATTAAAATTCATAAATGATTTGTGTTTATACCAAGTTACCATAAACCACTTAATTCCACGTGGTCATGTAGAACTAATTTTGCTCCCCAAAGTATACCTTAAAAGAGGCAGGTGCATTGTATTTGGGTGAAATCTCCCTATTTTTAATTTACTTCATTATAATTTTAACATTTTAGAACAAATAAACAAATCTGAATGGCTGTATTTTTGCTGTGATATTGATAGCACAGGATTTAGCAACAGTATAATCATAATCAGTTGTTTGTTTAAAGCCAGTAGCTGCATGGATGGATTCTTTTGCCAACTGCCACCACAATGGGCTAATTGTTTTCTGCTAATGATACCTTATTCACCAGTAAACGTTTTGGGGGCCTCTTGGGCTCTTGTGTAACTCAGGTGTGTGTAATTACATTTCTTAAGGTCAACCTCTCACCAGGATGAATTAGTGAAATTGCATAGTTGACCACTTCAGGGCTTGGATCCAAATGCAATTATCTTAGTTAATAGATCTGCTCTACAATGGTAGATGATGATATGGAATGCAACCAATTGACACAAAGCTTAGGATGTTACAGAATCTGAAGTTATTTCCCAAAAACCTATTATCACTTATATTCTTCATGTAGAAAAATATGGAACATACCCAAACTAGTTGTCCCCCATTAGGCCAAATTAAGGACAACGGTGTTGGTGGTTAATCTTAAATGCCAATGTAAATACCGGTTGAAATACACCAACACTTGATTTGTTTTCTCTCACCATGAGGAGCAGGGTATGAGATATTGATCAGAGCATATCCTGGTCAATCAGACTAAATGATTGCCTATAAGCCCCCAGCCTCTCCCGCTGGCTGGAAGGCATGAGGGAATCCAGAGGAAACCGAATTATAGCAGCCTAGATATGAGCTGCCTGGCCACTGATAGTCCCCCGCAGTCTCGAGGAACTGAGCAATGCAAATGTACAATAAACAGGGCCTAAGCTGGTGGAGGTCTTTCAATCACACAGGGGCAATAGTTCAACCCCCGCCATGCATAATCCCAGCCTTGAAACCCCTGGGACTCCAGGCTCCAACCTGCTCAATGGCACAAAGATATTAGATAGCCATATGTAGATTCACTAGGTAAACAGACTCTCATGATAACACAATACGCTTCCTTTTCTACCAGGAATATATTTGAAGCTAAGTTCTGCTTTCTTCTGAGGGAAGGCTCAAATTGAAGGCTTAGCTTTGCGGCATCAGAATTCGATGCAGCTGTTTGCTTTGTTTAACGTCCTTGATATATCTCTTGCTGAGAAGAAATTGGTATCTCTTCTTTGTGAATTAAGTTCCCAGGGTGTTTGCATTATAGACCGGCCTAGACTGAAGAGCGGCTGATAGAGGGCCTGTGTGAGGGGTTGAAGTGTGTTTAGGCGGCTGGTAAAAAGATGAAAAGTGCACTCAAAACCGAGAAAATAAAACCTTATTGAGTGGAGAATGAGTCGGGGCAGAAACAGTTATTTTCAGATGCGGATTTTAGGAGCAAATGTTATTTGATTACAGCTTAAGTGGTAAATAGATTTTGTTTTAATGAGCTGATGGCTTGGTTTAATTGATAGCTTGGTCAAATTTTATCGCAAAGTATCCTCTGTGTGATTATCTTTGTATAGTATTTGGCAGTTTTTCTTGATGCCCCCTCTGATATTTCAACAGATAAGGTTCATCCCTTCCTGGGACATGTTTACTTACTCACTCATTCACTCAATCACACACGCGCACACACACGCACACACACACACACACACACATAACACATACGGATCCATCAGAGAGGCCCATATGGAGACACACGACAAGTGCGCGTACCCTCTCACTCACACACACACACAGCTGAATAGAGTGTCTGTTCATATGGGGGAGGGTTAGTGAGGAGAGGAGAGAATGGGGTGGGGAGGGGGGTTGGGGGGGTGTTGACAATGTGCTCCAGGTCTCCATAAGCCCTCCTCCCTCCCTCGCCGGCGGCACAGCAGTCCCAGCAGGAGCCACTCCAGCCCGGGGAGAGGATCCTTCCGGCCAGCGGGGGCTCTGGAGGGGGGGGGGGAGCCACAGAGAGAGACACGACATGGGCCACTTTACGCTCGCATCACATGATCCGTGTGAAAGGAGCTGGCTGATGAGGAGCTGACACTGATCATCCATCCAGCTCGTCCATTATGTCAGACAGTGTGAAGTGACAGGACGACGACGTCTTCAAAATCCAGTAGATGAACCTCTTTTTGTTTGCAACAAATGTAGCAGAAACAGCCGCAGGAGTCCCAGATAGGATATTGCTAAGTTGTTCTGAAATAGCTCTACTCAAATGTGATTAACGCTCAGTTTTTTTTTTCTTCCAAATGCTTTTAGAGAGTTGATTTGTGAATTTGTACTACACCTATACCATTAATTTGTCCGAGCAATACATATGTATATTTGTTGCTAATGATGCCTCTGAGGTAGATTTTTTGTAACAAATACAATACTATAATTGAAACTCATTGCACAGTAGACAACAGCGTGCAAATTAGATATATTCAAAAGTAACACAATTTCAAAACTTGTGCAGAAGTAAGCTGAAAGCATAAGGGAAGAAGCAGGAGGTTGTTCCATTTGGTGTCGAACATGCGAGCCTGTTCAGAAATGTAAGCACTCGTGAGTAAGAGATGATAATGATGGGATAATAGGAATCTATTACTCCTTCAGTTTTTGCACGCCTAATAATTAGATTAATTGAATGACACTAATTTAGAGAAAATGAGGGACCCAGTGGTGTTAATTCAACCTGTGTTTCCAGATGCTCATTTCTAAACAGCTAAGTGAACTACCTAATCATAGCCCACCATCTGGGAATTCCCCTCCAAGGCAGCAATAGGAGATGGAGCCATAATATGTTTTAAAGCCAGCGACTGACAGTAGCCTGCAACTAACCATATTGAAGCCTCCATTTAGCCTCTCCAGCTAACAAATAGGGGGTAAAAGTGAGCACCTTGATTATTAACTCCCCGTTCATTTAGGGCACCTAATGCTAATTTCTGCCTTTTATATGAAGGTAAATAAGGTCATTATGGCTGTGTTAATGATTAGCATATCTCACAGGTGTAATTCTCTAGGAGTATTGCTCTGAGACTCCTTTCCTTCAGTAAAATCACTCAGTGCCACGCCAACAAAGATGGGAGACGGACTAATTTATCCCCAAATTTGCACCGTGTATAAAAAATCATGCAAATGAACTGGGTTCTCAATTGGAAGACACAGCATTTGGGTGACATTAATCAAAGAAAAATATGCAGACAAAGGTGACAGTAATCCCAATACTCTGCATAAATGGCACAGCTGTGATTTTGCTCACCATATCGTTGTACAGTATATGCATGGACTGCAGCAAAAATGGAAATTCTATACATTATAAACCTGTCTTCTTCTCTCATGACTGTGGGTGTCTAACACCTTTCATTTTAACTCACAGTGATCAAGTGGTTATGGATTTTAATAAGAAAAAAATATTACTGTTTTCACACTTGCTAGAGAGCTGGGGCTTCCAATTCCAGTAACGCAATTACAAGAATCTGTTGGTTTTCCCATTATCACTGAGAGTTGGCAAGAAGCAAAATTTTCATTGTTTCAACTTGCCAAGAGAAAGAAGAAATTTGTGATTTGCAAATTAATATGTACTTTTGTAGCTGAGATGGGTTACAGGATGACTGATAAAGTTAAGGCAATTCAGATAAATTGGTGGTTAAATGAGGGAGACATCTGCCATGATAAATTGTGAAGGTTCATATATGTTTTTCAATCTGGTTAATGATGATTGATATAGACATGTGATAATCCTAATTATCTCCCAGTGCCTTTTGCTCTATCCACATGTGCATCTTCATTAGCTCAGTCAGCCTATAGATATATGCCCATATACAGTTCCTTGGAGTGTGAAATTTTCCCAACAGTCGTCTATTCATCTGCTGGATGTACTGGTGTTGTGAGAACGGTGCAGCGCCGCAGCTCAAGCTCACCCAAGCTCTTGACTGAGTTGTAGTGCAACCCAGCCTAATCCCCCAACAGAGCCGTCAAGCCAGCCTGCAAACAGAGCTCACTGTGGGCTCTCTCTGCGTGGTGGGAGCAAACCAACATCATAACAAAGGGTGTTTATGGAAAAAAAAAGATGCTGGCGCAGCCGACCAGAAAGGGCTTAGCAGTGATCAGACCCCGCTCCCACCTTTATCCTTCACCGTTCACATTGAAATGCAAATATCAAGGCAGGGTTTCCACCCGCGTGCCACTCACAAATTGAAAAGCAGTTTTTATCTATGCAAATGCAAGCATGGTAATTGAAGTTAATCAATCAATGCTAGCTTTCACTAAAACCTTGAACATGATTGAATAAAGTAATTATCATTCAGGAGAAAATGATGAAGTTGTAGACAGCATGAACCTTATTAAAGGAGGATTTTGAGTCACAATGGCTTAATTTAGCCAGCAGCCCCCTCTGTCTCTCTCTTCTTCCTCTTCTCCCCTCTGTCTCTGCATCTCTCTCTCTTTCTCTCTCTCTCGCTCTCTCTCTCTCTCTCTCCCTCCTCATTCTATCCCCCTTTTCTCGCTCTCTGGCTCAATCTTGTGTGAAGCAGAATAGCTCACTGTTAAGATTTTTTTAAGGCAGTGTGAAATATGCCCAAGTCAGACTATTTCTGCTACATGGCATTGGGCGACTGCTGATTAGTAATATTTATTGCATGTTTAAAACTATATTAGTGATTCTTATTGAATATTACCTGGGGAAACAGTCACATTACCTGCTTTCTTTGAAACATGGCAAGCATGCATGCATGATACTTTGACATGCAGCAAACTTATAAAATATATTTTGCAAAAGCAAGCTACCATACTGCATTTGCCTCGGCAAAAAATAATTCAGCGAATGAACAATGAGGTAAAATAATTCCAATTAAGTACCAATTGCGGCGTGTTAAATGTACATCTTGAAGAAAAGTAACATCCCCTTAGAGCTTATCCGCGCTGACCGAACCCTCTCTGATTCACACTTGATGTATCTGTTCTTTGAGGGTAAAGTGACACTTGTACACGATTGTTGAGGTTGGGGATAAAAAATGAGATGTCGGTGTCAACCATTTTTCGAATGAAGGCTTTTCCCCCAGCTTCCACCTGTCAGCCAAGGCAGCGGTAATTGAGACTTCCAGTGTCCTGTGGCTGGCTACCTTACTGTGGCTCTCCTGGCTGCTCTCCTCATGGCAGGGCTAGTTAAAGGCCTCTTCGGTTTGTCACAGAGTTTAATATGCACCCTACATAATTATGCAGGATTCACAGTGCTATCAAACTGCAATTCAAATTAGTTCAGGATTAAAGGCACAGAACAGTACTGGTTCCTTAATTGCATTGTACTGTGCTGATCACATTCAAATACCCATTACTCATTCCCTCTGTGGAGCAATAAGTCAGAGGGATTAATACTGAGGCAGGTGACAGGGCCAAGCCATTAAAAGGCAGTTATGCAGAAAGCATGGCTGGTTTTATTCACGTTAATGAAATCAGCGAAATGAAACTGTAATAGATTTATCAAAGCTCAGATGGATTTGCAGTAAATCAGTTTGATTCAGGCAATCAAACTGGACAATGGAGATAGTTTTCAGCTACAGCAGTGGATATCAGGCAGCAGCATGTGAGAAGTGCTGATATTCTTCTTGTGAGGATTTGGAGAACACCCGGTGCCTAGGCCCTATTCCCAGAGCTGGGCCTGCTCATTTTTGTCAGCTAAATGGTGCCAGTGACTGATAAAACATACAGCCTTCCAGTTAAACACCATATTCGTCTACCCCCTTCTCTCATCTCACACTCTGTCTCTCTCTCTCTTTCTCTCTCTCCCCTTGAATTTATGGACCGTGTGTTGCTGATTCTGGCTTGTTATACAGTGCGCAAGCCCATGAATTAGAACCTAAATTCACTTGCATCAAACGGATTAGTGTTGAAATCCAATCCATCCGTTCTGAGCTTGTCTCATGACACATTCTCTCGACTAGCTGTCCAACAGAGGGTGCTAGCTGGACAAAACATACGGTAAAAAGAATAAAAATACATTTTGCAATTTAAAGTGAATCCTCAAATCAAATACAGCAAACATATTAACACAGTATCCTGTGCAGTCATGTTAGCAAACAGTAAAATAAATCGTTTTTCAATTGGCAATTGACCCTTGAAAGGAGCACCATTTGACCAATCAATAACTGACATTTTGCATTCAACTCTATATACAGTCGGTTTGGAGGCAGTCACAGTGAGCGAATTCTGCATGAGACCAACGACGCCAAATTCCAATTTTTTCCTCCAAGTCCAGCTTCACATTTTTTCACTGAAGAAATGGTTAAATGACCTGAGCTCAAACGACATTATTTTTCAATGTGTTCTTAATGAGTCGTCCACTGTACAGTATAAATTCCAATTACATCCAATTAACCCCAATCAGAAGCACCTCATCTCCAGCCTTTTTTTTTATTTAATGGTTCGCTGCAGCTTCAACCATTGATTAGGCTGAATGAGCAGCACTACTAAATGACCACCTTGAAGGAGACGGGAGCTGTTAGCCTTAATAGGGACAGCATGGCCATTACACCTCTGTGTGCACAGTCCCCTTCTTTAACAGGCTAGATCAACTTTTATATTGGGGTCTGACGGGCCCCTATCCAGGTTAATTTTGACTTTAGCCCATTTGCTTCGAGGGAAAATGTTAAGTAGAAACCTCCCATCCATGAACGCTGGCCCATTATTTTCTAATTACAATGCATTTAGATCCTCCAGTAGGCATGCATGATTATACACAACGCCATTTGAATGTGTACACAATGGAGATGTTCCTAAAGCAAGCAGTTATGAAACCTAATGGCACTGTGTGAGTAGCCTTAGTATTCTTTGTGTCTTTACGTGTTCTACTCTGCAATGTATTCACCAAACATAAAGGAAAAAGATGAGGAATGGATGGCAGATGTGCATAAGGAACATAAAATAGCAAAACCAAGAACACAATAATACAGCCACTGGTCAATATCATTTATTCCAAAGACTATTTTAGGCTGAAAGTGATCACAGCAGCTTATTTTACATTTCATTGCTTTTGTCGGGATCAAGACAAGACTCTACCCAACTGCAAGAGAGAGACAATGAAGATTAGAAATAAAAGCGCAAATCCATTGAACATCAAGTATCCTCGAGTGTTAAAGCTGGCAGCAGACGCTCGGATAAGCCCTCCCACATACTTAGTCTTGAGAATTTCAGTGTTTGTGTTCTTTTGAGGAGTTTGCATTGCATAATACCCATGTGGCCGGCCACAACAATCTGTAGATTAAGCCCAGCAAAAATATGTATTAGAACTCCCTGCCTTTACGACTAACAGTTTCACAAGTGCATTCGAAAAACAATTCCCTCATAATTTGAGCTTTGTAAAAACAAAACAGCAATCGTTTCTTGATGAAAGCACCCATAGTCAACATTAGAAGTGGATTAACCAGGAGAAGAGAGCTGGAGATGTACAATAGGTCTTTGAAACAGCCTTCATATGCAATTGTCACAGCAGAGCCAAACATATGAAATCTTCATTTTAACAGTGTGCGTAAGAAAATAATTGCTTTATTTATAGATAGTGTGAAATTAAGCACACTTAAAAGCCTGGGACAGTATGGTTTAATCAACCCCCTTGATTCATGCTCTCAATTCACATTGCATCTGAAAGCAAGGCACATTAAATACATTCCCTTATTACTCTATAAATGCAAGTGGCCAAGCAGACAAAACACAAGTAATAAATTAATAGTAATAAAAACACCAACTGCACAGACAGATACAGAAATTAAAAGCCAGCATCAAATACAACACGCCATTCAGCTTAATAAAACGCAAGACAATAACATTTCTTGGAACCAATCACATGCACCTAGAATATTTAAACACATTTACTGTTGATTTGTATCTCATTTGACGTTGACTAAATTAATCTAATAAATATCTAGCATTTACAGTCCTTTTGGGAAGGATAATGTACAGATTTTGATGGCAGTGAGTGAAAAATGCAATCATTTTCCAATTACGCCTTGCATTGAGTACAGAAGTCACATTGCATTTCATAATGTAAACCATAGAACTTTGCTGAAAGTGCAATCAAAATCACAATATCCAGCAAACACTAGTATAAAACGTCTTCATGTTTTCAGCATCTAAATTGTATAAAATGGCACAGTAGTACGGTACACAGCAGATATATATTTTTTTAAAACAAACCACAAACAGTGCAAATCAAGTTTTCAGCATAGCCTATTTGAAGCAGCAGCCTACAGTATATGACTCTCTGAATCACATCTATAACATTCAGTTGTGAGATTTCCTGACTGCATCTGAGCAAAAGAGATCACATTAAAACCACCGACGAACAACATATAAATACTATGAACAAATAAATACTTCTTATTAAACATCATTTAAAAAAAAATAAAATAAATGACTGACATTTCAGCTCATACAGTAGTGGAAAAATAAAAAGTCAAGTATGATGGAAGAAAGTCTTTGAAGTAGGAAGCATGTCTGCCACATGGAGTGTACAGTGCCGTGTGTGTGTGTGTGTGTGTGTGTGTGTTTTGGCAGAGCTGCCCGCCGAGAGCTGCCAACACCATCAGGTCAGTGACTTTGGGATGACTGAAATACATTTGATTTAGTATGCCTTATGTGCTAAATGGAGGAGACGTACACATACAGGTACCTCAGTTTGATCTATTTCGACGTCCCGTATTAGAATCAAGCTCCTCTGACAGCTGCCGCCATTTCACTCTAGTCTATTTTTCGGTGCTGAGTCCAAACAGACTCGGCCCGACCCGCCCGCCCACCCATCCAGTTTCAGGGCCTGGCTCATACACCCCCCCCACTGCGGTCCACAGACACCGGCTCCCTCCGCTCCACACTCTGGTCCAGACTCTCCTCTGCAGTCTTCATTAGCATGGCGAGACGGTTGTCGGACACCTGGCCTTTCCTCACCGCGCTCATCAGCTGAGGACAGAGGTACATCCACGCATGTATAAACACATGTTCAGAGGCACTGTACACACGTATGAACGCACATACATCTGCAGTATAGAAGGAGCTCAGCGTTTACCCTATACCCATAAAGAACAAATCCACTACAGTCCTGCGTTCCCTGAAGGTCCAGGATAAGAATAAGAAATAAAAAATGGCCTTCAATCCACTACTTCCAGAACTTGGTAGAAGGCCCTTCCAGTTCCTTGGTACATTCTTCCAATTATACTGCATCAGCATGGTACTTTATAACACTGAACCAAAGGACATACAGTATACAAGGTTCACCATCTAAACCAGAAGTTTGAAATCAAAGAGTCTCCTAATTAGTTAGATTTCAACAGAATGTGTCATCAAAATGTCAGAAGCCTCCACACTTTTAACACATCCCACAAAGGCTTCAGACATCTCATACACGTAGACTCCGCTTATTACAATGACAGCTTATTGCTGATGAAGCACTGTATAGTGACAGTGTATAATACAGGGCGCCTTCTCATAATGATTCACCTCTCAGAGAGAGATTAAAAAGCCTAATGGTGTTATATAAAGAGGTGTGGCCATGTGGACAGTGACCAGAGTATATTTTTTGAGGGAACATCCATCCCAGGTTTCGGAGTGGCTTGAGATTCCCATGACCTCCTCCTTCGATAGCGGGGGTCTTATCTCTGGAGGGTCAATTACCATTCGCTTTTGCTTGATCTTGTTTGTTTAACTTGACACAGTGAAGAAAGGCCTGACATTGACCAGAATCCGCTGCATTAATGTGTTTCATGTTCTGCATTCATCATTGTCACAGAGCTGGAGAAGGCTGCCAGTGTCAAGGGGGACGGGGAAGATGGTGTGTTTGTGTGTGTGTGGTTGAGAGAGAGAGAGAGAGAGAGAGAGAGAGAGAGAGAGAGAGAGAGAGAGAGAGTGGTAGAGAGAGAGAGAGAGAGAGAGAGAGAGAGGGGCAACACTCATACACACACACACACACACACACACACACTTTCTCTCTCTGCAAAAAAAAATTCATTTAAAAGCAAAAAAAAATAAAAAAATAGTATTAGTATTAGTATTATACCTGTAAGAATTCATTCAGCTCCACTTGTCCATTTTTATTCAGGTCAACTTCACTCAGGATTTCATGGAGTGTGTTTTCATCAATCTGGACACTGATGCTCTTGTAGAAAAAAGTGAAAGGTCATTAACTACTGTAAAAGGTAATAGGTCACTAATTGAAGCCAAGGCAATATTTTCACAATATATGCATAGTCATCTTAAAATATTTTGACTGTGAATTTCACCTCCAGAAACTGTTCAACTCTACTGCCTTTAACTACAAGTGTGCAAAACACTTTATATATTGAGACATGAGAATACTGCTTATCTCAAAACTTAAACCTGAATTATATTGTTTGTTGTCTGAAGGCTTCAACTGACACCAATGATTCTTTAGCCAAAAACTCCAGAGACTAAGGATGAATACTTAAAGTAAGGATGAGCTGAGATGAGAAACTGCCTGGGTGTCTACCACTTGAGTGCATCTCACCAAAAGTCCAAAAATCATTCAGAGCAGCTCAAATGCAGAAAATATAGGCATTTCATATCAGAAGTGATGAAAGATTCTTATGAATATGTAACTTCAGTATTTGCTGGTGACGACATGTTTAATTTAGATATTGCGTTGACAGAAACTCCCACACAAACCCCACAGCAAACCCACAGCTCAATTAGTAGTGCAAGAAGGTTCTCTTAGAGAGACCTGTCACTAGCTGAATCTCTGTTTACAGGTAATCCATACACTTCCAATCAAATTGATGTGAACAGGCCTGAACTAATGACAGGACCAAATGATACGATCCTATTTGTTATACCCCAGAGGCTTGGGATCCCCACTCATTGAATGTTTCCACCACAAGTCGTTCAAACACTCACGCTGTTACTACAATACCAAAATACAGATTCTAACACGTTTATGAATCAATTTCTATGACTTTTCCATGACATTAGTTGTAATTTCCATGACCAATTTCTGTCTGAATCTAAGCTCTAAGCTCTATGTATTTTTTTCTCATTAAATAGCTGGTTATATTGCACCAAATCTTTGTTTAGCACATGTAAACAGGAAATGTATGGCTTATTATTCCTTCAAAGGTTGACAGTTCAACACCCAACTGGCTGAGAAAACATTATGAACATATCTCCATGACATTTCCCAAACTTTGTGGATGTGTACTGTATCATTTCCATGGCTTTCCCAGGTTTGACCGAAGGAACCATGACCGCAGCGATCGATGGTGAGACAGAATACTTCATTAGGAATATGATCACAGGGAAAAACAACGTAGATGTGCTGTGCCTGTGAACAGCTGGAGCGGTGGTAGTGAACTAGCATCTGCCTGAGAGTCTGAGTGTCATGGTTACTGAGCTAAAAGAGGATCATCAGCACACGGCTTCTATTAAAGGAGAGAAATCTGAAACCTCCACATCTCATAAAGGCACACAAGAGAACAAACGCCCACTAGTAATAATCACATACGGGAACACAGACACATGCATGCACACGGACACACACAGACACGCCGATCTTTACCTCTAATACTCTTTGAACATCCACAGTTGTGATGAAGCCCTTGTTTTCTTTGTCAAATTTATGGAACCTTTTCATGTATCTGTCAGCAGAGGAACGAGGAACACCTGTAAGTAGCCCTCCAGACAAGACAGGATTGGCCGCACAATTCAACTTCACATAACTTCACAACTTTTTCTTTTCAACGCACACATTTATGCATAAACCTGTGTGAAAAGGCTGCAACTTATGACATCAAAAGAGCAATGTGCATGTAACTAAACACACTGTATGCGGAATAAACAAAGTTACACAAATCCAATGTCCATGTAGAGTGTTATCAGGGAGATGATGTGCTTCAAAATCAAAATCAGTGTAATCACCAGGTACATTTTAATTAGCAGGTTACCGTTGATTTGAAAGATGTCACATAAATATAGCAAAGTAAGCAGACATTAACAGACACAATGTAGCTAGCAAGAAACAAGATACTTTACCAAGTTTACACAATCCAATAAAATCCACAAGATACGCTACATGGTTACAATATCCACCTCTGAATCCTCATGGTGCCTTACCTGTCCACCTCAGGGGGGGAGAGGGTGATCTCAGAAGTGTCAGTTAGCTGCTCGGACCGGGCCTTGTAGCCCATCTCATAGTAGAGGAAGCGCTTGGCTGCTGCCAGCTCCTCCTGCAGGGACACATGGGCAGGTGGAGGGTCATTAGAGGACATTCAATATGACAAGCGTTTATTTGTAGTAGCATATGCCAGTTTGGAGGATGCTTTTGTTCAAAGCGCCTTATAGTACCATGAGTGCATTTTTAGCATCAGTGGGCGCCGTGGGAACTGAACCCTTAATCTGGGTGGGGTATAGGACTATATAGGTGTATAGAATTACTATAGTGGGTTGTCATCCACTAACAAATCAAGTATTTGCACTCAAGCCTGAAATCCACTATATTCAGATTATCCTGCCAACAGTTTTCAAATTACGTAAACTAAGAATCAAGAACTGTTCTCCTTGGTTCTCCTTGGAATTGGACGACCTGAGATTAGTCACGTCATCATATTTGAAAGTCCCAAAACAATGAGTAGTTTGCTTCTCAGAAAAGTGCAGTAAGGAATGTAAGGAGAGCAATCTGATCCACATCTGGGCTGCACTTCAGACGTCACATTATGGAGAGAATGACAGGAAGGGCGAGGTTTCATCTAAACTCAGCAGAATCAAACTGTATCAAAAACACTACTAGGTAGGATGCTATTAATAGACCAATACAAACAAAACTCCAGACGGGAATAGAAAGA
Source organism: Centroberyx gerrardi (assembly GCF_048128805.1). Classification (NCBI taxonomy): domain Eukaryota; kingdom Metazoa; phylum Chordata; class Actinopteri; order Beryciformes; family Berycidae; genus Centroberyx; species Centroberyx gerrardi. Next base: position 14,204,612 of record NC_136006.1, on the reverse strand, counting down.
TCAAAACAATACCTATTTAGTGCCCACGCAGGCAGTGTGAATGGCTTTTGTGTGGCGCTTATTATTGCAATCTCAGTGTAGCAACGGTACAGAGCAAATCTCAGTAATTAACCTATGGTAATGACAAAAGCCAATTTATGGCTCTTAAAGATCAAATGTATCTGGGTTAATGTGAGGTCAGTCTAATGCATGTGCAGGAATACCAGTGCTGGAATTGTAGTAGCTGGTTGGGAGAGATGTATTGGGAATGATGCCAGTGGGAATAATGTTGTCAAAAATGTCCATTCTAAATAGACAGTAATGCACCAGCTTGTGTCAGGTTACATTTCCATTGACTGTGAGCACAGCAGTAACGTTACACTTTGCAGTTACATTTATACACAAAATCAATGACCATGATGTGGTGAGCCTGACAGAAGACAGACACATTTTTGGTGTCATTTTTGAGTAGTTTTTAGCTACAGTTAGTCTGTGTTAGCTGTTCAATATGACAATGTCTTAGATTTAAGTGAGAAAATGAGAAAATGTCTGGGACGTTCACCTTCTTCTTCTGCTCGCTCCAGCTCAGGTTCCTCGCCATGAGCTCCACGATTCGAGGAAGCGCCTCCTCCGCCGCCTGCACGTTCAGGAAGCCCAGCCGCGTCCGCCGCGCAACCACATCAATGGCTGTGCATGCATACTCCTTTATAGCATACTGAACCTAGAAGCAACTATGGTTAAAGAGACTATATATCTTCTGTGAACTCCAAAGATCACTCACATGTTCAATACATGATCTGATTGACAGTATTGATATGCCGCCTGCCAACCTCGCTCTCGATGTAAGGAAATTCCGACACGAGGCGCTTGCCAACAATGGGCCACCTCTTCCCGGTCACGTGGGCCATCTTGGCCACTTCGTAGGCTCTGCCTCCGTAGGTCGAGGCCAGATGTTGGGCCACCTGGACACAGTGACAGACACAACAGGCATTAGCTATTCAGCCAGACTCCAAACACAGCCCACTGACAGATCAGGGCTCCTAGGGAGTTACGCTGCATTTAAATAGCACCTTTTGATATTAGATCAATACGACGGATTAACAGTCAAGTCACTCATGGGGAGATGCTGAGGGGAGACAGCATGCTTTGACTGTGATACATTATGTGCCAGAACTAAACAAAGAAGTTATTTCAATTCCAATGGTTTTGTTACTTTTTTCACAAAAGGTCAAGCGCTGTCAAAAATATCAGCATATTGACCTTTTTAAACATTCCAGAAACATTGGGATCATAGATTATGCTTTCTTCTCCTCTTTCTTACTAACAAAGGGTTAAAACTCATTCACACCAAAGTCGCAGGGGGCTGCAACTCTCTGTGCTTGTCATTTGCAGGTCATTGTACAGTTCATTTGAAGTCTAACATGGCATGGACTGTCCTGGTGATATGTGTGTATTGTCAGGAGGACAGAGAGACGGCGTAGGATGACAGCAGGCTCTGTTAACACTTGAGTGGATCCACTCAGCTCTCACACACTGGTGGCTAATTCACTCGCTGGCCTACATGAACACTTGTCTCATCATCATCATCCGTGTTTGCTGTCCAGCTCAGAAACTCGCTAAAGATTTCTATGAATGTTATTGAATCTTTTAATCTTGTTTTATCTGTGCACGCACCTACACATATTAAGAGATACACACTTGACCTAGTGCTGTTAAGACTGTTAAGACTCTGGATTTTTGTGTCCACTTTTGTGTTTTTTACTCTGTCTCTCCTAGAAAGTTTTCTGAGGCTTTTATGGCAGCTGCCCTGACATTATCTACCGCAGAACTGCTGTCCAATACTGAGGAGCCGGTTTCCCTTTTTAATAGCACATGCGTTACTATCCTTGACTCTCCCCTTATAGGGATAAGAAGGCGAATACAAAAGATCGGCCTTGGCTCATTGAGAACACTCGGGCCTTAAGGACAGCGAAGGAGAGCTGAATGAAAATGGAGGGCAAATAAGCTACGGGTCTTTTTAGACATTCGAAAAGCAATATATTGATATGCAAATTAGCACATGACATCATCTGGTAACTTCTATCGACTTTCTGAGCAGCAAATAACTACTACTTCCTTGGCAACAGTTGGCAACACTGCTTGTGTGTAGAATTTCAGAGAATTTCACCGCAACGAATTACATAAGGAAAATGTATCAATCACAGAAATAACGATTTATTGACTACTATGACAGGGGTGGGTGTGGGCCAGAAGAGGACACATACTCGCACACTCGCAGAAATTTTGGTTAAGCTTTGCCTGATTTCGAACCAGGAAAAACCCTTAAGAATTATCACAATCCAAGGTTTCTGTTCAATGTTACAGACTCTGTCATCAGCCCCTCATAATGAACCTGCATTCTGTCAACCGACCTGAAGCCAGCTGCCAGAAATTTGGGTGTAATTTTTGATGCTGAATTAAGCTTTGATGTACAGGTAAAGAGAGTGGTGCAGTCTTTAAAACAAACGCTAAAATTAAGACATTTTTATCATTTAGTAATCTGGAGAAAGTCATTCATGCTTTTATTTTGTTTATAATACTGTAACTCTTTATTTCTGGCATCTTTTACCCCTCCAGCAGATTTTAACTGGTACAAACAGGCAAAATCACATTACTCCAATTCTGGCATGTCTTTACTCGTTACCTGTTAGGTTTAGAATTGATTTTAAGATTTTACTGATCACTTTTAAAGCATGGTTAGGTCTGGCCCCAGGCTATATTGCAGACATGTTAATCCCCTATGAGCCAGTGTGCATCCTCATATTCTCAGGCAGGGCCCTTCTGGCTCTTCCAAAGTCTCGGCTTAAGACTAAAAGGTGACCGAGGTTTTGCCATCAGGGCCCCTTGGCTTTGGAACGGCCTGCCTGAGAAGCTTAGGCTGCCAGAATCGGTATCATCTTTTAAATCACTTCTTAAAATCTATTTTTCTAGACCTAATTTTATGTGATGTCTTTATTATTTTTACCCTCAGTGTCTTGCTCCGTGTTCTCATCTCATTTTTTTGGATTGCTAAGCACTTTGTAAACTGTGCTTTAAAAAAGTGCTATACAAGTACAGTTTATTATTACAATCACTATATTATCATTGGGATGTCAGCGTTCTGATATCACAATTATCTTCTTTTTTTGTGCAAAACCAATTTAGAAACAAAGAACCATGAGCTGGGCCCAACTGATGTTTAAGATATTAAATGTCTATCTATATGTTATATAATTAGCATATAGTAGCAGTGGTTTGGGTTCAGATTACCTATGATAGTTCAAAGGTAAAAAAAATAAACACAAATTATACCACCTCCACCTCTAGGCCGTAGTCCTGCACCAGTCGGATGTACATGGTTGGCGTCCAGTCTTTGGCCCCCTCTAGCATCAGGCCCACGGTCCGACTGCGTCCGGCCGGCAGACTGTGGGCCTTCACCGCAGCATCCAGCGTGTGCTCAGCCATGGAGCGGTAGGTGGTCCATTTGCCCCCTGCAGCATTCAGAAAGTGATATTACCACATGCAAACAGATCGTCTGTTCATGTTCAGGCTTCCAACTCCGTTATACAAATAACTTTCAGGACGTGTGCAAGGAATATATAAAGAAGGAAGGGATAATACATCATTACAAGGCACATTAGTGACCATGGGAGCCAAACTGAAAAGCTTTCAGCGCAGTTACCGTCGTGGTGAATGGGCAGACCACTGTGTGTTTTACAGAATAATCAATCCAGGCAATGGAGCCGTTGGTTATTTATTATGTGGCGCTAACTATCCTTTTGTGTATTTTCTAAGAACAGGTTCTTTGATGGCTTTGTCAATTCTTTCATGTATTTTGATAACAATAGGTGCATCTGCTAATACTGAAATAACATGATCGAGATCGCTCCTAGACCTAAAATAATAAATCAGTGCGCTCAAAAAACAAATTAACCTGACAGCCATTAAATACTAGCAAACTGATAACTCTAATAACAAATCACTATGCAGTGAAACAGGTAAACAGGCCGTTAAACACCGTTAAATTGCACTGTAAGGTTTTCAGTTTGGCTGCCATGTACGCCCATATGCTGCACAGTGTCTACATTTCTATGCACAGAGAATTATGTTGTCAACCTGGTTCCTCAAGTAACCAGGTTGCATGGTCAACACATGCAAATGTCATAACTTTATTAGAATAACATGAGTAAGCACGTTCTTTGATTATGAGAAACTCAGTTAAGATGCCTGGCTTACTCCAATATTAAATTAATTGCTGTGGCATGTAAACATCTTACTCTTTTCACTTTTGTTCTTTTTTCCGATTTGCACGGCGTTATAGGTACATTTTGATGTCAACAAAAAAACTTGCAGCCAGCAGTACTTACTATTACTACTACAATTGGGATAATAATTTCTTTCCCATGTATAAGAAGTAACCTACTATTGTTCAATGAAAGAGGGAGGAGGTAGCTGGCGTCCGCACCTTTTCATACTTTTTTTTTTTTTGCTGGCAGACCCTTTTCTGTGTGTGTGTGTGTGTGTGTGTGTGTATGTGTGTGTGTGTGGGTGGGGGCAGGGGGTGGGTGCCCACAGGTGGGTGTAAATATTCTGTTCAATAGTTTAGTCATAGCAACAGCGATATTCAGTCGGAGGGTATAAAAGTGCATGTAGTGTAAACACCTTAACCTGAATAAGACATTAACCAGAGTATGGCTGATAGCCAGGTTACTCCATGCAAATAGCCAATGATGTTTCTGGACCTTCTTTCACTACAGATTCCCTGGACTTTTCCAGGCTGTTATTGAATAAATTACACCAGAACATGCACTAAAAGGCAAAGCGTGTATAAGTCATGAACAATGACTAAAGTATATACAGTAATCAAATTTAATAACCATATTTTTCTTAATTGTAATGCACAGACAGTAGTTTCACTGTAGTAACTCAGAATATGAAGTGATGACAAAGTATAAAATTATCACTTTCGTTGTTGAAAGATACCTTTTAAATGCTTATTTCTGAGAGAGAAATAATGTAGGTCTATTTCCATCATTTCCATTATGCTACAATTTCCCTCCTTGAACGTAATGTGAATCATTTTTTATGACTAAGAAAATGTGTGTGGACTTCACAAAATCTTTGTTAAACTTGAAGAGAATTGGAACAGAATAAATTTGATATAGAGCTGTTTTTGGGAAACAACTGGTTTCTAGGTTTTCACATCTACACGTACACAAACACATGCACACACATGTACGCATTACAACGCACACCTTAATGGTACTTTTAATAGTAAATACCTTAATGGTAAATTTTACCTTAAGTGAAAGACAATCCAGAGACACCTTATGTAGTAGGTTTTGTGTTTAAATTATGAAAAACATAAGGAAATCTGTAAATTGTGGCGATAACACGTCAAAACACAAGATGACACGGACAAAAAACACCATTTCTAAATCCGCAGATGTATTCTATATACTCTCTAATACTTGCAGCTGGTTCCCGACCCTTTTTAGGAAGAACAGGCATGAAATTGCGGGTACTGAACTTCAGACAAACTTCTCACCTTGTCGCACTTGAATAAACTTTATATCTCTGGATATCAATATGTCTTTTATTCTGATCAGGAGCAAAACACTAGCACTAAGAGTTTTTGCGTTTTCTGTTGTTTTTATGCTGCCTTGTGGTAGCTCATTTAATACACCTTATGGAATTTTAAAGGATTTAAAGGGAAAATAACTGATAAAATGTCTTTGGTGCTGTATTAACATAGGAAGTGGGACTAACCGGCGATGGTAACCAGTCCACTGTCGCTGATGTTGACAATGTGGTTCCTGCAGATCGACTGTGTGTCCTTGGAGTTCGGGTCTGTGACTAGAGGACGGATACCACTCCAGGCTGCCAAGACATCTCCTCTTCTCACTGCACCAGACAAACACAACAGGGACAAGCATGTTAGCAAATGCAAACACAAATACGTGGGAATCTATGGTATGAAGACACACACGTCTTGTGGATATATGCAACGCAGGCGTATACATGCGTGCATACACACACACACACACACACACACACACACACACACACACACACACAGAGGAATTATTGCATTTCAACACACAACCCTTGAAGAGAGATGTCTCCATCTCTCCTCTCTATTTCACTACCACAGCAGGAAAATAAATGAGCTCCAGCTGCTGCTCCTCAACAATCCACTTTCCTTATATCGTAGTGACATATAAAGAATTAAATATTAATACGCTGTTGTGTATCGATTGAAAAAATACCTGCCACTATAATGGGCTGGTTGATATTTCTGAATAAAACAATGACAAACTCGTTACCAAAGGGCATTTTTTAAACATTCATGACAGTTGAGTAGCTGTGGAGCAGAAGGCCTCACATGGGCAATAAAAAGCGTGCAGATGAAGATAATGCCCATTTATAGCTGTACAAAATGAAAGTTATGCATGATAAACAATGTCTCTTGAGCTGTATTAACCTTGGAAGACCTGCCACAATGGATTCAACAGTCCAATTGATTATCTTGATGGCTGAAAACGTTGGAATGGTTCAACTAATCCTCATCCTGAACCCTTACAAGTCAATACAGTGTACAGTTCATACTGTATGAAGACAATATAACACGTCTAATGGAAATTATTACAGCGAACAAAGGAGAGACGTCCTTTGAGTGATTCGGGATGTGAAGGCTAAAAGATTTCTAAGACTGAAAATATTCGGCGAAAAAAACGTTTTTCCATTCTTTGATTCCAAGAGACCGAGTGAGCCACACTGATGCCTCCTTTGTTAGGCTGACTCATGATTGGGGAATGGAACTGTTGTGTGGTGTGGAAAGATTTCACCACAAAGACAGAAAGAGAGTCCACTTCAGACTGCAGGAGCAGAACAAAGAGAGCCCAGTCTTTAAAACATACCAGTCCAGTCAGCAGAGAGCAGAGTAGACTCGAGTCCAGTGCAGTGGAGTAGGGATCTGGAGCTCGATGTGTGTATCACTAGTGAGGCTGGTGTGACTGTGAGAAGCCATGGAGACCCCACTCCCTTAAGGGAAGGACTGGGGGGGGGGACACACTGGCTGTCCACTGCAGGGCCGGTCGGTCTTCTGAGGTGTCACCGCCATACAATGTGACAAACCCCTCCGGTGTGACCCTTCCACACCCCCCCGTCCCCTCCTCCCACCTTCTCAGATGGATGAGTGAAGACCCCGGTCCGGGCGCCACCACAGGCAAGGACGGAGACGCCGTGGAGTCCGCCAGTCACGGCTTCTCGCTCCATCACTTCACACTTATATCCCCCCCGCACTTCCCTCCTTCTTCCTCCCTCTTTCTTTTTTGTTCTCAGGCCGCAGGGTCTCTCTGCTCATTTTGTGACCACAGGACTTTACCAGGGTCTCGCCCAGACATACGCCACATGTCACCCCGCCGTCCGCGGCCACGCTGCCTGAAGCCGGACGCTAGTCTGAGGCCTGAGCTGGAGAACCGCTGTGACACATCCCCAACAACTCTTCCTCTGTCTGCTCTCTCTCTCTCTCTCTCACTCTAACTTATCTCTGTCTCTATTTATCCATCTACCTCTCCCTCTCTCTCTCTCTCTCTCTATCTATCTATCTATACCTGTCTCACTATCTCTCCTGTGTACTTTACAGTAGATCGAATGGACGACATCAGCTTACTTTTTCCTCCATTTTTTCCCTTTAGCATATAGAAGGCAGAGCTAATATTGAGGAATGCAGAAAAAAACCTCATGGACTAATCTTGTGCTGAGTACAGCCATGATAATGATGATGGATTAGAAATAAGGCAGTGCATTGGGATTACAGTGCTATTAACTGGCCAGGGGAGGAGGATGAGGAGGCAGACCGGTATCAAGCTAATCAATCAAATAATCGGGACAAGCCCTTGTCTACTAGAAACAATTAGACCACTTCTCCAAAATCAATAGCCCTGCATTCTGTTTAGATACCCACTGGTCACTCATTCAATAAAGCCTCCATGGGTTTTGATAAGCCTGCCAGTCGGCAAGGGCCATTTGAGGCTCCGAGTGGGAGCAAAATACATCAAAGAGGCTCCAGGAAGGCCTCATAAAGATTGCAAATCGAAAACAATATAATTTAATGTGGTAAAGGTTATTTTTCCACCTGTTCATTATCAAATGTCTCATGCGAAGGCACTGGCATAAAGGGGAAAAAATCTATTTTGTCTTGAGTGTTTGGGGAAAACAGGAGGGACATGTATTATATCTAAAGGAAAACAAAATAACGATGGAATCAAAGGGGTTCATAAAGTTGCTCTGAGAAATAGTCCTGGTGGTGGAGGTGTCTCCTGTTTCCAGCGCAGCTCCTATACATAATTAAAGCAGGAATTTGTATCTGTCTGCACTCTGTGGCCTCCTGATGAATTAATATCTGGTAGAAGTCCTACACAGCCATCAGATTAGCTCATTTATTTCTGTCAGCTGCTTGCTCTATCAGCTATTTGTAAATCAGAGGGGGGGTGTGGGGGTGTGTGTGTGTGTGGGGGGGGTGGTGTTGAGATTGTTGGACGTGTATTTATTATCATAAATGGCTGTTATGAATTAGGTCTGATTCAAACGTCCAGGCTATAGTGCCGCAAGTGTAAGCGCACAGTGATGAGTCATTTTTTTTTCCCTGTGAGAAATGTTATGTTGACATTGTTGCGCTAGTTATACCTTAAGCATCACAGCCTTTCCCTGCATACACCGACGCAAGATTGACTGCAGACACAAAATCATGTGCGGGATATGACAGCTTCACATATAACGTTATGGAAAAGACAAATACTTGTTGATCTAACTGTGATCCATTATCAGTTAAGTATAATTTCGAGATACTATGAGGATATCGTACAAAAAAGAAACACACCTCCTGAGTAGCCTAGAGGTCAAGACCAGGTATGTGTGTGTGTGTGTGTCAGTGTGATAGTCACCTTCTACGTCAGGACTGAGGTAGTTGCGGACCTCGGTCAGGATGAAGTTGATGTCCTCCTCCACGGGGATGGGGTGCTGCGTGATCTCTGTGGGTGTGTCTGTCGTCCCGGCGATGGTCATCCTCTCCCAGGGCAGGAAGAAGATGACGCGACCGTCGCTGGTGGCGGGGTCCAGGAGCCCCATGTTGTCGGGACTGGAGGTGTGCGCGCGCGTGTGTGTGTGTGTGTGGGAGGGTGCCGGGGTAGGGAGGGGAACAAACAAGACGACTGCATTAACCTTTGGTCTGCTGGGGAGGGGAGGGCACGAGCGGGCCGGCTGGTGGAAGGGACACCCCATAATCAGGCTCCTGTCAGCGCTGTTTCCAGGAGATTAATTCAGCTGGTTTCAATTCCAGCCACTGCTCCCCTTGCCTCAACCCAGAGTGCACATATTGTCCTGTTTAAAACACATGCACGTGGCACTGACTCAATTTAACACAGGAATAGCAGAGGGGGGAGGTTGGGTCGCGGGAGTAGCCTTCCCCCCCTTGCAAACACAAATAACATGCATCAACAAGAAAGCAGAAATCCCAGATCCGGTAGAGGCAGAGAGGAATCCAATCAGAAAGTCCATTTGCACCCTCCGCCATGGGAAAATGTTTGATCAGGCTGGGCTCTGTTCAAAAATCTGGATGTACCTCTAGATAAATCACACACAATATCCCAGGTTTGCCTGATGTTGCAGATCTAACTCTAACATTGACTACTAACAGCACACCATGATACTCCTCAGCACCACTGAGCACCTGCTCTGATCCAGCCATAACAGCAGAGACAGTAAGACCAGCCAGACAGCGCCTGGTTGTTGTGGCCGGATCTGTTGCCAGGGTCTGTGGAGTCTCTACTGGCGCTAGCTAATGAATTGATGAGACGGCAGCGCTAAGGAGCAGGTGATACAGGGGGACAGTGACAGAGACGTAGGGGCCTGCCGTTAGTTACCTGTAATAGCCTGGGATGACGATGTGCACCCCAGCACTGGGCTGACAGATGTTGGGGTTCTTCTGATCATCCATTTTGCGCAGCGCGTCCGTAAAAGGTCCCGTGGCATTGATAACACATTTGGCTCTGACATCAAATTCCTGCCCTATGAAAGAAAACAGCATCAATCACCAGGGGCTATTCATCTGTGGCTGGTGACAAGCCGGATTATTAATTTATCAGCGAACACCCCCCTCTCTCCGTAATAGAGTGGCTCGAGTGTGTCCATGGGAGACTTCCCAGGATTGTAATTAATAGGAAACAGACATACCTAATTTCCCTCTCGCCTCTTTGTGTCACAGAGTAGCTCAGGAGGCAGTGACTGAGCGAGTCTTTTGAAAGTGTGGAAGGGAAATGTTTGTTAATGTGATGCTTGATGTTGACGAGCTATATAATGGGATGCATATCAAAAGATACCGTGAGGATAGTAAATGATGTTTTGACAACGAGTTGAATGACGGACTACCCTTCTAATTTGACATGTGACGCTGACATGTTTGTTTGAATTTCCCATCATAAGCTTGTAATAGGCATTTTTGCAAGGAAGAAAAAAAAGGGAAAAAAAGACAAAGAAAAAAGAACTGACAACAAAACTGTGTTTCTATTATCCTTACAGTTTAAGCCCTCTCTCTGTGAGGCCTCCCTCTCACATAATGAAAAGTGAGACATCTCTTCTGAGAGCACACTTCCGTCTTTAAAAACATCAGGGGGTAGTCATGTGTTGAGATCCTCAAATCTTGGTTATTCATGAAATGTTTCAGAATACCATCTTTTACCCTTAACTGCTTTATTCTTCCAAAGCCGGCCCTATGCATGACATTTAAAAGGTAAGTAAGGCCATTTGGAGTACGCTAATTCCGTCTTATGTCCCTCCCTACCAGATCTGAAGCAGCCCTCTACACCATAAAACGCTTATAAAATATTAAAAGCCCCTGCATTAGATGTGCTATGACTATGTGCAAACTAGCACTGAATAAGAGGTGCAGGGAGGGCCCCTGTTGTGAGGGCTGGGGAGAGTGGGAGGAAGGGGGAGGCAGGAAGGAAGGAAGCGGCTTTTGTTGGATTTACCTGTGATCACGTCCCTGCAGTGCGCTCCGCAGACCCTCTCCTTCCCCGTCTGAGGGTCTGCCCTCTTCAGTAGGTGCACCACTTCAGTGTAATTGGCTATGGCAGCCCCATACCTGGCAGCAGTGAGGGCGATGGCGAGGTTCATTCGAGCATCGTTGTGTTGTCCTGCAGCGGGGGGACAGGACCAGAGCAGGGGGATGTGAGTCACCCCGAGCCTGTGACTGGTGGTATGGAAGTGTGTCGGAACCGATATGTCACATCTGTCCCTGTCACTTTGCATCAGCGCGATGGCTGCTCCGGCCACACAAGGAGCACACTTAAAGCCACAGTGGCCCTTTGGCCTGAGAGCGGGCCCCAGCCGCCCCTCCCTCCCTCCCCTCCCCTCCCCTCCCCTCCGCGCTTCCACCACCCCCTCCCCTTTCCTGCACTGGGAAGGGGAATTGGAGGGGGGTGGGGGTGGGGGTGGGGGGCTGCTGCTCAGGAAAAGGCAGGGAATGTGGGGATAAGGAGTAGGCGGGTCACAGCCTTAAATATACCAAGAGTAACAGAAGTAGGAATTTACAAACCTGTTCTTTGATAGCGCGTGCCTATTTTGTCCTCACGTGTGACACATGCTAGAGTGCGATTCCTGCCTTTAGAGGAGAGGACGCTCATTTGCTACTATAACGTGTGTCACCATGGTGTGTGTGCTTCATCCTACATGCTCAGAAGGCAATTAGGTTCTTAACATAACACTAATTTCCACACGCAGATTACAAAGTCAAAAGAGGATAAAAACAAGTTAACGTGAATCAATGACATGCTACCTTTTAAAACGAAAAACACAAAACAAAACATAAAATGATGGGATTGAATTGAAAAAAATCACTTCCACTCCCGGTAATCACATTTTTCAACATGCGAATGTGAAGGGAAAGAACTGACAGGCAGCTGATCTGCTTGTAAAGCTGAAGATCCCTCGGCAGAATCCTTTTAATGAACAGAGAAATCTAGTATCAAGATTTATGGATTAATCCCTCTTCCGCTTTAAAATACCAGAGATCTATATTCAGAGTCACAAGGTCACAAGTTTTGTAATTTAAATGAAAGGGTCTAAAAGGTGACAAATGAACAAAGCCCAGTTTCATTAGGAAGTGATTCTTATGTACATCTTTGAAGATTTATTGCTGGACAATCCCTTGGTTCAAAAGTAAAGAGAGAATAGAGATGATTAATCACTTTTAATGTTGGTGTCTCGGGTGACTTTCTTTCTATTTGTTATTGCCAAGGAAGTTCAAGTCCTCATTGTTGGCCGGGGAAAATGTTGCTACTTTGCAGGAATGAGCAGGGTCCTTTGTGCCCTGATTTATTTTACGTTTGAGCGACTTGAGGCAAGCTAGCTGGTGGGCTCTGCTTAATGCTACGACATGCTGGAAGCCATTCCACCACTACGGGAAATAAATAAATAAATTGAAAGCAAAAAGTAAAAAAACAAGAAAACAACAGATTTAAAGGCCACATTTTAGAATGAATTACATACAAGAGTATGCACCCTGCCATGATGTATTAGGGAGACCATGGAATCCACTTCTTCATCTCTGTAGGGTGAATGTGACCATTATAGTATGTGGTTAGCAAACTTATGCCATTGGTGTTGTGTGCGCATGAACACACACACACACACACACACGAGTATCTGGCCAGAGAGGGGCACCAGTAGGCAGTGTCTAATCCTTGGTGATTGCTGAGCCTCCCAATGACCTTTGACCCTGTGATTCACAACTCTCTGTTGTGAGCCTGTCACAGATTGGCACTGGGCAGAGAGCCGGAGCATTATCACTACATTAAATGTCAGGAATTCAAGGATTAGTCAGATCATGGGACCAGGATTTATGAATGAGTAGCATAGTAAGGCTATAATAACCTGACACGCTGACGAAGATAACAATAATGATGATGATAATTATCATCAGCAATTAAAAGCCAAAATGGCCGAATGACGGAGCGGCGCTAAATGAGCATCACAGCTCCCCGGAGGAGAGGAGCCCCCCCTCCCAACCCGCCCCTACCTCCGCTCCGCTCACACCACCACTCGTTTCAGCCTCCTGGAGGTACAAAACTCAGTGGAGTGAGAGGAACTCTGCGGCTGGACAAAATGCTGCAAAATGACAGGGACAATAATGACAATGAATTTCATGTCTCCCAGTCATAGAGCCAGAGATGCTTGGTTGGGCTGACTTGTCCAATTAAATTGTTACAGGTACAGCGGGAGATGGAGTTATTATCCCAGATGCTTTTGTCAATTACTCCTCTGGCAAAATGGAGAAGGGCACAGATGAATGGTAGATAAACACATGAAAAGAGGCGATATTTCCTTAAAAAGATTTTAAATAGAGTGCAGCGCTTTGAAAATGATTAAGCGTATTATTTATATTGCAAGGTATTGTTAACACATGCAACACTACAGAATATTTAGAAGAAGATGCTTGCTGCTTTTGAATAGTGTGAGTTCATTAAATCCTCCATTAGGATATCTGTTTTGTCATTTCTTACTAAAAGGTACATTTGTAAAGACTAGATTTTCTGAGGCTAAAGGATGTCTACATGTTGAAACTATCTGACCATGATGGCTTGAAAAATCCTGAGGAGATGAACCCAAGCAGTCAAAGCCCTATCCCCAGTGAAGAAGGTCAGGATAGAAAATGTCATTGCCATAATGTTCCCAGTTGCATATGGAAAAAGGGGCAGAAAAGACAGCTTGAGGAAAAATTAAATATATGTGAACAGTCTGATGTTTTAATTTTTTTTTCCATGTCCCTTGCCAAACTAATAAAAAGAAAATAATTCATTAATTTTAATAATACCGTAAAAATCTATACACAAGCTTTGTATTTTATTTTATTTTTTCAGATTTTGCTGCTGTCTTAAACTAAAAAAAAGGAGAAAAACTGCTATTATAAAACAGAACAAATATAAATAGCTCTAGTATAATCCCCCCTCTCCCACTTACTTCTGCTAAATGAGTAAGGTTGACAGATCACTGCTCAGATAGCAGCCACATTCCCTCAGAAATATGTTGCCTTTTTGCAGTACATGGGAATCCACATATCCTCAAATGCTAAATGAAGTCTGACAGATAGCCTAGAGAAACAAAGTTGGGAGTTTGCAGCTACAAGGGAGACCTTGAGTGAACAGGACATGCTATGTACACCCTGGCTAACAATCAACATATGCTTTGTTTTTCTGATGCCAACACGAGGCACATATAGCCTGGAGAAAGATGGATCCTGGGACTGGTTGGAACGCAACGCCTACTGGCTATTTTCTGTTTTAAACAATGTTGTTTCTAATTTGTTTACGCTCACATAGATAGCAATTACACAGCCATGTGAGACACAGGGTATTTCACTTAGAAGGAATGCTAGAGAATTAAAGCAAAGATATAAAAATAACAATATTTAAGAGTATTTATTTTTCTAGGTGCCAAAAACACACTGTGTTCTAATGATTCACACTGTACTGCTTTCCTCTTAACACCACATTTATATAGAATTAAAATTTTAAAAGGGTTTATGCCATTTTTAGGTTATACATGATTGTGAATGACACAGAAGACTTTCAATATGTGACAAAACTCCATACATCATCCTTAAATTTGTTAATACATTCTGAGAAACTCCCTCATCACTGGACACCTCCATTATATTTTTTGTTCTAATAGTCAAATCATTAAAATTGTATTTCTCACACTACTATCATATGGGAGAGCTAACTATATATTATTTTTCTACAAGTTGCAGTTAGGTGGCTGCTCCTAGACGGAGGAGGACGCCTCCAGCTGTGATAAGTGCTCCGATTTTTAACATTACGCAAAGTGATGCATACGCTGTCACGGTGCATAGTTATGTACACAACATGCTATATAAGATTTCATGATTTGTGGCTTACCATCGTAATAGACAATGGCTCCCACCAGCTTGTCTTTCTTGAGCATGGGGAAGAGTTCGAGAGCCTTGTTCTTGCTGAGGATATAGCTGCTCTTCAAGCACTGGGCGCCTGCCACCAGGTCATACATCTTGATCCCTGCCCAGTAATATGGCAGCTGCCACCACCTTGCAATAGCATTAGGAAAAACACTACATCAGTGGGCTAAGTAACACACATTGTGGTTGACATGTTACCATAGAGTCACACTCTTTTATTCCTTATGATATTGTCTGCGTCTTACTTCTCTATGATGGTTTTTGTTGCTCTAAAAACTACTTAATTTCGTGATGGGGCTGTTCAGGATGTACTGAACTCCAGTGTGATTGATGTTAGTTGTGTCAGGCTTTGTGGGAGAGTGAGGGAGAGGGGCTGGGATGGTGACAGGCAGTATGATGAGTTAAGGCGGTGCCACGGCCCGGCAATGAGAGAGAAATCAGAATCTCCTATCCCCCTCTCAGTAATGAGCCACACCTGTACACTGCTTTAAATACCAGAGAGAAGCTTTAAATGTCAGGTGCAATTAAAGCTTATGATTCAAGGCTGCACCAATCAAATCAAGGCCCCCGAGTTCACCCAAGTCTGGGAGAGCTGGGGCGAGATGGTGCGGCGACGCCATGGACCACTCTTCCTTTACCCTACACCTCGATCGGCCTCTCAGCCCCAAGGTGATTGTCTTTAAAGTTTACTGCCATGCTGCTGAACTTCTCCATCTTCCCAACTCCATGCCTTTACCAAGGGAAAGGTTTACTGCCTTTACTGGTATATGAGGTGAAAAATGATCAGAGGATATGGAAAGCGGGGAAGGGACACAGCTCTTACTTGTACACCGGAAGCATTATGGGTAGGGGGGCCGACAGATGGGGGGCGACAGCCAGCAAATTGGAACGCTCGTGCAGGGCTTCTTTCACCATCGTGTACTGGAGGAGACAAGAGGGTCAAAATGGATCATATCCTGGAAATAAAATACATTGCAATTTTAGTTAATTTTAGTATATTTCAGTCTCATCATCTAGATACTGAAATGAAAAATCTGTGCATAACAGAATCTGTGCATATACTTGAAAATGGCAGCATTTACTTAATACGGTTTACTTTGTTTTGCTGGTATAAGAAGAATTTGTCTAATAAAAAATCAAGCTTTTGTTAGTGATTAGATGGTTTTGAGACTTGAAAACAATATAATACAGTTTTTGGGGGTAAATATTCTTGCTGACATGGAAGTCCAAAGTTCCCAGCCCAAAACACTGTTGCCTTAATTTGCCCTCTGTTTCATCTGAGGCATGTACAGTAGTATAGCCTCCACTTTACTGTCGAGCTGCTGACTAGGCAGTTGTGTTTCTTCCAATCACACTAATTGGTTTCTTCCACTGCTCACCTCCACGACCCTAGCATGTTCATACATATAGCAAAATAAGGCTCCCAAAGAAAACACAAGCTGAGAATAATGAGATTCCTCAAATACTCTGAAATGTAACAGAAAATGGTGACATTTCAGTTTGAACCCGGGTGACTCGTCTTAAACAATTCGCAGACAAAGGAGGATCCATAGGCCTTATTCCACCCATTACTTTGAAATAATCTCATGTATTAATTCACAACTTGATAACAACAGGGGTGGTACTCTGCCAAGTTGTAAGAATTCTTTTAAACAACTTCAGAAAATTCCAGGCAGGCAGTCATTCAAGGCAAACATGTCAGGGCTTCTCGTGAATGAAAAATGAACATGGGAGGGTAAATAAAGCAATATGACCAGAGGGACCAGGAATTCTGCGGATAAGTGTCAGCTGTGGAGAAAAAATGAAGCATTTACCTGTTCGTAATCTAATTTCATGATGGCTTTCTGTAGATATCGGACTCCTCCGTGAATGAGCTTGGTGCTCCGGCTGCTGGTGCCTGATGAGAAATCGTCTCTCTCCACAAGGGCAGTTTTGAGATCTGACGACGGGAACCAAGGAAACACATCAACACCGAGCTGATATTTGGCTACTTATTGTCCCAAATCTTTAGAACGGATCGGATGCTATTCACATATGCACATCCTTCCACTGCAATATTCATGATGGGAAAAATATTGTGAGGCCATACATATTCCATTGGGTAAAAACAACAATCATTTCCACCAGTATGACAGCATGAACCGCAAAAAGGAATCAAATGTTTTTACGAATATAGTTAAAGAAACCAAACTTAGAAAAGAAATCTACTGAATGTCAGTTTTCTTCAGCGTATTTTTTTTTTTGAAGGAAATTGTATGACTTCCATAACATGTTTTAACATTGAAATAGCTCTTTACTTCGACTATTAGAAGCTTCTTTGCTGTCCCAGATGGTCTGTAAATCCCAATTTTGAAAAGAAGAAAGGAAGAATAACTGAGGATTAGAAGAAGGGGAATGAAGGGGCTTCGAAACCCCCTCTACACCGCCATTAGACAGCCAGAGTACATAAAGGGGCAAAACAAATTTAAGAAGCCTCCAACCAGCAGCATAGATAATTGATTTAGTATGTAATGGTAATCGCAAGAGGATGCTCTCCCTCATTGGGAGGGAACAAAAGAGTCATCTTTTAATTTTTTGGTGATTGGACTATGGCCCATGGACGTGTTAAGGGGAGAAATCCTCCCAGTCCAAACATTGTGATGCTCTAGACATCATAGCAGACATGTGAAGCGCCTTACAGGCCAAGCCCCAGGGAGACGGCTTGGAAGAAACTCCATCACAATGGTGAGGAGGTTATGCAACATCAGGATGGAGAATACCCATTTGAGGTTGCAAGGAGGGGCTGAACAAGTGTCTGCCGTGAAAAATCCTTTCAACAAGCTGTTCCCAAAAACTGTGGCTCTTGTGCCAGATGAAAAATTGGGATTTATCCATTCTTCACTCATGAAATTGAAAGATCCATCAAATATATTCCTAGTACAGGATATAGCAATTAATTTTTTCTCATAATTTGTTATAACAACACTTAAAGTGCATATACCACATATCCTTGGGAACTGGCAGTAGCTTGAAAAATGGAGAAACGGGCTGGCCAGTATATAATAAGGTTGCCAGTTCTGATCTCCACAGCAGCTGGCAAAGTCTATGTGATGGAAATTAACAAGACGCACTCTTCCCTCCAACAGTACAAGTCTGAGGTTGTAATGAACAGTTAAGGCCCCAGAAACAACCAATGGAATCAAATTGAATGACTTGCTGCTTGGATGAACAGTACAGAGCTCCAGCTCTTTTATCCAAACCAGTGGACAAAAGCAACTTACTCCGTGTGACTGCATCTAAGGCACAACCTGAGCCTGTGGCTCCTCCTCCAACGATGAGCACATCAAACTCCTGTGTGCTGCGTAAGGCCACTAGCTGAGCTTGTCTGGATGGGAGCTCATCCATGTAGACCATGTTCACCTGTTCAGCCGCCTCCACATGCGATACTCGGGCCTATACCATCCACGCAAAACAAAACCAGTCATCCATTTCATTGTCATATGACTCCAGGGGACAGTACACATTAATAAATGTGTTTCATTATTATGCATATGTCTTCATATTCCTCATGATGGATTTAGGAAAAAAGAAACCATGCATTTTCTGAGAAAAAAAGCTGTCAGACATCATCAAGCAATAAAAAACAATAAATCACATGCTAATTTATATTCCCCTCCCCATAACATTTCAAAATATTGTCTATCTAGATTAATCATAGAATCTGCATGTGGCATGCAGAGGGACTGTATTGAGATATAAAGATAATAGGCTAATTTGACAAATAGCAAGACTTTTAGTTGCTAGAGATGGCACAAGATTATCTAAAACACACAAAACACAAAACAACAAATGACATGCATTCACAAGTTCATTGCAATTATTAGTGTCATGTACACATCCCAGACGCACCATACAATCTATAGGCTACCATTTGTCATGGAGCAGGGGCACTAGGCAACTGCACAGGATTGTAGGATGCACAGTAACTGAAATTACTCCAAGTTGTTCCTTACCCATTCATACTTTGGGACAGAGACATGGAATAAAATAGTATTACAAAACAGGTATTAACAAAATATAATGATTATGTTTCCCAAAACAATAATATAAACCATAACTATTACGCTTAGTCTAGTATACACAGAGCTGAAATATATAGTAGGACTGAAACAAAAAAAAAACAACTTATCTTAGCAATTTTTATTCATCAAACTTAATATGGAAGCTTCTTATTATATTAATAACACTCTGATAACAACACAACACAGTGAGTGTTGCTCTGAAACACTCGAGGATCTCACCTGTTTTCTCCTGTAGTCTGCCAGTTGTGTAAGGCCATAAAATACAAACAAGCCTCCACCAGCAATGACAGCAGTTCCCTTCACTGCCTTGCGGAATGCCATGCCTCCTCCTGCAACGCACAGATAGAGCCCAGTTAGTGATTAACAGGGAAAAAAAAAGAAAAGACAACAGCAAAGAATGCAGTGTAAGTAATCCGAAACAAACTACATACAGCAGGCCTAGTGCGTTAATTCGGCTGCGTTTGGAAATTAAGGATCTTATCTTTTCCTAAAGTTTGGGTGTCATTTTGAGGAGCCCGCAACTAGTACTGGGCAGACTGAGAGTCGCTTTGCTATAGTCAATAATACCATCTCAACCACGGCCCATTCAACTGGTCTGGTACCAGGTCTGGCTCGTAACACCACAACTTGGATTGTGCACTGCACTACACTGGAGCCACTAGGAGAAAAATCCTCCCATCCAGCTGCTTAAAGGAGAAAGCCATGCAGCTTAGGCAAAGCTTTAGCCAATTCCCTCATCATCCATTCTAGGACGCTTTAGTGGGACCGAATTGGAATCACAGCAAATTCTGGTACAAAAAGGAATCTCCTACAGTATGCTAACTATCAGTGGATAGCCTTGATGAAACCAGGCTTGTATCCGTGCATGATGCTCAGCCTCACTCACACCTCAACTGGCTTGGATGGAAGAAAAATGACATCGCATTGTTTTATTTCAGAGCACAGAACGTATTCCACATCTAGCCAAAACAATGAAATTATCTAGGCCTATAGCTTTTTGGGCTATGAGACAAATGTAATCAGTACATTTTACCAGTGATCTTTTAAAAGCCTAACCTTGCCCAATAGCCAATGGCAATGACATGGTATATAGGTGTCCTTAAGGTCTACATCCATAACAATTACAAAGAGATTCAGTTTAACCTATTTAGACTCATCTCAACCTTTTATAATTCAGATAGATTATTAATCAAAGAGATTGACAAAGAAACTAATGGTTTGTCTGATTTTCACTGGGGCACGATCCAGCCAGCAATTGATTGTGGCACCAGGGACACCTGCAGCTTCAGAATACATTTTCACTTTCAGGAGGGAAGAAAAAAACAGCACCATGAGGAAATATTGCCCCACGACATGAATATGCAGGGACTTGATACCAGCAGTGTCATTACTAATGTTGCTGCCAATTACAGAGCATGTCATGACACTGTGATTCATGAATATTCATCGCTGACTGATATAGACAGCAGCACTATGCGGAGGCCTCTATCCCCATTTTACTGTCTCATTGTGAATGGTGAACAGGTACCTTCATCATGCCATGGAGGCGCCTTCCAGCTGCAAGACAAGCTGTTCCATAAGGCATTGCTAGTTAACAGTGTGTTATATAAAGGTGTATAAAAGTGATGAAGTGCTCCCTGGCTCTAAAGAGCAGGCATTAAAGCATATTAAGTAGACATTTAAGCTTGTAAAGTGGGAATCTAGAAATGGAAAGAAGACATGGGGCAAAGGAATGCCTTCAGGGTGGGGCTGTTCAATTCTCAGAAAGTTTGATACCCTCTAGTGCTTAGAAATGAAATGAGGTTTGTGGGTCCCACCAGCAGATTTTGCAAACTACCTAGACTACAACTTAAAGAGAATATAACAGGTTTCCCCCTATATGTTCTGAGCCAATTGAACAAAAAAAGGAAAAAAAAAAATGTATTTCAATTGAGTAAGGGGATGAGTGACTGAGAAATTACCATATCCATTCTTGGAGCACTGCCATATAGATTACTCAAAGCAGCGAGAATGCACTCTGTGTATTGTAGTTTCTCAAACGCAAATCTACAAACCTAATCATGTGACACTTTTGAAAGTTTGGTAATTAATGACCCAAATGCAGCTGTGCAATATGTGAAAAGACTGCAACAGCATCACAGAGATTCACCTGTAGTGTCTGGTCTATTTCAGTATGATAATATGATCTAATCTGATCATTTCCAAACGTCATATCACCGGACGTGTTGTCTGAGCCAATTTAGTATCCAGCTGACTGCAAAAAAGAAGACAGGTCGTTTAATGCATGACAAAAGCCAAGTGATGCTGATGGTGGGCCCAGGATCTGTGGACCACCTGCTCACTGGAAGCTAGTGGCATGCTAACATTAGCTGGAATAACGTTGTGCTGCAGACGCTAAGTGACGGCGCTGTGCTGTAAAGTCGCAAACTTACTTTAGTCCCGATGCCTCTAACGCTACCGGCCTCGTCAAACACTCTGCTGAACACAGTCTATCACAGACGGGCGCTTGACACCCGGGAGGCATCCGGTTGCTAACAACAACCATTCTCTGGAACCAAAACCAGGAAGTAGCTGGCCCGTGATCGGCATCCCGTCCAGCGAATCAGATCCACAGACGGAAGCATCTTGCCCAATCGTCTTTGTGGGCTGACGGACCGGCTCTCCTCGCGACCCACCGAGCGCTTTTGCCCCGGGTCGACCCTCAAGAAAGCAAACCAATGTCACAGCCCGCTTGTCTATTTGTAGCAGCGGATTTAAGCGTTTTCTGACCTTGGGAAGGCGGCGTGTCTTATCCAGAGATAAAATATCTGTGCTGCACATTTCTGGACAAGTACCTGCAGAGGAATGGATAAATGTCTTTAGAGCTGTTACTTGACTATAATGTAGGTTATAGTGTGAGCCAATCAATGAGACAAAAAAACACTTTCTCTCTCTCTCTCTCTCTCACACACACGCGCGCGCGCGCGCACACTCTCTCTCTCTCTCTCTCTCTCTCACTCTCTCTCTCTCTCTCTCTCTCACACACACACACACACACGCACACAAGTGATTGGCAATGTCAGTAGACATTTCCTCAAACAATGTTAAATATATAATCTTAGGAAATAACTTCGATGTGATTAAACCTAGCTCCTCACTTTCAAATGATTGTCAATTAATTGCGCATATAAATGAGGAAGTTAATTATTCTTCAGTAAAATGGGCAATTAAACTGCTAATTGTGTTTTCATTCTAAATTCTAAATGGTAAATGGATAACAGTAGATTAAGGCTATTACATAGTGTGACCAGCGTACTGTTATGGATCTTTTCAGACAAAACTGTTTGAATATGCAGACTATACGAGCGCTTATTTGAGTAATTTCATCTAAAACTAAACCACCCTTTAGCATGGACAGTTGATTTCAATAAAGACACTGGAAGTCGTGTTTCTGGCTGAAGCACTCACACAAAGGTCTTGTACAGCTGTCGCAAAACTGAAATAGGTGCATACACTGTAAAAGATGCAAGTGAATAAAGCTGGTCTAATTACAGTGGCAACCATAAAGGCAATAGTTGGGGAAGGGCAAGTTAATTACGACTTATTGTAGTTTATTGCATTATCAAAAACCTGTAAACTTTTACTACACTGTACTTCTTCTACTTTTGAATAGCCACAGTGCAGTGTGGAGAATGTGTAATCTGCAGCAGGAACTGAGCTAAATACCACGTTTTTTGTTTTTTTGTTTTTTTACAAAAAAAAAAGGCCTTTTTCATGTACAAAGCATGCCATATACGATTGTTATAGCCTACCTGAAAATGATTTGGTGTGATCATATCGCCTTAATGGGGTTAGGTTAATTAATAGGTTAATTATAAGAAGAGGTAAAGAGGGGCTGGTTGATGTATGGGTGGTGAACAATAGTGTCCTCTAGAGGTGAGTGTAACCATGATATATAGAGTTTTTTTTCATCTTGCATGTCATACCCTTATGCCGAGGCAATTCTTTCCCACTGAACGGGACAGTCCAAAAAAGGCTGTGGAGACTTACTAATGGCTGTGCTGAGGCATCTATAATAACGTGCATCATTCCCCTGGAAAGAGCACAAGATGCTGTGTGGCATGTGATGTTGGCCACTGTTATGCATTTTTGGCATGTGGACTTACATGGGCTCAACATCTCTTTTAATATTTGCTTAGTTATTCCAGCCTGCTCTATCCTCACCTTGGATTGCTGCCTAGGCCAATATGCAGATACAAAAATGTAGGCCTACTTGATTGGCTACAATGTGTTGGTGTAAGATTACACTGAGATCAGTAATTCTATCGCAGTTCTGTCACTGCAGAACAATAGAGCCAAAGAGACTATTTTGGCTACTGCGTCAACGTGAGCGTTTTCTGCGTCACTCTCCATTCTGCCCGCTGCTATCACGTTTCCCTCTCTGGGGACTAAATTGGTTCGCCCATGACAACTGGCTATAAGCCTACTAATTATCCGCCTTCCTTCTGCAGCAGCTCACATACACGGTCCGAGCTCTATGAATAGGTAGGCCCCCACGCACCCGCGCCATTTGAGGTCTAAATTTGGAACACAATTGAAATACAGAAATCCTGTCAGAAGATAGCGAAGAATAATATTGACCCCGGCTTCATTAGGCCTATTTCAAACAAGTGCAGTGGGTCTAGCATATCAGCCTCATTGTGACACAACTGCACCTATAGTCAAAAATATATAGTCCATCAATTTTGCACAAAAATAACAATAACATACTGTACGCCCACAAAACTCAATAGTATTGCAGAGACGTTTCTTCTACAGCATTACCTGTATATTCTCTAACATGAACACCTGGTTACCAAAATACACCTTTACGCAAATCACCTGGACGAGACGGTGCTACAGAACTGCTATTGACAGGTATACACCCTGAAAGTCAAACTTTGATTGTATCAGACAGAAATGTGTGATATTCAACCTATTGTCTCTGTTTAAAATCAATAATAGTAGCTTACTGTGTGGTAACATGTGGTGATGTAGTGGTGTAGAAAGGTGGGTAAACCATGACCTCCATAATAGTAATCTCCATAGTAATCACCATATGGTAAAACAACCATCAAAATAAACAGAAGTCAGTTATATTTTCAGAAAAGCATACATTTATGATTTGGCTTCTTGAAAAATCCTCATAACATACATCAGTTGGACACTACTTAATAAGCATATGATGTATACTATGAATTTATGCCATAGAAATTCATATCAGCCTAAAAAAAAGCGTGGGTTAACTCTATTCCTCAAATGAAAAGGCGGGTGAACTGAGTTTAGGTGGGTTTACCCTCCACTACATCCCTGGCCATGTCCATGTGGAAAGCAGCATAGAACACATACCACAAGACAAACATACTCACCAGAAAAATTGGGGCTTGAGAAAGTTCCCAAACGGATTGGTCCATGTCAGTGTCGACGCAGATGACGTTACGATGTGAAACACGTGGGCCACGGCATCCAGCGCTCACATAAACAAAGCCACATTGGCCAGACTGGGTAGTCGATGCTTGTGTCGCGATCAGTGCTCGGAGTCACACGATTTGCCTGGCATTGTTGGGTACCGACGCTCATGATTTGGAGCTTTTACAGAAATTGATGAATACCCCCTGCATGCCTATTGCATGGATTGAAAGCCACGATCCTGATGTGAAAGAGGTAAGGTTCGGTTTGCCTATTTATTTGCCAGCACGGTCTGTGTCTGCGCTTTAGTTGTGCCACTTTGAATCGAGGAATTTACTGTAAATCATTTTTGTATTCTGCAGTTTGCTTCACTGTCCGGTTGAAATTATGCGATATTGAGTCTTGCTGTCCAGACTGTTGAAATCTATGGGTGTGATTGATATTTCACGGGAATTTTCAGCATTCTTCTTGTTTCTATACAGAAGTTGCGAAAGTCACCGATGTGAATTAGGCGAAGTTGCTCTATTCACGCGGAACCACCCCGTAATTTATAATGACTAAACTAAAGAAAAACGTCATGTTTTGCTTAATTTCTATAAGCACTTTATGCACGCATTAAATAACCTACCTTTATTCATTAAACACCTTTGTGAGGTTGTGCGTAATGTTGTGCGTTATTAAAAATTGGTTACACTTTGTGCGTAAATTGTCTAACTTGATTCTGATTGATTCTTGGAACTCATGATCATCTTTAGATGGTACTTTATTTTACAAACCAGTAAATGTCAAAGTTATCTATTTTATTAGGGGAAGATTCCAGAACAGAGCCGCTTTCTTGAATCCTGACCCCCATACAACTCCTGACATTACCCATTTCAAGTGTCACCGAAAAACTGTCAGAAGACTTGAGGTAGGCTTTATTATTTACAAATACACAATACAGATTTGTTATTGTTGCATATTTCATTTTTTTCTGAAAAGTTTCACAGATAAAAAGTGCTGTCATAGACTATTTGTTCAGAGTAAATTTATATCTTATTAATTTGTAAAACTTAACTGATAATACAGCTTGAAGTTGGAACAGCTCTTATAGGAATTCTGAGGAATTTTTGCCCATTTGGTTTTCAGCCATGCCCTGCGTTCAGGCTCAGTATGGATCATCACCTCAAGGAGCTAGTCCTGCTTCCCAGAGCTACAGCTACCATACCGCAGGAGAATACAGCTGCGACTTCTTAACACCTGAGTTTGTTAAGTTTAGCATGGACTTGACCAACACTGAGATCACAGCTACTACTTCTCTCCCTAGTTTCAGTACATTCATGGACAACTATAACACCAGTTACGACGTTAAACCGCCCTGTCTGTATCAAATGCCCCACTCTGGAGAGCAGTCCTCTATCAAGGTGGAGGACGTCCAGATGCACAGCTATCATCAGCAGAGCCACTTGCCACCTCAATCGGAAGAAATGATGGCTCACTCTGGGCCTATGTACTTCAAACCCTCCTCGCCTCATGCCCCAAGTACGCCAAACTTCCAGGTTCAGCCTAATCATATGTGGGAGGACCCAGGTTCCCTCCATAGTTTCCACCAGAACTATGTTGCCGCCACCTCTCACATGATAGACCAGCGCAAGAATCCGGTGTCACGGCTTTCGCTATTCTCCTTCAAGCAGTCTCCTCCTGGTACTCCTGTTTCTAGCTGCCAGATGCGGTTCGACGGCCCGCTGCACGTCTCCATGAGCCACGACAACCCGGGCGCGCACCGTGGCCTGGACAGCCAGAGCTTCGCGGTGCCCAGCGCCATAAGGAAACAGGCTGGGCTGGCCTTTCCTCACTCCCTTCAGCTCGGCCACGGGCACCAGTTGATGGACAGCCAAGTGCCATCGCCCCCGTCCCGAGGATCTCCGTCAAACGAGGGTCTGTGTGCAGTATGTGGGGACAACGCAGCCTGCCAGCATTATGGAGTGAGAACCTGCGAGGGCTGCAAAGGATTTTTCAAGGTGGGCTGACAGTTATCATGAATCAGTGTTACTGTTATTACTTGCAAGATATGCAGTATGTCTCTTATTATTCACGGCACCCGTGTGTTAAATGCTGTCCAATTTCTGAAATTACATAAACATTTAATGACATGCCAGCTACACGCTTTGTAAAATGTGGTTGATATTATCAAGCAACAGTTTAAAGTACATGTGTAAAAACTTTATATCACTTTATATCAAAATCCAATTGAAAACCCTATCCTTACCAATCCACACAGAGCTTTTCTCAGAGGGATGAGTAAAATATGAATGACCACGAATTTGTATTTGCTGAATGTCTATCCCCTCTTGTTCGGCGCATACAGAACAGTCCCAAACAGGAGATGAGACAGATATAATATCGTTTTCATCTTTTCAATATTATATTTGCATCAGTTGTGCAGCAATGCATAGTCCGTGTTCTACATGTCATGAACTCTGATATATAGGCCTGCATGGTGAAATTATGTTTTTCTTTTTCTTTTTTTCAGCGTACTGTTCAGAAAAATGCAAAATATGTGTGTTTAGCAAATAAAAACTGTCCTGTTGACAAACGCCGAAGAAATCGTTGCCAGTACTGCCGCTTCCAGAAGTGCCTTGTCGTTGGAATGGTGAAAGAAGGTATGTTTAGGCCATGAATTAAATTATGGGAGTCCAATAGTTTATATTTTCACGCTGACATACTAGAAACACCCTGTGCGTAATGCGTATGGGATTACTGTTTTATCCAGATTTAACCTTTTACGCACGACATTAAGAGTGTATATAATGATGACTTAGATATATCATATCTTTCTCCCAACACAGTTGTCCGGACGGCTAATCTAAAAGGTCGAAGAGGACGCCTACCATCCAAACCTAAAAGCCCCCAGGAGCCCTCCCCACCCTCGCCGCCGGTGAGCCTCATAAGCGCACTTGTTCGGGCCCATGTGGACTCCAACCCCTCCATGTCTGCCTTGGACTACTCCAGAGTAAGTAAAGGACAACAATTCCACAAACCATACGCAAAACACATTTTTTTAAACTCAGCAACCATTAGTCTTGGAGAAAACAGAAGTAACAAAAGGACTGACGCTCTCTTTAATTTAGCCTTGCTTTTAGGTAACAATTTATTACCTTGAAAAGTTTTGCGTAATACATCCTTGCATTCCTAACTTTGTCAGGCTTTTAATGTGGCATATTTTACTAAGTAAATTGCTTTGAAATTGAGAACTCAATAAAAAGAAGACATGAATTTAATAGTAAAAAAGCACTCTCTCTCTCCTGGAAATGGGCTTTTGCAATTTCACGGATTATATATTTTAAAGGACCTCATTAAAGCGCTGTTTAAATTAAATTCCAGTTCCAGGCTAACCCTGACTACCAAATGACTGGAGACGACACTCAGCACATCCAGCAGTTCTATGATCTCCTGACGGGCTCCATGGAGATTATCCGGGGCTGGGCGGAGAGGATCCCTGGGTTTTCTGATCTACCGAAGCAAGATCAAGATCTCCTCTTTGAATCAGCCTTCCTCGAGCTTTTTGTTCTGCGGCTGGCATACAGGTAAGATGCGTAATTATAAAAAATAACCTAGGCTCTGGTTGAACATCAGCCCCTCCTTCAAGCTCCACTGCTTTGGGTTTTATTAGCTGCCCAATAATTAGGAGGCTCTTAAATTCCCATTTATAGCCAAGGGTAATTAATGACACTTTGTTATTAATTGCAGGTCCAACCCAGTGGAAGGCAAACTTATTTTTTGTAATGGAGTGGTCTTACACAGGCTACAGTGCGTCCGTGGATTTGGGGAGTGGGTGGACGCTATCGTGGAGTTTTCTTCCAACTTGCAGAGCATGAATATAGACATCTCAGCTTTCTCCTGCATCGCAGCTCTGGCCATGGTAACAGGTGCGTAAAGACCGTCCTTTGGAAATGTTATGTTTCGGCAACGCATGTAATATAAGGGAAGTTACTGCTTCGGAAATAATTTCTTGAGTCATTGTCTCAGTTTTTCTTTATGTGTTTACATTTCAGAGCGACACGGGCTTAAGGAACCCAAGAGGGTCGAGGATCTTCAAAACAAGATAGTCAACTGCCTCAAAGATCAAGTGACATTCAATGGCGGTGGATTGAATCGTCCCAACTACTTGTCAAAACTCTTGGGAAAGCTCCCTGAACTCCGCACACTATGTACCCAAGGTCTGCAGCGTATCTTTTACTTAAAACTAGAGGACCTAGTCCCTCCGCCAGCAATAATTGACAAACTTTTCCTCGACACCCTACCTTTCTGAGTTCGACGCATTGACTCAATGGCGAGACCTCAAAGAACTTCCAAAGACTCTGTTTGAGTCAGCCTGACAGATTTTTAACGTATTATTTCTGAATATTTGCAAGCTCCGTAGGCTAATAGAACAACAATACCCTATTGTGAGTAAGGCTTGATGAAAAAGATTAACAGGAGGAAAAGAAAGAACTGAGCCCTCGTTTTGATTGCTATGTAATTCCTCGAAATTATTGTGAGTGCCACACGAAATGAATCATCACGGGGAATTTCTCTCCACTGGACAAATTGTCAACAAAATTAATCCGGTCTTGCAATTATCACTTACTGTTTATTTAACATCAGCTCCACTGATTAAGCATACTCAGATGTAATATATTCCATTTATATATACACACACTGTATATTATGATAGATTATGTGATGCGTCCAATGCATCAATTTATAACATGTGTATAAAGTTTGTTATAATGAAAAGATTTCTTTTTTTTTTTCTTTTATGACTCGTGCCTATGTGTTTCTGTCAGGATCCCGAGGTTTGAAAGTATCCAGAAAAGACAACGCATGTTCTAGGTTTTATAGGCACTTGCTGAGGTGATGTCTATATATAATATATACCGGACACTATGTAGTCTGCTAGATTTGATACAGATTCGTAGTACTGGCACACCTTTTATGTATGACGCATATGTGGAAAAAGTATCTCATCTGTATAGAAAATGAGGGACCCATGGTGTTTGTAAAACTGTCAGACATTCCTTGTTTGTATGTGTTGTAAGTATTGTTGCTGTTGAATATAAACGTTTCTATATATTTATTATTTCTATTGCCAAGAGCTACACTAAGCATGGTGCAATTTAAACGATTTCAAACCATCCAAATTCATGCTGAGCACGTTGTCTATGTTTTATGTCTTATAAACGTCTAGGTAGTTTTGATTTAACACGTTTGGAAATGAAAAGTCCATCTTATATCAAAGGTTCATGAGTTTGTGATAGGCCTACATCCTTGCCATCATGATGTATTTAGACTTACTGCAACGCATTTGGTGCCGAATTCAAAAGGTTTAGAGAGAAAGAAATATTTAATGTTTACAAATAAAACTTTTAAATCAATTCCTTGCTAAATAGTTTCTCTGAAATTACTTTATTCTTCAAATTCAGGCTTTCCTGATCGAAATAGGCTACTTTAGCACAACTAGGAGAGATTAAAATGTACCATTCCAGTTCCATCTAAACGCCTAATTTATTTATTCCCTCGCGAAATATTAGTATTGTGATTAGCGTTTACAGTCATTGACTGAAGAAGGCATATATGCACAATGACAAATCGTTTAATAATGCAACAATTAGTTGTACTTTACTGGCACTGGTAGTATAGTTTAAATGTAAATGTATAGGCCAATTTAGTACATAGGACTAAAATAATTTCTTGTTTTTTAAGACTATCAATTTCTCGCAAATAATGGGCAGGCCTACTACTGTTTTATTTCGACAGTTTGAACTTTTTTGTTCTGATAAAATATGTTGCTGCAGAAAAGCACATCTCATTATTATTTGGTCATTTCGCTCGTTTTCTTAAACGCCAATTGAACAAAAATTTCAGTAGTCAAACTTACATTTTAATATCATCTAACTTGGAGACCATCTAAAACGTTTCTCTGGCATGCTATATATTTGAACAATGTAAAAAAATGCTTTTTATTTGCCTGTCCCGGGCGGTTAAGCGATGAATGCAGACATAACAACCAATCTTTTCATTTTGTAATGTAGGCCTATTGGTATTTGACAAAGGCATTCAGCGGATTAAATCATATTATATTCTTCGTTCCTAACACACATACAATTTTTCAATCGATCATTTAAAAAAAGAAAGCCAGATTTTATCAATCAGAATATGCCACTGGATTGGCTGTTATTTGCTGAGCTGATGCGAATTAAAGTTTGGGTTGTCTTTCTGAACAGACTTTACGCGCTCCTTGTTGCATAATGGTCAAAGGATTAAAACATGTAATGTCCACTTTTGGATCATTTCTATTTGATTGAGAAATAATTTCTGTGGCTACTTTCAACCATTTCAGTTAACTTCACTTATGCAAATGCAGACAATGATCCCTTCTCATCATGCCGACAAGTCAGACAGCAACACAAACCAGTTCCTCTCCAGTTTATTAAAGTCATCACATTCTGCCGACAGTAGGATACAGGGCCGACTAAACAGTAGGCTACTACAAATAAAGAAAAAAAATCTTTACAGAGTGTGCAGCTGAAAAGAGATGGAAACGTATATTCTGAAATTTAAACTGGTTGTGCATAGAGCCACCTGCAGCACAGGTTTATGATTTGCGGCTGGCGCACCTCCGCCTAATTTAGAAATTTTCAGTGGATCAGAAAGAGATTTTGAGAATGTCACGAATATCCCATTTAATTTCTGCAATTTGAGCTGTAACTTCAAACGGAGCCGGTGGCTGAGCGAGTACGCTGTTTTAAATAGTTGTAACTGAGTAGTTTGTTGTTTTATTGTAGTTTAATAAGAAACCTGTCATTGCCCTCAGCCTCCCACAAACCCCCGGGGACTCCAACTCCGAGCAGCTATTCGGATTTCCTACGCAGCCTCTCCCTTCTAAATCACACAGATTATAGATAGGTAAAAAGTCCTGTATACTTTTAATCCCATTTACTGATTGGCAATGTACAAGTGCATTTAAAATCACATTTAGATGTCGCTGCGCACCGAATTTACATATTGTAGCCTATGCTGTGCAAAAATGAAAGACACTGAAAAATTCTAACGTTTCTCAAACTGCATTGATTGCGCAGGAATTGAAGTAGTGCCGCTGTCAGAGTCCCTTTACTTTACTGTATCCGAGCAGAGAAGTGACGCCAGGCTCCGAGGCGATGTCTGGGACTTATCCACAATGATTCCACATTTATCACATGATCAAGATGAAAGGAACAGCTTCTTTTGAGAGATATTAGCATGAGGCAATAAATTGTCTAAATAATTAGATCGTCACTGTAAAGTGCTAATTCCAAGGCAAATTGGGATTACATTCAGAACCGGTTTGCTGACATTTAGCAGATCTGTTGAAAGGGTGCGTTACAATGTCACAAGTTCCCTCTATATTGACTCAAAGTACAGTTAGGTTTTAAATATGTCTATCTCTACACAATAAAATATGACACATGTAGCAAATACTTCTGTCAGTGTTTGTGCATGAATATACAGTATGTGCTAGGGGATTCTGAATCAAAATTCATTAAGATCTTGAGCCTATGACTTAATTTCCTCCCCACACTTGACATCAGTGGAAGGTTACACATTATCATATCAGCATAAGCAGGCCTAGAATAAAGGGGGAGAAATATATTGCAGTTGTTCAGTCTTGTGTTTGGCTCCCACAAAAGAGAGAGAAAGGCTGGAGCTAAAGCCAGCAGGTAAAGGTAGCCGACTGCCTGTTTCCACGAGGAGAACAGAGCGTGTGTGTGATGCTAACTGCTTGTACAGCAAGTGAAAAGGCTCCAAATTATAAGGCTGCATCCAAGCTTCTGAGAGTGCTGCTTCGCAACTGCAGTACCACCATTAGACACACACACAAACACACACACACACACACACACACACACACACACAGTGATGATTATGGTTTGTGTTGCATGCGCAGCTGCACATGGCTGCATTTTTGTCTAATTTTGTGATGCAATTTGACAGGCTCACGTGTGCTACTTGGTGGATTTGAGGAGCAGAGTGCTGTAGCTGTAGGTACGTTAGTCTGTTGGCAGGAACATTGTAGTCGTACGTTTGAAATGACCATTAATATCAACTATTCTGTCAGGAGCCATGCTCTAACAAAAAAAAAATTTGAACAAGGACATATTTTCTTTGACTGTAATATGGATTCCTGTCAACTCTTGTAAAGGTTCTTATGTTGACGATATCGGCCGTGACTTAGTTTTAGGCTGAAGGTCTAATGTATGAATTACCATGTTGGGAAACGGTGATAAGCTAGACCTTTGCTTCATGTGATCCCCATGGTGAGAGAGCACTTGACCTTTCACCTCTGCACTACATGAGGACTTGGTACACATTTGAAGTGGAAACCTCACTGCTACTCACATCGCTGTACTGTAGATGTGTTTTAGATGGAGTAGCTGAAGGTGAAAGCTTTTGTGTTATTATTATTTTTTTAACATAGCAGCAAAGACTAGAGTGCTGCATCCAGTCAATGGGGGACAGAGAGGAAACATAAAGACACGGAAATACACATGATACAAACTACTATACTACATTGTGTAAAACTGTTTATATGTTGCCTGTTGACTACTACAGCAGATTACCTGTGGACAGAAGTTTCTATGTTTAATTTTCTATGTTTTGTCTAAAAACAAGTCATCAGAATCTCATTAGAAGTTAAGCCTGTCAGCAAAGACACCTGAAATAGATCTATATGTACAATGTTATAAAAACAAATTCCACAACATGTTCTTTATTACTTTCCAGACTCTGACTCTCCAAGTGATTCAAATAACCTATCTTACTCTTTATATAAGTCAATGCAGTCTGCTGTTTGACGATGGTCCTCAATAACTTGATTTATTATCATGTCACTATTTCTTATAGGATGTAAACTATTTGGGTGATATTCCTATTATATCATCAGTTTTCCTTGCTCATTTCATACTGTCCAATGATCTGCATCCAGTCCTCCCTCTTCACTAGACTTCAGAATAGACTCCTTTCATGTTACGTTTCCACTGTTTAGGCACAGGGCAGCGGCGAACACTTCTGAGCCTGCGTTAAAACATGTTGATTACACAACTTATGAATCCCGTGAGTCCTGGCAACTATAGCACTAACCGAAATGAATGAATAATGAGTTCAATGATGAGTGCATGGCCCTCTGGATACGAGTGTCTATAGTTATATTACTGTGACTTATTTGATTTACCATATTGAAATGCTCATGATTGTCGAATAAATAATGCAAAAAGCAGATTTTCAAGTGGTGAGGCAAGAAAAGAAAGCCACCTTGCATATAGATGGAAGTGGGTCCTGTCTGTCTCCCAGCCTGTGGCCCAGAGCAGCTTTATCATTCATAGGACTAAACAGACAATCAATTCAGCAGCCATGTATGAAGGATGAAGGGATGCGACAAGCTGTGAATGATGAGGAGCCAAAAATCAAAGGCTTCAGTCCTTCTTAGCTCTAATGGCCATTACCAAGCCAGACAGCACCAGTAAAATGAGGTTAATCATTTGCAAAGATCCTTTCAAAAAAGATTGACTGAACTTGATGCCTAGTCACATCACTCATAAATATTTACTTCATATTAAACAGCTGTGTATAGTCAGTCTGTTATTGCACATTGATTTC
This sequence comes from Centroberyx gerrardi, assembly GCF_048128805.1. Taxonomy (NCBI): domain Eukaryota; kingdom Metazoa; phylum Chordata; class Actinopteri; order Beryciformes; family Berycidae; genus Centroberyx; species Centroberyx gerrardi. The sequence continues at coordinate 14,170,478 of NC_136006.1, read as the reverse complement.
TGATGGATGCCATCAAATTATTGTTTCAAGTGTGGTCAGCAAAATCCATTAATGCGACGCTTGTACCAAGGCTCAATTCTGCTAACCACAAGAAATTAATAATGCAATGAAATTGACAGGACCTTATGGTGGGAAGTGATTTCTGCGCGTCTTTGCAGAACTAGACTTGGAATAAAACATGAAAAACAGGTAGGGTGATTCTTACAAATGAACATATCATCACCAGAAACCATAACAGCCTGGGTAAGTAGCCTCTGTATACCTCAGTGAAATATCCCCACAGTTTAAGTTTATGGGCACAACATGCATCAGTATTGAACACATGGGCTGAGTCCTTTGACCTTATTGACAAAATGAAATCGGAAATTTCCTTTATAGAAAGAGTTAATGTTTCCTAGGGCGGACATGTTTCCGATTCAATTAGTTTTAATGAAGCCAGTGCTCAGTGGTTACTGAAGTAGAAAAAACAGGCATAAATGCCTGATGGTAATAGAGGACATATTAAGGAGGAAAGGATCGGACACACATCGGAGTGTGTGTTTCTAAGTGGCGAAAAATGCCTCTATCTGGCTGGTAGGAGCCAGTGGCTTGGGAAGCAGTGAATTGTATGAGCCTCAAATGATGCATTAGGTCTCTGGGGCGAGGCTGGAGGAGATTCAGGAACAAACTGTAAAAACACATATTAGAGAAGAAGAACATGTTTTTGATGACGCATGTGGGGTATCACCGAGAAGACACACATCTCATCTGCATAATGTTATCATGGCAAACGCACTAATTAATAAATTCCATAGACTGGAAATGTTTTGTAATGTTGCTGAAATTTTGAATTCCTAAAGAGATTTAAAAATGCTGCTCATGACCTGCTTTTTTTTTGTGTGATCTCCCCGATTTACACCTTACACTGTGACAGTTTGATTGAATGCACGGTTACAAACTATCCCTCCCTCTGATGTCACTGTGCAAAATGTCAACATGGTCAGATGCATTGGCTCGGTTCCAACAAGAATTTGCCCTCAACCTGTGTTATGGTTTGTGCTACTGCTCCATGTGAAGTGAAACACATTAAACACACCCATGCACATGTAATCGGTTCATGTTTTTTAAGTCAAATTGTGTGTGTGTCGTGTGTGTGTGTGTGTGTGTGTGTGTGTGTGGTGGGGAGGCGGGGCTAAACAACTAAACATTTAGTTTAGTTCAATTGGGGATGCAAAATGGCGCGACTTAAAGTACTCAATGCTGAAAATTGACCTTACCATCCAAAAGCAGGTATATATTCTCTTAAGCATTGAATGGAAAACATAATCATAGTTTCACTTATCAGAATATAGCAGAAGTCGTGTGCTTCATTCAGACAAAAGCAGAACCACACACCAAAGATAAGTTTGTCGAGTAGCTCATCTGAATGCGAGGCCTATAGCAAAATCAAATCAAAAGAAAACAGAGGAAATATTTTTCTTGTTTTGACATGACAGTTTTTGAAAGTTCAAGCAGAAAACCAATTATAATGAGCACCAAGCCCAAGGCCTCTGTCTATGTCATCCATAGATGATAAAACAAGCAGAGGGGGGGAAGAGAGAGCAGTTGCTGTAAGTTAGTGCCAATAGGTGGTGGAGCTTATGCAGTCCTCCGCCTCAGTGTGTGTTTCGCCGTTGAGTTTCCAAGCAGCTGGATTTCACTACAGATCAAATCAAGTCAGGAAAAGAGAGTAAAAGAGCTTGGTTTAATGTAATCTATCCCGCAGCAGCCCAGGTCAAACGCATACAACAACGCCGCATATCGTTTACCCGTCTTCTCAGCATTGACTAACTGGAGGTAAACAGGTTTGAAATTGTTGTTGAATCCATGGGTCGTTTGGGTCTCCCCTCTGATGCCATTTGCTGTTGTGTATGTATGTATGTATGTATGTGTGTGTGTATTTGTGTGTGAATTAATGCATCTGCGTGTGTGTGTTTGAATGCATGCATCCCATAGCACATAGCACATTCACATCTACAGTGAGAGGGTGCCACTAGATGGGTGTCCCTATAGGGTCAAGAGGACATTAAGAGTAAGAATGTGTGCAGGTGTGTGTGTGTATGTGTGCTGGACAGGCAGTAGGGAATGGGTGAGGGGGTTGTGGGGTGTGTGTGTGTGTGTGTGTGTGTGTCACAGCAGACAGAAGAGATCCGGCCCAGGCTCCCACACAGCTTTGTCATATCACTGGGAGATTAGGAACACACACATGTCAAGCAAGGCAGAGCCTGCTGCAATAATGCACCTGCCAGCTCTCTAGATCCACTCAACCCCTGTTCAACCCCTTGTTCCTACGTGCTAACACAAAGGCACACACACACACACACATACACACACCCTTCCTTAATGCAAGTATAGAAATACAAGGACATAACTTGAGGTCAGTGGTAAAACGATTGGTTGTCAACAGCATTAAGCTTCAACTTAGCTTGAGATGTAGTTAAGAGGCAAGACAAGAGAAGAACAGTTCAAATACAATGTGAGTACTAGAGTGTGTTGGATAAAATGTATTTCTACACAGATACAGCGAAAGCCTATACATGAAATATCAAAGACATGGGAAACGTGGCTATTTTACATGAAAAAGGAGTGATAAAATACAACCAGCCAGAAGAAAGAAGCTCCTCGTCTTTCTTCTTCGTGACCGAGTTCCCCGAGAAAAGGAGGAGAAGGAGGGCTCAAAGAGATTCATCTCCGCGAGGATTCAAGGTCAACCAACCTAGTCATCCTAGAAGCACTTGAAAAATATGGAGTGAAGGCTGGAGATATTCTTCCCCCAAAAGGAGCATGGAGGGAAGACTCTCACTGAAGAGAATCACTGACCTTCAAACAAGCTCTCCATCCATATAGAGTAGGGGAAGACATGCACAATCCATCAAAAATGCACATGAACTTTCCCTCTTCAAATAGTTCCCGCTTGAATAGCAGTCAATGGATCAACTATGAATATTGCATATACTGAAATGCAGGCTAAGGCGTTAAGATTGAATTCACTGTGTAAAAATATTTTTCTAAACCTGTGATATAAAAATATAATATCTCAAGACATCTGACTTGATTTGGTTTGGTTTTGGAAGTCTACAAAATGCCATTATTTTCTAACATTTTGAATCAAGACATTTTTGGTAGCGGACAGTATGATAGTGGAGGATGAAATGAAACCTTGTTTTGTTTTTTGTAATATAAACCTGATTCCTCTTTTTGTATAATACAAAAGTATGTAAGATTAAACATTTAAATGATCTGAATGTAAAGAGAAGAGAAAATATAACACGATCAATAAAATGTATATATAAAAAAAAAATCTGAATCCACACTATGGCCATGAAATTGCCTTTCACCACAGTCCCTCTTCAGGAATGGAAAGATCAGTGTTAATTTTCAGCCCTTCTTTGATTGGATGAACCTGCCTCCATCTTGCGCGACATGGCTACCACAGGTCAGTGGCTGGTGCAGCGTAGCATGAAACAAACAAATAGAAAAAGGCACCTTGTGGCACTCTACTTTCACCAGAATGTGACTGACGGCAAGCCTGCCAGGGCCTTGTAATGACGACCAGTGCCTCCTCACCAAAGAGAGGGAGAGAGAGGGGGGTGGAGGGGGTGAAAGGGCAAGAGAGGGAAGAGAGAGAGAGACGGGGTGGGAAAGAGGGGAAAGATGGATAAAGAGTTGGAGATGGGGAAAGAGAAGAGAGAGAGAGAAAGAGATGGAGGGAAAGGGTGAGAAAGAAAGATACACTGCTAAAAGAGTGCAGGCAGAGGTAACAACTGAGCAGAACCAGCTAAAGGGAAAAATAACTTATATTACGGGTGTTTGCTGCTCAAAAAATACATCAGTAATAGTATGTAACAGTATCCAGATGCATTCCTTGTTGAGTGTTTGGAGACTGATAAATGGTGTATTGTGACATGGAAGTAAAAATCTCTAAAAATGATCTGAAAATGAATGAAAAAAATTTAAGACTTCAAGACACCACACGCTTTCAAACACCTGTCAGATATTCAGAAGTATGATCTAAAAATTGGACATACTTTTCCTCCTGATCTGTCTACACACTGTGGATGGAACAGTAATGTGTGTTGTGTTATTATTTCATGGATTAGGGTGGATTTTCTGAGCTGGTTGAATACTCATTTTCTTTAGTATTAATCAGCAAAAAATACAGGGGGAAAATCCCTTAGCAGCATCAACTAACTGCTAACACATACAGTTCATTAAAACCATTAACTGCTAAGACATTCAGTTCTTTCAAGTTTCTTTACAGGACAGTCGGCCTCCATTAGCATTTAGTTTGGTTTTCAGATAATATAGTGAAGACGGGCATGAAAATAAGAGGACAAATTCATTGCATAGTTTCCTGGCCAAATCCTATCTCCACACATAATCACAGTGTTTCAAGACGCCGTCCTCTAACAGTGCAGGGAAACATGAGAGCAGACTGGACAGGACAAGGTGGAGAGAGCAGGGGGAGGAGGAGGAGGAGGAGGAGGAGGAGGGGTAAGAGAGGGGACAAGAAGGGGGAGAGGGGAAGGGAGAGCAGGAGAGGCAGGCCGATCATCCTGTGATAAGACAAGGAAAATAAGTCTGATTATCACAGAGGCTGGGAGCGTTAGACAGACAGTTGGGAGTCATCTCAAAACTCAGGAGGGAAGAGACAAGACAAGAGGTCACAATTATGCCCCGCTAGCTGCGCTCCCCTCCTCCTCATGAAGTCCGTTAATATATTCGGTTAGTTCCTGTATGGCGCGGAGGGGAAATTCTAATTAAGGGTGGGGGGAATTTTGACACATGTGAGGCAGAGATCAATATTTAGCACCATAATCAGCCATTCCTGATGGCTTGACGGTGTCACTGTGAGCAGACTGCAGCTCTCCATTAGTGCGCTTGGGAAAGAGCAGGCAGCCAGCCGAGCAGGCGGGCTGGAGAGGACCGACGAACTCCCAGCCATCATGAATCAAAGGAAGTGATGCCTCTTGTGCTCCACGTTGCCTCGCTTTTTATCTTCATTCATCCTTTTAAAAGAAGAAAAGTGATCTCTGTCAGGCCTGTTTGTGATAGGGGTGCAGGGAAAGTGGAAAAGAAAGAAAGAAAAATGTCATACAGGGGGATGCGGTAGATCAGGAGGAAACACGGGGACTATAAGATGATTGCGGGGAACATACATGGTGTTCACTATTGAATGGTTCCTCTTTTTGGTTTAATATTCAATGAAATAGGTTTATTTTAATTTTTTAATCAAAAGCCTTTTATGATTATATAACACTATTCGTTATAGTGCTTTTATTTGACTAAAAACAGGCTGTGTTTTTGATCCTTTCACCAATTCTTGTATTTATTATTGTATTCATTTTCAAAATAGATACACACACACGCGCACACACACGCGTGAACAAGGCTCTCCAGCTGACATGGATAGTGACCATTGACTCAGTATCAGGAACATGGTGTTGTTTCCAGAGGGCAAGGAGAGAGGGCGAGGGGCAAAGGAAGGGGTGGAGGGGTGTGGGGTGAAGGGGCGGGGGGGGGGGGAGGGCAGCCCGGCCCGGGGTGTCCCCTGTCTCCTTGTGTCAGCCCATCTCCTTGTTCTTGCATGTCACTGACACACACGTGGGTACTTACCACCCCAAGTTGCTCCAATTAATGGCCGTCCCACTGTGCTGTCCGTTGCGCCGAGTGCTAGTGTGGGTGACAAGGAATGGTCTGGGATCTGTCTCTCCGGTGACATAAGGAAGGAATTTTAAGAGGGAAAAGTGATGCAAACACACACCGCCTCATGCTGCGCCCAGATAGGTAGATAACAAAGACTCTTGTAAATGAGTGGCAGCGAGGAAGGCATTGAGGATTCTCTAATTACTAACTGCAATCTATCTAAGTCACTGGCCTTCTAATTTGATTTATCAGAATGCATGAAATCCCTTGGAATAATGCCCTTATTAGAAGGACAGAATTGACGGGGGGACAAGAGGTCTGCCGAGAGGAGGAGGGAAGCGGAGATTTAAGCATCAATTACAGTCAAAAGGAGAATTAATAGTTATTAATCCACACAAACATAGCTATCGTCCTCTGCTACCTCTCTCCCATTTGGAGACAATCCCACTCACACTTGCCACACACATACGTGCATACACTTCCACCACACACACACACATACACGCATACATGCATATAGAATACACACACTTCTTCTGTTGACATTCACACGCATGCACACACATACACACGCAAACACATACACAAGCATGTGCACAAACGCACACCCACACACATACATTCACGTGTCAAAGCATGCAAATGTAGACATAGACATGCATACAGCTGAACAGAGAGTGAAAATGAGCAGTTAAATAAAATAATTCAAGTGAAAAAACAAGACAGCAATAACCAAGGCAAGATGCCATAAATATCTCTTACTCTGAATGGTGATATTATTTTGTCAAACGGTAGATCAAAGGTCTTTAACTCTTTAACTAAATTCTTGACTGCCAAATTCAATTGCTGTCAGTCTTCCAGGGCCCTCAATGTAATATGTGCATTTTGATTCAATTTGCCCGGCAAATACATACATATACATATTGTTTATTTGGTTATGGGAAGAAAAAAATCAATACTTATATCTGTACTTCGTCATTCCTAAGTGCATCATGAAATAGCAAAATATCCCTCTAATTTAATCCCGCAAAACCACATAGATTGTTAATTTTGTGCTATTAAGCATTTGCAACATTTACAATGTCTTCTTTTGCCTGTTGATGACTGTTGTTTGTCCCCTTGTATGGGAAAAGAACATTTTATATATCTAAAAATTGAATTTAGAAAGGTCAATCTCTAAACAAATAACAATAAATCAAAGATGAAACTAACTTGTATCATTTCCAGGGACTGGATTTCAAAGTAAACATGGAAAAGTTTTCATAGACTGATTTAGATTAAACGCTATCATTACGCATACAGACCTATATGGAATAGAAATACATTTTTCTGTGGAGGAAGAACATTTAAGGAAAATCATCATCGTTGAAGATTATTCAGATCATCCTAATTAATTCTTATGTTACAGTATTCATTTAAAAAAAAAATTCCAAAACCACGAGGTCATACCACGAGGCACTACAGTAACGACGACAAAGGGACAGCTTGTCATGTTTAATTGAAAGAGCCGTGACTGCGGTGATGTTGTATTAGGTTATAGTATGGTCTGAGTTTTATGTTAAATCCTTTGGTTTTTGTTAAAGGGTTGCTGAGTGGCTGAAAGGAGAATGCCAGTGTGCTGTTGCCTTGCTGTCAGTCACAGCGAGGCAGTATTTAGACAGGGAGCTGAGAGGTCTGCTCCGCTGCCAGCTCCTGCCTTTTAAACAGCCCTTTCCTCAGAGAGACAGCTTAGCGCTGAGTGCCAGTCAACCCTGCCCGCCCGCCCGCCCAGGCCCCCCCACTCTGAAAGCCTCTCCACTAAAGAACAATTTGGCTGAGGGGAGAAATGATTGTGTATGGCCAGACCCAAAGGTACATTGTGATGGGTCTATCCCCCTTTTTCAACAAAGTGGAGCAAAAGGCATCTGGACAGCAGATTCATCAGCATTACTTGAATGGGGGAACAAGCTCATACAGCATTACGTGGCTGACAGGGAAGATGAATCTAGGCAACGCGGCGCATCGGGGATCCTCATAGACCTTCAGTCACGGCCCGTGGTAAAGACTGAAGGATGAGAGAGAGGTTGTGGAGATACACATCATGCACTGTCTGGGTCCCATATTGTGGTGCTGTCCTGTAGAGTGTCTGGGACAATACTGTGTTAGCTGCCAGAGTGCTGCTGACACCATTGACAAACCACTATGGTGTCAGGCAGTCACTCACACTTCCACAGCGTGTCTGTCATCATGCTCAAACAGTCAGGCACTGACACCTTTTCACGTGAATGAAGATCCTCCAGTGACTGACAAAAAATAGTGGATGGCCTTTAAGGAGGGAAAAAAAACACAGCAAGAATAGCACCTCTCTGTAAAAGGAGAGACTTATAATTTGCAATAATGGCACGCCAATAGCTCTTGGAGAGAAAATTACAGGAAAAAGCGGATCTGAAATATCCTTTTAACTGGCAGAAACAGATCCATTGTAGACAGAAGTCTTGTTTACTTGGTAAAATGGCATCAATTAGGAGCGGATGGCAAAATTAGCATATTCTCTTAATGGACTGGCCTTTCTTGTGCGGCGCTCTCGCACTGATTGTATGGAAGGGACATGTTAAGGGAGACTGAGAAAAGGTCAGGTGTCTGCACCATTCAGGTGATCATATTTTTCACCAAACAGTTGTGCATTCTCCATGCCTATTGTCATGTTATACTGGAGCTGAGAGCAACATTCCTTTTTCTAGGGAAATGTTTTTGAAATCGTCATGGAAAAATCCACTCATTTTGACAAGAAAATGCACTTCCAAGATACTGGGCATGTAGCACTTTCCAATGTTTGCTGTGTTTATTATATTCTGTATTCATAAATAAATTTTTTTTTTTCAATGATTTTGTTTTAAAAAATAACTTGCTCAAAATTGACACCTCCTTATTATCAAAGTAAACCAATAAATGTTATCTACTTGTGAAAGAAAATTCTAATAAAAATTACATAAAAAAATGTTTTCTAAAATACAATGAGTAAATCCCATATTGCGCAATAGACTATCACGGTGTCAAAGACTAATGGACAAAACTTAAGTATAACCAGATCTACTGTGTCTTTTCTTTCCAGATTCATTAGCCTCAGCAGACTCTTGGGATTTAAGCATACTCTTTCATTCCTGGGAGAAAAGAAATATAGCCACAAATTAGAGAAATTAACAGGCAATTTAGAGAAGTGTTCAATATCCTGTGCTGAGCACTGAGCTAATCAATTTGAATGATTTGCCAGTTTATTTTCATTATTAACAGCGCCCACCACTGTGGAAGCTAATTAATTCCAAAAATGATATTTCATCATCAATGCTGCAATAAGTATCCCAAGAAGGGCTCGGCTCCTCCCAGCAAGACCAAAGCAGGAGACTGCAAATTCTCTTCCTCCTCCTCCCGCCCCTCCTCCCCTCTCCCCTCGTGGCCCTGCTCCCACCACCCCAAATTGACTGGTCTTGCACAGTTGCAGCTGAACAAGAAAGGAATTGCTAGTGTCAAGACACAGTTTACAAATATGACATCTCCTCTGGCATGGCTGGAAATATGAAATATTGATTTATGTGCAGTAAAAGGTCTTATAAAAATGATCACATACACATGAGGGATTAATGCGCAGAAGATCAATAGAAATTTCATTCTTGACACTAGACTGTCACCTATGGTGAAATGCTAAAATAAAGAAATCAATATTATCTATGAAATGTCAAATTTATTATAATTATGTGGATGAAAGCTGGCCAAGTGGCTCCCAGGGGGCTGAGAGGGATAGGTTACCACTCTCAAGCATCCCTCATGTCCCTCCTTCTCATGCTGCCAATTTTGAGAGCAATATTGGTGTAAAGGGTTTTCACCCGTTATGTATGGCCTTGTTGTAACAAATTCCTCCTGGAATATTTAACTGTGGAAAGACTGACAATGGACAGAGTTGCAGTTCATAGCCTGCAGGTTGTGTAGTTAACAGCTGTTAGCTTTGGCACATACTGTATGACTCTGCCCTCTCGATTGAAACCTATTTGGCAGCTGCTGCTGACATGGAGAAGTCACAGGCCACTAAAGTACGACATCTCAGCATGCATCCTGATTCAAGGATGACACATTCACTCAGACAAGGTATTGATCTTGAGGCCGGAATATATCAGTAATCATGCTGCTTTGTTCTTTTGCCTGGAAAAATAAAATATTTCTAGAAAGAAGAATCTTAAGTGAATAAATAAAACTACATTATTGCTAGACAAAACCATGCAGTTAACTTCAGTTATCATGGATTCTTTTCTATTATTGGATGGATAAGCTAATCATTTTATTTTTTTTAAATCGTATCTTATAGTGAATTGAAATTTACTGAACCAGCTTTCCATCTAAACATGATACCGAGTGACTTGAGCTTCAACGTCTACTGGGCTTTTTCAAAGTCCCTTCAATCCTTTATTTGCTATTGCGTTTAAACTAAGAGCTATTTGTGTTCATTCAATTGTTTTCCTCATCTAATTAATATCCTTTGAATGTGTGAGGATCAATTTATTTAATCAATGTTGGGTAGTGCCTCTGGCCTTCTAAAGGTCACTTAGATATGGAATGGCAAATCATCAGAGCCAGATCACAAAGGGGAGCGCAGATTATTTGAATGTGGCAGGCAAACTTTGCATGTAAGAACACAGATTTCTCACAAACTATCTCAAATGATTTTCCTTCCCGTCTTCCCATTTCAGGCAGTTGTCTTTTTTCCACCAGAGGCCCACTGTACACACTAGAGTGTGGCAGCTGTGTAATCCCTTTAACAACGGACGGGCTATTAAATGAACCGGTGGTACAGCTGCAAATACCCAATAAAGCCAGCACAATATCATCCCTATTAAACAGTAATCTCAGCAGGCTTAAGAAGTTCTCTGAAAAACGGGAGGAAAACCATAACAAAATGTAATCAAGCAAAACATGGGGATTTTCCTCAGCAGAATAAGCCAAACAATTTTCACAGCAGCTTACATGAAAGGTGTTGAGCAACAGCACTCCAGCCTCAGAGAACTTCTCAGCCCCTTCAGGTGACCGCGGTTTGCTGCCTTATCACAAATATAGAGGCACACAACAAAAAAATGAGCCTGTCAATCGAAGCAATTTATCGCCACAGATATTAACAGAGAAAGGGAAACGGGGGAAAATAACAAATTGTGTAGTTACATTTTAAAAGTGACCAAATCGAATTCATAAGATCACAATTTGAGAGATAGAACCCAGTTTATTTCTCCTCCCTTTCACGGGCTTATGTGCTCTGTCAGATGAAAGCGGAGCAGAGAGCCGGTGTTGATGGAGCCTTTGAGCCTGGGAGAGGAGGCAGAGCAGCCCCTTGAAGGGGGGGCCGGGGCCAGCGATAACCGGGGAGGCCGCAGGAGCTCCCTCCGCCGCCGAGGAAGGTGTTCCAACTTATCAGAGTCTGCACGCAGGGAATGATTACCCCTCTGCCGGGCCGATTACTGCTGGCTCTCTGGGTCAAAAGCAGGCCAGGATGAAAGAGAAAGCTGAAGCCTCCTATCCTGCCTCCAATCATCCATTAGCACTCAGACGGAGGGGCCTGTCTAGCCCTCCACCCTCACACCCCCCTCCGACACGGGCTTGTCAGTCTGGTGCATATGAAGAAGAGGGACATAATCACACTCACACCGATGTCATGGAGGACAGCGCAGGGCCTGGAAGGGTAATTTATGGATCTGAGTCTAAGCGCCTCCTAGAGATATTATTTATTCATTTGAGTTTGTTTAAGAACAATCCTCATCATCTGCTGGGTGAAGCAAAGTGTTGAGCGGTGTTTACACTATTGATGTAGGGTATGTATGCTGATCCCCACTCACATGAATAAGAATTTGAAACAGGCCGGATAGTACAAACAGCCTAACAAGCGCAGATCCATCAAACAACAATAACTGATTGCAGCAAACACCCGGACAAGATTTGCCCCTCTTTTTGTTTTGTTTACCATATTCTAACCATACGAGAAATATACGAAAAGGCATGAGAAATGTGCTCATGCTGGTCTTTCATATTCTTGCTGTGTGTGCAGTATCTACTCTGTATGTGTTTTCATCATTTTCATGAGTCTCCATTGAATACAAATGGATATTGTATTCTCTGAGAAATATCAGTTAGTACTCGAACAAACTACATCTGACTGAAACTGTTCCACTGGCTCCCAAGTGAGCAAGACGCTACAGTTGGAGTATCTACATTTAATGCTTCACTCTGTATGCATTCCCCAGCTGCAGTGATGTTATGGGTGGACAATGGGCCGGTGTAGCACAGCTGACCAGACTCACCTCAGCCTATAACAGCACAACCCTTCAGATTAAGGTCAGTGCTCCAGCCAGCTACCTCTCCCTCCCTTCCCTTTAATACCGGAAAGAGATAGGAAAAACTGCAAGCCAATTGTTAGTGGCATCTCTGATGAATAGAGTGTAAAAATTCTCCCTCCTATGCCTCCATGCACAGGTCAGCGTAGGGGTCTTTACAATACAACGGAGTAATGCCTTGTTCAAAAACCTCAATTGTGCAATCCCAGTGACCAATCTATTAGGTGATATGGAGAGCTGGGTCTCAGGGGAGCGGGGTCTGGCTGGCTGAATTTGGGACAGATGAGTGGAGGGAGGGAAGCTGTATACTGGCTCTCCCACAGGTAATCCTAAAAGAGAGGCTGCACGTCAGTCCTGAAGCACAAGTGGGCACTGCCATTTACGAGAGAGTAGCCGAAACACTCAGGCTACGACTTCAGAATTATGGAAGAGTATTAGGGCCACTGTAGGTGAATTGTTTTTTTTACCATAACCGGAGGGAGGGGGGGTAATATTCTATTCTATATTTCTGAAATTATGAGATTAAAGTCAGAAATTTGTGAGAAAAAAAAACTTGGAAGAATTTTGGAAGAAAAAACTCAGAATTTCTGATATTAAAGTCAAAAGTTTGCGAGAAAACGCTGTCTTTTTTCTCACAAATATCTGACTTTAACCTCAGAGTTTTTTTCTCTGAATATTACCCCTCTCCTTCTGGCTGCGGTAAAAATCACCTACAATGGCCCTAATACTCTTCCGTACCGAATGGTTTATCAGCAGCGCTTCATGATTTCACTGTCACTTAGCTGGGCAGCATGGTGGCATAGAGAGGAGGAAGAATATCTTTCTACCAGAGGACTCAGTTTCAAGCCTCCCTGTCGAAGTGTCCTAGAGCAAGACACTGGATCCTTACCAGCTGCTGCTCTGCAGCTGAACCTGCGCTCTGACCTCTATGGAGGGGGGGGCAAGCAAAAAGATACATTTTCTACGAGGATCAATTAAGTATCAAAGTACTCTTATTTTTCTTATTTATATTATTAAATCATGTCAGTCCTGCTTCTGCTGACCACCGAGCCTATTACTTGGAAGATAACAAGGTAAATGGAAGCACAGGGAATCACATAATGGCCAAAATGAAGGGAAGACCAACATCAAGCCTCATTCCAGTGAAGGACTCTGGTGGTTCTTGTGCTGAATGGGGTGCATTTCCTGACATGGAATCAATCAAACAATCCCTAAGATGACTGATCAAATTCTAATCATTACTAACATAACGATTCAGAGTGATCAACTTCATCCCATGCTGCATTTCTTTATTGATAGGAGCGGTATCTTCCAGGATGACACTGAACCTATTAGCAGCCAATGATTTGAGGAGCATGGTAATAACGTTAACCATATGTCAAGGGCTTTTGGATAACCAGAAGTGATCCCAGCACAGCATTTGAGAGATACTGAAACAGTGTCCGAGATGGTGTTTCCCATCACTGTAACAAAGACGGCGTCCCGGATGATGACTCAAAATCAGAGAAGTCTGCACATCACGCTAGTAGAGATAAGCGCTGACCTTGCCCTTTTGAAGATGAGCAGACAAAAACCATGTCAGAAATAGTAACCCACACCATCACATAGACACTATCACTGGGTGAAATCTTTATGCTGCTGTTTCTTCTATTTTGACCATACCCTGATGGCTTCTTTTATATTTGATCTGTTCAAATTGATAAAACATGAAAATACACGCAAAATGAAATAAAATGTGTAAATATAAGAGGAAAAACAGGCATCATTCAGATGAGAGGGAAAGTTGAACAAGGTAAGAAATTTTCAAGGCCTTTACAAACACAGAGGGAGATCTCAATACATGGAGAGACCTGTGGAAATGCTGTTTTCAATGATCCGAAGCATCTTGTCTTGTCCTTTTCACATGGTTCCAATGAATTATGTATCTGCAGTGATTTATGGTGCTCCATGCTCAACTCTCTTCCTCTCCCTCGATGTGGAACCCTACATGGATTTTCCACGGGGAGCCAACTGGGAATACCAAAATTGCTCAATTTAAGGAAGTAATTAAAACTGTCCGCAATCAATATTTATCTTCAGAAGGACCCTGGTGGGGGTTTAGGGCCTCCCCATCCCCCAACCCCGCCCCATGTCTAGCCCTATGTTCCTCTCCTCCTCTCACTGACAGCTGTCCAACTCCTGCACACAAACCAGAGGCAGGAGCAAGCTGTGCCCACTAAAGACTAAAATGACATGTGTCGTGAATAATGATTGCTGTCTTTACTAATCGGATCTGAAATCTTAGGTTTACAACAGTGACAATATCAATTCTGCAAAATAATGAGCCAATGCATAACATGTTGAGTAAGTTTGGTAGACTAAGCCACACAATTTGTGGGGGAGTCTGTTTGTAGAGGGATAACTCACCCTTTATTTAGTATTTAGCGCAACAATTAACTATAATGTTAGAGCAGTCAATCCATCACTTTCTCACAAAGCAACACCATTTAGATACCGTGACACTTATCTAATTTATGAATAATCAAAAGCTAAGCTGTTGAGCATTCTCCTGTTTTGATAGTCTGCACTCGGATAATTAGTTTGACATTATCCTATCACCTGTGCAGAAGTGGTAGAACTGCAACAACACACAGTTTCCTAGAAAGTTATCTAAATATTCAAAAAAAAAATTTTTTGTACATATTCAGTATTCTACATCCAAAAAAACCCCCAAAAAACGATGAATGATGAAAATTACTTGGGGAAAAAAAGTATTTATAAGCTAATCTCATGTGAGTCTTGAACAGTAGAGTGCTGAATTTTAGAGCAACACACTTAACTATACTTATGACTAGACTGATAATCTCTTTAAAATAAAAGCTCAAAATCTATAATAGTCTAATAGAAATCACACACACTTAACCCGACCAAGATATAGGGTCATGATGTGACAAATTCCATTAAAAGAAAGTAACCTCGAGTCCCCCAGACTGATATATCACACTTTAATTCAATAGAGAGTATTTACTTGCGATCATTTCAATAAGGTGAAACGGTCATGTAAAACAGAATTGCGGTGGCATGACAGTTTGGTTAGATCGTCTTTGGAGACCTCTTGCTGCGGGCAGAAATCATGTCTCTGTCATTCTATATCATCAATTTTAATTATCCTCACAAGTGCTCATTCTGCTTCGGGCACTAGCAGGAAAGGCAGAATCTGGGAAAAATTCCTTTAATCTATTTGGGACCTGAAGTGTGAGACCCCTGTCTGTCACAACACCCCCCAAACACACACCCCCGACCTCCACCTCCCCTTCACACACACACATACACACGCACACTCACACACACATTTGCGCTCGGATGCACACGCACACACACATACAGTAAATGCTTGCTCCACACTCCAAGTTCATGCTTGTACAAATACATACACACAAACAAACACACACATATAGGCCTACACACAAAAACTCAGTTATGCTACATGAATGAATAAGTCACTTAATCTGTGATTCTACAACACAAAATGATATAATTTTTGCCTTTTTTCCTGCTTGAATGTTGTTTCCAGTGTTGTTGCTGCACCCCACTAGGAGTCATCCAGTAGGTCAATATGAGCAAAGGTCATGCACCTCCTTGCCAATCTCCTGCTGTAATTGACCACCACAGACATTTAGTGATCATTATGACGCCCCCAGTCCCTTCTGTCCTCACTGACATGGTGGGGGTCCCTCTGTTAACCCCCCCACCCCCCTGCCCCCACTGGGTGAGACCACCCTCTGTCCAGTGACAGACCATACGCACGGCAGCCACTATCTGTAGTCTCCTATTCTTTTATGTTTTTCTTCTGTTTGTGTAATTGGCTTGTATTGTTTGTTTTTTACCTGCTATGGATCTCTTTTTTAAGATGAGTCTTGAATGAAGTTTGAATGAATGAATGAATGAATGAAGGCTATAGCTGGATTGGGCTGTAGTAGGTGTGAAAGGTGGGATGAGGAGGATGCGGAGACAAAGACATCTGGTTGGACAGGAACGGGCTGCTGATGTTGCTCAGAGTTTAGATTACTGGTGTTGATCTGGCAGTTTAAGGTACAACATCACCTGCCAACCAGAGTTTTTCAGTCGACCGGTGTTCCCCTACAGGCACACTGACACAACACCTTCTATTTAACTGCCGACTGTTACCATTACACCACCCCAAATTTGAGGTAATGGAAAAGTTGGGTCCTCACATCACTGAAGGGAAAAACAGAGATGATTATATTTGCTTTCCTGATCCACAGAGTCGCCCCCCACCCTGCTCACCCTGTAATATAAGAGGCTGACCCTTGTCTAGGGCCGTGTCCTCATGCTCCTGCTCAATGTGGACATATTAAAGTCACAGAAAGCCGGATGAAAGGCTGACAAGGCCATCCACAGTTGTTATCACAGTTACCAAAAAAACCCAATAAAGATAACAGTTTTGGACACTGCAGATAAAAGGGCAGGTGAGTACTTCACATTTTTGGGCTTACATCAAAACAGGAGTATAAAAGCGATATTCCAACATAGAGTAATTAATACTAGCCTTTAGCCTTTAGAGATTTCAAAGTCCCCAAGACAAGTTATAATTTTCTATCATGGAAATGAAAATGGGACGTTTGCCGGACAGAAAAGTTTGGTTCAAGTTCTGTAGTGCTGAGTTCTGTCACTGGTCCAATTTTATGATATACAGTCGATGCAACCATTATAGAATACCATAGCTTCGGTATTTTCTGGCTGTTGATGATGCCTTTATTTACACTGCCTGTAGTTCAATAAATCTGACAGATGATGAGCGACTGGAAATCCCTATAGCAAATAAGCATGCAATATAGTTAAATCCAATTGAGGCAAATTGCATGCATTTTCTGTGATCATTAAGTTATTAGCAACACTAGAGGGGGCAGAAAAACACTTGAAAAGATTTCTTTGCTAATTGCAATCAATTCCTTCCTTTCAGAGAAACTTCCGGTGCCTTATAGGTCTTTTGCTTTCATGGATTTCAGGTGGGATTTCATGGATCTGCTTTACCCTAACAATAGCAACAGTGTTGTCGGCATCCGAGAGAGGAACTCTTGAAACATGTCTGAGGATATATAGCTCAATATTGTAGTTCACAGGAGGAGATATTTAGGTGCTGCTCTGCATACAGCTGACCCATTACCAATAAAGTGCGGACTGGGATGACCCATAAAAAGACACAATTAATTGAAAAGGGAGTAGCGTATGATTGGCAACCACCGAGAAGTGAAACAGACAGAAATGAGAAATTCATAATGAGTTCTTGGCCTCAGTGAAAAATTCCTCTCGCCCCGGGGTGAGAAAGAAAGCTAACCCCCCTCTCCATAAAAAGCAAGGATAAAGGAAATAAGTTTGAAAAAATCACTGCCCAGCTTTTATGTTTCACTCTGTCAGCTGAGTGTCAGGGATTTGCTGTCATAAAGATAGTGAAAGCTCAAGAGCTGGTGCTTACCAGGAATTAATCAGTTTAGGTTTTGGTCCTGAACAGAAAATGTCAGACATTGGCTCTCAACTCTTGTAGGTGATTTCTTAGAGCCGAACAACACAATAATCCCACTCTCACACCTATAGAAGGTCAAAGTTGGTCAGTGAGCCAAGAAATACCATATCAGAGCTTCCTTCCTCTTCAATTGCTGCGAGTATAAATTATGGAATTAGTGTATTGATTGCCAACTATGACTTCAAGCAATCACTTTTACAGCCATGACAAGATTATTTTATCCTACTTTTCCTGTATTATTATATGTTGTGTTTGAGTTATTCTTCCAGCATGGGAAGTGACAACTTGAATTTATTCAATAAAGCGGGGCAGTTAGGGAAGCCAGTGAGGCAAAAAAGAGAAAACACGGCATGAGGGAGAGAGACAGCATTCCTGCCTGCAAGCCTGCCATCCTAAATAAAGAAAGATATCTGCCCAAATAGTGCGCTGATCAATACATTCATACAAACACAAGCACATCATTTGTTAAGTCTTGGGTGATATCCTCGATGTGTTGCACGTGGGAAAGGAGTGAGGAAAAAAAAACACATCATAAATTACAGATAATAGAGTTTGCAATGATTTGTAGTATCTGAATGGATAACGTGCCCTTGTGTTATGTTCATTTGTTTGCAAAATACAATATGTCATAATAAACAAAAGAGATTAGGATTGTTTTTGATAATACACTGATCTAGTTTCACAAATTATTCAATAGTATTATTACACCAGTAGCAGGTATTCTCACATGTATCGGATTGGAGTTAAATAAATCGAAAGTGAGTGTGCCTAAGAAGGAAAAGGTCATGAAGCTCTCTGCATGGAAAAGCCTCCTGTAAGGGTAGGGGGAGATGTCTATAGTATACTCTATACTATATACTGTATATCTACTATATAGTGCAGAACTTAATAAGTCCCACAGTTCTCTGCAGTCATACAAAAAGTGAATCCAGACTTTGATCGTAACTTTAACATTTCTAATTTGTAAACTAGATCTTAATTTCAAAATGCGATTGAGTATAAACTCAGTGAGTTTATAGCAACCAATTAGTGGAATACCTTTTCGGCAGTGTTGTAAAATCATACAGAGTCCAGGCCATCTGTCTCTCTCTGCTCAGGGAATGCCCAACTACTTTCTCTCCCATACTCCAGATGTTTGGCTACAGACAAGTGTTAATGCAATGATCCATACAGCTGCTTTACACATACTGAGCCTGCTATGCAAATTGTTGTCATTTACAGACTGTGAATTTCAATGGATCTGGATCCAGTTATGCTAATCACCAATGAAATTATGTTGTGTGCATGATGCTGAATCATGCGTATTACTCAGAGGCAGGCATGCTCTCGTACAAACACACACTATGTACACTTGCACAAAAACACGTGCACACACATGTAGACAAACACTGATCAAACACAATATTTAAAAAAAAAAATGTAACTTTAGATGCAATGAAAGTATTTTTGTCTCCCATAAATGATTCAATTTAACTGGTACCACAGTGGTTGGTCGAGGTAAAAAGCAATATTACATGTGAGCTCTGATTGATGCACTTTCCCATTTATAATCTCATTTGTATTGGCTTTCCTTTTCTCAACTGTACACCTGATACCTGTCAGTTTCCTCTTTCAATTTCATTACACTAGATTTACAATCTAAAGTGTAGCCCTTGACATAAAAAAAAGCTTTGAGACTTGATACCATGGGTGATTTCCAAAAATGATGCCCCAAACAAAATACTGTGTAGAAAATTAGTGAAGAGAATGCAGTTTTCACACTGAACTGTGACCTGTGTTAGAAAAGCATGACTGTATCAATGCATAACAGCGTATATGACTGTTCTCACCAGGTTTAGCAGTGAATAACCCAGTAAGAGGAATTTAAAGGAACCAATTTGTGCAAAAAGTGTAAAAGATAGAAACAGCGGCTCAGTCAGCGGAAGACAGACAAGCATCTTTGGTCTGGTATTGCATCGAAATGACAGGCCCCAACCAGTAATCTGACACATCTTGATCACAGCACAGTCCTGATCTTTCTGTCACACTGGGGATTAAAACAGAAAACACAGGGCTAACAAGGGTCAGATATGAAATTTCAAGGAAGTGACACATGACAGGACAAACAATTAAGTGTCAGTACGCTGACCTTGGGGCAACAGTTTTACACCATGACCCTCTATGCATTAGTCATTCCACCGGCAGCGTTGGTGGGGGGAAAAAAAAGGGGAGCCTCGATTCTCTTGTTCATCCATTGCCACGGGCCCAGTGTTGTTCATTGTTTAGTCGTTATGATTAAAAGATGTACAGCGCTATGGAGATGGGAGAGCTTGCGATTTGTCTTTGTCTGGCCCACCTCGTACAGTATTCAATGCGAGTCACAGATCCGCATCTTAAGCTAGTTGTGGTCTTTATCAAGCACGCACAAACACGTATTGCACACCATACACACAAACACAAACAAACACGCACACACACACACGCACACGCACACACACACACACACACACACACACACACACACACACACACTTGTCATTCCTTTTCAAAGGGGTGAAGACAAAACATAAATGAGGATGCAGTTCCCCCCTTATCGGGTTTGGTGCCATGGTTTGCTGTCCAATAAGACAAGGAGCAAATTAAACTTTTTAGCATTTGGCTATTTTAATGACCTACACAATGAAATTACAACAGAAAACTAATCCTTCACAAGAGGGGCCTCTATCAATCTTAGGATTTTTCTAATGTGGAAGCTATACGATTGCATCTCAGAAATCAAGGAGGTAATTACTCATGCAGACAGCACAAAATGAAGGAAAAAAAGCCATGTTCTGCTGAGTATTCCTTTTAGAGCAAGCAACCGAGCAAGCAATGGTGGCGCTATAATCAGTCAAATACCACTGCTAATTTTTCAGGTGGTGAAGGCTACAGCATTTTTACTTTAGTAGTACCAATGTTCCACAATAAGAGAGTTAACTAGGAGATCCTCCCTTTCATATCTCTCACCCTTCTCTATCTATCGTTACATGATAAACACGACATCTATTTACAGTACTATAATAATAACTTATAGACAAAAAATACTAACCTTTTTTAAAACCATTGAGAATGCACATATGTAACAGCCAACCGGTTGAACACAAATAAGTGCAAATATCTAGCAGTTTTGGTGCAGGAAACAATCTTAAAAGTAGTGTCAGAACATTACTGTAAATTTAATGCTTACCTTTGGTCAACAGGTGGAAGTAATTGCTGGAATAGCAAATAAATATGTAAGCAATATCAAAATGTTTCATCTTTTTAAAAAAAACATTTTAAAACCATATTCAAAAGAACTTTTTAAAGGACTGAATAATGCATGTGGTTGTATCACTGCCTTGCACATAAAAGAATATTGTCTAATTAGTCATTAATTTCTAAATGTGTTTTTAATCATCAGAGACATTGGCCAGTATGGTCTCATTTCTCTGTGACAGCTGGTGATGCTTTCCTGCGATTCACGGTAATCCACTTTTTATTATGAAGAAAATACTGGTATTTTTTTATACAGCCGGGAATGAATAAATATTATACGTGGCAGGGACATATGGTACTGAATTGCTCGTCTAAATCAGAACAGCAATTACATAGCCAAAATTTCAGAAACAAAATTCAGCACTTTCAAAGCCGCAGCCTACAATTAATCAAGCTGTTTTGGTTTAATTAACTTAAGGATATTCATAGGTACTTGAGGAACTGTAGGAATTGTTCACTATAAAAAACACTTTTAACCCATCATGAACCCAATATGTTATAAAGAATTCAGGGCCAAAATATATTTTGAATAAAAACAAACTTTTATACCTTCAATAAAAGTATGCTTGAAACATATTCATTTTATTGTAGATGACACAGATGTTGAAATTCAGGCAAAAGATCTACAAATTGGAAAGTGTTAAAAAAACAACCTAAAAAAACGATATCTTAATGTTTACAGTGTTGCTTATACTTTGTTTTCAGATAATGCTGGCAGCTGCAAGAACACAATACACCCACATTCAGACCAATGAATGGGTTACAATTTATGACACCTCACAAAGAAATTTGGCATAGTCACTATAGTGATGGAATTAGCCAATTAACCAAGGCCAACTGCCACAATGAACCCATGAGTCCCACAGCATGTAATATCCCCTTTTAGCTGGCAGAGCAAACACCATAAATACTGCAAATGATACAGAATCCCAGAGACATACATTAACTTTTCATGTAACGAAGGTAACACGCCAATGATGAAGTGTAAGCACTTTGCCTCATACCGTAGTTTACTTGCTTTTATAATGCATACTATTATGTAAATGAACATGACATGACCCAAATCTGCTCTGTGTAAATTAATGTATTTTACCTTTAAGATAAGATGTGTTGTATCCACCAAGCCATTTGTGTAATATGTTAACAGGGAGGTATAGCTCAGATTTAGTAGCTAAAAAGCAGCATAAATTACATTAAGATGAAGCTGCTGAGCAATTCTGCTACTTAATGATTTCCATAAAAAGCATTAATATCATTCTATCAGCAATAATAGTGTTCACAAGGTGCAAAACAAATGCCATTAGTCATCTGTGGCCTCTGTGCTATAATGGTACAGTATGTCAGTTTCACTAACTTAGTTCAGTAATTTAGTTTTGGACCAGTCATCACAGACTCCAATAAAGTTCACACCGGCATTCTCATAGTCAGGCTTTGATTCAATAAATATTTGCTCAGGTAAAAACCAACAGTATATAAGTCTCCAGAGGCAATCAGCAATTCTTGCTCCTCTCTGGTAATCACTGTCTTTTGTTGTCATTTTTCTAAATACAGCTTAATGTGATAAGAACCTCTGGGAATCAGGATGTCAATATTCATTCCCGTTTGTTGAAAAATGTCACACTTTGACAGAATTACATGACTTTATGTTGCACAGGCACAATGTATTACAATTAATTAACCAATTTTGCTGGATAAATATTCACTTCTTGGAAAATAATTTGGGAGCCGCAACTTCCTAACATCGGAAACAAAAAGGCAAAATTCCAAGAAATCCTGACAAATGTAAACCTGAGATCGCAACCGTCCAAAGAAAGAATACCAAGCTTGGCAAATTAAAACAAACTAAACAAACAAACAAACACACAAAAGTCTAAGAAGCACATAAGTGGGGTTATGACCGCTACAATATGAAGCGGAGAGGTTGACTGGATGGAAACAGGGGGCTGGGGACACCTTTTTTAAACTACTTCTCCTGCAAACAGCATTATCTTGATTAAAGTTTAATTAAGGATCACATTTGGCTGTGCCTTTCACAGCGATCTACATGAGCAGATTTCCTAGGGCTTAACTCTATCGCTGGGAAAATCCTCCTTTATTACTTTCAACCTGTTGTAAAAGCTGTTGGCACGGAGGGACGGCTGCCTCATTCACTGGCCTTGTTTGCTGCTGGAAAAATCCCAAGTCTCTGGAGATCTCCCCACAGTGGTTCAATTTAATATCTGTCCTATCACTACAAGGCTCGGGCTCATTATTAATGATACTATTCATTAATTTCTTGTTGGGCTGATGTTATTTATTAAAATATTAAAGAAAGCTCCTGAGACACTCTCACATAATGAGGGATGTGTCCTCCTTCCACTACCCCCCTCCCTCCGCTCTCCCCTCCCTCCTCGCTCCAACCCCCCTCTGCTGGATGGATGGAGGGTGGAATTACCCCACTCGGACGCTGCTAGCCTGCGCTCCCTCATTAGTCGTTCTCCAGGGCTGAGTGACACCATAAATCCATTCTACACGCCGACCAATGGCAGCCATATACAAACGCACACCGCTCGCCTCGCCCCGTTAATGAGCCATTCCCATGCACAGGGAATTGACTACTGTCCATCCACCATAACTGGACAGTATTTTTTGGGAGAGCTAAATTGCAGCCGTGGTGTAGATTTAGGGCATCGGATGACAGTTTAATTTCTCATTAAGAAACTATCATGATATAAACTTGGAACTGAACTGATTGGGCAATCGGCACTGTTTACTATAGTAGTAAACAGCGGTGTGCTGATAGTGTTAGTGTTGATCAAAGCAGCATACCTACTATAGTTAGAAAGACTATAGGCAAGTAGAAAACAAAGCAAATGACTCCACATTTATTTCAAGCAATGGAAATTAAGTAGAAGTCGAAATAACATAAGCCTGATTTTCACCAAAGGGTATTTCTTTATTAAAACAAATAGTCAAATATTAGCAGAGACAATAATCTATTTAAGTACCATATTAACAAGTATATTTTAGAATAAAGCCGTTATATGATTTTGCCAGAGGGAAGATAATTGTAAGAAAAAAATACAGACCTTTATCTCCATAGAGAGGCTGAGAAAGTTCCCTGGTAAAGACGTTAAAGTGAGTGGTTAAAGAGGCTTGGACATTACACGCTCAGCTAGCATCACTCTGGCACCTTAAATTTGTGTATGTCATCTGTTTGAAACCCGCAGTATTAATGGTTACACATAGAAACCAAGAATCCATTAATCATAATAATTAATCTGATCCAATTATATTGCATAGAAATATAACAAATTGCAGGGAAAAATAATGATCTATCACTGCCATGTCATAGGGATATGGGACTAAAGCAGTAATTAGACGGAGGGATTTTAAATAGTATACACCAAGCGAGCAGCTGATGGCTCTACTGTTTGGATCTGATGATGTAATTAGAGAGGAGGGTGAACACAGTGTCTTCGCTGGTACAACTAATGAAGGTCTAGCCAGAGGTCTAGCCAGCTTTTCAGAAGCAAGATGTACAAGTAATTAATGTTTTTTTTTTGTGATTGTAAGTAAAAAAATCACAATTGTTGTTTTCATTTGTATGGTAAATGCTGTTTGCCTTTGTTGGGTGAAGTCTGGACCAGACTTGTGTATGCAAGGTGCCTTTTATAGAACAATTACATCTGACTTCACAAAAAAAAAAAAAAAAAGCCTGCACATTGTTAGAAGTATTTGAAATTGACTGCAAAATACTGTAACCTATGGTTTCAAACTGTACGTTATTGTTTATCTAAATTTGGCAAGGGAATGCTGACACAGTTCATGAATGCAGAAATTTCTGGGGTGTGTGGGCAGGAATGCAACAAGAGGCCTCGGCAACTACGACAACTTTGATCTCAGTGTTGTGACGAGTACAAAGACGTCAGCCGCTTATCACAGCTGCTCCAGAGTGTCTCCACAATAAGACCTCAGAGATGCTCTAAAATATGTTAAGATGCAGTAATTTCCTCGGGCTGCAGATAAGACTCACAAAGAAGGTAAATCCTCAAGCATAAAACCCATTCAATATTAATACAAACGCACTATTTTTCACTGGATATAACACCATGTGCCAAACGCTACAGCATATATGTTGCTGCTATACTCTCCACACCACACTTAATCACAAGCAAACTACCCTTAATAGGTAACAATAAAATTCAATAAGGACATAAACAGCACTTTGTCAAACACCCTATAAAGCCAATAAAAACATAAAGTAAAGAGACAGAGTGTTCTGAGCAAAAAGCCCCATAGAAATCCTCCTCCGCTCCTTGTTGTGGGAGCCAGTTGTTGGCTTCTCGTGAGTACAGAATTAATCACCTGCCTGCCTCCCCGGTCTCTGTGCTAGGACCTGAGGACGGAGGTAATAAGACAGGCCCTTCAGGGATGCACCACAGAGAGTATAAATATCAGCTGCTATGCATATGTAAATCACTCCCACATTTATTTATTTATAATTTTTTTTTCCCCCCTCAAAGGCTCAAGTGTGCTAATATCAAATAGCAAGCTTTTAGGGAGTGTTTAATGCCTGTTGGTGGGTGGTAGGGAGCGGCGGACTCTGGAGCGTGCAGCAGTTCATGAGTAATTAAGGGGTGTTTTGCTGAGCATAAATAATGCTGTTTGTATTGGCCTTACACAGGAGTGGAGCGAGGAGAGAAGAGAGAGAAGGGGGTGGGGGGTGGGGGGGGCAGGCAGGGACAGCAGGGGTTAACCCCTCCACACACACCTCCCCTCACCACTCAGCACCTCTTAACACAACACACAAGCAGGGAGAGACTCATTTGTTAGTTGTATACCACTCAACATTACTTAAAGAAAATTATTGTCCGTGAAGACCGCTATGACGTGAGGAAGCGGGGAGAGTTACAGTGTTTTTTTTTCATTACCCTCCCTAATCACACTTTGTTAAAATACATGACATAATTGGGATAGATGGGTACTAATATGGCAATGAGCACTAAAACACAGAAAATACAGTTTTCGTCGTAATGTAGGAGTGTAGCATTGTACAGTATTAATAGTACTGTATATAAATATGAGGAAAAAAGTATCCTATACACATATATCTCCTCTGCATTGTTTATTGTGTAGTCATTGTTTCGGTTGGAAGAACTTCCTTAAGACAAACAAGCTTAATAAAAGATGCAGAGGTTTCTTTCTTGAAAATATGGAGGGCAAACTTTGCCGTGCGATTCCTTGCATGTTATTCCTCTATTGGTATTAAGCACGTACGCCCATGACATTATGTTAACTTATCAGTATTATCATAGAGCTTTTGTAACAAATTGAACATAAAAAAATGTTCTCCAATCATCTGAACAGTGTGTACCTTAAGTCATGTCAGAGCAGGTGATTTTCAGTAGGAGTTATTTCCTCACACCTTTGCAAAGGAGTTGACAGGCCATAGAATGTACTGCACTTGAGCGCACTAATGGTCAGTGAGCAATCCCCTCACTGCAGAGACCAAAGCAATGAGAGCCATTTATAGATCCCTCTCTCACGTCTCCTTTCACCACCAACACGTTCCCTTGCCCTTAAAAGTACTCCGGTATAAGCAGGCTTGTGCAGTTCTACTTGCCAAGGATGCCACTCGAAGCACTGATTTTTTTTTTGGCCACAGAAAGAGCACACAAGCTTGATTTAGAGTGAGTTTTTCTTATAATCAAAGCGATACCTGGGCTGTATTTTCTGCAACACAAAACATTTATCATGCACATGAAAAATGTATCTTGTTAGCGTTCATCCAAGCAACACAGCAAGGAGTATCGCCATGTGAAAAAACAAAGCTCTAGAGGAAATATCTAAGTGATTCTAAACGGTGCTCTACTTTATGAAACTGTGTTCCAATATTGCTTCTAACAAAGAGGGAATAGATATCACCCTCCTCCTTCCAGTTTTAGATGCCACAAAGGACTATGCTCTGGAAGAGAAACAGGCTCACAATATAGGCTTACAAGTTCCTCTGGGTACAATTATACCATATCTCTCTAGTAACAAGTGGCTTAGGTAAGGGGACAAGGGGACAACCTCATGAGTGAAACAATTTAGCTGTCATGACTGTGTGGCAGGGCCCAGTCCTGTTTGGGAAGCTGGCCGATCCCCAGAGTCACAAGATAATAGTGTCCAGCCCAAAGAACCAATAAATCAATCTGGTTTAACAACCACATTTCACAGACCTCTGTTTAGCTCCATCAACAAAAAACACCAGTATGTGCCTTTAAAACAAGCCTCGGCTATTTTTCACCGTGACATCCACAAATATCAATTCACTTGAACGGGAGCAGCATTTTATCTATATATTTCTCTGAGCATTTCTGTTTACCTTCCAGTTAATTAAAAATTCTAAAAACAGAATTTCACATATTGCTGCTATATTCATACATATAGTAACTGAGACTATTATCCAAGAATGCTAAGAGAATATGAAAAGTTTATTCCACTGAACTAAAGACAATCAACTCCATGATCATGTACATGGAAAAGAGCTGTTTATTCATTAGACTTTTAATAAGCCAAGGTATCACAGCAGATGCATGCTGGGATTGTTTGTGACTCACCAGGAGGTAATGTAAAGCTAACAGGGACTGGCAGCACCTGTGCCCCCATGTTCAAGCTGCCAGCACTGTGCTGCGGGGCCCAGGAGAGGCGCATTAGCCGGGGCTGCGACTGGAGCTCAGCTAGCCCGGTCCCCATGCTGGGGAAATGTCAGCAGAGAACCAGCCAGGTCCACCGAGCCCTGAGCCTGGCTCTGGCGCCCAGCAGGACTCTGACGTGATCATGGACGGCGGTTGTGACACATGTAAGCAATGACTCCACACAGCTATCTGATCAGCATTACGCCTCTGTCAGAAGGCAGTGACTACAGGAGCGTGATGGGAGCTGTGATAGGGCTCCCTCTCTCATACGGGTCAAAGATGGAGGCGGCCCGTCCAGCTCCCCAAAAGCACTGAACTCTACCTCTCTAACACAAGATCTGCATGGACAAAAGAGTACTAGAATCGCATTGAGAATATCTTTCCAAATGTGTTCATAATTTTAATTTTTTGTATGTATTTATTTTTAATGAACACACAAGTAGGATTTAAAATACGTCGGGAGCAAAACAAGCATTATTTGTCATAAGCCTGTGTGTGCATCAACCATCAATCATTGCCATCAGAATTGCCATAGTCTGCTGTCAGGCCCTATTACCGCTGAATTCATTTCCCTCAATTAATTCAAAATCTAACCCCTTGGCAGCCACCAATGTATGTTTTTTTATATCCATCCTCCCACCTATTTGTCAAAATGGACTCAGTGACAGTACAGTAATGCACATTCATTATAAAAATGAGAAACAATAGTCCACACATATCATTAATTAACTCAACATTTAGAAAAGACAAATATACAGCAATAGGTAGCATTTCTGTAAATACTGTGGTAACCACAAGAGTAAGCTTAAAAATTATATACTTAGATTTCCAGAATTAATCTATTGTTAAGCAACTTTAAGCAATTTATTTCTTACATGTTTTGCCCAAAATAGGAATAATGCGTTCTGTCTCTATCGAGAAGTACAAATCTCATTTTCAGAGAATATTTGTTTTCAATGATTAATGTTAGCAAACCCAACTCTTCTTTGATATAATTAATAATTTTTCAGACCACAATGAACTAGCAATGCTGATTCTAACCAAACATGTGAGATCCCATCAGCTAAGTATGAAACAAGAAAAGACAAAGAAATGTCACTGGAGTGTATTACTGTCTGATCATTTGTCTTATCTAAATCCACCCCCAGACCCCCACTCCCCTCCACACACACACACACACACACACACACACACACGGGAGCGTTTGTGCGCATACACAACAAAATAGAAAGACTACATAATTAACACACAGCACAAAGCATAACTATCCTTATCACTGTGGCTATACTATAAAACAACAGTTTTGAATAGAGGAGGACAAGGAGACATTAATGCTTCAAATGTAGTGTTTAAATTAATTAACTGTAAACATGATTTAACTTCAGGATATCATTTGAAAGTATAATTGCCCACTGGGATTAAAATGAACTCTGTGGGCTGCAGTGTCACCCCACTGAGCTCCCCATGTTGGGAAATGTCCAGTGTTAAGATTAATTTGCATCTTTGAGGGGAAAGTCTTAATCTCAATCTTAAAGGACATTAAAAAAAACAAAAAGAACACTTGGAACCTTCCTCGCAATCAGATGCAATTTGACTACAACGTTCACCATGCAGAATCTGCGATTACATTTTTCCTGTGCATGATTCCAATCGCTTTAGCGGCTGTGCGGGGAGCATTTCACCGTGCATATTAATTACACAGGGGCTTTGTCGTGTGAGGGTCTCAGCGGCCATGCTTGCTAAGCCGGCTCATTTGAACTGAGAGTGCAGCTTTGTGAGCCTGCTGTGCACATCACGCCCTCAGTCAGGAGGCAAAGGGCTGCAGAGATGGGTTGCTGGTGTGATTACCGGTTCAAAAATAAATACCAATTTCTCACCTGCACCTGCAGAATTCATGCGTCTAAGCATCGCACAATAGGATTAAAGTGCGCCTATTAGCCTGTGTTTATTAGTGATTAATGGATCAACGCTGGAACAGATTAGAAAGTTAGGAAGACTGATACTTCTGTCCACTTACAAACCTATGACATTTTCTAACTGCACTTTAAAACTTAAAATACAAATTGATTTTGTTCCAATAATGAGAGTGAAGAAATTCCTTTAAAATATCCTGTACATAAAACCTGTACTAGTGTTGATTTAGCACCACAGGTGGTGCTATTCTCCAGTTTTGTAACTTTAAAAGCACCTGTTCTTCAAAAGAATAGATCACTGGGTCATGTAAATCAATCGGTCTATTCCGCTATTTGTTTCCTGTGCGGTGCCATTGCCACAAGTCTTAGTTGACATGAGCTCATGTGACATTTGGGAGGAGGGACGCGCAGGAGTCTGGGCTGGTTAGGCATACAACACTGACTCAGCTTGCTGATGTGTGGGACATTTCTCACATTTCTCTAGGCGAACCCCCGTACCAAACAGCTCCAAATAGCTCTGATTAACAATTCCCAGACAGGCAGAAAAGAGATTTTCTTCCCATTTATTCCGAGGGGCACAAACTTTGAAAATGACATGCAATTATGTCTAAAGATCACATGAGAATATGCCCTCAAACATGTGTTATGCTTTGTTTTGATTCCTCCTGTACATAGTACAGAGAAAAAAACACATGTTCCTGATGTTGAAAGTAAAATATCTCATGTTAGGATTCCTGACATACTTCTAAAATAAAAAACACTCCAAATAATCCAATAATCCAAATGATTATGTGTTACAGACACATAAAAAGTGTGATAGATAATAATTCACTGTAGTGCTGTAACTCACATTATGACTATCACTTTGTATTCCTAAAAGCATGACTTTGACAATCATGGACAACTCAAAGCAGGGTCAGTTCATCTCTATTTTGTGACCTGCAAAGGGTTAATTGCTTGGGTGATGAGATATACAGGTGATCACACTTGTTTGACTAAATCTAAGGAAGTAATAATTGTCCAATTTGATAATATTTTATAATATAAAACATGATTGTAAGGAACGCACAACACACGGTATACATATTTTCTGTGGTATTTGCATCAGAAAGCCACACCTGCAGCAACTCTGTGTCCTTGAAATAATTACAGTACTGCTGTTATGGAGGCAATAATTCATCCTCATTGTCCTGAACTTTCCTGTATAAAAAAGAAATCTCAACACACACTGCTAATGTCCATAAAGCATTCATTGTTCAGTGGGAAGCATGAATTAGGCCCCATTCAGTATGTAGAAATGATATCCAAATCCTGTGATGTGTCCTTTTGAGGCACACCTAACAAGTTTGCCCGTTTCTGATTAGCTCAGCAGAAACTGTGATAGTTTACCTTGATAAATTAGAGGAGGCAAGATTTAATGAACGGAACATGGGGGTCACCTTTGTTTCTTGGGGTGATAGAATAAGAAAAAAACAAACAGATTTTTCTTACTGCCACATGCCTCTCCTTAATAATCAGATTTCTCATCCTCCTCGTAATAGAGGGTGCACAGAATCTCATTACCTTCTCTAGCTGAGGGGAGAGAGGCAACACTTCTTCTTTGACTTCCTCAGTAAACCGGGAGGGGCGGGGGGCTTCGGGGGGTTGGGGGTGGGGGGGGTGGAGAAAGCATGGGACACAGAGTTCTGCTTATTTGCACATACATCGACATCCCCTTACAGATATGTAAATGACTCAGGCAAAACCCAAATGCTAAAGTCTACACCATTAGTTTTCCACTTCATAATCTCCACATGGGGCCGTTAGAGGGATAATGTACCATACAATACATGGTTTACTTTTAATTAATAGGGAAAACGTATTTTGAAATGAATATTAAATCTAGATTAATGTGGAAAACCTCCCAGCTCCTTTTAAATTTAAGGCTGTGTTCCATTGCAAGAAAGGGGGGAAAACGGTGAAAGGAGTTTTCTTAAGAGAAAAGGTTCTATAAATATTTAAATTCAAGAGGCATGAAATTGGTAAATGGAACAATGGAAGATCACAAGTTCATTTTCCTGCAAAATAAGGGGATGGCATGGTTATCTTGTCACCGGAGGAGAGACAAAAGCACGGCGAAAACAAAAGAAAAATGTTCACATTGAAGATAAAATGTTTCATAATTGGTATAGCTGTAGTAAATGCTGCTTATGTATCCTACCTTCAAGTGTCAGAGGAATACAACAAGTCAAAAAATAGAAAAGTCCGCTCTTTTCTGTTCTATTCTATTGGCTTGAGTAGTCACACATTGCAAATATGATTATCATTCCAAATACATCTAACTCAATACTGTACAGAACAAAAAAATCTCATAATACAATATACAGTAAACTCCATCCGTCTCATTTTTTTTTTTTTGCATTGACTGTAAGATAGGACATGTAAAACTAGAAACGCCCATACAGAACTTCATTCCAAGCTACAATCCTATGACAGAGGCCCAGCGGTGGTCTAGGTTTGGAGCCAACATCAGTCCTCTTCTGAGGTTTTTAACAACATCTGTTTGATCTCCTTTGATCATCCTTTGATCTGACATAGTCCACAAATAAAAAGCAAAAGCAAAAAGGACAGCTCCTCCACCACCCAAAGTGGCATAACCCTCTACACCCTCTCTGCTCTCCACAAATGCCAGACTTTATTGCCAGGTACTGCCCTGGTTAGGCCAATCTGCACTTCTAACATCCCCTTTCCCCACTTTTATTGTCACCCCAGTAAATCCATCTGCAACTTCACAAACTTCCCTGATCAATGTACTGCAGGATTCTTCCTTTAGCCCACAAGCACGCATGTGTCAACCGAGCTTTACGGCTAAAGATGGGATGTTTGTTTATATCCGTCACTGATGGCGGTTCATATACTAAGTGTTTCTCTTCTTTTCTTAGCACATGGGGTTCTACGACTCCCCTCAGCAGTAGGTGACAAAGCATTTAGCAGCTCTTCTACAGTAAGTGACACATTTGGCTGCAGTTTGCATCAAGTACAACAATTAATGCATGTTAATTCTTAATTATGCTAATTTCATTTGAAATGGGCTGTGAGGTTCTAACAGGGTGGCTGGGTGAGAGAGGATCTGTTGGCGACACGAGGTTGTTGTTTTCTCTGGTAATGCTCCTAGCACATTCACATGTCCTCTGGTGTTAGGGACCCTTAATGAGGACGGAAGTCCAAACATGACATGTTCTCAGCTCATAAACATAATTGGGGTGTTTTTTATCTGTCAAAAAAAATCACAAACAATGTAATTCACTTGCATGCATCCCTACCAAAATTTTTACTGGTAGAGAAGAGTAGTTTAAAACACCATGGTTGTGTTTTTAAAACAAAAACTGTAGTGCACCCAGGATTGACTGGAGGTCTTTTAAAACACCATTCGTGTTCTCTGAAACACAGCTTTCACAAAAGAATTACCTTTTTGGTAAAAATACCAAAAGACAAAAACATTCTGTCAGTCATAACCTTAATTAATTTAATTATTATAAAGGATCATATTCTTTTCATTTGGAAATATTGAAGTGTCATAACTTGGAATATGGATTAAGATATAATTTGTCTAGAAAAGAGCACAGTGAAAGGCAAGAGTGGTTGAATAGACATATACACTCTCCTGGGAAACTGTTTGCTCTGCCTTTATGGTTTTAAATCTAGCTCATGCTATACTATGCTATAGGCCTACATCTCTCTCCACTATTCCCAGTCTATTTTCAATATATTATCTGAAAACAAAACCTCTTGTAAAAAGCTTCTGATGGACTTCATGTTTAACAAGAAGCAGTTAATGCTCTCTCCGTCTCTACTCATTAATATACATATGGTCAATCATAATTAGAATGTTAAAATTCATCCATCTCAGTGTCATCCTGCTTAGAGCATATTGCCTCTGAAATGTTTGGGTTCAGTCCTGTGTCCGGTCATAGCTTCACACTCAACATCATAATTCCCCTGAGGATAAAGCCCTAAACCAGAGAAGTGATCTGTCTGGTGGGTAATGTACTGTACACATATTCAGTAATGAGATAAAATGAAAGCATACAGTGTGTAGACAACTTAGTGTCTCTAATTTTTAGATTTAAAATTATGAATTTAGATGTGCCACTCATTTTGGTGTTCTACATCTACATCACCACATCATGTATCGTTGTATTGTTAACTACCGCTACATTGAAGTTTTACGAGTTCTAAGAGCACTGTAGCCCTTAAGGGTATAACCTTGTAAATAAAAAACATAAAGACAAACTGGTGAACTGTGTGTTGAGGAGATGCAGTGAGATTGTTTAAATGGAGTTTATGGGTTGAGAAATACTTTCATTATGCCCCTAAGAACAGGGTGAAAGTGAGAAAAATTGTGTTAAAGTGTAAAATACTGTAAAAACTGAAGCATCATTTTGAGTGTTGAAATGACTTTACCATGTCTAAAAGGTATTCAAAATCTAGAGATCAGGTGTTTATTTAAGTAGGACAGTAAAATGTGTCCCGGTGTTTCCAGAATAAAGTGCTTATTTTTACATAACACCACAACTGGAAACCTACAAAACGTGCAATTTTGATTTTACAGTTCCATAAAATGTCTCTTACTCTCCTGTACTGCAGGTATTCAAGGAAAATGAAGAGGACATGGTTTTGCACAGTTAAAGACTGTGGCAGTCGGAATATTTCACCTGACATGAGCTGTGCAAGTCGCATGGCACAACCAACCACAACTGGGCCATTAAATATATGTAAATGAAGAGAAACACAAGAG
This sequence comes from Centroberyx gerrardi, assembly GCF_048128805.1. Taxonomy (NCBI): domain Eukaryota; kingdom Metazoa; phylum Chordata; class Actinopteri; order Beryciformes; family Berycidae; genus Centroberyx; species Centroberyx gerrardi. The sequence goes on along the minus strand of NC_136006.1, from coordinate 14,136,318 downwards.
AGCCGGGGCATAATAGCACGCACAAGGGAGAAATGGATCCTGGGTAGTGATTAATTTATTTGATGATGCCTCTAGTGAGGAATTTTAGGTCACAAATGAAGTGACAGGATGACAAATTACCATTTTAAGGAATTTACTGGGAATCATTAACGAACAATTGTCAGGTAGTTTACGGCAGGCAGAGAAGATGGAATAAATGTAGATCTTTTTCCTTATCTGAGATAAATTCTTTTTTTTATTTTTTTTGGCAAATCCTTGTTAGAGTGCTTGTCTTATTATCTGAAATGTATGATGTAGTTCTAGCTAAACAGTAAATTCATTTAGAACGGGAATTGGCACAATTAAATTGCTGGTTAGCGGGAGGTAGGAAATTAAGTTAGAAGCGGATAACGAGAAGCAGTAGACTGTCTTTTCATCAGGTTGCCAATCCGGCTAAACCCTGCTGTCCCCACTATAGTTTCTTATCTATGTTTAGGTTAACAAGCAACTTTTGTAACACTAGAATTTCAGTCTTGACACGCATAGTGTAGCCTAGTGACTTCAATTGATTCTGTGAAGTCCCTTGGATGGAGTAGTTTCTCTTGAAGCTCTGTCACTACTTCAGGGAATATAGCTATCAAGCTTCCCAGACTGGGGAGTAGTGATTTAGGATATCACCTTGATCATCCCATTCATAATGACCTGAAAAGTAATACAGTAATCCTACTGTAGATCAACACTTCTAATGATGCTTGGTAATTTCCATCACAAGCCTTATTGAGAAAGAGCAGGATTATGCAGAGTGATGTAAAACACGGCTTAATCCTTATAGGAATAGTATACAAGATTCATTTTGTAGTAATAAATAAAAAAAGAACACCCAGGAAGTGTTGGGAAGAGTACATTTCATACATAGTTACTGGGCTGAGGTCGTCCTTGGGGACTTGCTTCTCATGGCATCTTTCAAACTATTTGGCTTTCTAACTGACAGAATAAATCAATTCATTAATTAAAACTAAGCTCGTGTAAACGATGGTATCATAGCTTATTTAAGTGTTAAAGGAGACAGATGCTCTGGCAAGAGTCTCTGTCAAGCTTGTCTGTCCCGTTCAGTTTGCTGCCTTTAAATGGCTTTTAAAAGCCAGTGGTAAGAGAGAGTTGAAATGACAGGAGGAATTTTCACTGTGTATATTAATTCGACAGATTCCTTGATTCCCCTCCTGGGCCCCTCTGGAGGGACCCAATGCTTCAGCGACTTGATGGTACATTACAGTAGGTGTGACAAATGTCTTTGGTTTAGAAGTGCCAGTGGTATGTTGCTTCACAGATGACATGTCACTGGGATGTCTAGAAACACTCATAATTGCACTTTCCAAAAGGGAAACAGCCTCCCAATTTGGTCCACGCTGTAATCATTTGTCCCGGAGAGGAACCTACTCCGTGTCTGGTATCGTTAGATTTGTTGTATGTGAGGCATCATACTAGAAGAGCATATTTTTGCTTTGATGGCCACAAAAGAGAAATTCAAAGAGAGTGTTGTCTTTGAAATAGCTGCTATTTAGGAGTACAAGAAGCTGTTTAAAAAAGTTACAAATGTAATTTCAATGTGGCTGCATGAACTATACACCAGAATTTACAGAACAATGTGGTCTATTTTGCAGCCTCTTATACTAAATAGCCTACTGAATATCTACTAGATGAATGGTTATGGAAGCCTCATTTTAAGAGTACCTTATGACCCATTTAATAATGGTATTATTCGCTTTTAGCTAGAGAGTAGGAGTTGCACCTCTGCTTGTCTCTAAATTCACTGACCACTGCAACCTGGGCAGGGAAACACACTGTCGATGTGATAGAAAAAAAGAGCATCTCAGCATCTGCAGGACAAAATGAATATGAAAAAATGCCTGACAGTTCTCTTTTACATAACATTTCCTTGAAGCACTTCTCTTGATTTATGCTACAGTACACAGAAGCAGTGCACCCATATCCCTTCCTCTGTCCCAGAATGCATTAAATCAAATATCACAGTGGGGCAACTTGGTGTTCCTACGATAGATCTGGGTTATTTTGCTCACAAGTTTCCTCTAAATTAATTACATGAATGATTACTTTGCTCAGAAAAGCAACACACTTACTGAACTGAAGTCTAGCAGTAACACAACAGCCTATCACAACTCACTGGTGCAGACAAAGCCTATTTTTACTCACTACTTGCTGAGTTTCAGTATTACATTAGAGGGAAAACATGGTGAAATTGGATGTTGAAATTGAAAACTCTTCTTTGAAAAGTTGGCTTCTCTGAAGAATGAGCCACTTCTCTTGTTCTCTTTCACCAGTCGGAAAATAGAAACTGATTTATTGATTATTTAATGGGGTGGTTAATCATTTGTCAGGACGTTTGTTGGCACTCCAAAAGAATATATCATACATTTCTCTTAAGGGTTTAATTTGAATAATTCAGTTTTGATGTAACAAACAGAAATTCCTGCACACTTCGACCTCAGGCAGAATTGACCAATACACAGACATAACAAAAAGTCTATGGTCACTTTATTTTAATTTCAGGCACGTATTATCATGCTTTTGCAGAAATCTTCTGGTTGAACAAAAAACTGTAGCTAATCTGTTCATCTCTACAACAAACAAATAAATAAATAAATGACCTATACAACATCAGACACTATTCACTAAACTATCAACATGTAGATGCAGCAGAAAGTGTTTCCTTTTTTGCCACTGAACTGAAATAAAAAATATTTATGTAATATTTATGTATATTTCCACTGTCAAGCTGTTTTTTTCTTTACAGGTAAGACATGGATACTCTACCTCTACATAACCCCTGACCAGCCCTTTTTGGTGTCACAGCTGAATGCATGAACGACCGGGGTAATGTTCACACTCTGCATTGGATACACATTGCATGTACCATGAAAGTGAGTATGAGCTTCTTTCCAGATTGTGCCCAATTTCATGGTCCTATACACACACGGCATCAGTTGATCACACCGATTTGGCATATATACTGACAGTGTTTTCAGTAGTTTAAGGTACTGTCTACGGCATGCCTTATCATGGATAGTAATGGCACAAATATTATTCTGCATTCTGCATTTTCAGTTACACAGTCTTCCCACCAATATATCAAACCATATCTTTTATGTTTTAAAGAGGTGTATGGGACTCTATCAGTGAATTTAATGTGCCCTTTGTATCATTTTAAGAGCTAAGAAATTACATCATAAACTCATAATGTAAAATTGGGAAGTTGTCTTTCCTACACACAACCTGTTTTGAGATAACAGAGACCATGCAGCTAATTCTGTTACAAAACACATGCAGAGTAAGTGAGATCATTTCCCTCAGTGATGCAGAAAAAGAAGCAGATATTCCTCCTCTTTTTCCTCTTTCCTGCTCTTGGCCTGTGTGATGAGAATAATAAGCAAGGCTGAATACGAGGGATGTTGTGTGTGGTTGTGGTTTGATTAACCTCTGCTCCAAGCTGTTGCTCCACACAGTATCATTGCCTATTGACCTGCAGATGCTCAGAGCTAGGGCCGGTGCAAAGGTCTGGAGATCTGGGACCAGCAGTGGTAACAGGCCCCGGCCTAATTGTCTGTTCTTTGTAAGCTGAAGTTATTGGCAGCTGCCACTGTCTCAGCCGCTCCGTCCTAGCCCCGGCAAAACGAACCAGGGCCTGCTAATTGCAATGGCCTTTTCATCATCTCAAATCAAACGCTTTCATACAAGCCCAGGGAAGCAGCATCCTTTCAGACCATTAGTGAAGTAGGTAGCTACTGTAAGTATAGAGCTGAGCTCAGAGCACAGGCACACCACCACCACCACCACCACCGCTGGGGTGTTACGCACTCTCCCTCGCTAGCTATGGGAGTATTTAGCACACAGCCCCATTGACCTCCTCTCTCTCTCCGTACCTGAATGCCATAACCCGATTTTACCAGTCATTTAAGAGGGTGGTTGGGAGGAGAGCGGATAGGAGGGGGGCGGTGGGTGTAAGTGGGGGTGTGATGGTGGGGTGGTTGGAAAGTTCAGTGGTGCTGGATTGTAAGGGAAGGCAACTGGTCCTCCTGACAAGAGATCAATACTGTCCTCAGAGTGGCTGGAGTCAAGCTGCTGGGTCTGACAGGGGGCCGTGTGGCGTAATTGGATCAGGGGGCGCAGCAAGTCGCCTGCCCACCCCCCCTTCAGCACTGTCACAGCTGTCACATGTCATCCCCCTGCACCGCTGTCACCCCAGGAGGCTAGTGGTTCTCTCTCTCCCCTTCCCCTCGCACCCATGCAAATGTCCACTTAGCAGATGAATGCCGCTGATATTAGGCACATTCTTCATGCTTTTATGCAAAAGAAAGATCTATGTCATCTGAGAATTTCATGGAAATAAAGTCGCCATTTATTCAGCGCCGAAAGAGTGAAACAGCCTGTAAAAAGTGAAAATGGTTTGGTTCAGCTTATTAAAAATGGAAGCAAAATAAGGCTTTGGAAAAACAAACAATAAAGGAGTTCGGGGTAAGGGGAAATCGAAAGAAATAGCTGATGAAAAAAACTTTATAGACAACATACAGTAATGAAAAATCTCCCACCTCAGTATTACCTCATATAGCACACCAGAAACATCTAATCCAAAACTATTGATTGACTGATGTGTAAGCTCTCAGAATGTCTGTAAATAAAACCTTACATTGTGAGATGTAGGACTCACAGAATATTGTTAGATCTGGATAAAGTCACTGGATCCTCAAGCATAAACGGATGAAAGAGAGGAAAGAGATGTGTAGTATCTAAATTTTATTCTAAAATGAACTGCATGATCACTTTTATCTGTCATTTTTCAGTACAACACAGGGGAGACGATGATCGATTTCAGCAGGGAAGATCGCGTGCTGTAAATGGACAATAATGGAAATAATATGATTGTCTTCAGTTAATCTAGCCAGTATGAGTCCAGCCGAAAGCCCTTAAAGATTCAGAGCAGTGTTCAATTCCTGGCAGAAACTGAGATGATGTTTTGTCCACCATGACTAAAATGCTTTCTAAAGCTAAGAGTTTGAAAGCTGCAGTAATTGTCACCATTTTATCAAAAGGAGCCCGAGCGCGTTTGGAATAATCACACATCATGTGACAGACGCAGACGTTTCCGACTGCAGACATCACAGAGCTGGGTGGATTAAAGGCTGGTTAAACATTAAACAGGAATCCATATGTAAATTTACAGCACCAATTAGGAGACACTGTCTGTGATGTAATCCTCCAAGAGACTCTCTGCCCTCAATTTTCACACACTTAATCAAATTAAAAGCTTAGGAGCAGCATGATTATCGGATTATCAATGATACATGTACAATTCCTTTTAGTTTGGGCAAATAATGAGTGGATTCTGGTACAATCTATCCAATGGCTTAAGTCAATGTTGATTTTTTTGGGGATATCTATTGTGTTGCTCCCTTTGAGGAAAAAACAACAAAGTAAGAATGACTTTTATTATATCACAATCAATTTATCCTCACTTAAAAATTTTTTTCCTAGAAACAAATTTAGCTAATTTCCTCTTGTTGAGCATGCACTTATATTACGCAATGGGCTGATTTTGAGCACAATGGATGTTGTAAAGGTGTAGACAAGGCCATCAGTTCCATTTTTGTCCCTGGTGACAGGGAGATTGGTTGTAGACATTGGGAATGGCAGAGTTCAGATGGCACTGCTTTGATCATGAGTCCTGAAGGCTCATGGACCTCAGGGCTGGAGAGGCTTTTCAAACAGGCAGAGCACGTATCACACACACACACACACGCATGCGTACGAACACACACACACACACACACACACACACTGTGAGGGTTAATACTCTAATAGCACATGCACAAGTGAACTCACATAAACACACGCGGGTGAAGCTGAATCATTGTTTCACTGCTCTATGACAGCAAAGCCTCCTTCAGGGACCACATGTTCACCTTGGCAGTCTCAACGGTTCAGCGGCCCCAAGGATGTGGTTAACAAATGGGGAAAAAGCTCTCCAACTTCAGGGCGGTCTCGGGCTTGTGCTAAGTGATCTGTATTCCCTGTGAATCTGCTGTTGCCTAACCCTGTGAAATTAACAGCACTTCCTGAAACTCGCCCCCCTGACCTCTCACATAATACAAAATTCACAAAGCACCATGCATGAGTGTCCTTGTGTAATGTAAAAAGGAAAAAAAAAAAGGGGCCAGAGCCAGGGCCAGATATTTTCTCCACCACACATTGTTGGCAAAGACATGTGAATATATGTAATTCAATGTAACTGCGCCGCAATATACCATATATGCCCAAATATTAATCTATTAATCTATTTAATCTTGAAGAATTTAAGTTTTTTCTTCTCTCTCTCCATTTTGGAGACTATTCTCAATAGTAGGAATTCCAGGAGGATATACCCAAGTTTTGATATCTGGAGGAAAAAGAAGTGTTTTGTAGACATAATTTACCAGATACCACCTGGTGTATGACAGTGAACAATATAAGGAACAAGGCTCTCGGAGTATCCAGGAAAGTAAAGATTGGCAGGTAAAAGTGAGGCTTACAGGCTGACCTACACACAAGACCTCTTCATCCGTGACTCATAATCACTACTCTGGGGGAGTCACATGGTCTGCTAAAAGGCAGCCAAAGCCATTATGGGGGTGCTTAAAACTCCACTTAAAGATCACTTTATAGCCTATTACTTTAACTGTGGTTTGGTATTTACATGACACTTCCAGCAGCTTTTTGGTTTGGTAATACAGTGGCTCGTGGGTAGAGCATGTTATGTGAGGGTCTGCTGTGACAAAAGCAGTCAACATCCAGGTAATAACAATATAAAGGCATAGGGGATTCCCGCCAAGCCATTTAAGCTTAAGTTATTGTATTGAGGTATAAGACTATTCAAAAGCACCTGATGAAGCCATATCATCTGGGATGTGTATGACAGGTATAAGTACATTTGAAATTACATTTTATGATTTGTAAGAAAAATGTTCTTTGTTATGGAACACCATCACAATGTCTTACGACTGAAATTCTATAGATTTCTTTATTTTCTTGGAGGATATTTGTATGGTGGCATGAAATGGTGCGGCTGCTACATTGTGTATTGCATGACCAGGGCCTGGTCCCCCAGCAGGGCAAGCTTGGATCAGTGGAGACAGCCCCTACCCCGGGGTCAGCCGCGACCGCGCGACCACACCGCTCCGATGTGATGTGGAGCCGGGGTGATGGTGTGTAAATAAAGGGAGAGAATTGTGAATCTTGTCATGGCTGCGCCGAGCGGAGCAGCTCAGGCAAAGATGGTTGCCCGCAAACCTGACTGGGAGGTGGTTTGTGCCTCTGTGTGTGTGGCGGTGGCTGGCTGGCCGGCCGGGCAGAGAGTGACTACGACACCGTCACCGTCACCGCGTCCCTCTCACTGCCTCCCTCTGGCCTGACAGCTCAGGACCAATTCACCCGACTGCTCATTGCTGACATATGACTTAATCACCCGCATGTGCTCTAATGAATAGCCATATGAAAACAATTATGGCTATCAGACTGGCCATGGCAGGTATTTTGTTGTTAACAATTCAAGCTTTTTCTCTGCCTCTTAATCATATCCGAGAAAGTATGATTACATATAGTTGTCTCTGGTCACTGACAACTTCTAATTACTACTTTCATTTTTTTCCCCCCTCCACTTTGAATGTACGATAGATAATCACACTAAATAAAAGGCCATTATCAGGGGTATTCCGACAATTAAGCTTCAGATGGATCAAAATTATTATTTTACTTCAATATTTCAATATCCTGCTCTGTCTGAACCCCATGCATTGTGCAAATGTCTCCTCGACAAAGGATTACAATCAATTAAACATTTATGAAAATGGCATCGCTTCCTGTAACACAGGGCTGATTCCTCTGACATTTTGTACCCATTATATTTTCAGACATTTGATGCTGTTCCGACTCACACTTGGACATTTTGATAAACACGGGCATGGGCAAGAGTGAGACAAGGTAACCCAGTGAATCTCTCTAGTCTGATTTTAAACTGAAACTTGTGTTTTCCCCACAGTGGGAGGTTAAGAATAAGCCATTCCTAAAGTTTTTTTCAAAGCTGTCAGAAAGGCCATGAACTTGCAAATCACAGGCTAATCATAGAATAATTATAATCTTTACCAATTGCATTTATAAAAGTGCCTTTAGATGGGGGTAAGCATTGTCTGGGACTTTACAAAAGTGTTTAACTGTTACTTTTTATAGGCCTGAGATGTTTGGTGTGCTTCTATAGCCGTTTTCATCTGTAGAGTAAATACATGATACTCATAAACGTCATTATTTCAAATGAGGTATATAAATGACAGAAATGATAGTATTAAGAAATATGCTGATATGATGAACATTATCTTTTGCTTTAAAAATGCTGGACTGAGATTATTAGAGGTTTTATTTCTTGCATTTCCATTGAACCTTCATGAGCGGCGCTTTCGCCTGTAGCTTGAAATAAGCAAACAGAGAAAACAAGAGATGTGAATTTATGTAGGGAGAGTGTCTATGGGTTGAATTGGCAGACACCTTTACCATTGAATAGATTCATATCCTCTGTTTATCATTCATATCTATGTTTATGCATAATACCATTTCACATCATGAGGCTTTATGTGAAGCAAACTCCTTTTCTGACAGAGTTTGTCTAATATGAGTGAGGCCATGGGGAGAGGTTGTCAATGTTTGCCAGTGGGTTTGCTCAAGGATGAGAGTGTGATGAACATCTCACCTCTCTATATGCAGGAGATGTGATTTTAATTCACTGTAAAAACACAACTCACTTGCCACTCAAGGCTTTGAAATTCTTAAATATTTCACAAAAAAAGTTGACTATCACACTTATTCACCATACAGTTGTAAATGCAAAAATTTACTTCACCCGTTGTGGGTCAAAATGACTAAGCAAGGTTCAAGAGTCTTCTGTGGATTCTTTATTCAGCCATGCATGGTTCAGTTCAGTGTTCCAGACAAGCAACAAAGAAGTGACAAAGAACGGAGTTCAGGATCCACTTATATAGGTTAAAGTAAACAAAACTATAAATCTTGGCTCATAGCCAAACCCACTTGGTTCAAAACCAAACCCACTAGTTCGGACTTTTTACTGCGTGTCCACCTATAGAATCACTTAAAACCACACATAACCATATATAGTTATCATGCATGCATTCAAGCACTGATTACATCATTGTAGTAAGCAGGACAAAAAACACTCCACTTTCCAGGACAAAGGAAAGCAAGAACAGAGTGTACTATCCATATAAAAAAGCACATTATACATTTTATTTCTTACACAGTATACGACTTCCATATTGTAAATTGTTTATTAACTTTGCCTGTGATCTGGTGGTGGTTCATTCCTATCTTAAAAAGGGAAAGCAAACATTACTCTGATATATTCATTCCACATCGCCCTTCAATAATGCATTATTTCAAGAATAAACCTTGAAGTCTTGCTTGCTTTTTATGCATTTGTACACTGACAAAAGGTCTATAATTCATGCTGGAATTCTGAAAAAAAAGAATAGTTTGGATAAACAGCATGGTTCATTCCACCGTAATTCTTTATTCAACTGGCATATCATGGAAATTTCAACAGTCATAGTAGATTAACCTTGTGTGTGCTTTCTGTGGCTCCCTCTTTGATAGATTTACATGCATCCCGATCAAAACTCTGTTTGGAAAGAGACAGACGCTTTATTGCATTTCCATCCCTTTCTCACCGCCTTGACCTTCCTCTTGCAAAATAATCACAACTGTTATGTTGGAATATTTAGTCATAATAATTATATAAATAATGAATCGCCTGAGGTTCAAGTATTCTAAATGGACCATGCACATAGAGCATGCCTGCCACCTGGCTTGTGACATGCAGTCTTCAAGACCACAGTGCATAGGAAGGATCATAACTGGAAGGTCATATAAGGCAGCAGTAAATAAGAGAAATAGGTAGTTTTGTTTTCTGAAGTATGTAGTTTGCTTTCTGAATTCACTTCCCAATGTTACGAATTGTGAAATGTTTGTATTTGCTATTGTCTTGGATAGATTTCCTCTCCAAGCACTTTGTGACAGACAATGAATGCAACATTTGTTAACCTAGCAAACCCGGCATGAAAATCTATTTGATGTTCAAAACCGGCTTGAGGATCTTTAAAGAAGCTCTGCAGAAACAGCGGCATTCCCTCTTTTTATTAAGCTGCCTAAACTCTCTATGTATTCAGAGCTACATCAGTGCAAACATAATCATGCAGGGATTCAAGGTTCATCTATAAGTCTGTACTGTGTTTATCCTGAAATGCAAGTGCTCTACTCAATGAGCTTTGAATACTTATGTTTAATACATGGTGTGGACATTCCTCTCTTACGTCCATCTAAAAAGAGCTATGATGTCCTCTATATACGCCTGACAGTAACAAGTGCTGCCTCTTTCCATGACATGGTTTGTCCTCTAAGCAAAGTTGCTGACATTGTGGGAGGATGAGTGAAGACATAACAGAGCGGTGCTTGTGATTTGCTTCACATCGGACCCCATTCACACCACTTTACACAAATTAGTAATGGTATCCCCAGGTGGGGTGCACAATATACAACTGTGTGATTACAATATCCATATGCACTGTGGGACCCAAGATATGTAGCAGAAGATAGGGATCCTCCATACAAATATGAAAATCAACAGTGTCCCCCTATTCCATATATAATCAGTCAGCCCACTGCAGGAGGAGATATCAGCCTAGCTTTCCATTTGCTGATAGTGGCATGCGGCGGCATTAAGAAATCACCCTGAATGTGCTGGGGTAGATAACTGAACATGTTGGGTGTCTACGGGAGATATATTTACACAAAACAGGGAGCAGACAGGGTAGATCTAATTGACTAGGTAACAGTTTGCCGAGGTTGGTACGACAGGTCTCAGAGTCGAGTGGACGAGGGGCTTACGGAGAGACCGTCAGAGAGCAACAGATTAGTGCTGACGTCTCTGCCACATCAATTACAACCCGCTGCTTGGCTGGGGAGGAATCCCCACCACTGTCTCTTCATGGCCACCAAGCACAAACTGGCTGTGTCAGAGGTCATCCAGGGGAGGAAGCTCAAGGCCTTGGACCTCCCAGTGGGAGTCACTCCGGTGGGTTGGTGGTTCAGGCTCCCCTGTGGAGGGAGGTGCCACAGAGAGTTTCATAGCAAACCTCAGACCTGTCACTCACTGGAGCCGCATGGTCCTGCACAGTAGGAGGCTGGAGACTGCTATTTCTTTTGTGCAGGCTGTTTTCATGTTTTGAGCATAGGTCTGTATATTCTCATACCATAATCCTGTACTTCTCCATTCACTTCTGGATTACAAATCAGCAATACGTTCTGGCCACTTCAACAGTCCAAAGACATGTCAGACAAATGTATTCCCAAAATAATAATCAAAACAGCAACTTCAATTGTTCATTAACAAAATATTGTATAGTCAATAATAACAGAAGGCCATGTGCATTAGTAGATAAATAGTTCTAGCAATGAGAGTTAGTGTTAGGGATGTGTTAGGAGTAGAACAATCAAGAAAGCATGCTATACAGTTTGTGTTGCCGATATTTCAATGTTATTTGGAAAGGGGACAAGGGAAGTTTTTGAAATGTGAATATCATGGAGAATCTTCTAACAGAGTTTCCTCACAAAGGCTTAATGGCTGTGCAATATAATGTTAGTGATACCTTGAACTCACAGTGCTGTTCATCAACCCAAACATCCGATCCGCCTATAATTCAACAGTTCCAAAGCATCTCCAACTCTCAGCTAACATGTACACAAGCTCCTGGTGTGCTGGCTCAGTGCCGGAAGCCACCAGGCCAGAACGGCAGGAAGCCATCACATAGAGTTACCCTGCCTTCTCTGGCTGCCTGTTGTTGTCCAGCCTGCCAGCCGAGGACCAGTCAGAGCCCCCACCACAACACACCCAGATCCGCGTCCCTGTCGGTGGGGGGCTGACACCAGGCATTAGCCAGCCAGGGCCTCTGATAGCACCAACACCTCCACCTACAGCCCGAACCCCTACCGCGAACCTCCACCACAAAGCCACAGCAGCAGCACAAAACCAGGAGCTAGAATCTGCACAAATACATTTTGTTCCTTGACATCAGCAGTATTTTAATGGAATTGTTAAGAAGGGATGTTTTCTGTAAACATAGAAAGAAATTTCCCCCAAAATTGCACTTTTTAAAATTATTCTTCTCTCATAACCCTTCTGAATTTTTCCAGATAACATTTATTTATTTATTTTTGTATAAATCTCACCATTGTATAGATTTTGACTATATTAGTATTACCTCTACTTTACTCTCTACCCTAATACTAAATTATTTCATTAGTTAAAATAATTATTTTTATTTATTTATTTAGTCATTCAGTCAATTATAATCAAGCATAGAGGAAAAGCAGAGTGATGAGGCACTAAGACAAACAATCTTATAGAGGCCCAAATCACTATAAAGCAGGACTGCAGAGACTGGTACAGTGGCATCACAATCCCATTAACTTTAATTAGATGAAAAGTGATGCTCACCTTTCTTCTGTGACAACAAATTAATGATAAGCCAAAGAGAATTAAAACCATGGTAAGTGAAACCCTTTTCTTCCCCCCAAGCTGCTCTACTGGGTCCCAGCCTCACCTAAAAGCTCATGAGAATTTAGATCAAACCCCTCCTGTGCAGAGCTGAGTGAGACCAGCCATAAATTGCTAATAGACTAAATGAAACGAGGTAGGAGGCTCCTGCTCGGCAGCAATTACCCCTTAGATCTAGTCATTCATATCCCTGCATGTCTCGTTTCATCAGGCTAGTGCCGGCACTTTGTCAGGCCCTTTTTGTTGCGCAGCTCTGGCTTGGTTTGAGGACTGACCATGCCACCGATATGCTGGGGAGCATTTGAAACAACAAAGTGTCGTTTGACTGGCTGGCCGTCCACAGGAGCGGCTCCTCTTCCTGCCTTTCATGTAGCATGGGTTTATATAATCAATTATTAATCAAAGTCGCGTTTTTGAAACCCAAACTCAAAGACACTTCTACCACACTTAAGTATCTCTCTGTGTTTTTGTATTTGCTTGGCTGCCTTTTTATGACTTCATTTATGATGCCCTTATAAGTTTCTGATGAGCAGCTATTATGGTACAAGTTCATGCAGGAGAAGGTTCTTTTTTGTTATGGTGATCTATACTAGACAAAAGACACACATCATGACCATGAATTACCACAGCTTAAATGAATCAATTGCAATACCTCACATCCAATCAGAATATACAAGAAAAGGTTGTTTTGCTTATTAATAAAGCCATATCAGCTGCATACCATGCAGAAAAGCAACTAAAGAGCATTATGAGAGATAGCATCAAAACTCAAATTAATATTCAGTTACAGTATTGTATTTCACAGATTTAAGGGATAATTCCTGCCTTTCATGTTATATTCAGATGGCTATTTGGCATGCGAGTAGCAAAAATAGCTGACACTGAAGGCATCATTTTTAATAGCCATATAAACATCAGTAAAATGTAGCCACTGCAAATGAAAGCAAACCATACGTGCAGTCATTGTAGAAGTTTCACTTTTTACTGCATCCTTGCTGCACTACTGTTACACAGTTGTTTTACCCTGGATAGAAAATGTTTGCAAACTTTAATTCTGTTCACTATCCAGTTGCCAGGAGGTGTAATAATATAGCAATTTGAAAGAAATTTTATGTGTTTCAACATACCTAATAAATTCCACTTTACATTTGAGAAGCAATAAACTGAAATAGCCACTGCTGCACCAATGCAGGATAGATGCATGTAGGAGCAGCCATACCATGTTTTAATCAAAATCTTCCCTTAAGCCACAATATTACATACTACAAACTATAACCTTAAAATCCCTGTGAATTTCAGGTTGCAACAAAAGTTACAGAGACAGGAAGATGGGAATCATGGGTGATTGTTGCTGTGATTGAGTGTAGTTAAGAAAAAAACAATCACATGACATGAGACAAAGCGACATGATAGGTTAGCGAAAGACACCTAGCTGCTTCCACCCAGGTAGGTCCAAATATTTGCTACTTAAATAACTTCATAAAAAGTTTGACATGTTTGCACTCTGTTGATTGAGTGAGTAGCTTTGTGGCACAGACTATGCCAGTATGATCAAATCCTGAAATACTTTAGGTCTAATGTCTCTTTATTAGCCTACACATTTTTGATAAGATCAAGGTTAAAGCTGGAGAGTCAGACATGTAAATCATTATTCAATTAATCTGTTTATCCTTGGGGGACTGAAAGTGGGTGTGAGAGGGTCACTTGCAGGTGCAAGATGGCTTAGCAGATAGAGCGGTGTGTATGGAGCGCAGTAGAGAACTGGTGTGAGGAGGTGAGTACAGGATGAAGAAAATCAGGCCCATACAGACCTCTGGACTTGTTGTATGGGTCACTTTTCAACAGAATATCTCTGTGAATAAACCCCTATGAATAAATATTGTGCCACTTGCAACTCAATTCAACCATTCAATAAAAAATTCATCCATTCTTTGGGAGACTCCAACTCTTCTGTCCACCTTTTATTGTTAGACAAATTGAAGTGTGCACTGGGAGGGAGGCCAGCGGTAAACACAGAGAATCCATTTAGCCATCCCATCCCAGGCTGAGAGGAGAACTGGGCCCTTCAAAGGCAGAGGCAACAATGTGAGTGACATCAGGTCATCCTGCCTCCTCACAGTCACCTGGCTGATAGAATTGTTCTGGGGCGAGATAGGAGGCCCTGTGAAGCACAGCTTTTTTGTCATTGCCATATCTTATGATTGATGGCTCCATGGCCGCAGTGAATCTGCCCTTTTTAAATAATTTATGTTGCCCATCGCTATGGACAAGTAGCTTATAACCGGGTTGTTATTTTTCCATTGACTGGAGAGATCAATACTTTAAAGACATGACATTGCCACTAATGAACTATTTAAGTGGCTCTCTGGAGTGCAAAACAATTGCAGTGTTTACTCAAAGCAAAGAAAAGGGTGAAAACAGTTCAACTTTATTGCATATAATAAAGTTCTACTTTATTGGATAGAGACAAAAGAAGACTGTCAGCACATACAAAAGGTGCAAGCCAGGGTTGGGGTCAGTTCACTTTCAATTCACTCGATTCAACAAGCAAATAGAAACTGTAATCCAAATAAAAATAATGGAGCCTTCATTCTCAATATTTTTTTTATAGAATATATAAGAAACTTGTTATGACAAAAGATTTCTGTTTTGAATTTTGATGCAAATCCACATCTTGATATGGCTGACTTGAAAGTAAAGTGGCCTAAAAAAAGTAACTACTAAAAGTAATCAATCTTTTTATGCGGGTAGTAATATTTTCATTATATCACAATAACATAGTAAGCCATAAGATCATAAAATATGCCTATTATTAACACATGGTTGATTTGACTATTTGATCAAGTACTGAATCACATATTTCACTGGCCAAAAATCATACAAATAATACAAAGGGACTGAGATCAATCAGTAGTGCATCTTTGATGCTGCTGTTGGAACATTATAACACACAATCTAAGACCTCTAAGATACGCTGCGTAATTCCCTAACCCAGTCCAGCAGAGTTATGTGTTGTAAATCAAGAGGCTCTTGTTCATTCTCCCTCTAACAAAGTGACAAATTAGCTGAACAATAGTGTTTGAATTCTTATTAAAGTTGATTAATTCATATCATTAGTTGATCACACAACAGCTCATAAAATATAGTAAATTAATTTCTTTACTGTGATTAATATGTGAAACACTTGAATTAACATCAATAAATCAATTTGTGAATCAATTACATTATCATGTTTAAATACAGAGCTAATAGTGTACATTAACTAGTGGTGTAGAAGTGATCATATATCATTTGACATTACAAAGAGGAAGAGCAGAAGAGCAGCCTTAAATGATCAATGATCAAACAGATCCACCTCTGACCTTAATGGGTCCCAATACATTTTGCATGACATTGTTACTGTGAAACAAGGGTAAGTGATCCACTACCAGAATTCAATGTAAGTCATGCTTCCTTTGATCTCACATTTACTGTATCGGACTAGTTACAAGGGAGCTGCACTGTTCCCATCAAATTACACAGATAATCCTGGTGGGTGCTTTTTGTTACTGAAACAAGAAGGTGATGTGAGCCATTAAAGTAATGCCTCAGCAAATCAGTTAAGTTAAAAACAAATACTGTACGCATAGTTGGACCTATTCCAAACAATTGAAATATCTGAATCAAAGTCCATCTCCTAAGGTGCAAATTTACAGATAACCAGATTCCCTGTATCAATTATGTATGAAGTTGAACTTGGTTTTAGAATATATGTTAAGTATACTGTAGCTGAAGTGGAGACACTTCAGAATCCAATTTAGCACTTGAAAATTGCCTTGTATAGATGACTGCCTGCTCCAGTATGAACAAGCCAGGTATGAAACGTGTATCAAGGCTTCCTTCTGGTTGCACTGCAGAGAGCTACAGACAGCGCCGCTCCCTTACAGGGTTGCTGCTCAGGGGTGTGAGAGGTCTACTCAACCAGCTGTTGTGTGGATCAGTCAACAGAGTTAACGTGACACACTTTGTAGAGAATTACACCTCTACCACAGTGAGCTTTGGGCCTATATGGTCTCGTTAATAAACCTGGACCTTGTAATGGCTGTCTGATCGCTCAAACGTAGGAGCAGCAGCTAAGGGAGGACAAGGAAATGTCATCAGACATGGAGAGGGAATGTACCTCCACCTTTGTTTAAGGTTCATGTGGGTTGAGTTTGATTGGTCTCGGTGTTTGTGCCAGGGCTTGTTATACTATATATGGGCATAAGACCTGACTGTTTTTTTTACCACCTGGCTTGGTTAGGAACCTGGCTTTCCAATAGGTTGAGTTCATCAGCAATGAATGCAGCTATACAGTAAGGGGTGCTGCATATGATCGGAACAAAGAATGTATAATAGTACATGGAGTACACTACCAGTCAAACGTTTGAACACACCTGATTGAATGTACTATGATTTTCATCTTCATCTTAAAGCCATTTTGATCTAAAGGCTTATGTTTAAATGCTTGAAATGTGTTTTTAGACAAATATAAATAGTGAAGTTGATGCCTATGTTTGAATTTCTTTCCAAAGCCTTTGCCTTTCCATCAAGGCAAAGGGCAGCTACTTTAAAGAATCTAAAATATAAGATAGTTTTGATTTGTTTAACACTTTTTTGGTCACTGCATAATTCCATTTGTGTTATTTCATAGTTTTGATGCCTTAACTATTATTCTAAAATGTGGAAAATAGTAAAAATGAAGAAAAATTTGGTGTGTCCAAACTTTTGACTGGTAGTGTATTGCTGACGATGACTGAATCCATTATTGCTATGCCAAAACTGCAAACAAGAATGGATCAATAAGCTTAACTTAAATGTCCTCAAGGTTAGGTTGTGGTTGTGGTTAGTTAGGTGTGCCTTTTCTGACATAATATCCTACTCTTGTGGCCTATATGCCACAGGGGGCACACCATGATGGACATATGATCAATAATACAACATCCTAATATTCGCATATACAGTATGTAGCATAAATCTCATGTGCCAATTCATTTTAACTTTAGGTATTATTGTATCTAAATCTTTTTTTTTTTCTTTTTATGTAGGATTGTAAGCATCTTAAAGCATCCCTTGACTAAACTCCTTGTGGTGCACTGTGGGCCTGACCCATTCAAATGCCAAAAACGCTTAACAAAAGAAGTCTCTTCACAACAGATGTAACAGCCAGTGGATATTAGCCCCATGTTGCCCTCTTGTATCTCCTTCCTTAGCTCTTCCCATTGACTCCACTGATGTATTTTATCACATTCTAAAAGACATACTTACAAATGCATTACTGCATCGAAATGCTTACCAACTTGAAACAATCCATTATTATGGAGGGGATTGAATTAATTCCTTCTCTTGCACCAAGAATTGCTTGACGCCTCAGAAGATAATTTGCCATGTAATTCTTTTCACCCACACAGATGCACCAACATACAGTAACCACAATATATATTTTTTTATTTAACCCTGATAACAACCATTAATTCATCAAGAGTAAATAAAATGTTTAGTTGGGAAGGGACATTAATTATCACATTCATCTGCTTGCTGTTTCCAAACTGGGCTATAATGAAATGTGCTGTAATAAGAGATTGCTCTTGGGGAGGCAAGCCGTTTATGAATCGCTAGAGGTGCAGCAAGCTGCCTTCCCCCTCGAGAGATAGAAATTTATGCCGTACACCCCGCTGATTGTTGAGAAGGTAAAGAACCAATAGCAGCATGTTCAGAGGTTTAATTTAAAGTGTGTTTCTCACTAGGCTGCTCACAACACTTAATTAAACTCTGCTGTTTTGGCAATGACAAATGCTGCGGTGCAGGAGGAAGCTGGGCTGCTGTGACTGAGAGGCTTTTGTAATTTCTTTCATGTGCAGCGACGGCCAGATCCAGGTCAGAAACTGTAGAATTAAAGAACTAAACAAGATTTAGACATGTGGGATGGGGGAGGGGTGTGCGAGGGGGTTACAGTCATTTCTTTCATGGGAATACATCTTTTTTCTCTCTTTTTTATGTTCTCACTCATTTTGGGAAAGTTTTTGTCATAGATTTATGTGGGTTGAGCTTCTGTGCCTGGGTTTCTGCATTTATTGCTTTTCACACTGCAGTTTCCTAAGGCATGTGTCTGCTTGATGGAGACTTCAACATTTTACTGAAAGGTATGATGAATAAAATGAATAGTAGGCTCATGCACAGCATATCACTCCTATTATTTCAAAGAGCCTGATCTTTCTATTAGTCTCTTAGCATGACTCTTGATTTGCCGAGCCATATTTTCACCAAAGTCAGCAATACTTTTAAAATATGCAAGTAAGTGGGGGATTTAACGTCAGAGGTAGAGCACACAAAACATCAAACTCGGGGCAGTCAACAAACTGACAGAGAGTGACTAATAGCTTTTTTTCAGAGTAGAAATCCAATTCATGCCAAACAAAATCTTATTTTGTTTCAGTAATGGTATGACTGTATTATTGTGCATTTCATGAGATCCATTTAAAAGGTGGAGCCAGCCTAGCACATACCCACTCCACAGCCCTGCCTGCTGCCGTGTTATGAAGAACTCCAGCTATACTACCAGGAAATAACCACAAAGATGCCTGCGAGGCACAAACAGGAGCTGGAGCATTTCATTCAATAATGTAATCCAGACTTTTAAGTAAAAGACCTCAATTCTTATGTCCTTTTTTATTACTTGAGTGAATGGTACCACGTTATTTTTCTGTGACAAGCCAATGTTTTTGCAGAGAAGTCTATCAAAACTGTATAAATAAGTAGTGATTTTACTGCGTATGTAGCCAAGAAAACATAAGAAAAACCACAAAGTACTGAAGTTGGAGAATCTTTGACCACAATACACTCACCGCTACAATGTACAATTTTTGTTATCAGGCAAAAGCTATTTAAAGCCTTAGATAAAATTTAAACTAATCTAATGGCAGCTGTATCGTGCATCACATCTTAAACATTTCCAGTTGTCATGAAGATAAAAAGACATCAACTATTAATCATCTACGGAATAACAAATCTTAAAGCACCTCCAGTCATATGATTATGCTAATCATAATTTAATTAAGGGGGCCACAGTATTTACATTGCACTAAGCCAAATTGTGAAAATTGATCAATGCAACTGCATTAATGTACATGGACAGACAATTATATTTGTTTTCATTACCATGTGAAAAATGTCACGCTCGTCAGTTCATTTAGAAATTTAGAAGAAATTCCACCATAAGTGAAAAAGAGCAAAAAGAGAGATCACAAAAAAGGAATAATGCTTGCCATATGCAGATAAGAGAAAATATAGTATTTATCCTATTTGATATAGAGGATGAAAACAGCCCCACATGTATTTTGGTGTTCTGTAAATGCCAGTGAGACACAGCAGCATCCGTTGGAGTTAACGGTGCAGCACTTTTGTGTTCAGTAGCACAAATCATTAATCATGAGGCCGGCCATATTCTTGTAGTGCCTGTGCTTTCATTACTGGGCCTAATTAAACAGTTCTGTGAACTGGAATCTCAGATTCCTCTGTTACAGATTATCATTAATTATGGTGAAAGTGCTCAGAGATGTTGGACTCAATTATATTCTGCTCAACCCTGGCAGTGGGGTGATTCATTGTTCTGAGCACTCCACAGCCGTACTGTCTCTGCTTATCACCAACCTCCACTTTTGTAAATTGGGCTCTGCCAGCCAACAAACTAAGAATTATGTGCTGCTTTTTTCATTACAAACATGTTGGAGGAGCACAGACCAATTAAGGCTGGGATATTTTGTGTGGAGTGATGAGGCAGGCATTGGTGCAGGGAGATGGGGGTTGGTTGGGGGGGTAGTATGGGAATGAGCTCACCATGCTGAAGTTGTGGCTTTATTACCATGTGTAGCGCAGCCCACAGCCAGGGCTAGCGACTGATCATGCCCAGCGTATTTCCTCAATATCTCAGAGCTCACAGTATTGTAATGGTTGTTAAAATTGGAATTTTGACTGAATATTATATTGATATTTCAATGCAAGTGTGGTAAACAGATTTCCATTGTACTGGAGGAGGGATTAACTGGGGATTTCTATTATATTGTGGCAGCTATGAGTGCATATAGCTTGGAGGAAAGTGTTAACTTTTCATAATATTTGTGTATGACATGCAACTTTTTATGCAGCTGAACAATGTCAATATTACTTCTCTGGTCTTATGTAGGGTCCCTTGGGGTCTATGATGGAATAAGTGTGTGAATGAGATTATTGGCCACCTTCTTTTCGGGTCAGAATCTAGAAGGAAATCTGAATCAAAGAGAAGCAAAAGTTCCAACAGTAAGCCTGGGCCTTAGCAGTTTGCACAATTTCATATGCCACAGTAGGTGGTGATTTTAATATATATGAAAATCAGCCAGTGCTGTGTGCATGTGTCTCTTATAACATCACCGGTGGGAGATTTTCACCGCCTTACAAAGCAGGACTGTTTTTGTTTCCCCTCGCTACAGTGTTTACTCAATACCAATCACAATAAAATATCTGTTTGGGTTCCTTTACCTTCAAGAATTATCATATTGAGGTAAAGGGATAATAGTCTGAGAAAAAAATAACACAAAATTTAAGATTTCACAATTTCTTCCTTTTCCCTAAACTATGGTTGGCCTAATCCCATAATTCCCTTGGCAGAGGAGCAAGAAGTGGGATCTTTCCTAGTCGTGGCATAGTGGCAGCTCATTGAAAATGTAATACACTACTTCCAAGTCACAGGTCAGCTGGCAATCTGAATTTTAAAAGGACTGTGAATAATATTCTGTTTTATTTTGAAAATGAACTTTGTGGCCTCCATCATGAATCCAATATATGTCTTAATCTTCTGGGCTCTTGAAGCCCACGGCTCTGGGAGAGGGCCTTTGACTCCTGAACCTAATAAGGAAATCACTTGTTTTCTCATCCGTCTTCTCATTTCTATAGGGACTGACACAAAAAAGTCCTTTATTTTTAAAAATAATTGACAAAGCATAAAATGTGTGTTATATAATGTAAAGGCTTTCTGAGATGTCAAGTATTCCGCCCCTTTTCTACATACATTGAAATTATGTCATACTAGAGGGCTGAAGCACTAACAGAAATAAATAGAACCATTTAAAACAATCTAGACTTTTCCAAATGGTAAACATCAAAGTGGAGCAATTGGATTTGGAATATCCTTTCATGGATTGTTCTTATAGATATTAACACAGCATCTTGCATTTCTGTTTTGTGGATAATTGTACATATAAGGCATGGGGAATTGGGCACTTATCACATTTTGCTTAAGGCATTTTAAAGTATAAATATTATTATTATTATTATTTATCTCATAGGTCTCTCTGGCCTGTTCTATGGAATTGTACAGGCCAGTATGCCTACTGTATTCTAAAGAAGAGCAGATTAACATCTGAGCATCTATTGTTATTCTGAACTGAACATGGCTGACAGTGGCAGTGAATTTAAGCGTTAATTACGCACTAACCTTTTCAGAATGGATATTTAGACATGCTGTGTCCTGCGACTCTGAATGTTCAGGAAATGAAAACATCCAACGACCAATCAGTATCTACTCACATTAGCATAGTCTTTTAAAGCCCATCGCCCCAAAACATGGCACGGAAATCCTCTCCTATTTATCTTAAAATAGCCACTTAACTTTGACTGACACTAATTCTTACTACATGAAACTGTAGAAACCCCTTCATT
Organism: Centroberyx gerrardi; assembly: GCF_048128805.1. NCBI lineage: Eukaryota > Metazoa > Chordata > Actinopteri > Beryciformes > Berycidae > Centroberyx > Centroberyx gerrardi. The sequence goes on along the minus strand of NC_136006.1, from coordinate 14,113,964 downwards.
TCCCCCTTCTGTCTCTGTCAGAAAATTACAAAAGACAGAGTTTGTGATGTCCCCAGTGCGCAAATCCCTTTATTCTGTCAGATTACAGCATTTGATATGACGTAGCGCGGCATGCTGGCCTCACACGCCTGCCAGAGAGAAGGGACCTGTCAGCGGCGGAGGAGAGCAGTGCAGATCATCACTCTGACTGATCCACAGGCCCAGAGACTGTCATCTCCTCCGACTGTACAAGTCAACACAAATAAAAGTGAGGAGGCAAAAGCCATAATGGCTGGGAGAGATCCAGGCTCATTGTGGCCATTACTTTTATTCAAACCTTACAGATGACATGATGTGAAAAATGAGCCTGTGTCTAGTCGGGTGCCCATTAGTGAGTGAGCACATTATCTCCCCTTTTTCACATTGAATCTCCTCCCTGCATGCAGTGGCAGATGCTCCCGAGGAGTCACTCACTTTTATGGGCTTTTGACTGCCGTACTCTTTTAAATACAGGGGCCTGCACCAGGCAGAGATGACGTATGGCTGTCAGTGCTCTTTACCCCACTGACAGATGCCTTCAGTGGATCCTTCCTTAAACCTTCTTTTCGAAACTGAGGGGGACAGCTAACCTCTTCCCTCACAGAGCAGACAAGCATGCATCAAATAGATTATTACAGCAAAGGAGGTGATTTCTAGCAATTTCTATTACCAGACAATTACAGTGCAATTTTCTTAAGTACTGTCTAAAGGCATTCATGAAATACTATTGCTAAAAACCCTTACAGTGTTACCACACAGGAAAACTGAAAACTTCATGAAAATTGAATTTCATTATGCAAGGCTTTGTGCAGAAGATAATCCTGTATTTCACAGTTAATTGCTAATTGTCCAAAGTCATTCCACATATTATGTTAACATTATAAAGACATTTTCTCCGAGGCTTTGATGTTAACAAACATCAAGTTCAGGCCCCTTTTTCTCTCACCCCTAATAGTCGTTAAAACACCTCCTCCAGCTGATGAAGGAAAATCAATTACTTTCTCAAATCACTGTGTTCCTGTCACATTGTTGTGGCTGGGATTGACATGACGAATGACAACTGCCTCCTCTGCACTTCGTCCATCTATCCAGACTGGAAGAAGTTAGCAGCTCCACGTACCAAATCTACTGGCACGGAGACACTTCTACCACGATTTTCACACTCCCACTTGGTTTCCGACGCAATATCACATAAATGAGGCATATCACATTTACAACCCCTTAGTTTTCAGCGCTGTCATCACCCTTTCGTAAATGCGTCCAATAAGTACAGTGGGACTTTAATCCGTTGCCAACAGCACGCATCTGATCTATGCAGAGTCATTTTCAGCGGTTGTTGGGATCTGGGTTGAACATCACCAAGCAGATTGACTGACATTGACTGAAAAAATATTTAGTATAGGATTAGACTTAATCCACAGCTGGGAAACCAGCTATGAGATCATTAAATGATCATAAAAACACATGCATTATTGGCTTCATATCAATGGCACTATGCCTACAATGAGGCACATGTGAGAGATAGGCCTATCCCTTTCTTCATTTCCAAAGCACAATTATGCACCAATGCACTGTATGCTACTGATAACTATTCAACAGCATGGAAACCCCCAGGGAAGGAGCCTATTTTAAAATACCATATAGCCTATTGTATTTTAACAGGAAATACATCTGGATGCTCTGCTACAGAGCAAAGGGAACAAGCTCAGAGGTTGTGGTCAGTGACAGAGAGCCTTGGCCTCTCCCAGGCATGAGTATGAACCATAGCCGCTTGGTTCAATCTAATCTCTGACATGAAACAACAAGCCTTTGGGACGCCCTCCCAGTCCACCCCTACACCACACAACATCATAAGCAGCACAACATAGGGAGTTAGATCTACTGTAGCTGTCAGGGGAGGAATATGTTTCCATTTTACAACTTCACTGGCAGAGAAGACCATACAAATGCTCCTCTATTTCTCCCACTATTGCTCACTCGTTTGAATCTCATGTCAGTTTTCCCTCAGTACACACACTCAAAGGATTCCCTGGTGACTGAGTCCCATTACTGTCCTGAGACTGCTGCACAACAGAGCTGCGGCACCAACATCCCCAACGATGCCAGTCAAATCCCCACATCCCCAAGTCCAGCAGCATATAAGAGAAATGGGGTTTTGTAGTGGGGCCACAAGTGCAGTTTCAACAAACTCCATCTCTTCACTTCTGTCTTTTTCACAACGTCCTGCCTCATTTAGGCAGTAAAAATAGGCCAATATTCGCCAATGCTCCTCAGAGTACAGTAGTTCTCATGTAGGTTCAGCTTTGCATTTCAGATCATGATGAATGAAATGGTCGAGGGGCCTGGTCATAGTGTTATATCAGCAGTGCTGCTCTCATTGGCCCCAGGGCCAATATGAGGATATGGATTAGATGAGAAAAACTTTCAATTCCTCAATGAGGCAGTTTATTGGGCAGCATAAAAAACTCAACAAAAAGTCAACACACTGGAGTCTACTCTCATTTCAGCAATAATTCCACAGCGATTAAATTATTTAGCATACTAAAATTAGTAAAGTGCATTGTATATGTAATAGTTCTTGTAAGGTCCGTTAAAAAGAAAAGCGAAACTGTTCACATGGTTCCAGTTTGCGTTGTCAGTGTATACAAATATACCAATGTTACTACCTATCATTCCAGAAGGATCTCAAGTATGATTGTGCTAATCACCTGACACACCTGATTTCCCGATTCATTTTCTCCATTCATCTTGAGCAAATGTAGCGACAGCTTGCAATCTGTTTGTTTTGAGTTGTCAAAAAGGAACCAAAGGCATGTATCAACACAGAATAAATGCTGCTGCAAGATGTCACCAGCTGCACATGATATGATGAATTACAATCATATGTTAATCAGCAGGAGTTGCAGTAATGGTTTGTTTACACGGCATTCCATCACTAACCTTCATGGACTGTTTTCTCAGGAATTTTTACACCGATACGGATTCTTGAACAGACAGGAGTGGACTACCATTTGCAATACCAATATCCCCAGATTGTTTTTTTGATTTGTTTGTTTGTTTGTTTCCAGCAGTATGGAAACAACTAAAAATGCATTTATAAAATAAAAAGTGTCTTCCGTGAAACATTAACTGAGTTTGTTCATGCATTCATAATTACTTCGTCTAAATCTGCTCGCTTATATTTAGCTGTTGTTACACATTTCATGTAAGACAACCGCTGCCCGAGACACAGCTGACAATAATGGAAACCCAATGCTGTTTTTCATCTTTCATTATTCACTGTATCTCTCCCAGACATGCATGCACAAGCATATAATGTGTGCGTGTGTGCGTGCGTGTATATATGTGTGTGTGTTGTGCAAGGTTGGCTACAGAGCAAACAGCAGTAGGTCCGGCTACAAGGTCAATACCAGCCTAAGTACCTTTTTATTTCCCCAGCCACCCACAATGTTAGATCCTGCAGTTTGTCCAGCAAACTTACTAATGACTGGAATAGCCCTGCTGCTCCACTATTGTTTTCCTTATCCATGTGTGGGTGAGTGTTGAGGATCTGCAAAGTATCTAATTAATGGACACTGATAAAGGTGCTCTTAAAATACATCTATAGCGTATTAACTACATAATAGGATTTAGGATAACAAAATCAATATTTAGGTTTGAAGTGTCTTAAAAGAGATCTTAAAGCTTAAAGCTGAAATCAAAGCATCCCCTCAATACGACATGTCGCTAAAATAGGCCTAATCTTTTTCATATTATTTACAGAAACAAATCTACATTTATCAATGTATAACAAATATATATCCGCATGAATATAGCCTATACATTCATAAATTCCTTTTAGGTAGATGTCCTGAGAGGACAACTGATCCTCTAAAAAAAAGAAATCACTGACTTATCCGAAAGTCAGACTCCAGTCAACTGGACATCAAGAGGACGGGTTCAGACCTGATACCTTGGGTGGCACTGCTATCTCTCCCTGGATCTTCTTTAACTGGCACTGCACAGCCTTCCTCAGTCATCTCAAACATATATTGTACATACAGTATAATGGTAAAGGCACCTGGAGATATAGTTTAGAAGTCCTTGGTTAACTTGAGGACTTGGGTAATCCTGCTCAATGGAAATAGCCACATACTGCCAGGGAAATATTAACTCGATGAAATGGCAAACAATAAAATATTTTTAAAGGAGTGACAATATAGCTAAAGTAATTATTACAATATATTTTAAATTATCTAGAAAGGAGGCTACTGTGCAGTGTGTAAATAAATGAGAGTCAAGAGTAAATAGAGATATCACAAGCACAGTCACACTTATAAACTATGCTACAACTAAATTGCTTCCACACACCATGGGCTCAATATGCGATTTAAAGGAGCCTGGCGGTGGCAATATTCCTCTGATATGGTGTTTAGTTTTAATAGGAACCCTCAGCTCAAATACGAGCTGACAAACACAGCAAGACAAACACAGTCTCTCTCCGGCAATGAAATATACACTATCAAATAGACCTGTACCTTTTTGAATCCGCTGTGTGGGTGAAACTAAAGCGCAGAACAAACAGCGTTCTGATATGGCTTTGAGGGTGATAACAGCGTCTGACAGGGTGGAGAGAGCAGGCTTTGGGCTCGGTGCGAAAACACAACCTGTGATTGACATGATTCCCTGGCCTTAGAGAAGTTTACCTTTTAATAAGAGCTCAGAGAGGCCCTCTCAACAACCTGGTCCGGGCTCTCACCGACAGCAGGCGACGGCTGGGGAGGTGCGTGCGCGTGTTTGTGTGTGTGTGTGTGTGTGTGTGTGTGCGTGTGGATGCACATGTATGGGCGTGCATGGGTGTGTGTCCACTTGTAGCAGATTTCAATCAAGGATTTCAGCCATTCCCAAATATCCCTTCTCTTTTGGGCCAAGCTGTTTGAAGAAAATGAGTGGATTCAGGATCAAGAGCCTTTCTGGAGGAATTTAAGTCTGTTTGAGGATTATGACTTCTTCATCCTGTACAAAGCCTGCAGAGAGGGCTATATGCTAGCCCTTGGAGGCCGGGCTTAGCAATGCATTCCAGACGGCGATATAAAAGTGATAAAACCCAGGCAAGACACCACGCGTTTGGGCACAGATCTTCAGAATAAATACAGAAGTTGAAAACTTTTAGTGTGACTCTGGAATTATAATTCGGACACGGTGTTATAATGTGCATGCGTACAACATGTTGTTATGGATTTATTATATGCAGTAATAAAGAGTACATAAGGAAGTAATGAAGCCAAAAGTGAAGAAAGTCTTTCCTCCTACCCTCACGTAATGCTTCTGAAAAAATATAGCCATATACTCCTCCCTCACAATCTCAAACACCCCCCTCTTCAGCTAGTGCAACATATTTCCAAGCCTACTTATTGCCTATCTGAAATAAACATTTGTCTGATCCTCCCATTCCCGGCTTACTATTCCTGTCGGTGCTTGTTTCCTTGGACCCGACAAACTGCTGCAGCAACCACACCTCCTATCATCTGACTTATAAATTACAATTAGTACACCAACGCCTCCCCTGCCAGCTCTGATCAACATCTTCAGTTTTCAGCAAGAAGTTCCTGTAGCATTGACAAGATGCCTGATCTGCTTCTGAGAGATGTCACCACTGACCTACTATTCATTGAAAAGCTGAAATGACCGCGATGGCCACTTTCCAAAACCTTCATTAGTTACACAGCTGCTGAATGAACAGCAGAGCCTAGGTCTGGATCATCTCTGAAGGGACCTCCACTCAAATCTGTCATTATTTACCCTGTTTACAGCATAACCTGAAAGCAAAACAAGTAATCAATAGAAAACGGGGACAAATTACTGTATGTGCCAATATTTAAGACAGCTGAGATAAAGGGCTCTCAGCCTGTAATAGATTCTTTGGGGGAATACACTCGATTTACCTTAAGCTTATCAAGCAGAGGGTTTGTCAGTTGCTGATAAGACCATTAGCTGGTTGTTGATGAAACAATTTGGTATCATTATAATTCTCAATTTTGTAAATGGAGATCGTTCAATAGATAAGATTAACATCCATCGAATATGCCACCTAAATTTTATTGCAGGATATTCTCAATTTACTTTAGTACTTTTTTTGTATTCCCGTTTAAAACTGACAGAAATTGTAGGCTTTAGTGTATTTCCTTTAGCTTACCTTCAGAGAGTTTAAAGTGTGTCCCTATGTACATGCCTATTAAGCAAAATCCACTATGTAAAGCCTACAGTCCTGTTGTAATCAAAGTGGGTTTGGAACCACTTTATAGAAACCAAGAGACAATCATCCCTCATGTTACCTAAGATCCTCGGCATAACGGACTATGAGCATTTAAATCTTTTTTAACTAGCCTGAAAACTCTGACCAGGAATCATGGACGCCGCTAATAGTCTTACCTTATCTAATCGTTTAGTCAAAAATTCTTTGCTGGAGCGCTGTTACACAAGATGTTATGGCAGGCAGCAATTACTCCATCACCGCACACTCTGAAAAAGATGCTGGGACACTGATTTCAGCAACCATTTCACCAGCATGAGAGTCTCAACTCTGCCGGCTTCGTTGAGGAGGTCATGGGACTTTTTTTGACCCCAGAACAGTGTGAACTTGTGTAACTATGGCTCTTCTGTACTTCACTTATTAGAAATCTTTTGTTCTTGATCAAATGCGCCCACCCCCACACAAAAAAACAGCCAGCCAGACAGAGTGAGGCGATCCTCCTGAGCAAGGGAAGCCATGAACAAGTAGGAGAGGGGAAGTAGCTTCTCCTACAGACAGTCGCAGCAGGGGAGGGACTAACTATAGCCACATCAATGACTAACTCTCACAGCAAGGACACCTCCCTTCACTTTGAAAAGAAAATAAATTAAACAACAAAGAGGGACACTGACATTCACTGCCTTTCAGTTTGTTACTCCAAATAACTGCTTGTAGTATGTCCACAACAGGATCATTGTTGAGCTCAGTAGCCACTAAGACAACAGTAAAATGAAGAAGTGTTTTAAGAGCAAAGTTTGCTGCCCAGCAGGAATGATAATTTGTATGTGGATTCCTAGATGAAGCAGTAAAAAGTTACCTCATCTACTGGCCTAATATGGTCATTCCAACACAGGAGGAGACCCATCTCTGCACTTCTTCATGCATTACACACACAATCAATAATGGAAAAATATACACTGCGAAAGGCCTTAGTCGCACTGCCTACAAGCGGCATTGATAAATGATTTTGTGCCAGTTATGACAGCAAGGTGCACGCAGTGAAGAGAGTGGAAGGCCTTTTTAATAGTGCAAGGAGAGAATTAAATCAAACCCAGGAGGGCCTCCACTGGAAAGGAGGGATGCTGCATCTCTCTGCTCTAAATCACGGCTCTACTTAAGCCCAGCCCTCTCTTTGCCCATTTTTCTACATTATCAGAGGAAACCTGTCACTGCCGTCTATGGGAAAGTTTACAAATCATGATTTATCAGAGAGAGGAGCTCTAAACACCTGTGTGAGAAAATAAGCATCTCCTGCATTATTATTTATAGGCCAAAAGTTTTTTTTTAGTCACCTTTGAGTTAAGCAAGTATCTCAAACAATGTAAAGATGTTTTTTTACTGTACTTAAGATTTAGAGTTTTATCCAGCTCATAGTTTTGTTTAATGAATGCATTAAATTTTAAAAGCCAAAAAAATGCCCTGATGAAATATCATCGCAATACCTGTAGACTATGGCCTCTGTATATCTATACAATTCCTGTGCAAACAGTGTGCTCATTCCATAAGTCATCAATGTAAAACCCTGTAGTGGGCAATACCAAACACAGCACCTTATTATCTCAGGTGGGGAAGAATGAAAAAAGGGCTTAAAAGGGAGTGAAAAGTTTCCAAAGGTCAAATATTAATCAAACTCATTACCTGTGGAAGAGAGGGATTATTCCTGGTTGCTGCTAACTGGTTTAGCAGATTTTTAACCTCTGTTTTCTTTTCAAAGGGCTGAAGATTCCCAATGGGGCAGATGTCCATGACTCCTCATTTACAACAGGATAAGTGAATCATAGCGGTCCTCCTGGGCCTGCTAGAGACACAAACATCATGTTTTTGAAAAAAGAAAAAAAAACATACATAATACATACAGTAAACTCTTGTATTTATCTAGACAAACATGGCTATATTATACCAAGCACATTACACCACATGGCTAATTATTGCTTGTTTTTAATCCTGTGACTTTAATGCCCTGAGAACCCTAAACCACAACCCAGTTTCTAGTCAGTCTGTGCTCGAGAAACCGTCAAAGCCACACCAGCTGGGGAGAGAAAATCCTGCTTACTGGCCACCAAGGCCAGTCGCTACCACTTTATCCAGTAAATACTGCAGAAGAAAGCGACAGAGAGCGAGAGCCGAATGAGAGGGAGAAGTGGTTTATACTCATGAACCCAGGGTGATGGGCACTCTGGTCCACTCTCTTCTCTCTGGTCTTAATGCAGAACTTTGTACAGGCAGGAGGTTCGTATCGGGGAGACGCACTGAACCTGACAGACAGAGGCAGATGATGAGACAAGCCTGAATAGGCACAGACCTTTTGTGTATTGGAAAAATATTAGCCAATCATTACTGCAAATGTCTTTACAAATAATTTAGCTGTCAATGGGGAACAACGCGTGGATAGTTAAATGTTGCTGAGTGGAGATTGATGTTGTCAGATAATAAGAAAACCAATGTATATTATTAATACTACATCCATATGTTAACTGTGAAAGCATACGATTCAACAACAAAGTAATTAAGACAGATCAAACACACACACACAGACAGACAAGAGACTATTACACTACACAAGAGCGTAAGATTTAGCATGTTATCACATCAAAAAAAACATCTGCAGATTTCTGAATGTTTTTTTTACTTATTTTTTTTTATTTGTGATTTAAAATGTTTGTTTTCCATTTGAATATGAAGACTACATTTTCCATTTTTTGCAGAATTGCTGAAATAATTTATATCCAAATGTGGATTGTCTTGTCTTTTCAGGGGCAAAAGGATACGAGATAGCATTTAGGGTAATTTCTCATGCATATGAGCCTAATTTTGGGTTGTAAAACCTCACGTAGCCTAAACATGGAGAGTGGTTGATGCTAAAATTTTAAATCTCCATAGAAATGTAAAGAAAACATGACGAATGGTAAAGTGTCCACATGGCAACATCGTGCACTGGTCTTTGAATTAGAAAGAATTAACTTCTCACTCCACTTCCGTTCCAAAAAAGTAGTCCTTTACACTTTTAATTGTTTTCATTTACTAATTTGAAAGAATTGCAGATGTAAAATAATTTAGCTTCATTTTAACATTTAAGACAAAGTGCAATTTAACATGTAAGACCACAACATAAAAATATAATTTCTATGAATTTTATTAGTACTAAAATATAGCTTATCAAGAATTGTATTTTCCCCATCACACATGGAAAAAATAATCTTAAAAAAACAAAAAAAAAACAATCATAAAAAAAAGAAGGAACCGTAAACGCTCTAAGGGAAGTCCAGGCTGTAAATGTGCACAATATTCCACATTATATACATGTCATTTCAGAGTGCACTCCGAGTGACGCAGTGTCAAATCTGTGTGACAGATTTAGGTGAACGCTGGTGAAGGAGCCCTGCGTGGGGAGAGCGGCTTAGGGCTGACTCAAGCAGCCAGTACACGATCTCCAGCAGGCAGAAAGGAGCCCCGCTCACTGCGGGCCGCTGCCTGTCCAGCCCACCAACACTGACAGCCAAGCAATAACCTGACACCATTGCCATCTTCTGACAATATTCACACATGACTCTTTGTGTCTGCTTTTTGGGCCCATTCTAAGTTGGGATGGCATGGCATTTGTTGAGGGATTGACATGAAAACAAAGCCAAGGCATTTAGGCTGTAAGGGGCCAGTGTCATAGCTAGTAATGAAAAAAAATAATGTAATAAAATATATATGTAAAGTAGTCTGGACGAATACCAATTTGGCTTATAAACTTTATGGTTTATAGAGCTTGAGTTAGTGAGACTGGAAATATGAGACATATGAGGACGATTCTCAAAATGAGCTAATTTTTGGTCATCATTTTTAAGGTAATGTCTCCCTCTTTTGGCTGATACTGTAGGATGAAAGCAGGAGACACACACTTTCATGATGACAACAATCAGCTTTGGATCAGAACATCAAAATAGGTGTATTTAGGTCTTGAGGCCCTTGGCTATATGTCCTTTTATAATTGTTCGCCTGAGTTATTTAACTCTCCAGAATGGTCAGTGTTTTCACGTATTCTTTTTATTTTATGCAGGGAAAATGCATTGAAAGTAATTTTATTGTTACCTGAAATCATTGGGCATGAAGACATTTTAATTGAACATGTGATACGCAGTCATATTTTTCTATTCAGTTGGATTATGTTTGGTCAAACTAAACTTTAAAGTAAGGCACTCATCACTGAGGGATGAACATGGGGGAGCTCCTTCTGAAAACTGGGAGCTCCCTGACATCTAGTGGACAAAACCTAGACTGTTTGGAGTTTGGAGTGTAGCACAGGCCTTCTGCAAGAGCAAGGTGGAAAAGACCCTCTACAATTAGAATTTACACTGTTTACATTGTTTTTACTGACATTTACAGCTTAATATATTATAAACTTGTCATTTCTGTCCAGTTATGCAGAACCACAATGGTACAATAGGCTGTATTATCCATAACTTAATAAGCATATGGATTTATGGATCTATACTTGGCATTCCAAGTATAATAACATAACATATACAAGTATAATAACATAATATTCCAAATAACATGGTGAAATATTGACCATCTTCAAAGACAACAAACTTCTATTTCTTAATGTCTTATACATAGGTCTTTCCTTATTGCTCTGGATAACCAAGTGTACTATTCAGGTTGAGCATATATCACATTATCATAGGTTCATGGAATAGGGCCTATGATCTGGAGAAAATGTGATATAAACTAAACACTTTAATTTATAGTCTTAAAGGCACAGTTTAGTTGACCGTGTATATTTACGATAAATTCACGTTATTGACGAGTTTGACTTATAGATGTAAAATAAGAATTTTAGAACTTTCTTAGCCAGTCATAATACAAATCAGAAGTCTCTTTTACTCCAATGATTGAAAATATTAAAAATGTAAACAAACATTTACAGCATGATAACAGGCTACATGCAAAATTCACATTTGAATGTCCCTTGCTGTGATTAAAGCAGTCCTGTTAGCCCTCCAGTGTTAGACTAGAAATTTCAGAATAATAAAATCTTCAGTCCAATAAATCACTATGTACAGGTAAAGAAGCAAAATACTGAGGTGACTGTTTCAATACTTACTCCATATAGGCCTACTGCAGTTATGGATTGGGCCTTCAGGGTCTGACCTTCACTAGTATGGAGACAGGAATGAAGGGTAAACCCTAAAGTCAGCTTACCCATCTTTTTATTTTAGAGTTATATAGACTTTACCCTCGTTTTAAGCTACCATGAATCCTTATGGTATAAATTCAGAGTAGGCTACATCATAGTAACTAATATCAAACTTTTCTTTTGAGAAAGAAAGAAAAACAACAAATGAATGCTTTTCTGAAAATATAATGGATTCTTGTTCATATTGGTGGTTATTTACCGTATGTTCACCTCTCTCTCTTTACCCACCTTTTTATTTACCACTAACGTACATCACTTGACAAACCCAAACCCAACTTAACTTGGGGGCTGAATTTTCTTGTCTCTCATACTAATGTCTGCACCGCCCGAAAAGCGTCTCGCTGTGAGGAAGACAGGCTAGAAAAGCTATATTGTACTACCGTCCGACGCTAAAATGATCCTAGTGCATGGGGATGTGACTGGACAGCAGTTTGACACACCTTTACCTCAAGTAAATGCAGTTCAAAGTTTCTTCCCACTCAAGCATAAGGAGGTCTCCGGTGCAGGTAGGTCTTTGGCGGGGAAAATTAACCGACGCAGGTGGCTAATCAGGAAACAGGCAACATCCTCCACAGGTTTTTGGCCGTTATATTAAAGTAGTCTAACATGTCGCTGGAGTTTATAGCTTATTCTGTGGGGCTTGCCTTTACTGTCACTTTTCCAGTTCCCACAAGTCCTGAAGTCCGAGCAATAGCGCCCTCTGTTGATAGACTTCTTCTTCTTCTTCTTCTTCTTCTTCTTCTTCTTCTTCTTCTTCTTCTGCTTCTTCTTTTTCTTCTTCTTCTTCTTCTTCTCTCTCTCTCTCTCTCTCTCTCTCTCTCTCTCTCTCTCTCTCTCTCTCTCTCTCTCTCTCTCTCTCTCTCTCTCTCTCTCTCTAGTTTCAATTTCAATTTTCAGTTTCAACGTGCTTTGTTGGCATGACATCTAAATATATCTGTGTTGCCGACGCATACCGGTTGATATAACTGACGAATAAAGGGAAAAAAGAAAAAAGAAACATCTGGTAATAACAATAAAAGTAGCTAAAGAAAAAAAAAAAAGTTATACATTCTCTCTCTCTCTCTCTCTCTCTCTCTCTCTCTCTCTCTCTCTCTCTCTCTATCTCACTGACACACACACACACACACACACACACACACGTACACATAGGCTACATGCACATGCTCACCTCTCACTCTAGTAGTTAAAAATAGACCAGGTCTGAGGTCCATAAAGATGATATGACATACTGCTTTTGTTTTTGTTTTGTTTTTCACCACAGCTTTGAGTGGCTGCCATTTCATCTACTTGGTCCATTATTAAAAAAAAAAAAATCTGAAGTAGGCATGAAATTGTGTATCATGGTCACAGTGCTCAGAGAATTACTAACTGTAAACTTCACCACTGACTCATCACTGTATCCCAGCCCTGGTCTGCCATCTCTCTATATGTTCAGCTTGCTTTATTGGCATGACAACTACAATAAATACATCTCTGTTGCCAAAGTATATTAAAAAATAAAAAAGTAGTAAATAAAAAAGAAAGAGAAGCATGGAGTATAAAAAGGTGAACATAAAATTAGGATCTAACAATTAAATAAAATACACAAGTGAATTTTGTGCCCTACAATATGGTGCTATGTATATTCTGTCTCTCATTTTCTCTCTCTGGCTTTGTTGTTGAATGTAGTGAAACTTTATATTATTTGTTGTCCATGTGGAACTACATGTGTGCTGCTTGAAAAGATGATTTTAGATAGATAGATAGATAGATAGATAGATAGATAGATAGATAGATAGATAGATAGATAGAAAAGTGTTACCGGAAGAAAAGTGCTCATACATCAGTTTGCTGAAGCTGATTAGAGCCGTGATTGCTGCACCTTTACAGAGTGGTTTGTGGTGGCAGAGAGTGGTACAGCAGGTACAAATCTTGAGTGACTATAGTGCTCTCTCAAAGAGGATATATGGGCAGGTGTGCTTAATGGAGGTCTTCATATAGGTCAAAAAACCCAACCCCAAAATAACCAAACCCAACTTATACCCAACCTGACAGGACATGACTTTGGTGACTTCAGCCCACAAGAAAAGAATATGTTGAAGAGCGCTTGGCCCCCAAGCAGGCGAAGAAGAACTGCCAAAGATCAAAAATAATATATTGTTATCATGATATAGAAGCTCAGTACTCCTAGCAATGAAACTGCACCAAGGACCAGACCAGGTCAGGGTGAGTAGCTCTGGTTTTTGGGGAAGCAAGTGTAGCCGAAGACTTGTAGTGCCAGTCATCGGACCACATAGGGCCAATTTCTCTATCTGTTTTTAGTCTGAGGTCAGGCCAAAGATGTCTTGATAACATTGAAGGTGCAACTACATTATTGATCATGGTTGTATTTTAAGTCGATGATAACTAAGCTGAAAGGTGGGTGTATACTATATGCTTAATACACCAGATATAGAAGTGAAAAGTTAAAAAAATAAATAAATAAATCACTTGTAGAGTGAATTCATTTTCCTCTACAGCCTCCTTGTTTTCTCTGTGGCCTGGAAACTGGAAATTAGTAAAAAAGCTGCCTGCACTGCTGTTTGATCTGAATTATGGTAAATTTAACCAACCACTGAAAACAACAACAGTAGACTGTACCGTTAAGAGGGACACCACTAGCTCACTGTAGGATTGTGTATGTAGTGAACAGTTTTCAGATGTTGCAGCAGAAGTGTTGCTGAGTGTTGCTCAGTTTTGTTCCACTTCATCACGTTCTGTTCCCATCTTCTCTGGTGATAACTTTTTGACATAGAAACAAGAACGCCCTTCTGCTTTTCTGTACAACCCTTACAAACATTTCCTCTGGTGCTTAGAAGTGTTCTTGTGGTATTTCTGTGTGGTACTTGATTTAAGATTAAGAGGATAGAGCAATTCTATGGTAATTTACCATATTTCCCATGATAATGTGCCACAGACATTACCACACACCACATTTGTTGTGATGATGCACCACAGGCTTTATGCTGCTGTACTGCAGATGTTTACACATAGAAACCACACAGAGTGCCATGCTGTAAGTATCAGACAAGTATGGCTCGGGTACAGAAAAGTGTGCCCAAGTACCCAGTATCTAAATATAAATACTAAAGGTGAGTAAAAAAAATCCTATCGTAACTTGTCCGACAAAACCCCACAAAAAGCAGACTATGACAAGAATACCACAGCAAATTTTCACAGAACACAATGGTTACCGCAGGAACAGTTTCTGTTGTGCTGGAACCGCAGGAACATGTAGTGTTTCACCACTGGATATTTTTGTAAGCGAAACAGAGTAGCTGTCTCAGCTGGGATGGCCCTGAGCAGTGTAGAGACTGCCAATGATTCAGTGAATTGTAATGCCTCTTTATAAATACAAATGATATATTATAATTTACTTATTTACAATATAACTACAAACATTCTAAAAGCTTATTAAGGAGGGCAGCTCTCTGCAACATTTACTCTTTTAGGTCCCGGTAGTGGAGTTGATGAATGAAGCTGCTTAAGGATCTTTGGAAGTCTCCTTATCAGAAGATGCCCAAGATTTTCAACTTGATGATGCCCACTAGGGAAAAGGGTCTGCTAAATTTGCCCACTATTATCAGTATCTTCCATCTATTGGTATTATAAATATTCATGACTCACGTGGACCTACATGTTGATGTGTCAAGACAGTCATCAGACTAAAACTTGATCATAAATATGCTTCAAGCTGATGGGGAAAATCTTATTAATTTAGTAGTTTGCATATTAAGGATTTGGACAATGCACAGTCATGCACTTGTGAACTACAGACAAAACCACAAATGTTCCAAAGGCTGACTGTCTTTTTGTCTTTTTTTTCTCTATACTCAAGTGAATCCTCTCTCAAGATGGCAAAGGCCACGATTTTTTAAACATGCTTGGGGGCATTTGAGTTACATCTGCTTTGTCTGCAGAATGTGAAAGTTTGTTTCATACACCTAAGACACAATTTGGCAAGACATTGGTACTAGCAGCAAGGGAGGTTCATGCCTATGAAACGGAAAGGGGAGCATGTGCCAGCGAGGCAGCGGCAGCATACAAACAGTCAACGAGAGAGTGTGGTAAATCTGCAAAATTGTCAGAAAACTCTAAAGAGTAAATTGTGCTGTGTCAACAACTGTGCTGGCCATGTGGCCTTGGCTCATGTACATGCCGCTATCAGCACTGGTTTTGATTGAGCATCTGGTGTAAGACATTCTTCAAATAGAGCGCAGACTCCTCCTACTAGACCTGCCTCCAGCGTATGCTGACTTGGTCTACTGGTATTCTCATAAATATTCAAAGCTGGGGGATGCTTGTCCAGGTCGATGTGTGTTGTGCTCATTTCATGTCAGGCCCATCATAGAGACTAAAACTTGCTATCATAATATGTATCACAACTGCAAATATTTCCATGATATGAGATAGTTGGATTATCGTAAAAACTGAATGGCATTAATTGATTATGGAGGATCTGTACTGGTCTCTACAGAAAACCTGGCAGTGCTGTCCATCATAATGTATCTTGTCTAGAGTAATGGACAGCCAAATAATGGACAGTGACATATATGGCCTGAAGCTTACATGGACTGCATACAGTAATTTACCCAAGAGCTTTCTTCTACTGCAACCTGAAAGTGGCTAGGGAGACAGAGACTTGGGAAGAGGCTCTGGAGTACTGCAGGAAACATCACACTTCTGTCACTAGCCTGGAGTCTCAGAGTGAAGTGCCTCAAGCTCAGAGGGAGATCGGGGAAGAAAGGGGATGTCTGCATGTTGGCTGGCCTCCACTACCCAGGATACCATTGGCAGTGGGTGAAAGGTAATTCTCCAGAGAGAACTGGCACCAAGGAAGACACAGGCAGCTTGGAGTCACTTCTGTAGAGTTATAAGCAAAGACTAACCTAAGGGACTGTGCAGTCTCTATTATGAATGCTTCCAAGAATCAATAGAAGAGGCTGAATAGAATAATACTTTGGCTCAGTAAGGTTAATTCCTCAGTTTGAATTGTGCAATGTTGTTGACAATTCTCCTTTTGAGCATTAGATGGCACTATTGTCCTTATAATGTAACTTGATGATTGCACCTCCAGACAAATCAGAGTGCTCTCCAGTCATTAAACAGCATGATGGATAATATCAACAGCTAGTTCTAGGCTATATCCCATTGGGAAGTAGAAAATGGTTTCCATTTTCATTTGAAAAGTTTTGCACGCTGTGCATGTGCTGTTTAATATGGTTACAAATTGGGTATCATGAATGCAATTTTTAGCAGTGATGGATGACATGTGGAACGAAATGTCTGATTGTCAGTGATTTCTCCAATGATGCATTGCAGAGTGAGAGGAAAATGCTGTCAACAGCATAAAGGAGCATGAAATCTGATTGGTTAGGAACATGTTGAAAAAGTCTATTGTATACTGCAACAAATCAGCGTATGATTACTGCAATGTACATCATCACTTGTATGAGTATTGTAAAGATTATGGAAATCAACACATTTTATTGTTTACATTCATTATGTATTCAAATGCAAAAGCCATCAAGGCAACTGGTATCTGCATAGTTTTTGGTCATGTCCGAGAAGTGTCTTAAACCGCCTTTGATTTTTCTGTTGTGATACCTTCTATCCCTCCAAAGGCTGCCTGGTGTTTCATTTACCTGGAGTTAGTGCCTCAGTACAGAGCGAGCCCAATGTTGTCATTTTAAATGAAGATGCATGATGCCAACAGGCTTACATCCTGCATCCACTTCATCTTCATGTGTTCTGGGTGTACTTAAAGAAGGTAAGGATAACCTTGCTTTTACAGCTTACATGCTCTCACCAAGGTTTCCAGTGTTACAAACAGTAGCTAAGCATGCAGAAGGTCTCTGAGTATACTCACAGAGAATATTATTTGATCACAGAGGAGGAATATGCTTTGAAAAAAGACAGGTCATGGTGATCGTAATTGCTCGGAAGTGTTCGTGAAGGTAAATAAAAAGATCAGACCTGTCTCATGATAACTGGAGCAGACAGAGGAGAAGTATATTTGTGCAGGATTTCGTAAGAATACAGCGCATACAGCCCAGAAATATGTAAATCTCCCTTCGGTGTCACAAAGGATTACTCCAACAAACTCTTCTAATCTTTCATCCTCGTGGCGTCATGCTTGTAGGAACCCCAACACCCACTGAAATCATTGATTAGTAAATAATGTGAGGATGGTATGAATGCACAATGCAACTGTCCACAGAAATAAAGCTATTTCTACAATTATCCAAAGCATGACATGGCATAATGATTGAACTAGAAGCATATTCACTTTATTACTTAGTATTTGCCTTTTTGCTTGATCTTGTCAACATAGATTTGACCCTGATTGCTGAACAAACTTTTCTTTCAACCATGCATTTGTTTTAAGTGATCTCCTCATCAGCGCAACAAATAGCACATTGAGGCTGTTGGGTGAAAATCTTTTAAATCAAATTTGGATGCTTCATATGATCGGTATGTTTTGTGATCCTAGGCCCTATCAAATCCATTCAGAACACATTGCATTGAGTGTATACTTGTATATGTGTGTATACTATACAAAAGAAAAACTCATGGTTGTTAATATGCAGTTGTAAAATTACAATAATGCATGGTTGTTAATCAGAAATTGAGTCAGTTATTTTTAAATTCCTGAAAAACTTTTTGGAAATAGAGTTTTCTTCCAGCATGAGTGACATCTGTCTTGGGGCAATGCAGTCATTTCACTACAAAGTTGAGATTAGTGCCAGGTGTACACTATGAACAGCATGGGGGGGATTATGCAGGGGGCTTCGTGGGGGCTGAGGGAGGAAAGAGACGTTTTCTCCCAACCCCTACAGAGAAAGGTAGCCTGCGCTCAACATCAAAATGGAAAATCTTCAACACCTGACAGAGCTCGTCTGACAGAGGGAGAGCTGTGTCTCATTATAGGTGACTCATTATCTGCTCTACTTGGTGTGCTGTGCGTATGTGCAAGTGTGCATGTCTGTGCGCGTGTGTGTCTCTGTGTGTGTGCGTGTGCGTGTATGCTTGCGTGTTTTTTTGCCTGTGCGTGTGCATGTGTGTGCACAGCTGTGTGGTATGACAGGGAGACAGAATCACAGTGAGGGAAATGCCGTATTGTTCCTGGCATGAGGGGATTTTCCCTTTGAGCATGCCAGACATTTGCAGAAGAATCACATTGTATCCAAACACATTGTGACCATAAGAGGGGGTCTAAGTTTTATAATGTGACCATAAAGGGACAAAAAAGGAGAAAAGAGGTCAGTGTTTTATTAAAAGTGACAATTCTCTGACCTTTATGTTCATTGTTGTAAGTCAGGCACACATACAAAATGATCTCTCTCTCTCTCTCTCTCTCTCTCTCTCTCTCTCTCTCTCTCTCTCTCTCTCTCTCTCTCTCTCTGAACTTCCCTCCACTCTATGTACACAGGGATATAACTATATCGGCTCTAGCTGTGGCTCTGCTTCACTGGACAGACCTGTTCTCAGCCCCCAGTTTTCTGATTTAAATGGGAGGCGTGGGTATCTGAGCAAAACACCGCGTTTTCCATTGGAGTGGCAGTAAGGATGATATTAATTAGCATAATTGCAATGACCATGCGGACTGAGATTATTGTGTGGCTGCTAGGCTGTCTGTTCTATTGTAGCTCCTCTCAGAGCCTGTGGATTGCTCATTGACTCACCCAGCAGTAGCGTTTCCTAGCAACGCCTCTTGAATGTACTGTACAGTACTTCCCCATCTCATGGGCGCCTTTAATAATCTGCTTTGCTATTTCCATGTAAGCTTTGTTAAAAGATTTATGATGCATCTAAAACTGTGCTTTTCTGACTGCTGTTCTCTCAGTGTATGGTAGTAAATACTGTAGATTCACAGGATGATATGTGGCACACAGCAGGCCAAATGATTTTTTTTATATGCATCCCTTTCTGTGATGAGAGAATTATAACGATGCAAGAATTTAAGGACTCCAATTCACACAGTAAGGGAAAATGCGGACCACCGCTCACAGCTCGGAATGAATTGCCCCAGTGTGATAGCAGTGCGCTGTTGAAGAATGGCTTTGACCTGGGTAATTTCATTAATTGTACCACACTCCTGATAGACAGTTTTAATAAGTGAGGATAATTGCACTGATGTCCCTGGAGGGACCTTGTTGTCATGACGAAACAGTCTGAAGGCAGACATCGTGTCATGGTATTACACAATACAACTAGCCAGAATTTACAGTGTGGCCTCAGTCTCCTCTGTTGTGTTATGGTGGAGAAGTAAACATCAAATAATAACCACGAATGCCTCATATAGTCCAGGTTCACAGGTTTATCAACAGCACCCAGTCTATAAATGAGCAGGAGTGCATTAGATAGCAGCGAGCTAAGGGTAATAGGAATTGAGAAAGGTTATCTGTTTGCAGGTGATGAATCCCGGCGTGACATGTATTGTTGTTGCCTGGGTCCAGCTGAGAAATTTATGGCCCATATAAAGGCTCCTCATCATGTGGCTGACAGACAGTATATATTCTCGAAGACAGGAGATCATGACTCCTGCTGCCTGTGCGAAATTGCGACTAGGATCTCTTGCTGAATCAACTGGAGAGAATCCATCTGCATGTGGGTTGGTATGTAGACCGCGTTGCCTTGACTTTGCCCTGAAAATTGCCCTGTTTTCTATTTTCCTTTGCAAGTCCCTCACGTCCATCACCTCACCTTTATCCTGGGTAATATATTTGGAATCCTACTATCGTTACTCGAAACGCCCCCGACCCCTCCCTCCCTCCCCTCCCTGCACAGACGCATTGATAAGGATTCTTCGGGGGTCTCTCCAGCATTAAATCACCTGCTACAGTATCTGACTCACTGAGCGTGTATAAATATTAAGGTCTGCAGCTCCTCAGCACGCAGCAGGAAGCCTCTTTGGGAGCTCAACATGTTTTCCTACATCCTGCTCACCGCGCTGTTCGACCACCTTTTCACAGCGTATTGTTTTATTCATGTCTCATATTGAACTTCCTCTCCTATCACCGAGAGCTAACCTATGCCCATGATTGCCGCTTGACTGCTGCATCCAGCGGTCTTGTGTCAGGCCCAGAGTTAGCTCCTATAATTCTGTTTCTGTTGTGTTTTTTTTTGTATCATTCTCTCTCTCTCTTTCCCTGTTTCTGCCCAGTTCTTTTCCCTGAGGTGAAGAAGATGTTGTCTCCCATCTGGCTGACTTCACAGCAGACTGACAGTCTGTTTGCAACTCTCTTGTGACTTGCTGCTGCATGGTGTTCATCCCACTGCCAGAAGCCCCTCTGAATTAATCCATGCACATTCCTCTTTGAGTTTGAGCGTGTTTGTTTAAATGTAACCGTAGTCTTTTGTTTGTTCGTCTCTCAAACACCCAGCATCAGTAGAGAGAATTCCACCTGGGATATTATCACAAAGACCCTTCTTTATTCCAGTACATGTAACACACAGCAATTAGTGGAGGTCTGTATCTGAATTAGCTATTTTACTTAGTGTCTGGGATAGTCAAAGAGCTGGACTGAGTATGCAGTGCAGTTTTTTCTTTTGAAACGACAGTCATCTTGAATGCTTAATCGCTCTTTAGCGTCAATGGCTGCAGGGAAGAAATCTGACACTGAAACTATCCCACTGAGATAAGATTCTCTTCAAATCTGTGCCTATATTTAATTTGTCTGCCCCCCCTCGACATCACATTTGGAGCCACAGTTTTACAAGGGTTCTGAAATCCTGTGACTAATGGCTGAGTGTATGGCTTCCAGCATTACTAAATGTTTTCCCACAAATATTCTCAAAACACATCGTCCCCTGACACATTTGCATACTGTAATAACTGGACATTTTATCATGTCATTCCAATGATCAAATTAAAGAGAGTCAGTCCAAAACAAGATATCTGTCATTTGAAAAAACGAACATCTACTCTTACATGAATGCTGGCCTAAAATTAAGGTACTAATAAAGTCTTAACTCATCTGCAGACCTTTGCTTACAAGATAGCTATGTTTTTGTCTGGGTTTTTGAAATATTCAGGTCAAGAAGTTGTAGATTTGCAGTATTGTGTAGAGCTTTAGATATATTCTAATTAACCCATCAAGCGGCACATTTTTTCTTAACACTGGACAAATTTGGTGTTAAAGAGCCACCTCAGCTCTCCACTGTGACTATTTTCCAGGCCAGGTGGTTCTATTTGGGCAAGGATAAAGTGAAACGAGAAAGAGTGCATCAGCAGTTAGAACTCACAGTGAGGTGATTAAAGGTAGTAGTGAAGGCCCTTTCTGGGAGCAAGAGATTAAGACGATGCTACTCTCTCATCTTCCTCAAAGTCAAAACCATTTGATGTGGTCCCTATAGGTTGCTCGTCCAAAGCCAACTCAACGTTTCCTGGCAACAGATCACAAATGAAATACACATATTCAAATATGTTTTGATGAGAGTGGCTATCATTAGACGATAAATTGAAAGATTGGCTTGGCACATCACAGAACATTTGAATTTCCTCCTGCTGAGGATTTGGCAACAGAGGAGATTTTATATGGCCTGAGCCTAATATTTGCAAATATATAAAGTCGTTCCTCTTTCACTGGTGTGTAGGACATTCATATAATACATGTGTTTGCACTTTATCACCCCCATAACAATGAATGGAGAAACAAATAATTGTTTAATTGAGATGGTAAGCAGCGCTAAAAGCATCTTGGCCTCATAAACTTTGTTTAAGCTTTTTGTTTGGATGTCCTGACTCTACCTGGTTTATCTTCAACATAAACAGTACCTGGGGCGACAGGCCTTAAGGACTTCAACTTTTAATCCTTCTGTTGAAATGCTTTCCCCTTTGGCAATAGTTTGTACCTCATCAAAGGAAGGTCAGAGTTTGTTTAGGAATCTACACAAGCTCTCTTGCTGCAGTCTCTTGAGACAGCTTGTTTGTGAAATGTTGCTCAACGTTTAATTTAGCCCGTGGATCATCCGGTGTATGTGCATGTGTATGTGTGTATGTGTGTGTGCGTGCATGCGTTCATGCATTCATGTGTATGTACAGTATGTGTGTGGGTGTATGTGTTGATATGTATGTATTTATACATATGTGTGTGCGCATGTTCGTATGAAAGGTCCATTACATATTCCACTTCCATATGTCCCTTATTTTACTCAGGGGGATAATCACATTAGAGTGAGTCACACTTGACCTCCCTTGCACAGGATTTAAATGCATCATAAATACTTCTCTAATGTAGTCAAATCACTGATATGTTGCATGTATGCTTGTTGAATGTGCCATTGATTGTGTTGTCAAAGTGATGAAATCGTAATAGCCTTTGATAAGAGTAGGGAGTAGGGAGCATTCATTAACTGTGTTCCTATATGAGCATTATTATCCATGGTCATTGTCAAGTTTGGAAGCGATGGAGCAAATGATTCAGATAAAGAGCTGTTTTGAAGGCATTCATACAGTGCACTTATGAGCTGAGGTCTCACTCCCTCATTGCTTTCACTGATTTCCTGATGTAGAGATGGCCATTGTACGCGGATGATGCAATTAGCACAGATACATTAAACATGAGCCATGAGCCGGGCACCGGAATAAAATGGAACAGATGGTAAGCATATTTTGAGCTGAGCCAGACTGAATAATTTCCCCAACTGATGATACAGCACCGCCAAAACTGCTACCGAAACTTCCAACCGGTTGTTAGCAAAGTTTCAGTTCATATATGCAAGTCGTCTTGATCTGGCCCTGTGTCAAAAATCTTGGAACAGCACATTTTATTTTAAAATGTTTCTGACAAATCCCGAGTTTAGGAAAATGTGAATGTGCAGGGCCGTTCTAAAAGCGTTCATGACCATGCTCAACAAGCTCCTCCATTAATTTAATTACTTCAGCGTAAACTATCGACAATCATAACGCACCTTAAAATCATTAGCAGTTACTCATAATCCCCCTATATAGGTAAGCTCCATTTAATCCACAACAAGGTTTTGTTGCATGACATTCTGTCTTCTGTGTCAGACAGCATGGAGCCGATGCAGCAGGTTAGCATGTCACGTTGAGATACTGGATGTTTGTCCTTGAGGGACAGCTGCCCTCAGACCTGCCTGTCAGTTTCAATAAGAGATGGCACAGCATTTTGCAGTACGTTTCCTAGAACATACATTTCAAAAATGTAATATGCCCTAATCGTTTTTTTCTGCAAAGTGAGGTTATTTTCATTGTCTAGGAACTTAAACTCATTTATGTAAAAGGTTTAGAAATTTTTGACTAATGGTTTGACTTGTGACAGCTCCAGGAGTCAGCAAATGTTTTATTGAACCAATGGCCTGGTCAAGCGTGTAGCTTATTATGCATCAAGGTCACAGGTTTTTTTTATAGGAAAGGCCTTGGTTTTGTCACTCCACTTGTCACTGACAAAACTCATATTACAGGGGGCAGCGGGGGGGGTGTCTAGATATTGATGGGCCCCCACAGGTCAATCGCTGCTGTCAAATATCGACAATTTCCTTTGGAAAGCTCTCCCATCCGTTTATAAATGACAATTTAGTAGATGATTATCCATGTGCACTTGAATTACATTCATAACTATACAAGCTAACTCCCTCTCACAGCTCACTATTCGGATCTTATTTTGTTTGGAAAGCTTTCTGGTCCTCCTATTGAAGTTTACTTTTGACTTCTTTGTTTATTTGTTATGACTATATTTGACATTTGATGCTGAGGCAACCAAGCCAAACCATAATGGTCATTAGTTCTCTAAAAATGACATTTTTCACAGTAACTTTTTGTTTGACTGCATTATGCATTACGTTGCTGAATGATTCATTCACTCTGACAAGTAGCCCATAATTGAATGTAACCTTCATATGCAATGCTGTGAAAGCTATCAGACTCACCCACGTTCGAGCTCATTGCCTCCGGGAAGCCTACTTCCCATTCTACCCCAATTAAGATTGTTTCTCCATGTTATTACTTTCAGCATAACTCTCTAAAAATGAAATACAGTTAAGAGGGAGAAAGGAAAAAAGGGTCAAATTTACAATTGAGCCAACCAATTAGGTAGTATTTTCATGGTCCCACACTGTTCATAGTAGGGTTTCTATAAACAGATGTGTCATTCATTTGTCTAGACGAAGACAAATAAGGTGTTCTTTTCCGCTGTGTATGGTGCTGTTCACCTCTTTTCAATCTGTCTCTGCAGGATGGAAAAGCAACATTAGCATATTTAATCAGGAAACTGTCAGTGGGTTTAAGTAAATTATGTGCCAAGTTGTTAAACTAATTCACTTAAATTAAAACGTGTCTGTGAATTATCTGAGGAAAGTTTCCTTGTGATACGAATCACGCTTAATGTAGCAGAGAACAAGGACCTTTGTGACAAAAGCGACCTTACCTTCGTCATTTTATCTTTATCTTCATTGTCCAAGGTCCTGCCACCTATATTGATCTCATCAATCCTTAAAAACAACAGCAGAGGTGGAAAATTAATATCTTTTGTAGTTACATGGCTCCAATAAAGGGGAAGGCAGAGAGAAAGAAAACAGTGGGATTTAATGTTCTATTCTGCAACATTTAGCTCAATCAGCTCCCTGTGGCTGAATGCTGAAGGGAGGCTTGACTCCTGTGGTGAAAGAAAGTGGAGGCTGTGAGTCTGCTCTACTTTATTTCTCTATAGCATCAAAAATGCATGCAGGTGAAGTGCATTATGGCTTACATGGAGTGCTACGTGCGACATATCCATACAGCCTAAGCATTTTACCCCTCAAGTACCACGTGTTGCTACTTAGCATCTAAGCATCAAATATGGCTGGTCCCTTCATAATGAAGCATCCAGCATCTATTATTAATAGAGTGTAAAGTCTGTTCTGAAAATTATTTCCTAGAGACAAAAATAAAGCAGGTTTCTCACCAATATTATTACGTACGAGTTTGCTTGACAATAATATCTGGACAAGAGGTTTTTAGTTGTTTTTTTTATCCTAAGAAACATACAGCTACAGATTCTTTAAATATTGATCTTACATTGTTGTTAGTGAACAGGATTAATTAACCAGTTTATCTCAGATTAATATATTAACATGCTTAATAATAATTGAGTGGAAAGTTGGGGTGTGTTCAATAATTAAGTGGAGAGTTATAGGGTGAAATAAATAGGAGGGGGGGAATAGCAAAATGATGTTGTAATTGAGTATTAGCAAACAGCCAAGTGTCTGTGTAAACTGAACAGGGTTCTTGGCAGCATTTAAACACCTGACTACCTGGGGACCGGTACTACACAGTTTACAACTAAGGAAACAAATGCAACACAACCCAGACTCTTGAAATATTCATCCCACTGCTAAAGGAAACACTGAAATGGCAGCGAAAAACAACAATGAACTGAATGACCAACAGCAGGACAGATTACACAGACTTCACCTAACAAAGTGACTCCATCCTGAAATTTACTGTGGATTTCAGGGCAAGAATAGTAATCCAACCGGTCAAAATAGAAAGAGAAATCATGAATCACAACCTTTCTACAGTATATAAAACATGTACAGAAAACGCTGAATTTAAATTAAGCTTGAGTGCTAGCATTATGAGGACATCATTTAATCCAGTAGCAGTTTGCTGTTGCTAGGTAACAAGTGCTGTAGGGGGAAACCCTCATCATGAAGTATTTAAAACGCATCATTAATTACTAATTTTCAGACAAAAGTATCTGAATACTTCTCTTGAATATTATTATTCACCTTAGCAACAGCTTGCCATGTGGTAACCTTGATTTCTTCACATAGTTGGGGTTATTTTCAAAAGGAATGCAAGCACTGCTCATGTCGTAAACTGAATTGTCTTGGTGAACATTTGATTTTAATAGGGTGTGTATGGGCCATTGCTGTACTGCATGCTAGATCAAAGCAGTCATGTATCTCACATTCGCAGATGGATAATCACACACATACACACACACACATACACATGCAATCTCTTTCTCATAACTCCATAACCCCGTACTTATCAAACAGTTGCCTCCACAGCAACAGAGCTGAGGATGCAGCCGAGAATCCACCACCCTCGTCTGAACAGGCTTATTTTTAGCAGGCATGGATTATGTGAGAGCACTTGTTTTATTTCAGTCCTACTGGCTCTGCTTGAAGCACCACAATTATTTGATGCCCTTCTAGTATGCAGAGTCATTTTCCTCAAGCGTACATCCAACACATGGACGAACAAAGGTGGTACAATTTCTCAAGGTTCCTTGCAGCGCACAGAAACATTCCTTGTGGCCAGTTATTTGGACAGGCACCTCCTGGTTTTGCTTCTTCTGTAAAATCACTTCAGTAACTTGAGTAATGGGGTAATTTGTCACGACTGAAAATGAAGTCCTCTTTCACAAAATTCCATGCAGAAAATAACATTAATTATATCTTGTTTGCTCGTTACTGAAGTAAAGGCACAGAAAAACAGGAGATACAACTCGCTACACATCACACAACATGACGGCAAAAAGAACAAACAAGATATTAAATTAGATCATAGATCATTCTTCAGTGACAAATTACTGTACCAAGGAGGCCAGTGCGATGTCTGTACTGTCAAATAACATGTTGAACGGTGCAGCGGCAGTAAACAAACCACAAATCATTGTCCGTGGAGGTTCACGTTCTCTACCGGACTAAAGTGCGGCGGCTTTCCTTGGCTGGAGAAAAGGCAACAGAATAGCTCATGCTCTCGGAGTAATATTTTTGGCAAAGGAGGGCGACAGTTGCGCACTGATCTTAAAGCAAACATGAAATGGAAGGGAATAGATAAAGAGAGCATCAGGCAAACAGGCTCAGTATTCCACAGAGAGTGGGCTTGGTGTGATGTGTCCTCAGCTCCTTTTCCCTGCGCTGTTGGCGACTAAAGCAGAGATGGATTCTGACTCAGGTGCAGACAGAGCTGTTTTGCAGACGCCTACACCAGTTATCTTACAAATACAATACACCAGAGACGAGGCATCTGTTAGGCTCTGTGTGTGTGTGTGTGTGTGTGTGTGTGTGTGTGTGTGTGGAAGGGGCGTGGGGGGGGGGTGGGTGTGAGGGTGTGAAGATGTGAGAGTGTGCATGTGTGTGTGTACATGTAAAACGATGGGAGAGAACAACTGATTCTGATAAGTATTTGACTTGTGTGTACAGTTCTAAATATGCCGGATGATGAAGGATTATTTAACATCATTTGACCTTTCCATCTTTCTGTTACTATGTATGAAGCAAACTCACAGCGATATACTGTAGAAAATAATCAAGCAAAACACGGATAATCGAATCTCAACACTGTATAATTCTCCTGAGATTAAAATGTGCCGAATGCGAACTACACAATGCAAACTGGACCAGGCAATGTGTTGTCTTGATAGCAGTTGCACTAGGCTCTGGCTGCCGTTTCCACACCCGGTTATCAAACCTGTTTGTATTGTCAGGATACGGAGGAGCTAAGGGATCTAGAGTAAAAGTGTAAATGTAAAACAAGCCATGACAGAATCTGACAAGAGACAGAAATATCCTCTGCTCCTCTCTCCCCCTCTGGTGTTCTCTTTTACACTCTCTCAACCATTTTAATCTCCCCCTTAATACCATCCCTTGCAGACTCAACTTTGATCACTGTCATTTTGCAAACTTACAGGATTGGAAGGATTGAGACGTATGCATTATTCATCCCACACACCAATTTAGGTCTCCTCTGCTGCCTGTAATGCACTTCTCTCATCTCCCTGTCAGTTTTGTCTTTTGTTCAATTGCTCTGTCATAGGATGGTACTGATCTTTGGGGATCTGTAATGGGCTACAAAGTTTAAACCAAAAGGAAGTCTCACAAAATTACGCAGCGTTAACAGTTTTTGAAAAAATTGAAATAAAAATAATCATATTATAAGAATATATATACGATTATTAAGGTTTATTGTCCTTTTTGTCCAAGTTCACTTGAAAGGGCAAAGGCCCATTACTAGTAAATATTTCATGTTGTTTCAATGACATATATATATCGATATATAGTGAGAATCTCAGTCTTTGCAGTCCCACACGTATAGCCTTCCTAGTGCATTTGGCATCAGTTTAACTACAGTGTCAACAGGCGTGTAAAACAACAAAAAAATAATATGGCCCTCATATTTGTTTCATTGTGCGGGTATTGTCTAACCAAGGCCATGAGCGCCTTGAGCAAGAACAAACACTTAAATGCCAGCTCCCCTGACCCAACCTGCACCTCACTAAATCACACCCAGAACTCATGAGTCATGGACTCCATAGCCGCTGCAATGAAAATGAATTGGAAATCACAGCAGCCTTACACAGTAGATTCACTTTCTAGGCAAATGGATTTCAGACTTATCTGCACTACTAAAAGAAGATCACCATGTAAGAACACTTGACATTTCCTCAGCTGATTTATGAGTACATAAAATGGCATGTGTTACTGTAAGAAAGGTTCCCTACAAATCACTCCACATGGAGCTCCGAGGTAAGTGGAAATTGGAATAAGTGGAAAAACACAAGCTGACTGACAATCCAACAAGGTTGCATTTTTATGCTAAAACTGGGTTCACACTGACCCAGGATTGAATAATAAAGATCTGTTTTCAGTACACCGTGAAACACACTTACATGTTGCATTTGAAAAGGCAGACAATGCATGTCATTAAAAGGGAAAACATCATCAAAACAAATCATTGTAATGCTGTGGCACTTGTCTTGCTTCAAATTGTCTCGTTCAATACAAAGCCACCCGCATTTCCCCCATATGAAGTACCACTCTTCGTATTTGATACACCATGAATCATTCCATCTTGAGGCTGATACATGAAGTGGAGCAGTCTCTTCTCTTCACTGAAAGGAGTGTCAGTAATCAAACAATTTCCCCCTAAACATTTTTTGGACAAGACAACCTGTGAAACAGCTTTATATTTAGCAGTCACAAAGGGTCTGTTAGAGTGTCACTCAGCGAGGGACAGTGGGAGAGGTGTGCAAACAGCCAGTCATCTTAAGTCAACACGCTATATTTAGCTTTGAATGTTCAACCCACTGTTGTGGTTATGAAAACAAAGTGGAATTATCATTGCAAATTTCTGACTGGAGGAACTCATCTGTTTTTCAGCAAATACATAGATGGAGGTGGGGGTATTTATGAGAGCCATTTGGATTCAATAGAACTCATGAAGGGAATGGAAAATACAGTCATTTCAGTACAAAATTGTGTTTCATTTGTCCTGTAATCAGCAACGAATACCAGCTGTTTCCTTGCCACAGGCTGCCTCTATGTCAGATATCCATTCTTAAGAAGCCTGATAATGAACATTATCAAAATATCCTTCAAATGTTTAAATTTTTTTTGCACAAAATGCTAATGAGTCTTTAAACTCGGAATAACCCTTTTCTTGCCTCCTACTACAGCATAACAATACTCCCACATCTTCCAAATACACTTGAGTCAATTACTGTAGTATTGAAATGCTATTTCTGTGGTGCTGCATTTATGGATCTCCTGGAAAACCCCCCCACTGCTCTCAGGACAAAAGAGGAAAGCAAAATGACACCTAGAGCAAAGATCTCCTTGGTGATAAAGGCTGATTGACTCTGGGAGAGAAAGTGCTGATTTAAGGTGCAGTAAAGGGATTTGCACCCTGTCTTCAAGACTTCAGAGGATAATGCCATCAGCAGTTCTAATATTCTGATCCATCCCATAGGTTTATTTAAGAGCTTCAGAACAAGGGGGTTATCTCTGGATAAAGACAGAACAGCCCAGAATTAATCCAACTGCCTGTGATTCCTACAGTTGCGGCACTGACTGGATTTATCTGCACAAGTCCTTTAGGGTAACTCTTGAAATACAGTTATTATTTACACAGCTTATTTGACAGCAACAAAGTGTGCACTGTGAAATATGAACAACTGCAGTGATTATACAGGGTATGATCAAAATAATAAAAACGCCAGAAGAAAGGCTTCTCTCGGTGGCACTGGCTCTGTAACGTTGCGGGATGCTTTATCTGACATGGTTTTGGTCCAGATTTAGAAATAGATCACATCATTTCACAGGCCTCCATGTCGTCTCAATAAGGAGAGATAAACTTACAAAAATAGTATGAGTGATTCATTGTGAACTTTGTGTCTTTCATGTTTTACAAAAGGTCTTTAGAATGTACCGCCGACTCCAAAAAGATACAATCGTCTGCATCTCTGCCCCTGAGATTTTTGGAGAGGGTTACGGTCCAGTTATCTGCTGGAGCACAAGGTCAATATCAATCAGCGTGGAATTTTTAAATGATCATCCGAGTGTGTCATCTTTATCAGGGCGTTCTGACTCCTCTGATTAAGTGTGTACTTGTATGAGGCATTTACAAAGAAACAATTTCCTCTAAAAAAAAGGCTGATGGAAAGCCGTGGCACACTAACATCATCATACTGTTGACACTACAGAATGGTAAGTAGGGGTATTTTCGTGCTGAAAGACACTGTGTCCCAGAGAGAAATGCATCATATGGATGGAGGTGATTGTGGCCGCTCAGAATTGTTATGTCTGCAGTGATTTGAATATGCTTAGCCCTAAGCAATGATTAAACCTAAACTATTGTGGGAAACACACCCACAGCTAGCGCAGAACCACCACAACACTCTACAGTGGCAGAGGAGTGTTGTTGGTCTTTCCATCATTTTGACCACACCCTGTAATAGGCTTATTCATTCCATTTACTTCATTAGAGCGGGTAAAGCATGCATTACATTTAGTCAAAGTAGCAAGGTGTTAAATATTTATGTTAGATCTTTATTCCTGAAGAGGTTGGGTATCATACAATGTCTTTGATGCGTTTAGAGGAACCAGATTTCATGGCATGGATTCAGTAAACAGAATGGATATGGGGCTGTGGTAAACCCTGTGGCTATATAAAGATTATAGTCATAATAACATTATTGCTTTCATCACAGAGGAGGGAGAATACGGGCTCTTAAGACAAAGGTGGTGACTTCCTTACTGTTATAGGCCCACCTCTAAATCTATGAGTAACCAGTAACACTTAAGTTGAAATTTTAATAGAGTGTAGAGTTTGACCATGTAGGCCTGGATCAAGTTGATCTTTTTAATAATGAAACAAAGTGATTGCACAGTACCAAGCAGCTGCACTGAGCAGTACATTTATGTCAAAATGCCCATAAATGCTTACTAATAACACAGGGTATTATATAATGATTGTTTTGTGCTCATAAGGTCAGAGTATTGACCCTCTCAACTTAAGTGTTACTTTAATAAGTGAGTGAGAATCGCGTAGCATTGTGCCCAGTTCCAATAGGTCATATGATGTGGATAATGCATTTTCAAATGTAAAATGCATCATCCAGCAAAATATGTTTGATCAAATAATAAATTCATAAAATTGCACATGGTAAAATATCCTATATATGAAATACCAAAAATACAGCTGTGAACAAACATGGAAATGGAAACAAGGTAATATAGTTAAGGCTAAACATCTTTGTCTATTACCTTTGTATAGCTAAGTCAATAAGAGTAGCATGCAATCAACATAACATTGCCACAATTTTACATTAAACAACAAAAGCAATCAACTCAAAACAAATGTATGTGCCCTTCGTCACCACAAATTAGAACCATGTAATGTAGGTTTTCCATGTCGTAGACCATATGGCTTTGTGCAACTGTTCACTGTCAGTAAATTCACTAATTAAATCATTTTTGTAAAATAATATATCAATAAATGTCATGCCAGAAATTATTGAGATTCTGTTCTACATGCGCTAAGTGTTTCTTACATGCCAGATTGTGCTAATCGTACATCATCCTGAAAAAAATCAGAGGTCTTTCATCATAGCATGTATACTTACATCCAGGAACAAATGTGCTGTATTCCATCACCCTACTTTATATAAGGTATATGTGCACATATTCATATACTACATTTCTTTTAATATAAGAATGTTGTCCATTAATAAATTAGGGAATAGTACAAGGAGGGTTCAAGGAGGGGGGAAAAAAGGGGTACGGCGTAATAAGTTAAAATATGTCGCCTGTTTTACGTGAAGCGATCTGAATTCATCTTTCTGAGTTTGGGAGGCAGGTGTCCGTCCATCCTGCCCCCCCCAGCCAGCCGCTGCAGCTTGGGAGGCAAGTCCGCCACCGACTTACTCATGGGCTCCGTGCTGATCTTGGAGGCCTTGCCCGCCTGCTTGTCATCCGAGACGCCGGGAACGGAGCTGATGCGCTGCAGCTTCATGGGCAGGTCTCCCAGGCTGTAAGTCATCTCCGAGGTGGTGGAGCTCATCCTCAGCAGCTTCTTGGGCAGGCCGTCGCGACCTGTCATCTTCTGGAGCTTGGTGGGCAGCTTGGTGGTGCTCTCATTGTCCTCCAGCGTCTCCAGGCAGTCCAGGGAGTTGTTTTTCTCCCCGCTGTTGCACAGGGACGGAGCCATGAGGGGCGAGGAGAGGAGCAGAGCCTCTTCCTGCTCTTTCACGCTGTACGGCGGGGTGGGCACCTCGAACGTGGCGTGGAACTGAGAGTAGTCCACCTTGAAGAAGCCTTCCTCTAAGGAGATAACCGGGAAGAAGCGGTGTCCCCACAGAACCTCGTCCTCCGTGTAAGACGTCCTCGCTTGGCAAGTCATCCCTGTCAAAGAGAAAAAACATACAGAAACGATCACCCTCGACGAATTGTCTGACTGTTATTACTGATTAAAGAAACAGGTAGCACTCAAAAGTCCATTGTAATTCTCGAATTATTTTAATAAACTCATTTTATTAAAAAAGCAGCAGCGGGGGAACAGGTACACAAGCGAGAACGAGGGGACAAGAGAAACACTTGTGTACCTGTTCCCCTCGTTCTCATTCTCGCCCCTCATCGCCTCTCATTCTCCAATAGTCTCATAGGCTCAGTAGTCCATTATAATTCTTCAATTATTTTAATTGGAGAATGAGGGGTGGGAATGAGAACGAGGGGACGAGAAAACGAGAGAATGAGGGGCCGAGAGAAATGTTAAGTGTACCTGTTCCTCTCGTCGCCTGTCGCCCCTCATCGCCCCTCATCGCCCCTCATCGCCCCTTTCTACAATTAAAATAACTGGAGAATTATAATGGACTTTTGAGTGCTACTCCCTATTTCTTTAATGAGTTGTGCTTGATGGATTCAGCACCAGGTCCTTTTGGTTGTGCGCAAAGTTTTTGATTATTGACTGTTATTCCTGCAAATTAACTTCAAGGCTTCAATTTCACATAGCAAATTATGTGTCATTGTCTTGTCAGAGCACAACACACAAGAGGCTAATGTTTTGGAGTTGAAATATTTGACTACTATAGTATTAAACACCACAGCCCTGATTCAATTATATGCCTGGCACTGTGCCTCGAGACTCAATAATGCGGCATTCTCCAAGATTCTTGCCATTTTCAGATAACTAAGCAAACAATATTGTAAACAAATCTGCATAATGAATAAGTACTTATTACAGAGGCAGCTGCCTAAATAAAAAGCTTAATTGATTTTCGGATTCCAAAAAATGATGATTATGAGCAAGTTCCAAGCTAACTTGAAAGAGAAGTTCAAGTACAGCTGAGTCAATTGCTGCATCTGTAATTTTTTATATGAATCGCTAATCATTCAACTATTTACAAGCCTAGTTACCTCCGCCAAGGAGGTTATGTTGTCGGTGCCGTTTGTTTGTTTGTCTGTTTGTTTGTCTGTTAGCAGGATTACGGAAAAACTACAGGCCTGATTTTCATGAAACTTCGTGGAAGGGTTTAGCATGGGCCAAGGAAGAACCCATTAAATTTTGCAGCGGATCCGGATCCGACTCATGAACAAGCAATAATAGCACGAACCTTGGCGGAGGTCTGCGCTCTCCGAGTGCCTTTCTAGTTCTTTCTGAAATCACTGTGAGACAAATGTTCATAAAGACACTGCAATAAAAATTGTCCTCATCAGATTGTTACAAAAGTAAATTTGACATCAATTTAGTTTTCATAGTGTCTAATTTCTTGAATTTTGTCCAGTGGACCTTTATCTGAGGTGCCACATTCATACATACAAAACAGATTTGGGCTGACTAATGACCTACACACAAGACAGAGAAACAAGCTACCCTAAAATTTAGCCAAGAGCATATAACTTCACATATTTCTGTGCATTTGAGGAGGAAAAACTATGTGCAAAAAGCTTTCATTTAGAACTTTACTGAGAGGGAGAAAGATTGCTCTATTTAGACCCTTAAAACGAGTAATGAAGGTCCTCTCCACATCCAATCATAAGCTACTTAACAATTCAGTCCACACCTTGACCTTGGCTAGTCACTACAAAAGATAGAAGATTAAGATAATCAAATTACTGAAGAGGCAAACCACAGGGGGGTGGGGGGGTGGGGGGGTGGGGGCTGACTGCAGACAAGGGCTCCAGGAGATTTAGCTCACACTAAAATTTCTTTGGACGGTGGACAGCTTTCTTAAACAATAAAGGTAGTTTCAATCCAAAACACAAAACACACGAAACCTCTGTTGTGCAATTTTCTTAAGCTTGACAAAAGCTGAGATGAGTGAGAAAATCCCTGTTCAAAGCATTAAATTCTGTCCTTTTGAGACTACAAAATAAAAGCATGTAACCCAATTAGAGTTATCTATTTAACATCTTCCCAGTGTGTGTGTGTGTGTGTGTGTGTGTGTGTACTGCTAACTAAGTTCTGCAAATTCAGCACAAGATAGGAGATTATGATGCATTTGCCATAAATTTTCCCTCACAGGGGACAGTGAATTAAATCCATGCTTAAACACTCCCCTCACGTCCTCAAAAACAAATTAATGCAATTAGTAAAATTACGAGGTTTGAATTAATGATCAACAACATATTTTTTTCTTCACACAAAGTTATGGCATGATTATCCATGATCACTCATCAGCATTATTCAGCAGCTGCTATCATAACTGTCTGAATAAGAGCATTATATCATATTACGCTGCTTACAAGCCCTATCCATCTTAAACTCTATAACTCAGTTTGCATCTTAAACAAAATACTGAGTTTGTAATATCAGTCCAGCATAGTAAACTAGCCTTCTGTTTAGCATAGAGTAATGGCTGGGGGCGCTCGTGTTGAGGCTTGTTGAAGTCCATTAGGAAATGAGTGATTGCAGGACATTATTATCACATGTTTTAATTACTGCCTTAATATTGCTCTGGCAGCAACAATTGAGTCCAAACTAAGTCGCAGCACTCATTCACTGCATAGATGTTGTCATTTAAACTAGAGGCATCTGTGTTTCCACCCGATTCCCAAGGTCATAAAATAATTCACTGATAACAGCTCTGTACACAATCACAGATGTGCGAGAGACTGAACATCAAGTGCGTTTGGGGTATTCAAAATATTACTTCTGCACTATCGCTTCAGAGTCCTAAAGGCTTCAGGCATATGGAAGTGTGCTGCGACGAGTGAAGCAGGCAAGGCTAATGAGAACTTTAGGCCAAAACGATTGAGAGTAAGTGTGAATGGAAATCTTATTGCATTGTGAGCCTGTGAGACTTCGCTTCCAGCCAAAACATAGTCACCGTTTGATCATCAACAGGCTCGCGCATCCTATAGTGAGAGAATGGTAGTGGAAATGTATGTCTTTCAGTTGTTTTTGTTCTTCTTTTTTTTTTAACAACTATTATAACTATATACTACACCACCAGCAGCTTGCCAGACTTCACTCTTCCCTGCTTTATAGTGCGGTCTATGCTGCAATGCTAAATGGCTATCAACATTTACAGGACTTGTAAAAACGTGCTGGAGAATGTTAAGAAAAAGATTGAAACGATTGAAATGAAATTGTGCCTGAGGCAAAGAGGTTGCTACAGTAATACACAAATAGACAGGAATAGCTTCATCCTACATCTATTAATAATGCTATGGTGTTCCTGCAGATGGTGTAGGAGTGACTGGAAGACCTGCATCTCTGGAAACACATGTCCCCTGCTGGCCTGGGCTTGAATCCCCGCTGAACCTGCTCTGCTGCTTCCCCTCCTCTCCAGCCGCTCAGCCTCCAACTGCCTCAATAAAGAAGAAGCCTCCGTGGTGTGAACTGCCCACTCTTCTTCAAAAAATGACAATGCTATATCAGTTAATAATGCTCATGAATTTATACACGTATTGCCATACATTTCCACATCTCATATCACTCAAGGTACTGACGCCTGAACCACTGCATAATTATAGATGCTTCTGCATCATATACCATTGTCTTGCTACAGAGCAGCAGCTTTGCAAACACCCACATCCATATGGTTTACAGCATAACAGAGACGGCAGTGGTAATAATCTATGCGCCTTGCCCTTCAGAGAGGCCATCGACACAGCCGTATTATGAAGCATTTTATATCTTCTGGAATATGGCAGAAATAGAGACACAAATATGAGACCACACGATCATAACTGAGTGCAATTTAACAGCCTACAGTGGCAAGCATGTGTTTAGAAAATAAAACTTGATAACAATAGATCATTTCAACAATTATATTATTCCTAAAAGTCAGACACATTTGCGCAGACAGACAAAAACAATGTTTTGTGTGTATATTGTATTATTATTAAAGCCTTATGTAACTCTAAAATTCATACCTGCCCTGAACTCAGTGTTTCTATGGAAACCAAACTGTAGGAATCTGTGCATGTACCACATGACAACCATGGACCTTTTCACTGTTGAGTTCAGTCAAAAGTAACCACACACACACACACAAAAAAAACAAAAGTATCGTCCCTCTCTTGGATCATAACAGTGGAAAAGATCCAAACTGCTCCAAATAGGGTTTACCACTCAGGACAGGGTCAAATCATCCATCATGCCTCCAAACCCAGGCCGAAATGGTTTTACTGTCAGTGCAGCCATGACCTTTTACAACACATAAGCCCTGCTCAAAGTGCCTTTGTTTTGATGGGGTTGTGGAATCATATATTTTGGTGACTTCTCATCAAAGAAGCCTTGAGCTCATATTACAAATGTCATCTTTAATAAAGCAGAGAGCAATGTTCCCCGTCTAGGTCATACATCATTCTTATATTGCAGTGTGTCTTATACTTGTGTCATCCTCATGGTATCCACATGCATGCACACACAAACATGCACGCACACACACACACACACACACACACACACTAATGATCCTATTCTATTTCTACCATTGTGTGCTGCTGGGGATATACAATTGAAAGACATCACACCGGGGAGAAACACTTCCGATTGTGTGTACAGTGTTGTCACAGCTAGTTAGAAGTGTTGGTAGCATCACTTAACACATGTTGAAAAGTGACCCTGTTACACACATGCACACACACACACACACACACACACACACACAGAACTTCAGATTATTTGTTCCAAATTATAGGGGTTTGACTGATATGAGTTTTTGAAGGCGGATACCATTATCGTTATTTTTAGACTGAAGCCAATAGCCGATTTTGTGCCAATTAAGGTTACACTGATATATTGCTTTACCTATATATCAGTTTGCCAATATATATATTAGTTTGCCGATATATTGGGATGATAATGGCGTGTTATTAAATATATCATATATCATAGTCAGTTTTTTGTATGAAAATAGTAAATACAACAATATATATATATATATATATATATATATACACAACAAAATATTCAAGTATTCAGTGTTTCCCTCAGAATTTTAGCAATTAGACACAAGGCACCACACTACACCCCCTCCCTTATTCAGTGGCAGGGGATACATTGGGAAGAATTAATTTGCAAAAAGCATAATTGAACAGTTAAATGAATAAATAGAATGTGGAAAGAAAATTTAATTAAAGTTAAAATTTTTTTTTTTTTTTTTTAAAGTTTTACAGACTGTAGCTGTGGTCAGGGAGGAACCTGCAACATATCAGCAGTGGGCCAAAGGCCAATATCGGCTCAATATATCGGCCTAACCCTACACACACACTACATTAAATAACACAAAATGTAGAAATCCCATATCCCATATAATTTCAGGGATATGAGCCTCATTGGAGCGTAAATGGTAATAACTCAGAAGAAAACTCTAACATGATGTTGATGATGGCAATAAGAGTAAGAATAAGAATTACAATAACAGTATTAATAAATGAGAACTTTGTTCATGCAGCACAGTTTCAAACACAATATAAATGAAGCACAATACACAAACAAAAATAAAACCAAAACATGCTAAATATAAATCTACATTTAACACAAAGAACAGAAATGCAGTAAGAAAAATAAATGGATTAATTTAAAAATCAGAACATCAGATATGATTCAAAACACTGAAAATAATATTGCATAATATTGCATTTCCACTTCTATGAGCTGTTCCTTGAGATTTCCTTGAGTTTTCCACAAAAATATGCCTATGCAGGGTGTGGGGCATAAGGGTGATATCTCCTGACTGGCCTGTGTATCTTAATCCCACACAAAATTTTACTAAGTGTGAAATCCCTTCTGAAGTCCCTAGTTGCTGAAGTTCACCCAGCAGTTTGCTGCGCTCATTCCCGTATGCGATATCCATATGACAGCATGAACGGCATTATAATAATCCTCTGCTGAATCCACAAATTCAAGACAGATCTTAAAAACTGCATCTCAATAAAGGTAAATTTCATAGGGGAAACAACATGGAAATCAGAAAATAACGGTCCTCTGCATCGATGAGAATCAAAATGATGATATGACAATCAAACAGAAAATGATATTACAGCCATGTGCAAATCTCCAGATTGAATGTCTGTCTTGAGATTACAGTATGCAACCCGCTTT
This sequence comes from Centroberyx gerrardi, assembly GCF_048128805.1. Lineage (NCBI taxonomy): Eukaryota > Metazoa > Chordata > Actinopteri > Beryciformes > Berycidae > Centroberyx > Centroberyx gerrardi. The sequence continues at coordinate 14,074,685 of NC_136006.1, read as the reverse complement.
CATTATGGACTGAAATAAAACACTCACATCCCCCCAAGGAGACGGCTATAGTGTCTAGTGTCTATAGTGTCTAGAATAAACTTTCAGATTCAGAGGCCCAAAAGCCATCTCAGCTCGAGACTCTAAATAAATGCACTTTTCCTTGATAACACAGAGCTGGCTGCTTTTGTGGTCTAACAAAGTGAAGCAGCCACAGAGTCGGTGGAGTGACAGCTAAGATAAAATGGGTTCTTTGGTGGCTGGAATAGAAAAGCACTGTAAACTCTGAGGCAGCCTGCCAGTGTTTCTTGATAGTAGCTGAGAAAAGCCAAATGGTATTCACAGACTACGGAGGCAAAAAAAAAAAAGAAGCTTATCCAGGTTATGGAAGCCAGAGGATCATATCCGCTTGCTGCCTGGCTCAGTCATATTCTCTACTGTAGATCTGGGGTTGACACACCCAGGCCAGGATGTGTCAAGGGCCAGACCGAAGAGCACGGAGCCACTTTTTCTGCAGTTCTGTCAGTCCATCTAGGCAGAGTTTGAATCTAGGTTTATGAAAAAGTCTGTGCTATTATATGATTCAACAACCCACAGGCACCAAGCAAATGACACTCAAAATTGACGCCTTTGTGAAAATGAGGGTTTATTCAAATTACTTCTCTAGATGAACTCTCGCAATGCAAGTCACTGAAAGGAAGGTGGGCGTCAAAGAGTTCTTCCCAACCTCCTATTTTGTGACAAACTCACAAATAACCACCCAATCACTCTCTCTCTCTCTCTCTCTCTCTCTCTCTCTCTCTCTCTCTCTCTCTCTCTCTCACTCTCTCTCTTTCCTTCTCTCTCACTCTCTCTCTCTCTTTCTCTGTCTGGCTCTCTCTTTTTCACTCAGTCTCTCAAATACTCACAGCCACAAACACCCTCACACTCACACTCACATACACAAACTCCTCCATGCAGCCTCACTCACCAGTGCAGTGCTGTCAGCAGAGTCCCCTGACAGTCTATCAGGGCTGTAGAAACAGCTCAAGTGTTATGTATGAGAAAAACACTAGCAGAAACAAGCATGAGAATCTGGATGGTGAATACAGAGAACATCACGACACAACACCATCCCGGATTCAGCCTTTTATCCAAGCGCTGCTCCCATTGTCAGGCACTCGCTGTGGCCAAGCCTATCAACAAAATGCTTGGCAGTGCAATCACAAATGCCTTTACTGCATCACTAAATGGTGAGGGACAACAATTAAATGCCAGACAATTATCTTGTTCTTCGTTTTGCAAAGCATGGAGAAAGGATTCCCATTTGTCTACTTTTAGGATCTGTGATATAAAATATTAAACAGCTGTGCTGAAGAAGATCACTAGCGCTGAGCGGAAAGCTGAAGACGAGGAGAAAATAAGTATGTTGGGCAATGTGCCCCAGCTTATTGAAGAGAGGGCACTTTAATTCGCAGGACTGAATAATACAGTTACGAGTAGTTTGGCTTCTTCACAACTGACTGGTCACCCTTTTCAATAAAATGTTTGAAAGGATAGAACAAATTGTGTTTATAAAAGGATGAAAGAAAAATTTCATTTTGATACAGATATTTCTATTGTGGCCACAAGTCCTCCCTGATAATCTGTTTCTATGGTGACCACCGTCAAGTGGTAAAGTGTAGAAAAATCCAGAAGCTTTCAGTGACCTGTTTTTCTATGTTTGACTTTTCAAAGATGGAAATAAGTCCCCCCCCTGTCAAATACTGTTTTAGTATTCAATCCATTTGCAAAGGTGGCGTCCAGTTGGTTGCAGCTCCGAGGTTTATTCCACCCGTTACAACGCAGGGTGAGCGATGAGCGCAAGGAAAACAGAGAGGAGGAGATTCGCTGAGGGAAAACTGCTGTGGAAGTGCACTGCTATGGGGGAGGGGTGCTAGGAGAGCCAGGATGCTGAGGCAATTGCTTGAGTGTGGAGGTAGTTGGGAAGGGAAGGAAGGGAAGGGAATAGGAGTAGGAGCTGCCAAAGCGCTCTTCACGAGGCGGGGTGTCAGGCTGGTCAGAGGAACGTATGGCCGTATGCCATGAGCAAAGCCAGGAAAGCACATATTACCAAGCAAAGGCACTGCTGAACACTGCTGTAGAGGAAACCAGTTTAGCAAAACAACAATCGATGGATCGCCTTCAGGCCGTACAACCACTATTGGCCATGAGAAAAATCACACTTGGGTTGTGTCCATAACAATTGGAACAATGCATGGCTTTCTCTCAATATAGTTATTATATACTGAGTGGAATAAATGATTAGGAATCCCTTCTCTTTCTATGAAACAGACTGACTGGGGAATCCAGGTGAAAACTGCAATCTCTTATTGATTTCGCCTATTTAATCCACTTCAGTCGTGAAGAGGAGAGCTTGATGAAGGAGAAAAGAATGATTTTTAAGCCTTGAGACAATTGAGACTTGAACACTACTAAAGAGGGTGTAACTCACTATTGAGAAGCTGTCCCTATTATTTTGCAAGTTTGCCACTTTTAGCACTTGAGCGAATTGGTCCAATAAGCTCAAGCATGCCTGAGTGACAGAAATAGAAACAGATATCCCAGAGGAAGGTCTTACTAGAAGACTAGCCCTAAGAACAAAATGTTCGTGCGGCTGTGTGTTTAGGCCGCAGATCGATTCACCTGCACTTCAGGGACAGTCAAGGAGCTACCAATCAATACCGCCAGTGACCAAAACACTGCGAGTGGATCACAACCTTTCTCACGAGGATAACCTCCTACACAAGTGGAGCCACTATATTCTGTCAATTATGACCATGTCCCACATTGTCCTGAGCGTGTCCCTCCTCCATTATGACAGGGGTTAATGTTGAAGCCTACAGCCTGTGTAGGTTATTACTAAAAAAAAGTGTTCTTCTCACAACACCATGGCATACACGTCTTCGGAGACATAGGCAATTATTTCTAGTCAATTATTTCTAGCTCTTCGTAGCGTGACGAGAAGACTGAGGCACCCTGGGTGAATGTGTTTCTGGTGCTTTCGTCACAAAACAGGTTCATCCCGGGTCTGCCACCACACCTTCTCTACCAATGATTTATTACCATCCAACAGAGACTTGACAAATCCCTAAAGACACAATTACCTTGTTTCCCCTTGGGAAGCCAGCACAGTTCATCTAAAGGGGATAATGAATCCTCGATGTCATAGCCGGTTCGTTGCGATGCCCATTACTTGGAGTTCGACCCCAGTGCAATTATTATATATACAGTCGTCATGAGAGGTAAAGCCCACAAATGTGTTCCCTGAATAGCTTTGTTTTTTTAGTCTGAAATTAGTAATGCTAAATTCAGTGTTATCTGCCAAGTCCATGTGAAATGCAAAGCAAGCCAGATTGTCTTTGTCAAAAGCATAATGAATGTTCATACAGTACTGTAGCTACCTGTGACAGGTATTTCAAGCCTCTGAAATTCTAATTTGAAATCTATTCATGCTGCCTAACTTTTACAGCAAATAATTTAAATGTCCTATATTTTACACTTTCCAGTCTTGAGGTCCATTCAAAGCTGTCTGTGTGGTGTCATGTACCAAAAACACTCTCAATCCATTTTTACGCGAACCGGCTGTTTCTGTTGCTGTGTCTTTAAGGCTCATTAATATTAACGACCCTCTGTTCTGATTGGCCAACCATTTCAAGAGTGAAACGTGAGACACCACAGCCCCGGCAGCTACAGATAGGGAAAACTCTCTGGTAAATAAACAATGGCAACCGCTCAACCGCTTTGAAAAAAAAACGCTTTGTTAGCCTATTATTTCTTACAACAGCTGGTGTTGTAGGAGGACAACTGATAATGAGCGTGACCGTTGTGACGTCACAAAGTTACGGAAGTCAAAACGGCTCGTTTAGAGGCTCGGTTTTCTAATCGTGTGACTGTGTGGATTTAGTTGGCGACCGTGTGTTTTGACACTGTCACGATGTTTAGATAGCACATCCAACTCCTTTATAATCAAAGAGGCAAGGGAAATGCCGTTTTCCACAATGTGGGACCTTTAAGCTAGAAATATGTAGAATATTTTAGAATTTTGCAGTATATAATAATACAGTAGTAATATTGTAATACAACAGACTCATTTCGTGTACTACCAGGGAAATACCTCAAATATAAAAATCTCAAGAATAGCATTATTTCATTGTATTCTGATCGAGAGTTTACATATCAGTGCACACCGTAATGACACACATGCAACACAATCCGCAGCATGTTTGACATTATGAAAGATTCAAGGCAGGTAATTGAAAAATTTGTTGTTAATGAAGTCAAATGAACCGAATGAGTGAAATACATTTTTAAAAAGCGAGCTGTGAGATATTAAACATGTGGTTTATCGGAGCGCCTCAGCTACGCAGGTCGGGCTCCGCGGGGAGGGCCGCTGCTCTCCTGTGCTCTGACCCTGGGCACGTTAGATTTAATTGGAGACTCCCGCTCTCACCTGATCTGCAGCCTTACTTCCCCACTGAACCCACATTAACCCTTTGAACCGCCGAGCCCGGCGTGAGTGCGGCACGGGGAGGAGAGGACACGCTCTCGGTGTAATCATTCAGAATGAATTATGGTCACTTTCTCCAGAGGCCGGTCTCGACTTTCACAGTTGGCTCATATGTGAGGTTCACTTGTGCCAGTGTTTACCTAAGTTCTGCAGCACCTGACTCCACGCGACCCCGGTCCTCCAGGGCGACGGCCTCTTACTCATATGCCTGAGACTATTAGACCTCCAGCGCAACAGAAAGCTCTCCATTTCCATTTCAATTACTGCTGTTAATGATAAAACACAGATCAGGCCATGACATTGGCTGCTCTGCTAATCTGTGGCAATAGATGTTTCCAATTAATTATGCTGGCTGGCTTTACTACTAGACCAAGTCTCCATCAAAGCAATTATTACTCTCAATTTCACATTCTAAGTGTATATTGTTATGTGTATTTGTTGCATACCCCTAATTACAAAAGCTATAATGAAAGTGTAATGTCACAAAATGATAACTCAATGCTTTCTTCACTACACAGGTATTTTGTTTTTCTTATCTACCCAAACTGAGTGACAAGATTCTCTTTCTCTCTGGTGCCTCTTATTAAATCTATAAGATCCAAATACATATAACTTCCAATCATACTGTAAGCGATGTCTTTCCTCAAAATTAAAAGTTCCTGAAGAATGCAATTCAGGTCCAAACAGACTTGATTTAAAAGATGCTGTTGCACCATTTCTATTCGAGTCAAAGATTGTGCATAGGGGATGCGTCGTTATTCAAAGCTGTTCTCTCCAACAGTCACATACTGCATTTATGCACACATAAACACATGAATAAACATTACCAATAGATCCAGTCTATATGCAACCATCTCCTGCCTCCCACACTCATTTTAAAATGAGCAGATAGCTGAAACTCAGTAACAAGGATATTCTATTTTTTCTTCTATAGCAGTGAATCACAAAAAAGCCTTGTGGCGGTAAAAAGAAGGGGGCTAGCAGAAATCTTTGAAAGCTATCAAAATCAATGCACAAGTTTATGGGAGAATAGAGTGTTTCTGATCTTTCTTAAACAGATTGTTTTATAAGCAATCAAATATAATCAAAGCAAGAGATCAAATTAAATTCAGTATTTCATCAATGGACAACAACATGACATACAACACATTGAGTGGATTATAATTAATCAAAAGGGAGATTATTAGTCAGTTTAGTAAGGGTAGCGTTTGCCATACAAATTTGCTGTGTCATCATAACAGTGAAACAGAAGTCTAATTGAAGCATAACTAATTCATGAGCTAAGAAATACAAGCATCCAAATGAATACCAAAGACAACTGAGTTCATCCTGAATTCTACTCTTTAAGGACGTGGTCTTCATGAAGCCTCGCAAAACTGATATTTTCTGCCTGGAGACATTTCTAAATGGCTTTGCAACATCATGTGAATTTTCACGGCATGTTCCTAAAAGCATATTGATCATGCTTCATGCATTTGCACATCACTGTAAACAGAAAGAGTTTATGCTAATGATACAGTTTATGCTCATGGATCATTGCTTTTCATAGCTGACACGATGGGTGAACAAAAAAATACTTTACAGAACTTTTGCAGATCTTACATTGTGTGCTGACAAATTTCTTTCCCTTCTCTATCATACATTAAAAGTTAGTTCCCTAAGCTTGTGAAATTAAAATCTTAGCTTGTTCATCTTTACTGAGCATCAATCCTGTGCTTGTTTATCTCAGTACTGAGCACAATTTCTTCTCTGATCTCATAGGTAGTTAAGCATGGTCTTAAAGTACAAAACCGCATGTTAGATCTACAGGTTCAGGTTGTGGTTTAATTGCATCCTGTGCAAATTCAACACTGCAAATCATGAAATGAATTCAATTGTTTTACAGTGATTGGTTTCACGGTTGGAGGCAGCTAAATGGTTGTTTGCTACAGCATATTCTGCTTCTCTAGAACTGCTAATGAATAAACCGCTTATTGCTTCGTACTTGCACTTGCGTAGCGTTTAACAGCATTATTGGTGCCATTAGGATACCGCTCTTAACTTTTGATGTATTATAAGACTGTGTGTACGCAGATATCAACCAGCTGATGATTCAACTTCAGGTCATCCTGGGCCCTGTAGTGGTGCAGTGGAAGTGAGCCGGCAATACTATAAATAATACTATTAATAGGATATTGCATAAGCATGCGATTCTTGAATTCTTATTAACACATAACATGCGCTATTAGCTGATAAATCCAGGATGATGGCTTGTTGACACTTGAAATTCACTCAAACACCATCAAATTCATCTTTGTTATCCAAGTTCCTCAAATGTAGTTTAGAAGGACCTTGATTTGGTGTTATTTTACACTGAGATACACATCAACAAAGTAACAAAGGGACACAGCACTTACCTAACCTAATACCTCACATGCATATTCATGCACGGCAACAATTAACATGACAAATAGCACTGCAATCACTCAAAAACTACTTGATATAAAAAATATTGTTGTTGTTTTTTGCATTGATTGTCATTGTGACCAGACATTATCCATTTTAGTGCTTTTGCTGTTCATGTTATTGTTCAGGTTTATGTTTTAAAATTATCATTTTAGTCCATGCGTGCTTTATTGTGATGGAGGGTATAACGTTTCTACTTCTTTACTAAGTGACTACCCCATGTGTTTCAGAGCAAGGCATCAGACAGCATGTACAGCATATTTACTGCATGCATATATTTAACAAGCAACACATCCCCCCACATTATTTCACCTCAGCACCCCAACTGAAAACATCTTCCTGCAGCTGTGTTAGAAAGCCATCTTGATAACCACACAGCCACAACCGGCGTTACTCCAGAAGAAAATCTGCTATGAGACATCTTAAATATCTCAGTTGGAATGTGCATCACACTGTAGTAGCGATCAGAAGATTTTGGGCTCCTATTCAAGGAGGAATCGCACATACAGTTCCTACAATGTCGTTATGTCAGAGGTTACGGCAAAATGGAATACTTCTGGGGTCTTAAGTGTACTTGGTTTTTTTTTTCTTGTGCATAACGAGATTCAGTTAGAAATATGTATGTGCAACCTTTGGAAAAAAAAAAAAAGGTTTCTATGTCAAAAAGGGCACTATGCTGTGTCTATTAGCTGTGCTCTACAGAGAAAGGCCAAAGAACCCATGAGGGTGTACTTTTTATCTGCAGTGGAGAGTATTTTAACTTGTGTTCCAGACAGTGATTTTTCAACACATACGAAAAAAATAGATCTGGGGAGTTGGGCAGCTTCTTCACTAGTAAACACCAAGCCTCATAAATATTTCATCTTATTCTGTCTCTGCTGTATCACCTGTTCTGGCAAGCAGCGCACTTCATGGTACAGTAGCTCCCCAGTGTCCTCCTCATCATATTTCACAAGAGATCCCTCTTAATACCAGGTGATTTTGTCAATAAACCAATTTCATTTTATGTTCTCCATCCCATGTTTACTGGTGTATTACTGAAATTGTATTACGATTCCTATACCATAGGAATAAAAATCTAAGTTTAGGTGCAGTGCTGCAATCCTGACTACTCAAGGAGAGGTTGCCATGGAAACAGAGTTACATTGGCCAGAAATGAAAGCGTCTGAGGATTTAGACTTTCACTGTACATCAATTTTTAACCATAGATTGTTTTTACATCAGCCTTTCCACCAACTTCACATAACCACAAGTGCTCCTCAACGCAGAAATTTCCGTCAGATGAAAACGTAAGCAAAACAGCTCCAAAAATGTACCCCGTCATGTTTTAGAGAAGATGCCTATTACAAGTCAAATGGGAACTATCTGAATAAGCACCATCTGATAACACATATTTCTGTGACAGTCACTGTAAATATTGTTTTACATGTATATAATATAATATTAATTATATATTAAATCATGTCATCACAATAAATATTTGTATCCAAGCTTGTGTCCAGCAGTGGGCAAGTTCTGGTTAATTTGCCGCACAAATTACTCTTATAATAACAAATTCAGATTCTATATACATTACTTATTTATTGATTGTTACTTAAATATTATAAATAAAACCCTGAGTGAACAGCACATTGTGCGTCATCGAAAGACAGAAAGGAAGAAAGAAAGAAAGAAAGAAAGAAAAGGAGAATTGCAATTGATAGAAATCAGTCTGTGAGGTGTTTTAGTGTGTGGTAAACCAACTTTTGATGGGCATGTCTAACACTGCTCAAACTGAACAAAGGCTCTGTACTATAATCCATCAATATCCTATAAGGATCTGCACATTTTGCCTGAATATGTCAAGTGTCGAGTCAAATCAAAATGATATAAAAACTGCTGTCTGTAAGGAATGTAATGTCTTTGCTAGTTGTAGTCTACAGTGTAGACCTGTGAGCCTTCCTGCCACATCTCCATACGCTGCTTTCTCTGAATCAGCCGACTGTACTACCACTGCTCTGCTGTTAATTCCATAACATTGAAGGAGTTCTCCCCACTGTATTTTCAGCTGTGTCAAATAAACGTTTGAGTTTAGAAATAGGGGCTCCACGATCACAGTAGAGAATTTCACTAGGGGCATTACTCATCTTGTGGAAATGGAATTCCCAAATTCCAAAAGGACTGCAGAGAGCAAATGATTATACCCTCTGAGAATAGGAGCCATGAGGTTAGTGCTGTGGAGGCACAAAGACAGCTTAATGGAATTTGTTTCAGATGAGGAAAAAATACAGCCTAGCATTGGCTTGCTGGAGTTCTGAAGTGGTCAACACTGATATGCACTTAGACTAAGCAGCGAAGCCTTTCTGGAAAAATAAAATGTTCTCTTCAATGTTACATGCTACGGTTTGCAAGTTCTCTCGAAACCTAAACTAGGCTCTACTGCCCCAAACCCAGAAACCTTTAACACATTAATTAAATGCCTGCGACATAAAACTAATCAGGTATGATTTATACATGCTAAGCACTGCCATATGTTATAAAGCACATTTGCCAGAGAAAAAGAAAAATCAATAAAATGCAATCAACAAGGCATCAAGAGGTCAAGGGAGAGCCCATTTAGATGTGGGCTATTAACACCTACAAAACGGTAACTTACATTACTCATCAGATTCTATGTATAAATAGATATCCCAGCACCTCAAAATATTTTAAAGACAATAAACCGTATAACATATCCAGTCACTGCACCTGTAGCCTGCTATCAGCCACAACATACTGTGTAATAATGTATGGGCCCTCATTTTCACAAGTGCAGGCCTATAAAAAGGCATGTTTGTGGTTACTCACCTGTGGTCTCTACTATTCCTTCTAGTATCACCACAATTTCAAACTGCTCTGTTTGCATGGATCTCTGGGAGAGTTCGTAGAAGGGGCTTTTGGTGTCAATCACATGGCAGATCGTGAGCGGTGAGACGAGAAAGAGCTGGTCTGCCCCAGTACTGAAACCCACGTCCAACTCCAACTGATCCAGCGGAAGAAACTCGCCTTCAGGCGTCTGGCGAGACTATGGAAGCGTACAGAGAGACAGAGAGAGAGAGAGAGAGAGAGAGAGAGATGGTTGGTGGGGGAAGGAAGAGGGGAGAAGGGTTTAACTATAGCTACCAAGTGAGCCTTTGTGACAGCTATTCACATTTTGTAAGCAATCAGAGCAATCAATCATCACCCTATCAAAGAAATCACTATAATTTTCTTATAATATTCCTAAAGGGACTCATACACTGCAAGAAATATCCATCTCAACAAGTCAATTAGTCTATCATTGAGTCTTAAAAATGTATTTTTCTTTAAACAAGTGAAGCAAATCAACTTGTTTCATGAATTTTCTTGAATCAAGTGACATTTTTGATATACTAGGGGAGTGATCTGCTTTATTCTGACCTGTGTCAAGACAGTGAAATTATCTCGCCCCACTGGCAGAGTTTTTCACTTTTTTGAGGAAAAACACAATTTTAACACTAGATATCACAGTAAATGACTTGGATATTGTTTCCAGTTTGTCGGTGGTACTCCATACTGAGTTCATAGTGACCTTATAGCACTTTATAGTAGCCTATCTTCCTATACTATAAATGTATTATTCCTAGACTATTCCTATAGGATTACATTTACAATGCAGTGACATTTGTATAGTATCCGTCTACCATTTGTTATAGAATTACTATAGTTTTTGTAAGGCCAGGAGATAGACAGCAAAGGGAAATCCACTGGTGAGACTCTGCTAATAAGGGACTTCAGAAGACCAAGTTATAGCCCAGTGGCAACACAGACTCCCTCCCCACTTTGTAATTCAAATTGTTAAATCAGGTGCAAAAATGAGCAATGGAAACAATACTACTCCCAAGACCTCACTGAATACAGACATGGACATTTCGTTGTGCTAAGGGCGTTTTGCCAAACTTGGTGGTGGATTTTTTTCCTCAACGAGACACAAATATGCAAAATGTGTAATTGGAGGGCTCATGCGTGGCGAAAATAACAGGCCTTCCCTGCTATGGCATATCAATTAGACAAAGATAGCTAATGGTCCAATTGGTGATTATGGTCATTCCATCATTTGTATCCATTACACTGTATAGGCCTACAAGGGAAAGTGGAAATGACGATGATGCTTGTTAAATGCCATTAATGCAGAGGAGTAAATGTTTAACCTGAGTGTGTGAGTGTGTAGGCCTATTTGTGTCCAGTCGTGAAAACCGTGCATTTGATTGAACTGGGGCATAATAAACAATTGTGACAGACAAAATATTTATTGGAAAAATATTGGGCGCATCCACCAAAGTAGTGGCACTTACTTTCAGCAATTTGCAGCGGATCTGTGCGGAGACCATATGGCTATTACGCAGGTTGCCGACCCTGAACATGAGAGTTAGTTTTCCATCTCGCATAGAAATAGCCGCATGTTCACTGAACATTAAAGTCTCGGCCCTTTTTTTGGGCTGAGACATCTTGATGAACATACAGCCGATCAAAAAGGCATCGACGATCGATCCGAGGATCGACTGGAAAAGAAAGAGAATGATCCCCTCGGGACATTTGTCTGTGATGTATCTATAGCCATATCCTATAGTGGCCTCAGTCTCTATGAAGAATAAAAACGCTGAGGGAAAGTTATAGACATTGGCCACACATGGAGTATACTTGTCATCGTGGGCTCTGTTGAGGTCTCCTCTGATGTATGCAATGACCCACCACATAGAGGCCATGAAAAGCCATGCGACTGTGTAGGTTAAGATGAAAATGAATAGATTCCAGCGCCATTTCAAATCTACTAGTGTTGTGAATAAGTCTGAGAGGTATCTGCTGGTTTCACCACCCAGGTTTCCATGCTGGACGTTACATCGCCCGTTCTTGTCCACGAAGCGTTGCCTCTTCTTCTTTTTCTCTGGAGGAGGCTGATTGAATCCAGACCCGCTAGATGAGGTGGTCACTACCTGATAATCGTCCCCAAATTTCTTTCGAAGTGCAGACATACTACGATGACAGCAGCGAAAGAAATAATAAAGGATTCAATGGGAAAGTCTCGGTTGTAGTTGCTGCAGTCCTTAATGCCCGTGCGCAATGCCTCCTAATTGGAAATAAGACGAGAAAAAGTGCGCTGTCTTCGCCCTAACTAGTCATGCACCGTCCTCTTTCTCCACACACTACTGGTGCTACAGTCTACAGCCATGAAATGTCAATAATTTACGAGTAATTTACAAACCCCGAGGAGAAGAGCCATATGAAAAATAGGCGACGCACAGGATAAGGTATCCAAACGCGCCAGTCGCAGTCCAGGTTTTACAGTTTTATCATTTGGTGCGTCGTGGATTACTCATCGCCCATGCAGGTTGGAGCTATGCAGATTTGTTTAAAACTGTCCTCAAAGAGTAAGTTTTCATTCGAAAGTTCAAAATCCTTCAGTGGCCCATAAAACACCAATATCTCTGCGTAATTAATCGTTGGAAACGGTTTCCTCGATGAAACAGATCTGTGCGCACTTCCGACCGATTTGATGGTGTTGGAGAGGATTCGGTTCCCAGTCCTTCCTTCGTGGTCTGTATACATAGGATATGAATTGCATCCAAGCATATGACTGTAAAATATGATGGACTGGGGGAGAAAAATCACTGTCCCACTGTCGTCATTTTTGGCTGCGCGCATCGACGTTAATTGCCAGACTCTTTCTTGTACCTTTTCCCCTCTTCTAATGAAATTTCGACTGTATTCTCATGGTCAGCTAATAGAGATCCACCAGATGCTCTTTTGGCTCCTTAGATCCTTTATTTTCCTTCGATTACCCCGCACGGCTCCTGCGCACTTCCACGTTCCCTATGCAATGATGCACTCACTATTGCCTAGTGGTACTACAAAGACATACAGTTTGGAGGGGGAGGGAAGAAGTCTCTGCTACTTTGAAAGGGTTTTTTTTTTCTTTTTTTCTAGCAAGTGGTCAAGTCTGTGAAATTACAGCGTTAACTGCAATAAATGTCATGATGGCTTGAAACGAATCAATCACATTGAATGCAACATTTAATAATCTATTCGATGCCTGTAACAGGAGAATTAATAGGCTGCTGGCTCTTTGTAAGGTTACCATATTGGTGAGACCAATTAACGTGACCCTAACTTTATTATGATGATGATGATGATGATGGTTATTATTGTTATTTTATTTTTATTATGTTAACTCAGTAGAATAAATGCATGAAAAAATGTCAGAAAAATAAAATAGTCTGTTAATAAAATGGTAACAGTCCTACATATAATGGTGACAGTCTGTTTTCATCTCTATTACAAAGACACTGCCATGAATGTAAGGCATGATCAGTCTCCCTTGTATAATGGTCATGGTAAATATATGTTCCTTGTTTGATTCAGTGTTGTATAACATGCAGTCTATCACGACCTTATTATAATTTTTGTGTCAGCTTTATGAGAAGCAGCATATCTGCGGTAGGAGGAAGATGCCTCCCATGTGTGGTGGACAGTTATAGATGCACCTTCTTTACCGGCTATTCTTCTGGGTCACCTCTGCTAACAGCCACTGATAACCCCCTTCAATCCCATGGGCGGGTGCACCTGCCTTATTCCCAGAATGCTTTTCTTCCCCACAACAGAGGTGGATGGATATTGTTCATCTGAACAGGGTAACAGGTTATGTGCAGGAAAGCTGCTGACACTCGCTACAGACTGTATTAGATCTCATGGGGGACAAAGAGCTCTGATGGAGCTGCAACCAGGATGCACTACACACGATTCACTCATCATATTACCCAGCGCATGGCCACCAAGGAATACACCCACACCATAGTTACCCAGGCATACACGCTGTCTCTCTCACACATATAAGGCAGTATGAACAATCTCCCTACCACCACCACCTCTATCTCTCTCTCTCTCTCTCTCTCTCTCTCTCTCTCTCTCTCTCTCTCTCTCTCCTGCTCTCCCCCTACCTAAATATATTGTGATGTTGTGTATTTCTAAATCAATATGGGCTGGCAATATTCTACCATGTTAATAAGCCATTATCAGTTAATTAAAAAAATTAGTCATTAATGATTAGGGCATTGTTCCAGAGCAAATTCCCATGCGAACCGGTTTTAGCTGGAGAGAGATCAGTAATGAACCAGCGCAAGGATCAATTCACTTCAACTGAGGAAGTTCAAAAACTAAAGTGAAACTGTAATTAAATTAGCAGACTCTGGACATTCATTCTCTGTAAAGTTGCGATGGGATGGGAATATGTGTGTGTTCGAAGTTTTTGAATGCTTGAATTGGATTGAATTTCAAATAAAACCCGCTCCCAGAGTGAACTGAATCCGCTGATGAATCTCCCGGAGCTTTGTGATTAACCCACCTCACCTCTGAATCAAGAATGACAGCCACCCACAAGGCAGTGCTACTTACCATGAGTTGATGTGTCAGTGTGAAACATACTGCTTTTTTACCCTCTCCCCTCATGTCATGCAGCAGCTCTGAACTTCCTTGTGCCGAGATACGCTGTAATGTCTCATTGGTTTGGTTTCATTGCCTGAGCTCCCAGGGATCAATAGACTGTTGAGTCAGTCTGGTCCGAGATGAAACCTACCAGTCTCATTATAGCTCCCTTCCCTGGTCTACTACATGATATTTCATATCCAGTCTGAGCCCAGCATGCCCTACTGTACAAATGGACATCTTCTAAAAACAGCGCTGAGGCCATTGGCTAACATAACTGTTTCCAAGTGAATGATTGCATAACAGTACAGCTCTGTGCTGGAGCTTGTGTCAGTGCAATGTTAATGTGCTTCCAATTGCTGTCTGTGAAGCTCTATAATTCAATCCTCTTGAGGGGGATAGGAAAATATTTCCCCATCAGTCAACAGGCCTTCATCCCAGCCAGGTGAACACCAGCTACAGTACTGCAGGACTCGGCTCTGTGCTTTTATAATGAGTGCAGGGGGACACGGGTCATCCACCATGCATTCTGGCCCTCATTAGGAGGGAAAGGCTACTCACATATTTGCAGAGCAAAAACAACGCTATTAGTTTGAACTGGCTAACGGCCAGCCTGCACCATGAGCTAGAAATTTTTAATTGCCATATTCTCAGATATACGCATCGAAGCTTAAGTTTTTCACAACTCTTGTCAAAGTATCTGTCTTGCATGTACTTTTAGAAAAAGCAATTAAGGAACTCCCAAATGTGGTGGGATGTGTGATCACATACACCATCTATTTCCTTTACAGCGTTCTTATGTCTGTCTCATGACTCAGTTTTACGTGATACTAACTATATACTGTAAGTAACAAACCTGGTAATAGGAATGGATTATTGTCACTTACCAGAAAAATGTTTTTGCAATCCTGGCTATTTCTATGTGTTTCAAATTCATGAGCTCCAATTTCCACATGGATTCATTTCAGCAGGATCAGTCAAAGTGAGACAATTATACAGTCAGCAATTGCATGTGGTGGAAAGTAGTGCTATTTATGGCATGCCCCCGGCAAGATCGGCGATAAGGGACTCTATGGAAACCCTTATTTGAGCTATCATTTCAATAGTGTCAAGCAATCACAACTCCACACAATTAGTTTTTTAATTTTACTGATCATATTGGCTTTGTCACTCAAAACTAAACACAAGAAAGAGGTTAAGGGTTGGGCTCATTCTTTTCACACACTGAGAGGCAGATGATGTGTAACATTGTGCTCTAAATTGGAAAATATGCAGATTAGTTCTTGTTTTGAGATTACTCCAAGTATGAGAATCTGTAGAAAAGCACAAATTTTGCTCCTCTGAAACAAAGACACTTTATCGCCACCTCCAGAAAATGACAGAAATGTGGTATTATTGTTTCAAGTTTATTGATTGCTTTTTCCCGCTATAACACCATCTTCCATCACCATCATTGACTAGTCTTGAGTAGGGGCATGTAGTAGACACTTCCTGCAACAGCCAATGTAAAATTCCCATCAGACAACGATGAGAAACACTTTGATGTTCTTGTGTAACCCATTTTATAAAAATAGCCCTGGCAAAACCTGAAGGGAGGGGGAATGGGATTGATTTATTAATCTAATCAGACCAATATAGGAGAAGAGATACATTTGTCCTGCTCTCTGTATCAGCTGGGATGGCACTTGAGGTCACTGTCTGGGAAGATCAGCCAATCACTTCACCCGATCTTCTCTAATTTTCCATCTTCCTCTGTAATCTCTACAATCAGGGACATAGCAGGCGCACCGCCTCTGCTTTGATGTTGGGTTCGATGGATTTGTTCTTCTATTTCCCCCCACAAATTCACTACTTCCTCATTCAAAATTCTCTGTAATCTTGTTCTGCTGGTACAATATTGATTTTCGAATTCTAAACCAACAATCCTCTGCTCATGAAAGACGTGTGCGATGATTTTCTCCCGGCAAAGATGAGGTTTTAACGTGATCTGGTGCATGCTCACTGGATCTCGAAGCACTAACAGGCCTTCCTCCATCCTTGGCGTGTAATGTGAAACCATGTGGTGGATGGATGGACAGAGCAGCCATCTCTAAACCGGTGATCCCATGGAGCAGCGCAATTGGGTCAAAAGATGGAGCCTCCGAGGGACATATGAAACTGTCAGCATCTTGTGGTAATCAAAGGACATTACAGCTGATCATGAGCTGCGGAGTGACTGGGACAGGAGCAGCAGCGTCTCATTGCATTGGAAACTCAGGATGAAGGCAAAATAATGGCTGATAACGAGAATGATACCTCTAATGCCAACAGCTTCTCAGGTGGGGAATTATTGTGGCTATAGCACTATATAGGTGTAACGAATAAAAATGTGTATGGGATAAACATATAGAAAATGTGGCACATTTACTATTGTAGTCTGTAGGTTTTCCTTTCCCCAACTGAGGCAAGACCTTATTTGTTGTTGCCGTGGTCAAAAATAGCATCTGAACAGGAGTGTTATCTGGAACAGCTCCTGGTGATTGATGATTGATTACTACACAATTACTGTTGAAAGCAGCAGGGCTCCTCCTCCTAATCACTGCTTTCGTCGCTAAAAGGGGATTATCACATAGGAGAAGCTTGTTAGAGCCACTTCCTCCCTACAAATCAATAAAAATTACTCAAGAGATCGCAAACATGCGTCAGGGAAGTATCAGTTGAATCCTAGGCTGGCTCTGCACATTTAAAGACATGTAATGTACAGTACGGTGTGGTGTGTGTGTGCGTGTGCGTGTGTGTGTGTGTGTGTGTGTGTGTGTGTGTGTGTGTGTGTGCATGTGTGCGTGCATGTCCCTCCTGTGGCAGAGGATCTGACCCCCACTGAGACTCCTAGCCTCAAACCATGTCTAATTAAAGCTGCTTTTCAATGCAGGCGCTTTGGAACCTCAGGTCCCCTCAACAATTAAGGGCAGGATTTCTCCTCTGGTCTTGAGTAAAAAGAAAGGGCCCATCCAGAGGGTTGATTATCCCTTCTCTCCTCCACTCTCCCTCTGCCCATTATTGGATTCACTGACTAGATGGAATCCCATATATCGAGCAGGGAGGGAGAGACAGGCAGACCTGCACACAATCAAGTACACCGGAGATGCATGGAGAAATAGGACAAAAAAAAAAAAAAAAAGCGGTGATCTTATTCGAAGTCACAACACAAAAGTGTTAAGAGCCACTAGGCATGACAGGCTAATGGTTACAGATTAGGGAGGCAATCCTGTAAAAGGTCAGAGGTTCAATCCCTGCCATTATGTCCTTTTGAAGCATCCTTGGGCAAGACCACAGAACTTGAATGGATAGACCGGTTGTTCCCATTCAAATCAACATTCCAGGACGGTGGGAGCGGCAACCATTTTTATGTGTACCGCTGGGCTAGCTTCCGCATAAACCGACTTATGGCAAGTCGCTGAGGCGAGACGTTGTGCAGTCAGAACTAATGGACCACCTCCTTCACCTTGGCTTGCTAATATGCTAATGGGTTTTTTTCTTAAGAGTATTTATTTGGGCATTTTTGCCTTTATTTGATAGATGGAAGCAGAGAGACAGGAAACATTGGGAAAGAGAGAGGGGGGTGACATGCGACAAAGGTACGCCTTAGACCACTGAGCCACCAGAACACCCTGCTAACATGCTAATGTTGACTAGAAGAGCTAGCGAGAGAAGTACAATCTTTGCTAATGCTATGTTAACCTTGTCGCTAACGTCAGCATTCAGTTGAGTTTTGACAGTTTGCTAAGCACTCATGCAACAGACTCATCTGCACAGTTCTCAAGCCAGTGTGACACACTTAACGGCCTTAATGTCCAGACTTGCATTGTCACCATAGCAACTAACCCTTAAAATTCCACAATTGTGAGCATCGTGGCAGCTCAGTGGTCTAAGGTGCATGCCATAGGTGTGCAGGTGTGACCTGGGTTCGAATCTGGCCTGGTACCTTTGTCGCATGTCATCCCCTCTATCTCCCAGTCTTTTCTGTCTGTCTCTACTTTGATCTGTTGAATAGGGGTGAAAATGCCAAAACAATTAAAAAAAAAAAAATCCATAACTGCCATTTTATGCTGTACTAGCCAAATTACCATGGCAAACAGTGGAAGGACCATTCTATCCATTCAAGTTCTGCGGGCAAAACACTGAACCCCTACCTGCTCACTCACTGTAAGCTGCCTTGGATGAGCATCGGCTAAATGCCTAAAATGTAAGCTGCTGCTGTTTTAGTTGCACAGCAGCAGCAGGGCGATAAGCATAGGAACTGTAAGTGTTTTTACATCGCCTGGATTAAAAGCATAGCCACAGTTTTATCATTCCAGAAGACCCATTACCTAGTATGAGCCCGTGCTTCATACGGTCGATAACTGTACAGTGGAACGGAAAGAGTTAACCGCCTGGCAGTCTCCATGGTGAGAAGCTGCGATCACGTTCTACCTCTGAGAGCCACAGTGAGCCATGTCAGATAAGGCTTCCATTAGGGCTATTATTTTAAACCATCTCACCCCCTAATGGACTCCCCAGGCCCGGCCACAGCCTGGCTATCTTATCCCCACGGGCCCATTCTACCGTCCCGGTTCTGCTTCCTACAGGTGTGAGACCGGCTGATTGCCCCGGTGCTAGAGGGCCCCTGCTGAGGCTGCGGTGAAGTGCTGATGTGTTGTGCAGTTAATGTCAGCCCCATGAGAAGCCATTAATAACTCTGGAGTGGTTACCTTGGAGAGATTTACAAATATTTATTAAAAAGCCACCCATCCCTCCTGAGTGCGAGAAATGGAAAAAAAGCGCAGTGGCAGAGTGAGTAAAAGGCTAGCCAATACTTTCCATCGATGTGTTCTGTAGAATAAAAACTGCTTCACTGTATGGATTTCTATGTGCTGTAAAAAATGTACACACATTTTGTTAGTAATATTTGTAGTGTCCAGTGTCATTTGGTCATTCAATCTCCCTCGACAGTCTCCCATTTCTGTATAGAAATGTTAACTTCCTTGCATAAATGTATACCAAATAATGAGCCATATCAAAGGTACCCCTCAATGGATGATAATGGCAGTGGCTTGAGACGGTCACATCCATTATAATGCGTTTGTTTCGGCATCCAGTTGTATGTGTTTTATGCTCTAATGGCCACCATGGAACAGAGGTTGCAAATTACCACCTTTAAAAGCCCACACATCCTCCTCCAACCCATAGAAGACCGGTAAAGAGATATACAGTGGTCTTAAAAGTTTCAAGAACAAGGTTTATTAAACAACTGATTTATTGGTGTTCACAGTTTCATCAGTTTGCTTGAAACTGAAATGAATGCTGATTCCAGGTTCAGTCAAAGTTTTATTCTTCATCCCATTTTTTTTTCTTTTTACAAAAAAGGCAAAAGGTACAAACAGGTAACGTCACTTTACGACCAGCACATTGAAACACAAACTACATTCCTATTGTAGTACCATGCACTTTAAGATAATGAAAAACAATAAATATGTGTACGCAATATGAAAGAGTTGATTGAATTTCAGTCTGAATGCCAAGCAGACAGTTGGCAAGGATTCAGTATTCAAGCAGCATTAATAGTATTTCACCATTAGTTGCTCCCTCATGTACAATTGCCTAAGGTCCTTTAGGTAGTCTGAGAATTGGTTTCATGGGACAGATGATGATTTCTCAAACACATTGCAATTTCAAAAACCAAGGTAAGCACTGGATTTTATTACCATATTTATGAATAAAACATTGCAATACCTCATGATCTTTTACCATTCAATGTCCTTTTTTGAAAAGGAGTGTTCAAGTTTTACAGCATCTTAGAAAAATAATTGGTTCTGTATGTACAACAATAATGGTGATAGAAACATGTCAACAGTATTATGTACAATAATATTTGTTGCCTGATCCAGGTCAATAATGTCGTGAAAAGTACCTGTCACATTTGCTTGGGTGCTGTCTGAATATTGATATATTGAATATTGACTTGCTGACAAATGCTAATGTATAACTGAATGTTTGGTTGAGCATAAATATGGTGATGACATATTCATGACATATGACATTTATTTAATATCGATATACTGTACGATTGACCTGAAATGAAAACAGACTTAACATTCTCCTTGTTAACAACAAATTAATTCAGTCGTCTAAAAACTGATAAACCAAATACCAATCAACATTCTAAAGGCACACGCAACTATTCAGTTCCAAGACATCATTTTTGCTCAAGATATTGTAAAGAATTGGGTAATGTCTTAATAGAAAGAATCGGAAATCATGTCCAACCTGATCAAGATGATGAAAGTATTTAATAATGAGGCTCTCAGACGGCCTTGATAATATCATATGGAACAGAAAGCGCCACAGTGCAGTAGAAATATTTCAGAAGAACACGTGTCCACGTAGGACAAACTATTACATTCATTCAAAATGAATCCTATCTGCACATATCAGAGTGCTACTTCATTTCCCAGCCACTTCTCTCAATACTTCAAACAACTTGCAATAAACTTAACTTTAAGGCATACTCTATCGATCCAAGGAACAGGTCCAAAGAACTGTGGCCTCACATTTTCAAAGCGGTATATATAACTCCTCTCTAACAATGGAACATTATGTGATTTCTCATGTTGTTATTTTTAAAAGAGGGAGGATGTCATAGCTGCACTATTTTTTTCCTGCATTCATTCTCTATGTATGATGGTAGTTTGAAATCTTCAGCTTGGTTTTTTCTCTCCCATTGTCCTTACAAATCCTCCGTAACAACATCACTTTCCCATTAGTCCATTGTAACTCTGACACAGATATGAAAAGAGGATGTGCAGCACGTTGTCATGAAAAGAATCGTCTCCTTTTAGGATCGTACCTAGACACCAACGTACCGTATGTACAGAGCACAAGGCAGGTCATTTACAGTGCAGACCTATGGGGAGATGGACATTGTAATGCTCTGTGTTATAGATGCTATTCTATTTTATTGTAAGTCCTGGAGCTAAGCATGGCTAGCAGCTGGCGTACACAGTGTGAGTGCTTTGATATCAGCGTCCTCCGCACACAGAACTCAGTCCTCACAAATCATTCTCCCCGTCTGGACAGAATGAGGAGGTCACCGAAGCTACAGCTTGTTATGTGGACTGATGGCAGGCGCGGCCTCCATCAAACCTGTGGTGAGGAGACGCCACTGGAAACCTCCGTAAAGGAAGAGAGGCCACCGCGGCCCGGATCCCTGTATACGTTGGCCGGGCGATTACAGGAAGGAGGCGTGGGATGTGCGTGATAAAGAGCCACCTGGCGAAGGTGTGGGGAGCCGGCACTGGTGGAGATGAGGACAGAGTGGCAGAAGAGAGCGGTGAGGTGGGGACTCAGACGCTCAGGGTCATGTTGCGGAGCAGCCACTGCTGGGAGCGGCTGCCTGTGCAGTCTCTCAGCGTGGGGACCATCTTGTCCTCCTCAGAGGGCATGTCCAAACACTGGTTGCTGTTCACATGCAGCAGGGTCAGTCGCTGGAGAGACGAGAAGAAAGCAACAAAGGTAATTACACAGATGAAAGCAGGCACACATGAAGGTACAAACACACCGGTGTTGTACGACTCAGTATTGATGACTCAGACTCAGACTTGCACACTGAGGACACCAAATTTGTAGCTGATCATCAGGTTAATTAACAGTACAGGCCTACATGTAGACATAGGCTATGAAATATTACAACGCAACTACTGATAGGATGATGTAAAATATCGATGAGTGTGCAGCGCCTTGGAACGAGAACATCGCTAGCTAACTGAGAGATGAAGATGGCTCCACCATGTATTGTGAGATTTGCTTACATAGATTTTACATAAAATTGTGCAAAAAGTAGTTCCACATGTAAAATATGTGAAAGGACAATAGAGGAAAAGACTGTTCTAGCATGGATTACTTGGACTCATACTGGTTACTTGAGACTCGACTCGGACCTTGGTGACTTGGTCTTGGATTTGAACATTGAGGATTTGGGACTTGACTTGGACTCAAGGTTTTGTGACTCGACTACAATACTGAAACACACAAATATATGTTAAAGGAAATTCCACCCTGGGATATTCATATATTATTATAAATCATCTATATATCATCAATCAAGTTATTTTGTGATGTGAGGTGTTTACTTTTTTCCTACTTCAGTTATTTAGTTCCTACATTTCCCAAAATGCCTTTCGCCAACCCCCAGACAACATGCATAACCTTCTTGCATTTAGTATATGCAGGTGGACAGAGCAATAGATAAGAATGCCGATGACGTGGCAAAAGGCCACGCCTGCAAAGTGCGGTACAAGTGCAAAACCCTTTTCATTTACTATGGGCAAAACAATAAATTGACATTTTCTGTGGTTGCTTTTTCTGTGTTCTAATAATTTATGTGAAATATATATGGTATAAATAATTTGAAGTTACCTTTTCATGGCTGTCAAACAACAGCATGATCATTAAAATGTTTTTTCTTGATGTGTCAAAATGCTAGCATGACTCCACTCGGAAGTTGCTAGCTTGTTAGCATTTTGTGACTTCCAGAAAAAAACAAATTATTTACACCATATACATTTCACATAAATTATCAGAATACAGAAAAAGCAACCACAGAAAATGTCGATATTTTTAATAAGTTGACTTAAATAACTTTATAAGTTTTGCCCATAGATATACAGCGGGGCATATCACTTGTACCGCACTTTGTGGGCGTGGCCTGTTTGAAACATCACGCCATTCTTATCTATAGCGATAGTGATAGCGATAGGAAGAGCAAGAGAGCAGGTTTTTCCAGTCAAGAAAATGTGGGAGTTGTGCCCCTGACTCAGAACACAACATGCCTTGCGGCTCCATTGCATTATGGTCTATTGAGGCCACTGTCAGTAGAGAAATTGGTCACTGTGCCACTTCTAAGATGGATTTCTCCCTGTATGACTGCTGAAAGTTGGTGCAAAATGTCTAAAAAGAAAGAGTCCATAAAGAAGCCCTTGCTCTTTGTTTCTGAGGGACTAAGAAAAATACACTACCAAGCAACAAAATGGGCCCAGAAATGCAAAGTACATCACCAATAGTTTTTTTTTTTTAGGGTGGATTTTTCCTTTAATTTGTATTGTATGTGAGTTCTTTTTCTCCATTATATCTCTTAGAAAGACTGTACAGAAATATTAGATCTGGGTTAAGGAGAGCACAATTGAGCACAGAATTTTTCAAATGTATTTCTGCATTACGATTTAGAAAAAAAAAAAAAAAAGCTCTTTCCAAATAGACTTCTTCTACATTGCTATTGATTTTGCAGTATCTTAAAATGGGAGAGTAATACCTGTGTCCAGCAGGATTACAGCAACAGGAGAATGTGAAGCAAAGTTTTATTGAATACCATCTATTGAGTTTAATTCACTCTCTTGTCCACATAGTTGGGAAGTTTAACTCTTTAATGCATGGCCCAAAAACTTAGCACTTTTCCATAACCTGGGTCAAAATTACCCATCATTTATTTCTTATGGAAAATCAGAATGTTATTACAATAAATGTACAGTAGAGGACATCATTTGGTGT
Source organism: Centroberyx gerrardi (assembly GCF_048128805.1). NCBI lineage: Eukaryota > Metazoa > Chordata > Actinopteri > Beryciformes > Berycidae > Centroberyx > Centroberyx gerrardi. The sequence goes on along the minus strand of NC_136006.1, from coordinate 14,050,717 downwards.
AGAAAATTTGGCATACTTGCATAGTTTTTTGTGCTGAAAAGATCCATGTAGAGTATAAATGCCTTTAGCCATGTCTGTAACCTGTAGCGCCACCTATAGACTGCATGTACAGTATTTCAACGCTACAGTAGATGTACAGTAGATATGAAACATTGATGTGGAGGCCTGAAAAGATAGATAGATAGATAGATAGATAGATAGATAGATAGACACTTTATTTATCCCAAAGAAATGGGTCATATGCAGAAATATTTTTCAGCAGATATGAGACTGATAGATAGAAAACTGATAACTTGGAGATTTGCATATATTTAGGCTACATACTGAACAAAAAGTATGGTTAAGTATGATTGCAGCTGCAGCCACACATGTTGGGAGCCTGCAGCACCTATGGGCCATAGGGTTACTTTTCAGGAGATATGTCAGTTGTTCCATCCTCACGGTAATTTTTGGATCAATGAATTAAATGATGCATTAAACCATGCAGAAGAAGGTCTCTACTCCAAAGTATGATTGCTACTGCACATTTATGAAATACAATTTTTTTTAAAAATCATTAAATTCCCATTATAAATGAATTAAGGGTCATTTTGACCCAGATTATGGACACTTGGAGTAGTGCTACAAAATCATCACTTCCTCAAAAAAAATGAAAGAGAGAAGTGAAATTTAAATTGATGCAAGTTATAAACATGTTTTTCAAGGATTACAAGAAATATTAATGTGTGGTATTTTATTTACAAAATTCTGCAACAAAAATTATGTCACTGGGTCATTTTGATGCGGTTCATGCATTCAAAGGCTGGGGAATAAACACCCTAAAACAAATTAAACACATGTTATTCCTATGAACACTGACAGTTCAGTCTTGATATGTCAACATGGACAAATCTCTGCCAAGGCTAGAAAGAAGAGAGCCAAGACTCTTTTGATGAGCTGCAACACTGACAGTGATGGGAGACTGATTTTGTGGACAGTCAGCTCCTAGGGTGATTTCAGAGGGATATTGATACTATTTTATGGTCCACAACTCAACACACTGAGATAAATCTCATTTGGATGGAAAAGCTATGAGTCCACAATCAGTGTCCAATTCATTCTCAATGAAGCAGTTCCAGGTTTTGTCTCCGGATAACATCACAGATTAGAGCCTTGATCTCTGGCTTCAGGCTTTGGGTTGTTGACGCTCACAAATATCAGTCAAACTGTGTCAGATCATGGGAATGATTTAATTGTTGTAAGGTGGATTTTAGCTTTAAATTGTTCTGACTTAACTGGAATTTAAATGCACATATTACTGGCCATATAATGTAACAGTACTTTACATTGCATATTGCTCATTGCACATATCTGTACATAACTCAGGGCACATATCTTCTATTTTTATTTGTATTGTATTATATATTTTTACATTTTTATTATTCATATTAGATTTTATGTTGACATCTGCACTAAGAGAAATTCCTTCTACATTGTACTTGGTGAATAAAGTTCTGATTCTGATTCTGACAGAAATTCTGAGAATATTTACTCTGCAGCGTAGCATTTTAAGTAGCATATAACAATATGAGTTCAAATCTGTCTCCTGACCCGTTCCGCATGCTGTCCCCTCTCTCGCTCTCTCTACTCGTTCCTATATCTCTTTTCTTTTCTGTCACGTAAACCAGAAATGCCATAAGATAGAACAACCCCTTTTAAAATGTCTAGACTGGAACACACCCATTGTGATGAGTTGAACTGAAGCACCATAGGAGCATGTGGAAATCAATGTCTGACTGCCATCATGGCCAAAGCTCTACGGATAACAGTCTCCACTAACGGCTGGAAGAGAGGGTCCCAATGGCCTTGATTAACCATTTATGTCCATTTCCTCAGAAGTAACATACAGTCGTTCAGCAATTTTGTACCGCAGTGGCATGAGCTGCTTTTCTGATCATAACGATCACATATAGAGGAGTGAAGGACTGGGAGCTACAGAGAGGCAGTGCCTCTACTGAGGAAAACAATGGCAACAGACAAACTGGAAAATTGTGTTCCACTGAAAGTGCTAATAAACCACCATACAGTGTTGCACTGTACATTAGTGCAAGGATTTCCACAAGAACACCTGGCTCAGTCTTGGAACTCAGAACATGTATCAGTGTTAACAAACCAAGAAATTAGAGATTTATTCGGTTTCAAAATTATGCAACCTAACATTTTCAAACTCAATAGCACAGAACATATGAAAGGAATTAAATGTAAAAAAAAAAAAAAAAAACAGGAATGGTGGATGATAATGATGTGTATTCACCCACAACTACAGACCAGAACCTGCAGCTGACTTTGTAAAGCATGAAAACATACGTATGGGCAGTATTTCTTATCCTGAGGTTGTGGGTAATCCTTCATTAAAACATGATTGTGCCTAGACTGTTGACAGAGGATATTAAAACTAATGAGCACACAGTGAGGCGGAGGCCATGTTTGAGCTTAAGCCTCACTCAAAGCTATGAAACACAAGGGCCTGACGTTCATTCTGCCTGGATACAAAGAGCTGCACACACACGCACACACACACACCCACACACACACACCTCTTTACTGAAGTACACGTTACAGACAGCCCTACAGGGCACATTTGTTCAAACAGAACAACACCAAAGAGAGCAGGTGGCATATACCCTTAAACACCTGCTGCAGAAACTGAAAAAAGAGAACAATAAGGCAGCCCTACAGTACAAACGTTTCTCTATTCATGTTTTATTACACAAAATAATTCCTTTTTACAGCAGTCCTTGGACTGAATCGCAGAACCCTCAAGAGCCTCAAACTTGACTAACTTCTCTCTACGCTCTTTTGGGATAAGCAGAGCAAATCAAAAACATTTTCAAATCAGAAGCTAGTGGTTTAAAAGCTTTACTAGTAGAATGCCCAAATGACGAGCCGTAATAGTAACGGATGCCATTGAGGTAGGGTACTTCTTAATGGCATATTCAAGCATGCAGCTGCTGAGAACAGGAGGTAGGCCTAATCAATAAATCATAAGAACATGGCTGAGGCAATAATGAAGGTACTATTTTTGCTTTCATTCAAAGATTCAAACCTACTCTAGTGGCAGAAATGACACAAGAAGAATATAACAGTGGGAGGAAGAAAAGCCACTCCATATTTAATGAAAATATTAGAAATATGGAGGCCTTGTCCTTTGCTCATAATTATTTCATGACTCCTCTGGGCAGTGAAAACACCCATCTCAGCCTCTCAGCAAACCAACCGGTGTCGGAGGAGCAAGTCGCTGTGTGTGTGCACAGCTGAGACCGGCTAATTAAATGAGGACGGTTTCTAACCGTCAGCCCTGGGTGAGGAACATTTATCCCCTTTGTCACCAAGCAGCACACCGGACTTGCTGACAGGCGCAGAGCTCCTGTGTAAGGTGCGCTTGTGCCGACACTGGAAGGCACTCTACAGGGCCGAGCTGGTGTGTGGCAAATATAAAAACAGCAGACTCCTTCTGTCAGGAGGCAGAGTCAGACAACAGTCTCATTTGCTCTAATGGTGCCCTGCCCCTGTGTCCGTGCCCTCCTCTCGTGCCTCGCCATGCCACAAGGACCGGAGAGTGTGGGAACAGCAAATCAGGCCATCTAACAGCAGGTCACTTCACCACCGCAACTCTGACACAGACCAGCAGCCCCGGGAGCTGCTTACCCAATTTACCCTGGCTGGCCACAAAAACTGTGGCATGCTACAATGAAACTGCTCTTTACCTTTTTACAAGATACACCGGTCAGACTCTAGAGACTTCTGCAGAACAGAACTGGCTGCAGGGTGAATGATAGGCAGGTACACCTAGATTGGAAGAGGCAGATAAATAACAACCATATAACGGACAGAAATGCTGAGCCGAAAAACATTCCTTAAAAAAATATGTAAATAGACAGGTAGAGCGGTGAAGAGCATTGATAATTGAAATTCATTGGTTTTACAATAGGGATATGGCACACAGTGTACACAGCTGCTTCAAGGCCATAGGAGTGTTCAAATGCAGAACTCACTTCCCGAGAGGCCAGGGCCATGAAAGGTACGCTCACAATGAAGGATCACTTCAAAAGAACTTGTAAACAATGGCAAGCCCATTTCAATCTGCCCAGCGCATAGATAATCAGCTAAAAATAAACACATCCTCCTCCATTTCAGGCATCATTCACCCAACGCTGGCAGTCCAGTGGACGGCCTGTGAATTTTCACATCAAAATCAAATATTTATGTTGGAAAATAAATGTCAAATGAAATCTAATTTAGCATGAAGGCTGGCTAAAGGTCTTGCAGATAGCAGCTTGTACACAGCACCGTCTTGACGGGACATCTGTCATTGCTTTATTTGTCTGTGTCCCTGTCTTTATGCATTCTCTCTGAAAGGTCACCGGTAATAGCTACTAAATACCTTCTAAAACTATTTGCATGCACATTCTGACTAATGCCTGAAAGCTCACATCATAACAACAATTTCTGCATATATTTACCCTCACAGACAAAAACAAGAAAATTGCAAATACAGTAAAAGCAGAAACGATTGACTATAAAACTACCAACTACAGCCAGAACAGGGCAAACTAATCTACTTCCAGCTCGCACAACGCTGACGACAACCTAGACCACTACACAGCAGCTAAACCGAGCCCAGGACTCTACTCTAAGCCTTGTTGTACTAACCTGCTCCGTCCCAGGCCCTACACCCCTAGAGAAAATAATCAGTGGGACTGAAGTAGAGGCGTCTAAAGACCTCCAGGCGCGTGTAGTTGCGGAGGATCCAGGCCTGCATGGGACTGTTGTTACAGTGCGCCACAGTGGGGCCGTAGGTGCCGTCCTCCAGGCGGCTGATGGTCAGACATGACTGGGTGATGATGTGGAGGAAGGTGTGCTTCTGCAGGCAGCCAGGAATGAAATGGAGAGATGGTAGTGAAGGTGAGAGGAGCCAAATGTATGACAGGACATCATAAGTCGGACTCATGGTGATTAGCTATTCTTGATTTCATCCATCTTTTCTTGACAGCAAATTTTCCAGTTTAGTAAGTGGTGATTTTTCAGTGACAATTATTTGGAGCTGACAAGTGTTGATTGGAGTTGTTTTTTCACTCGTACAGCAGATATGGCTCTGAGGCGGCTGTTCAAAACTATCTAAAATTATTACATTTATTCTGATGGGTGTGGACTTATATAAACATTTGCAGTGTTGATGTTAGATTTTTCTCTCAGAGTTAAATTAACCTTGGAAATGTTGCTGTGTTACCATGAAATATTACAGACAAAAATATTTTTGATAAAATCAAGAATCTAAAGCTGATCTTTCTTGGTTGCTAAGACCGCTTGATAACTGTCTTTCAGTTGGACAACTACAGTAACTAGAGCATTGGTCTCTACTGTACTAACACAGGACACATGTCTATTCAATAAGTAAAAAAGTACAGCTGGATAACTGGATAAAGGGATAAATCTTAGCTAAAAGCCACACTGCAAAAAATAAATAAATACATAAATAAACATATTCTTTATTTAAATGTATGCTGAGGCTAGAGAGATGATTTGACTGCCATCATACATGTAACTGGTATATTGGTGTGTGTTTTCTGCTGGAGAGAACAGAAAACACAGCTCATCTCTGGCTGAAACCACAGCTGAGTGGGCGGGGAGAGGGAAGGCTGTCTCTCTGTCATGGCTGTGAATCAGAACAGCAGGAATATGGAAAAGTCAGGTACTTCTGTGACACCGAAACTGATGACCAGATGAAATGTTAATGGTATTGTAGCAACCCGGGGTTCAACCGTATCAGCCCTTGTCCGTCACACTAGGGCTAAAAATAACCTCGGCCATTAACAGCGCTGAGACCCCAGTGCTGTTTATGACGGAGGCCTGGTCTTCTTCATTTATGAATTATTCAATTTTTCATATTAAGAATGTACCCAGAGAACAAAGTGTAATGAATGGATTCCTCCCAGGGTTTGTACAGTGGTTGATGGAAAGGCCTCAAGGCTTCTTCTCCTAGTCGTATCTACTACTTGTCAGCAGATAAGACATCTCAATCATTGATAGATGACACCACATATCTTCTTTTCTAACCGTCTCCCAGAGGTGAGAAAAAAATAACTACATGAATTGTTAATATAAAGGATGCTTTTAAGTCGTACAATCCAAAATGTATTGTGAGTCAATGGGGCTTGAGGAGAATATTGTAGTTTTCCTGAGATTCAAATTGTCTTTTTGTTTTCCCTTCAGTGGCCTGCAACATCTGTTTCTAAAGTTGACTGAATGTTGAAATGGAAAATCTAATGTTTAATGTACAAACTCTCCCATTGTCACTTATCCAATCTTTGTTTTCAATTTATTGCTACTATGATTGAACTGAGACTCACACATTTGCATGTTGTACGCATCCAATAGTGTCTTGCATGAGTTGCAGGCCAAATGGTCTATAATGTACCACTCAATATCAAATTTTATTAGGGTCATAACTCGACTGGAGATTTTACTATATTCCTCCGGCCAAAAGGCTCCATTTTACACCAAGATTTAAATGATCTTCTCTAATGACTATTGACACTTCACAGTCCACACGGTGCTTTATGGATGACAGTCTAAATGACCAACGATCTAAACATTGTTATAGGATATTACTATATTACGCAAGCACAGGACTCAAACTAAGGGACAATAATCAGAAGCGATGACTTGGACAGCTTACCTCAAAATCATATTCCCACTTGCCAACATACTACATGAGAGGAGAAAATTCTTATGGCAGACAAACATATGGCAGATGCGTAGATACAGCTGCTGGGTGCACAATGCAACTGGAGTACTGTGCTAGAACTCAGAGGTAAAACTCAAATACTGATATAGAGCGCCATCTGGTGGCACAAAACTGTTAGACCATAACCAATTTGCCATTACGTGAGTCTACAATGTGCATTACTGTACATGCAATCTCTTCCAGTACAGAAAGATCCGATCAATCAGCATTTCCACATAGTTATGATTCAAAGCATCATCCATCGAGAGGAAGGAACAGACCGCCATGAGAACCTTGTTGCGGAGTGTCTGGCTACTGTGGGAGACATGGGTCTTACCTCGGCGTCATACTCAAACATCTGATTGCCCTTCATGTGATGACACTTGAGCATGACGACAGGTCCGTTGAGGCGGGACACGTCCAGGCAGAGGTCGTCCGTCCTGATCTCTTTATCCGCCGTGTATGAGAACACCTGGAACCAAGATGCCCAGCTCAGTGGATGCGTGGCACCAACAATGCCAAGATTATTCATTTACCATTCCAGAAATGCATACAATCATGGTGCTGGAAAGTGCTTTCGATAAAAGGATATGTCACTAAATTATATTTCTATTTATACTTTGACTTATTGTTTAAGTGCTGTCCAACCCGTGATGACTCAGATAATGCACTCGACCTGGTGATTATGGTGCAGTGCTTTCAGAAAGTATTCAACACCCTTGGCTTTTTTCCACATTTTCCGGTGTTACAGCTTGAATTCAAAATGAATTAAAATAGGATTCTTTGCCACTTATCTACACACAATAACCCATAATGGAGACTTGTAAGGATAAAGGGAACAATGAATGGAGCCAAATACAGGCAAATTCTTGGCAAGAGCCTGCTTCGGAGCAAAGAGATTAGATGGAGGTGACTATTTATGTTCCATGGGACAATGATCCAAAGCATGCAGCCAAATCAACACTGGAATGGCTCCAGAACAAGAATGTGAAAGTCCTAGAGTCGCCCAACCTTGAATCCTACTGAAAATCTGCGGAATGACTTGGAGATAGTTGTTCACACACACTCCCCATCCAACTTGACCGAGCATGAGCTAATCTGCGAGGAAGAATCCAAAAATCCAGATGTGCCAAGCTGATGTGTCCAAGAGAGGACTCGAGGCTGTAATCGCTGCCAACAAACTGCTTCTACAAACTACTGACTCAGGGGGTGGAATACTTATTTAAATGAGATATTTCAGCATTTCATTTTCAATAAATTTGCAAAAATTTCTAAAAAAAACATGTTTATCAACTTGTCATTATGGGACATTTAGTGAAGATTTTGACAAAAAAAAATCCAAATTTAAATATTTTGAATTCAGGCTGCAGCATCACAAAATACAGAAAAAAATCAAGCGGGTTGAATCCTTTTTGAAGGGACTGTACATGTAAATAACAAAAAAGATTGTTTTTCATTTTCTTCTCACCTGATTTCCACCCATGCCATGACAGTTGAAGAAGCCAACTTTCTCGTTCTCTTTTCTTCCCATGTTGTCCACGCATTGGTTGGTCTCAACATTTCTGATCTACAAGTAGGAAGTATGCAGAGTTAGAAGTTCCTCTAAACTCGAACCAGGGCTTGAAATTAACTTAAATTTTGGCTCTAGTGAGACAATTTGGCTGGTGGATCTCAGAGTTACTAGCTGAAAATGTAACTGCATGCATTTCATCATTTTTATTAATTAAGAGGTTGATTCCAGAGTATTTTATTCACATCAGTGAATTACTTGTATTATATGTATTACCTGTATTATATTGCCCAAGGTTGCTTGTCCAAACAACAAAGCAAAACGTAACATTATGTTGTTTTCTATGTCAAGCCAGTCACAACTTGCTCACCATTTCTCATTAAATGTTCATGGTGTTTTCTTTACCTCCTATTTTTCATTCACCTCTTCTTCTTCACGGTCACTGAAAACCTCAGTCCTTTTTGTGTCTTTCTTCTTCTTAAATGCTACTGTTTCAGCTTCAATATCCTGCGGCCTTGTTGCACCACATTCTAGCTTATTTACTCTTTTCAAACATTAGTTATAATTGATCTATCTAGCTTCACCTTCACTTCATCCAACCTGACAACAACAGCTTTTTGTTTACATTACATGCTGGTGATGTTGGAGCAATCAGAGCACACACAAATCACAGCCACAGTAAATAATACTAACTAATATAAGCTAACTAACTAATAATCCTAACTAACTAGTATAAGCTTTGTTTTCATACAGAAACTACATCAGAGCACCTCACCCACAAAAGCGGCAGGTAGAATTGAGACCAATTTCTGCCTGCATTTAGCGAGTTGGCAGGCGTTAATTTCAAACCTTCCAAATTCCTGTTAGATTACAAATTTACATTAAATTCACAGCCATTTTGGCACAGATATCAAGTCTAATCACACAACTATTCAGTGAAAGATGTAACCTAACCACATTAGATATTTTGCCAGTACGTTGTGCTAATGTAACTCCTAATTATGGACACTCTTTTAAGGCTGGAAAGAATAAATGATCTGACTACACAGTTCTGAGCACCCCCTTCTATCACCAACCCCCAAAAACATTTACTGACTTTATAAGCCACTGAGCTATCTAATAAACTAACACATTCCTAGAGTCCTATAGTTGAGCTGGCTCTATATGTTGCCTAAGCAGCTTATTATGCCTATCATGCAAGAATAGTGGCTCCCATAATTAAGTGATATAAAACCTAATGGCTCCAGCTGTTAAAGATTGGCTGACTGTGTGTTATGGAGGAAGAGAATCAGTCAGGAGAAGTCTAGTTATGAGGAAGATGGGAGCTGAGGTGCCGCAGTGGCTAAGGGGGAGAGAGAGAGAGAGAGAGAGAGAGAGAGAGAGAGAGAGAGAGAAAGAGAGAGAGGGAGAGAGAGAGAGAGAGAGAGATTCTACTGCAGCACAGCACAGCAGCACGGATGAAAAATCTTCTCATTCTCAGCAGTGTGAAAGTTGGAGGATTACAAACTCATTTCACCATCAAATCTTCCATTCATTACTTTAGATGGCCTCCTTGTATCGTACACACACCCTCTTCTGTTGGAGTACTGTATATCAACACAGTGCCATGGGCATCAACAGGCAAATCAGTCAGTCAGCGGTGGGACACTACCAATTGTGTCTGTTGCTTAGTGAGCAGTATCTAATTAATACAAGGAAATTAATCTTCTATTATCAACTTAACACTTATGAATCCTCCTACATTAACTGCAAATTTTCACACAGCTCCCACAATTCCCTTCTCAAGTTCAGAAAGAACTACTCTATCTGCTCAATCTTTAACTACTCATGTCAACATTAGATGAAATATTTCCTGTGTTTTTGGATGTATGATATTGGAAATACATAATCTATGCAACAAAAGGCAGAACCTCTTGGTCACAATTCACAATTCCCTGTCTTAGATGGCGTATAACTGATAATTGCACTTGTGCAAGGTGTTTTGAAATTCTTTCTAGCTAAATATGAGGTTGGTATCAACAGCTACTGTATGAAAATCCCTTTTGTTTGTTTATCATACCAGTTCAATAAGAATGGCCGGGGCTGTTTGTTTTTTATCTAGTTCCATTCAACCTTTTGCTGAATACTGAGATTTTCAGATTTATCTCGCAGCGATATTGTCTTGTGAATACACAGCTCTGAAGCAAAGCCGTATCTGACTCACTGCAGAGGGGAACAGTGTAGCTGCTGTATTATTGGGGATCAGAGTACAAGAAAGCTCATACTTCACCAAGTGAGTAGTATCTCCTTGGGATCTGGGAGTCTGGGTAGATGTTCTCTAGGTACCAGGAAAATGGTTTGCACTGCAGGGCTTCGCGAAGGGCTTTGCGAGAAGACACGTCTCCGTAGTCCACCCGCACCACACCTGCAGACACAACAAGACGAGGAGTCAGCCCGATGCATCATGAAGCATCATTAGTCACTATTTACCTTCATTCTCTGTAGTGCTGAAAGCCATATACTGTTCCCTTTGTTCTGAAAATAGACAGGGCAATCCGGTGTACTTGCACCACCAAGGCTGAACACCAGAGGGACCCTCTATATCGTCACATCTTGTGAAAAGTGCAAGTTTATCTGAAAACACAAGCTATTTGGGTGGTCAAGGAATGCTTTTCTATTGAATATTGTGTAAACTGTCTAATTTGTGCAAAGGGAAATAAGTCCTATTCACACACCTAAAGTATTGCGAGAGCTGAGGCATCTCCTATAAATAGACTGCACCAATCGTTGTGTGTCACTGTGTGTTTTACTTCATCCAAATGGAAACTACACATGATGTATCAGCCTAGATGCAATTGAAGATTGAAGAGGGATTAGACAGCAACTGGGCACAAACACTCACAAACACATTAGGCAGATGGTTTCTCCCTAGAGTGCTTCTTGAGGAATCAAAGCATGTATGTAGATAAATCCAGGGGGTAATTTATCATGAAAGAGCACGATTGCAATAAATGAAAATAGAATACATTTTCAAAATCAGCCGACACACACGACGCTACAGTGCATCCACCCATCAAACGCAAGCCGCAGACAATGTAAACAACACCTCCTGTGATTTCAACAACTTCCAACACTTTAATCTGGGACGCAGCCATTGCAAGTTGTCAGATAAAAGGTATAAGCTGAAGACCGCTCTCTCTCTCTCCCCCATCGCTCCCCCCCCCCCCCTCTCTCTCTTTCTCTCTCTCTTCCTTTTCTCTTTCTCTCTGTAGGGTCTGAGCATCACATGTTTCAGATGATGAATAGCCTCTTTGATCTTGAAATCGCCAGTGCAGAGGAGGGACGAGGAGGGAGATGCACTTTTTAATAGGATCACTAGATGCCACTCCCAAACTCAGCCTGAGCACCATGCTGCGTTCCTCTGTGCCAATATGGGAGGCCTGGCAGCGGCGTGGCCCAGATCATTCTCTCTAATATCCTCGAGGAACAGACAGTCATTGTGGGGCCGCGCTAGACAGAAAGACTCATCCATCACAACCCCAGCTCTGTCTCCGCACCTGCCTATAGAGAATACTGCCTGGCTGCTCCTCCACAGAGGGCTTATGAGTGGAGGAGGAGGTCAGACTCATGCCATAAGATCGGCAGATTATGGATGATCCCTTATAGGTTGCCTGGCATCTAAAACACTTAACCAGATATCTCCAGGCCGCTGCTGTCTGCTAAAGGGTAATCACATTACTAGGCCCGACAGATGGAGGGGTACTCATCTCTCAATCTGCACAATCGTATTGTTGTAGTTTGTCTGTGGGTGGCGGAGCTGGAGTTGGAGCCTCTCCAGAGATTTGGAGCACGTCATAAAAAAGACCGTCTTTGATAAATTTCTGAACTCAAGTTGAGAACAACACGGTTGCACTTAACAATGTGGGAATTAACCAATTCCCAATTTGGGGAAGGTGAAAGCACCACTGCATGCCAATATAAGACAGAGGAAGGGAAAAAGAGAATTAAAATGTTTAAATGGGTGAGAAGCATACAGCACAAGGGACTTAGAAGAATAATGAAGTGAAGAGGAAGGGGTTTTTCCTTTTCACACCAATCTGTTAGATGTAAGCTAATGCACTACCAGGAGGCATATAACAAGCACAGAGGAGTCTGGTAATATTGTAATGAGAAAAGGACTGTTCATATCCGCTTTTGAACAGTGATGCATACTGCATAATGCATCTATTAAAGTCCTATAAAACATGCTGGATTTAAGCCATTGTCAGCATCGTCTCCCGTGTGTGACTGCTATTCCAGCGGCAACAAGATGTAACCTAATGAAAGTAGTCTCACCACAGCACCGTACCTGGTGATATGATATAGAAGAAATCTTTGAAGTCGTCCATCCAGACCTCGGCCAGGCGCCTGTTGTTCTTGTTGATGACTTGGCCGGTTCCTCCAGGGAAGCTGTATGGGGTCGCTTTCCGGAACACATGGCCCACGTGGGAACATGTGACAATTTCCAAAGAGCCGCCGCATTGCCAGATCTGCACACACGTAAGGACAAGGTGGAATTACATGTGGCAGGAAAACAGACAAATACACACAGATACCAGCTTCCCCCCCCCCCCCCCCCCCCCCCCGGTTGACTGTCACTTACTCTGAAAGACATTTCCAAGTTCTCTCCACCCCAGATATCCATCCCTGGATCGTAGGTTCCTATTTCTTCAAAGTATGTTCTGTCTATAGAGAATAAGCCTCCTGCCATGGTGGGGGTCCTACAAGAGACACAGAACAGATTAAGACAGGATACACAAAAAATATCATGTCTTCTCATACACTACCAGTCAAAAGTTTGGACACACACATTTTTCTTTATTTTTACTATTTTTCACATTTTAGAATAACAGTAAAGACATCAAAACTATGAAATAACACAAATGGAATTATGCAGTGACCAAAAAAGTGTTAAACAAATCAAAACTATCTTATATTTTAGATTCTTTAAAGTAGCCGCCCTTTGCCTTGATGGAAAGTCAAAGGCTTTGGAAAGAAATTCATACATAGGCATCAACTTCACTATTTATATTTGTCTAAGAAACACATTTCAAGCATTTAAGCATAGGCCTTTAGATAAAACATAGTACATTCAATCAGGTGTGTCCAAACACAACATTCAGAATATAATATAGGTAATAAAAATAATTTGAAAACAAAAAGCCTAACAGGAGGTTATCAGGTTAACAGGGGCTATTATCTTTATCTTTAAATTGATTCTATACTGAACTAGGGTCTGACTTTAGGATATTGTCTTGTTGCTGGAAGTAATTTGCATACAGATGACAATTTGTACCTAGCTTTGTATGATACCTGACAAGGAGTTTGAAGATCAAATGTAAAGGCATCTCCGAGCAGACTCTGTATTTTCTATTTTTATATATTGAAGATGAATGAGCTCATACATACTGTAGATACCACAGGAGACCGCAACCGCAACTATGTGGATGCTATTTAGACTCGATGGTTTGCTGCCGCATCAGTGGGATATATTACACAGAGGAAAAGGATCTATTTCTATCTGCAGATAAAAATGGCACCTTTCATGGCTATCAACATCAGAAGAGTGTTAGTGAAAGAAGCTAACCATGTCTTCTCCGCGGCCGACTACCATCACAAGCAAACCTTTTTTCAACTGAGATGAGAAGCCGAGAGCTAACATTTGTTCGAACTTACAAAACTGTCTTTTCAATATATGTTTTTTTGTTATTTATTTGTAATTTGACTGTCCCTCTCTTGATTCTTATCACAGAGCATTACGCAAGAGGAAAGTCAGTCACAGCTTCCCCTGGAAAACTATTTGGATATAGCTTCAGAGGAGGGAGGAGTATTTCCTTTGAGTACCTGACAGCGAGCGTTCTGTCCCCTTTGCGTCGATCCATCTCCCGCTGGGGAACGGGGTACCAGCGGAAATTCAGCTTCCAGTTGAATCCACCATAGGTCATGTCCGAGCCCGCCATGTATTCAAACGTCTCGTCGCTGATGACATCGATGATAGGGCACACCACCGCTTTCCTGAAGACAACATATGGAGGAATGTATATTATATTTTTATGTGAGTTATTTCCTCAGAACTCACCATTATAATATGGAATACAAATTTGAAGAGGTATTAGCATTTCCATTCCATTTTTACACCCCAAACCGAAATCAACAGTCCCTATACATTTTCTGACTGTGAACAGATCTTTTGTCTTGTAGAAAGGAATTAACTGCCAACTGCTGACCACACATATATTACTTTATGCTGTAGCTGCATAAACAACCGCTTTGCTACCAGCTCAATACTCAGAGACATCTGCTTATCATTTTTCCTGGCATGACTGCTAAGGAGAATCTCCAGATAGCTGAAAAATAGCTATTGCATTATTGAAAGTTTATCAGCATATGTGAAGACTTAAATAATGTAGCCATCATGAACAAGGGTAAAATATTACAGTGTGTATTGTTAAGTAATTTATTTTGCTGTTGGCTGGCCAGGGGCACAAGGGGAATCTTAACAATGGAGATGCCGTCTGAAAACGGATAAAGGTGAATTGGAAAATGTATTTTTCAGTGAAACTATATGACTATTGCAAAGGTTGCTAAATGCATGACTAAGTCTTACCAGCATCCAAGAAATACCCTTTCTTGCCTTTTGAGGTAACAAACCAACCTGTGTTATGAATTATGTCAATCTGCACTCAACATATATTTCCGGCACACAATCTAATCAGTCTGAGCGCCTCTATACTCTTGCACATACTTATAGACATCAATACATGTGCAGGAGCATACAGCAAAAGTGTAATGGTTCTATAATATAATATTCTGTGTAATATGATACTAATTTCTGCCAGGCACCTGAGGCAAAATGAATGTCTGACCTCAGATAAGAGATGCAGCACAGGAGAATTATTATCAATGCAGCCATCCATTTATGTCACTCTTTCACATAGATATACCCTCCAGCTTTCTTCTCAGTATAGCTATGAACAAAGGCTGAAATAATTCCTCATTTCCCAACAAATAGTAGTACAGCGTATACACCTTGTCACTTTAAGTCGACATTGGAATCGTGGCTTCATAAACACATCTACAGTCCAAAAGCTGTGGAGGAAAACACCTTAATGAAACAAACAATCAGATTTCCCACTCTGCTGGGACAGCATTAGGTTTGGAAAGGCACATACAGCTGTCGCAGCTGAGGCTGCATGTCCTTTTCCACTTTATTCTAGACTCTAGCTAGCATCTACTATCAGCATCAGTTGTAGCACAGCTAACACAAAGACAAAGCTAATTAGAGCTAGCTGTTCCTCTGAGGCAGCAGCAGAAGCAGACGATGTAAAATGATTATCTTCTCCTATCAGCAGTCATGCCCAAACACTCCATCTGTGACTGACAGTTTGCTGCCACATCAATATTCAGATATAACTTTGCCTCAGCTGATGATGCAACTTAAGTGAAATCTGATAATACCACTATAATTGAAGCCTCATTCAGAGACTGAATACTCAAAAGATTATTTTCAATTGCAGCAATATTAAAATGAATGACACTGAGTAGCTCTTGAGCGCTCCTGTGCACTGCTCCGAAAAAGCGGCTTTTATCTGCTATTTCATATAATCGTCAGTTCTGCCTCAGAGATCAGCAGCAAAGTTGAGACTCTCAGTATGTAGCATTTTGGCCCCTACCTGTCCTCTTTGATGCGGGCCAGCAGAGGTTCCAGCCAGCCCATAGTACACTCACAGTGGGCATCCAGGAAGGTGATGACCTGTCCTTTGGTGGCTGCCGCCCCCCTCAGCCTGGCTCTGATTAAACCTGAGCGCTGCTCCATCCTCAGGACCCTCACTGGCACCTCCAGTGTCCGCACATAGTTCTCTAGCTTCTTCTTCAGGAAGTCTGTGAGGAAATCACACACAGCACACATCACCACATGGTTTTCTCTAGAGAAATTAATCTTGATTGTGTTTTATTGTCATTTGCTATAAAGAGTAAATGCTGATTCACCGGATCCCGTGTATTAACTTGAGATTAATCATCTAATTGCGCCTGATTGACTTTGTGTCATACGCTGTTCACAATAATCAACAACCTGCTTGAGTTCAAAATATATTACTCTGTATCTGTGACTACAAAGTTAAGCTTTTGTTAGCTGTTTTTGGTCTGAGCGATAGTTTAGACTACCAACCTCTCTCACTGGCGTCGTCGACTAGCAGAATCTCCACTAGTAAATGTCTGGGGGAGCGGTTAATGACACTGTGGACAGTTCGCAGCAGGGTGCTCCACGCCTCGTTATGGAACACGATGACAATGCTGGTGTTGGGCAGGTCATCAGGGTGCACCTTGGTCTTACAGCTAATAGATCGACAGTAAAAACAAGGGGTCAGTAAATCACAGTTAATTAAAGGGACGTTGCAGAAGGCTTGAGAGTGGAATAGTCTGGGAGAACAGAATTTGAGTGTATCCTGTTGCTAGCCAATTACGCCCCAAGTGCAAAAGCATTGTCACTGGAGATTTATTGCCAAAAATCTCCCAAAACAAGGAAAACCAATGTTGACAGCTATGTCAGCATGTCCTTGGCTTGATGGGGTGTCTGTCACAGCCAAAGAGTGAGGATGTGGGGGTTTGGGACGACGTTGTAGTGGATGATGTTAAATAAAGAATGAGCCTGCGTTAGAGGAGGGGAGGTGGAAGGCCAGGACAGCCAGCGTGGCAGTAGGAGTGGTAGTGGGAGTGGGAGGTGACGGAGGGTGACAGAAGCCATTGGAGCAGACAGCATTGCTTGCTTAGTCCCGTCCATTCATGGTGACAGCACAGACTGACACAACTAGGCCAGGAGGGTGGCCATTAAGACAACATCCTATTGCCCTCCAGAGGCAACGGCCGGCTCTTTTGCACAGGACTGGGCAATTTTCACCATACAGCTGGTGAAATTTGCAAAGCCAAGCTGTGTTCTGTAGTACTGCTGCTAGAATATTTATATGTAGGGAAGGGTAGGGTCCGTAATGGACGGAAAAATTGAAAGAATTCCAATCTGCTGAATGTTCACTTTCTCTCAGAAATATACATTATCTTTTGTACTACGTAAGCAAAATGATCTTTACATTTGCATTCCAGTATTGAAAAAAGAAAATGTCTTTCAGTAGCATCATATATAGGCAAAACGGTGGTGGGTGGGTATGAAAAAAAAAAAGATATTCTTGTAGCATTTTGCTTCTACTGTTAGCTGACTGGCAGAGACCTTGGACTGCTCTTAATGAAAGAGCTGTTGAGAACTCATGTTCAATTGGAATATTTAAACGTGAATCACTTGGGCGATGTCTCGAAGAGCGGAGAATGCCTGCGCATATCAGCAGCCGGAGATGAATGTGCTCATGTTTCACGCAAATTGCTCTTCGGGTTTTCATTAAGTGCTCAAGTGGATCTTAGATGACGGTAAACAAAGCCCTAGTCCCATTCAACTGTCAACCCTAATGTACACAATTGAAGGATCTGATGGATTTGTGCATTGATGCAGTGCCAGTAATTAGAGATTTTTTTTTTTTTCACATCAGATAAAGTAACTAGTTCAGATAACATCTTATAGAATTTGGTCACCTAAAAAAGCATATAGGAGAAAAATAGCGTACAAATAGTTCTCTTTAATCATCAGGATTACATCACTTTGATAGTTCAGAACATTTCATTTGTAGGAGCGGCGCCTTTTATCACTGTCTGCAACCCTGCTGAGTCTCTTCTGAGGAGAGAAAGGAATCCCTGCTGCCATGCTGAGACGTCTAACAAATTTGTTAGAATCCTGGAAGACTTTCTAGTGAACCCAGAGCCCAAAGTCTAGACACATAAAAGAGCTGAGAACCTAAAGTCTAGAAACATAAAAGAAGTAAGGAAGCAGAAAGCAGAAACTATCAGCTGAAATGTCAGCTTTTTGATAAAGAAACCGCGGTACCTACTGATGCGTGATGGGTATGAAAGGTATCAAAGCTTATAGGAGGATGTCGAGGCTGCGAAGAATGTGAGCGCCGGTGCTGGAGTGTGGTTGGTTGGAGTGTGTGTGTGTGTATGTGCCTGTGTTTGTGTCTATGTACATGTGCATATATTGTACTGTAGGTGTAATCTGTAACCGAACACCCCGCAGTAGTATCAGGGTCTGGGTCAGCAGCGTGATTTACAGCATGCGTATGGAAAAAGCTTACTCACCCGTCCAGCCTCACGTCTGGCAGACTCCTGTTGAGTGCGATCATGTCACTGGCCATCAAGTTGAACTGATTAATCTTAAAGAGCTCCTTCATTTTCTCCTGGTCCTCCTTGGGGATGTTCACCGACTTGCCCATCTCCCCCGGACCCTCGTGGCTCCGTGATATCACCGCTGGAACAGAACAAGAGGATATTGCACATAAAGGAAACTCTTCACTTGTTGGATCTTTTTCTCAGTAAGGAGGTGAGAAATTAACATCAAAATACAGTATATTGTTGTAAATTCAGTCTGTATATACACTACCAGTCAAATGTTTGGACACACCTGATTGAATGTACTATGTATTTCATCATCTTAAAGTCATTTTGATCTAAAGGCTTATGCTTAAATGCTTGAAATGTGTTTCTTAGACAAATATAAATAGTGAAGTTGATGCCTATGTATGAATTTCTTTCCAAAGCCTTTGCCTTTCCATCAAGGCAAATGGTGGCTACTTTAAAGAATCTAAAATATAAGATAGTTTTGATTTGTTAAACACTTTTTTGGTCACTGCATAATTCCACTTCTGTTATTTAATAGTTTTGATGTCTTTACTATTATTCTAAAATGTGAAAAATAGGAAAAATAAAGAAAAATGTGTGTCCATACTTTTGACTGCAGTGCACAGTTTATTTATAAAATGACCAGAGTTATGAAAAGCCCAGAGACAAAGTGACAAATGTTCTTTTCCTCTGACTGACCTCCCTGGCCCCAGTCTGCTGGCCGTTTCTCACTTTTTATCAGTGAGAAACAATGAAAGAGTTGCGGTGAGGGAACAGTGCAGAAGTCAGCATTGCGAAAGTGGATTATATTATAAATGCAGCACTGGATTTACTGTAACCGAAAGCGTATTCAGTCAAGATGAAAGTTATACATGACACAAAGTTAGAACTGTGCTCATACTCCTTCAATAATATATCAGCTGCTTTTGAGAGAAAGAAGAGCGAGTCTCTAATCTCAGTTATTCAAGGCTCCGTGGAAAGAGACTGAACTAGAAATGAACTCTTAGTAAGTGATCCTTGTCGTTTCGAGAGTGTATGTCAACTCCCGGGAAGAGAGGATGGCACTGGGTCATTGTGAGATGTTAACATCCGCACATCATCTGCACTGGACATTTCAGGGACAGGGTCATTAACTGTCCCTCCAGGCCGAAGAGAGGCTGAACACAGTCTGACACGCACACAGCGCAACGACGCATGCTGGATCTACCACTGAAACTCTATGTAAAAGCACTCCATATAAATCCAAACACTATATACAAAAACTTGAATGTTCCTATACATTCATGTAAAAAAAAACAAAGCAAAAACACAATTTCCCCAAAGATAGGATAAGATGAAATTTTGACAACAGTAATAAATACAGCAAAGACAAATAGAGTGAAAATAAGAACATAGCAAATGAGGGTTCAACACTAGAATGTGTTAAGCAGAATGTATTCATGAAAACTATGAGGAAAGGTATAGATTACGGCATTATGTGGGTGTGCACAATAACAGCAGGAAAACTTACTGAAACAAAGAACAAATGAATGCAGAATATGTACAATATGAAAATATACCAAAATATGAATATGCAGTATATGAAGTCAAAAACATTATAAAAAAATACCAATATATACACAATAAATACACAATATATAATAATGAAAGATACAAGAATATGAAGAAAACAATTATGTGAACTTAAAGCATGTATACATGGTGTGCAAATATGTGTCGTATTCACCTTAACAGCTCTACAGAAGGCCATGCATATGTACAGAAAGTGTCCAGGCATGTAGACATACATTATAACAGATTATTCACCTGATCAATATATTGAATTTAGAGATGTAGATAACATATGCCCTAAATGTGCCTATTTGGAAAAGTGCATTGCTAGATGTACACCAGATGGAGTACATGTGTGTTTGTCCGAAGCACATGTTGTGCATTATTGTCTGTTCTCAGTATCACTATTTTTAGCAGAACATACTTATGGATCAAGGTTTCTAACTTTCTAACTCAATCTGTTAGAAAGATCTGAGTTCAGAAATTTGGGAAAACATACTGATAGATGGAAAAAAAGTATGAAGCATCTTTCCCACAGTTGTTCACTATGCGTTGCTGTGTGTTATTAAGGCGCGCCACGCTCAGTCCAATATCTGCAAAACATCAGCACCGCTGCTGTTGCTGCTGCTGCAATATAGCCAGCTCCCTTCAACAAAGGTAAATAACCTCTCATGGATTTATGGACTGTGCTCTCTCACTCTCTCTCTCTCTCTCTGTCTCTCTCTCTCTCTCTCTCCAATAATCTCTTAGAGTAGAGGCAGTGATTTCCATGAAAGGGGGCCACACAATTCACATTAGCTGCATGGCCCCAGGTTAAGAGGATTCCCTACGACCCTTCGCGGAGATGGCCTGGTGTCTGTTGGATTGTTAACCTCAACTGATCCGGCTCTCTTCTCTATGGTTGCTGCTGACACTCTCCATTAGGACATTGGCTTAAACCTGATGGGCCTGGCTACAGAGCTGAGCAGGATTATTGAACAAACTGTCCATCAAACACATGCTCTTACCAGCCTCTCCAATCTATCAATCTATAGGGATGGATCATCACAGATCAAAACTCTTATATGACACGCAGTTGAATATAGAAGGTTCTATGCTCGGCAAAACCAGTTCAGGCATAAGCAGAAAATCCAGCAAACCATCAGTTTGGGTTGCCCTTATATTGTTTGTCATCACCATATAAAAAAAATCGAACTATTGATTAGTTATAGCTTCACATAAGCCTATAGATACTGAAGTAAAACATCTTCCAAGGCGGCTTTTTGCCTGTTGACAATGGATTACTACTGAATAACAAGTGGGAAAACAGTATCAGATGGGAACAACTGCAGCCAGCAGTTGATTTTGTGAATTTTGAAAGAGTCCTCAGGCCTTGAAATAACAAGCAGTAGGAGTTATCATTCCCAGATTACCATGCATAGTTGGTCTCTTCATCGCTATGTACAAATAGACGAGTTGCATTCTTCAACTATGGATTGACCTATATTTGACAGGAGATATACAGTTCACATCTACTATAGCATGAATTTGGTTTTGGTCTAATTATGAACTTGCTATCTTTCATTTGTGCTAAATTACATCTCAGTCAAAAGAGCACAGAGGCCACTGGAGCTATTGTAACAGACGTTCTCTTTACCTTGAGGACTTTTAGCTTATTCTGAACCAAACCATGTATTATTCTGGGTATCAGGGTTTATCTTGGTCACAGGCTTATTACAGGTTATTACATCATGTGTGAGTTGATATATGTGGGTTTCAGATGTGAGTAGCACATATTCATATATGAAGACATTTGCCACCGTCATTATGACTGAATATTATAGTTTTTGGCCCCCAACACTTTCAAAGTTGTCCATCTTTGAAATAACACAAATGGTCAAGGTTGAATATAAAGGTCAGAAAGACAAGCACTCCAAACTGATTTCCTTTAGCAACACAGATCAGACCCGCCTTAGAAAACAAGCTTTCCATGGCGGTCCCAGCCCAACACACTCATATTGACCTCCTGACAAAGAGCATTCATTATAAATGATGACCACAATCATCTGGGAAGAAAACAGTGGCTTTGTCCTAAGGCCAACCAATCTAATTCAATGTCCCTGCCCACCGCTTTATCCCAAGCAATTACGGTGAAAAGGTTCCCCCACACACTCGCAGGTAATGAGTCTTCGGAGATATGATCACTTCCCGGCTCAGTGTTGAACAAAAATAGAGAGCAATATGTCTCTCTATCTAATTTTCTGTGTTATGTGACAAGCTCAGAACAGTGGGAGTTCATTAGCTGTTGTAACCAATTAGCAATGTTGTTTTTTCCAGTGATGAGTGCAAATCTAGATTTTCTAAACAGCATACACATGGCACATATGCTTACATACTGTGCCTATTCTGTAATATATTTCATCATTGAAATGTCTTTTGAGAGTTTGAGAGACAGGTGTGCCTAACCTCAGCTGGACCCATTGAGTCCTGCCTGCAAGGTTGCATATTCCACTTATCAAGAGGGACCAATTGCTTATTCCAGGTGGACTGAGCCACTGATCTGCATGCAGCCCGGATTGTGTTATCTGCTTTTCATCCCGTGGCTTCCAACATCCCCCAGCTATTTTCATGCTAAATTTACTTTACAGAGGAAAGTCTGTGCAGTGGTGCAGAGTTGGAGGCTCTTTCATAGGCTCGATCCACTCTTTCTCCCTCCACCTCTCCCCTCTCCCGCTCCTCTCTGTTTCGTGCCTGCCAGTCTGACCCAGCTGGCATGACATGTATCAGAGACGCTCCTGCTGGGCACAGCACCAGAGGAGGCCAGGCACAAACACCCTGCAGAAGTCTATTATGCTGCTCCACTGTGTACCTTAGTCCTAATTGCAGCATACCACCTTTCTGTATTACCACCAAGTGGGGCAATGCTTACACAAGGCACAAAAATATGGGGCAATCAGGATTAGATGTGTGACATTTAAACGGAACATTTGCAAAGGTAAGAGTGTCTAGAAAATGGTAAGCTTCCTCTGTGAGGGGGGCAAAGTCTAAATAATTCATACTTTTTTTTGTATTCTGGAAAACAACAGAAAGTATGGATTGGATTCTGTGACACACCCCACATATTGAATTCACAAGAGTGGTGTCATGACTGAGATCTCCTCACCTCAGCTCCTTCTGCCGTCTCAACAGTGACGTAACCTCATGGTATCACATTTAAATCAATAGCCAACTGTTACACTGCAACTATCTATTCTGCAATTGAAGCGACATAGAGATATCTGTATGACACAATGATTAATTCATGAGGATAAGTGCAGGCAGTACCAAGAGAAATAAGTGAAATTCTTTCTACAAATGAAATACTTGACAAAAAAAGATAGTTCTATCTTCTTACTGTTAATGGCTTTCTTCTGGTTGTTAATGATTTTTAAAGTATATGCTCCATCACGACTTGAGGAGTAATACTGCAGCTGAAGACAAGCTGAAATTTAACAGTATTTGGATAGTATGTATGCATCACTAAGGCCTTGAACACACGCTGGCACTTTGTAATGTTTTGAAAATGATTTCAGCTCCATAAACCTGTCAACACTTTCAAGGCTTGTTACAACATTTTACTTTCAACCGCTGAGGACATGGTTTTGGAAACAGATCAAAAACCACTGAAAGATTTAGCAGTGAATGCGTACAGCGAAGAGGTGTCAAAACATTATCCACTCCACCACTTTATGTTGACTCTCACACACAATTCCATACATAGGGTAGCTTTTATAGAATAAATTAATCTGGTGGATTTGGTTTGTTTATCTCCAGGTACTATCAAATTCCACTGCTACATTTTAGGTTTGTTGTCAGCTGAGTAAGCAGCAAGGGAATATTCCTAAGCAACAGCAACTCAACTGCTGTTGCTCTGTTTGCTTCATCAGTGGCAAAGGTGTGAACATTCGAATGGTTAATGGTGCGGGTCTCATTAATGTTAGCAAAGACTGCAGCTTTGTCTCCAGGTGAATCTCCTTCCCAGACTCCATGAACCCTCAGCCCAGCATTATAGATAGCTGGTTCAGCCAAATTTTAAATTGCACACTGGATTTGGACAGAACAGATAACATTTCCACCAGAGGAGAGAATTTAAACAAGTTCTTAAACCCCATTACATACAGTCAGGACTTGAGGTTAGCACCAGCCAATGCAGGTTAAAATTGGCTGTGGTGGGTAACTGTCAATTCTCCCCCCAACTTTGGCGGTTGAGGTTCTCTGATGTAGTTTTTCTGTATGAAAACAAAGCTACTATTATACTGATGTTGTGATTGATGTGTGCTCTGACATGGCTCCAGCATCACCAGCATGGGCTAGATAGATCAATTACAAATAATGCTTAGAAAATTAACTAAAATGTGGTGCAAAAAGACCACAGGATACTAAAACTGAAACAATACCATTTAAGAAGAGGAAAGAGACAAAAAGGACTGAAGTTTTCAGTGACCGTGAAGAAGAAGTAAATGAAAAATAGGAGGTGAAGAAAAGACCATGAACATTTAAAGAGAATGGTGAGCAGGTCGTGACTTTCTTGTGTTTGACATAGAAAACAACGCATTATTGTCAAGACTAATGGATATAACCTGTGGAGAACTCTTAAATTCTTTTGCTGTTTGGACAGGCAACCTTGGGTAATATAATACAGGTAATACATATAATACCGGTACACTGATACTAATAAAATGCATTTTGATACTTGTAATCAACCTCATCATTAATAATAAACATAATGAAATGCATATGGTTACATTCTCTGCAATCCTTTGAATACATTTAAAGAAAAGAAAAAGGCTGTTAATTCTAAATTACCACTACATTAAAACATTTCCAAAACAAAACCCTCTAAAACCTGCAGGTGTGTAAAAACTACGACCCCTTAACTGTGTGAAAGGTAACTTGATATTCTCAATGAACGTATCCAACAGCGTGTGTGTCTGTAGCTTTCAAGCCTGTGTATGTTGATAAATGGACATATTTATGTTGTTAGCCAAGATCCTGTGGTTACATGGGCCTATACATAATTTATGCATCAAATCAATTGTTTGTCTAGCCCATGAGAGAGCTTATGCAACTTCTGTGTTCCTGCCTTTTACATATTAGCATACCACCTAACACACCAGTATGTCAAGGAAATGTTTCTGTGTGCTGTACGTAAAATGTTATATGAACACATGGGCAGGAGTGACCGGCCATAAAGTTTATGTTGATCAAACTGAGAGGAACGGACCGAAGCTGAGGTGTACCTGCTCTAATCAGGAATTTAAGGCACACATTCTATCAAAGGCCATTATCGACCCGGTGATGAACAACCTGGGATTACTGACCCCTTGTTCAAATTAGATGTAATGGAGTGGAAATTGATCGCCATCCATAAGCTCATACTGTAGGCTTGTGCAATTCTCATATCAAAAGCATGGTGGATTAGAATGAATTTAAGGCTTCCTATGTACTATGGTCTCTTACAGACTCAACTGTTGCATATTGAGATGTAAAGATCAAATTCAACACTATAATACAGTAGCCCTTTTACTGCATAAGCTTTAATTGAATGATAACTACTTTAGTGTGACTTAACTGGAAGGCTTAGTGGACGAGGCTGTATCTGAACAGCTACTTCAATCTTTATTCCATAAATAATCAAATGGAGTTTAATCAAAATCCACTCAAAAAGTGAACATAAGAAACAGTGCCAGACTAAGAGTGGCCTAAACCTTCTTTTCTGGGCAGAATGAATACTTGAGTCTCATTTGACAATTTAATTTGCTTAAAACACTCACAGTGCCGTGACTGTGTCTGAAAATAGCCTCAACACACAGTTCCATGTATTCAACTAATTGTCACATTTAAACTAATTTAAAAGCATAAAGTAACTCCCATGTAACATTAGACTTTTGTAATGCTAATTAGTCTCAGTAGCTGGGCGACTTTATGTCGCTCTGCCTCATTCTAACCTTGAAAGCAGCTTAGCAATCCTCTTGGAAACCTGCTTATTTGAGGGCAAGTGAGGAAATGAACTGCTAAAGAAGGACAGTACGCTGCGGTGGCTTAGGTTCATCATCACACTCACACACACACACACACACACACACACACACACATTGTTCCAGATAGCGAGGCAAGGGTAAAAGACCTGGATCTTTCTCTATCAGTCCAATTGGTGAATCTAAAGCAACACAGGTTATCAGAAAAAAAAATCATAATTATCATAAAACTCATTATCATAAAACTCTTACATCAGCCCTATTGTAGCAATTCAAAATGTCCTATATATATATATATATATATATATATATATATATATATATATATAAATATACATTTATGATCAAATATTTTGAACGAATTCACTTTGAATTTGACTTTGTTTGAGAGGTTAAATTTAAGTTTAATTATATTGCATTTTCAGAAATTCATCCTTTTTCCGGGTAGTTTCAGACTAACTCTCATCAACACATCACAGCTGGACCTGATTGGCTCCCCTCACTACATAATTATTGCTAAAATCCTTCCAATCCACCAAGTTTGCAACATTTATTTGCCATCATGAAGAAAATTATTCTTATCCTGAGCCGTAGTATATTTGAAAACAAAAACATGAAAACTGAATAATGTGGCCTCCAACCTTTAATATTAAAGTTTGGAGTTTCATGAGAAGTGAGTCCAACCTGAGTCTTGGTCACTGCTTGATGCGTCCCTGACGACTTCAGGCCACATCAAGTCTCTGTTCTTTTGGGTGAAAGGTGTAACGGTGTAACGGTGTAACGGGGTAACGGTGTAACGGTGTAACGGGGTAACGGGGTAACGGTGTAACGGTGAAACGGTGTAACGGTGTAACGGTGTAACGGAGTAACGGGGTAACGGGGTAACGGTGTAACGGTGTAACGGGGTAACGGGGTAACGGTGTAACGGTGAAACGGTGTAACGGTGTAACGGTGTAACGGAGTAACGGGGTAACGGTGTAACGGTGTAACGGTGTAACGGTGTAACGGGGTAACGGTGTAACGGTGTAACGGTGAAACGGTGCAGACTCACCTCTGAGGGCGGGGAGCAGCGAGCGGTCCTTCCTGTCGTCACATTTGTTACACTCGCTGAAGTAGAGCAGCAGGAACACATCCACCAGCACCCACACTAAAGAGGTGGTTAAAACCACCTTGCAGTAGACAAACCGCCGCATCACCTCCCTGGGATGTCAGCCAGCCAGACAAACAGGAAGGGAAGCAGTGAGTGCTCAGGAGCGCCCTGTCTGCTGATGAGGCGTTTGAACCGTGGAGATAGGGTGAGGAAGCAGGGGGGAGACTGTGGATGTTCCACCAAGAGGCGTCATCCCACTGTGGAGAGGAAACGACAGGCAAAATAATTTTAAGTTTAATGACATCACCCTGCCAAGGCAATACAGGCTCCTTTAGCTATCCTGATAATATTCTTCCTACTCAGATTCAAGACAGAAAGTCAAAGTGAAACCAACGATGATCTAAAACATTGAACTCATGAGGAACTTATGAGGAAACAATATGTCAGCAAAATCTGTGAGGAACTACACTTGAAGTAGATCAATATTTTTCTCTTGTAAAAGTGATTAGTAATCAACTTCCCGAAACTCTTCACTTTATGCATTTCATGGCTCTACACAATCACGGATTACTTAGCATTTTTCCATTTGAAAGGATAAGTGAATGCTCATTTCCCCTTTGGAGAGTTCTTCCACTTCCGCGATTTGTGGGGGTTAGAAATCTCATTGGCATGGGATATATGCCTCACAGTATTTCAGATGAAAAACAAAATCATTTGCTATCAAATGTGACTTTTACTACACTCAAAATTATGGGCTTGTGAAGGCAAGCCTACTTTTGTCTGCTGAAATGTTTATGAAAGTATAATCAAAATTGAACTGACGGAAAACTAAGCTTTCAGCTGAAGAGAGTGAAATGAGTTGAAACGCAGAACACAAATCTAGCCAGCAGCCTGTTAGGACTGCATAACAGATTAACAAATAAGCTACAGTAGACATCACATAGCATAGTACATTTAAATATAAAATATAAAATATATTTTCCTTCATTATCTACTCTATAGATATCTATGTATCTATTGGGGAGAGAGAGAAGAGGATGACATGCGACAAAGGTCCCAGGCCAGATTCAAACCCAAGATGTTGTGGTCACACGGTATGCACCTCACCCAGGACGCCCCAAATATTACAGATTTATTATATTAAATATAAAGGAATATCAAAAAAAGTCTAATTAATTCTGTCAGCTTAACCTACTACATACAGAAACATGAACGAATGAATGCACTTACATCAGAGGACTGTTTTCTATTGATCATATTTCCATACCAAACACTATAAACAGAAAGTAATAGTGTGGTATTGCAGTAAATATTGCAGTATATGTGTGTATATGTGTGTATATGTGTGAATGTGTCTGCCTGTATGCACGTGTCTGTGTAATGTATGTATGTTAATGTGTGTGTATGTAGGTGCATATGTATGTGCATGTGTGTGTGTGCATGTGTTCATTTGCAAGTGCCTGTGTGTGTAACAGCTTATCATATCCCACTTTACTTTTACTACTAGTGGACAATGCCTTCAGCATCTCTTGTAGGGAATTTGACAATCTCATTTCCTTATCTTTCACTTGCAGCGTGGCGACGGTTTAGCACTCCACACACACCGTCCTCTCCGCTCCCTGTCTAAATGTCCATCACAGGAGCTGACACCGCTGCCCTGGGCTAACTGTTATCTCATTCAAAAACAAGGCTGCCTCTGTCCAGCCGCATCAAGAGCCTCAGATCACAGTACGGTGGCTGCTCACAGACAGACAGCACACTTGACCAGAATTCACACACCATTCATAGTCTTCTGACTCAAGTAGATGGACATTTTGATGGGCTCGGCCCCAATCCACACTTCCTGAAGAATGATAGTCTAATCAACAAAATGGTCTCAGCGGGTTAAGCCTTATGAATCTGCACAAATGTATGTAGCATAACATTTGAAACTGATTCAATACAGCATGTACACACCGCCAGAAAACAGAACTAAAGAGCACAACCGTGCTGAAATCAAAGTCTGCATACAGCATCTCACCTCCGCTCACATCACTGAGAGTTCGATGGTGACTCCATCTGATCATGTCTGTTTGAATCTCTGACCATCTGCTTGGTGTATCAGTGGCAGAGTCATGTTTGGGTTTGGTACCACCAACCACGCTACAGGCAGCTTGCTGCTCAGCGCTCGCAGTCTCCTCCGAAGTAGTCTGGGTCATTAGTCCAACCATCTGCACAGATGAATATTCCTGTCTGCTGAGCAGTGTGCTAAAAAGAGGTCTCTCCACTCATTACAGGCCACACATCCCACTGAACACATCAACACAAGTCTAAACAACCAGGCTTTATCGACCACTTTCCTGAGGTGTTTAGCCCCGTTAACACTCTTTGCTGCAAAATGGTTGGTGCTCTGCTGTCAGCTGGGTTATTATTTATTCATCATTCATTCATCAGGAGTACCTCAGAACAATTACCAGACTGTGTTAACTAATTGCTATCCTCAGTAATCTATACAAAGTCCTACAATTGGACACGCCTGAGATCAATACGTGACATTTGGTACCATGACAGTAAGATGAGGAATGAACATTTGGAGAGAACAGCAAACTGACACAGAGTTGGGCCTTTTTAAACCTTCTGCGCTCCTCTTCAGCAGCAGAGCCATGCTACACACTCATCGAGATATTCTCCTTCAGACCTGGGAGTGGCCAAGTCCAACCACAGTCTGCTACTGTTGGCCATTGAGTGAATGGGGGTTAAGTGCCTTGCTCAAGGGCACCTCAAAGGCAGCCCTTGTGAGAGGAGAGAGCATTACTCATTCACTCTGTCAGACCCAGGTTTCAAACCTTCCAGTCACAAACCTGACTCTCTGATTACTGGGCTATTATAGCCACCAGATGCACCAGAGAGCTGATCCCCTTAATCCCATCGTGCCAATCTACTGTAACTGCTCTAATCACACCAAACAACAACAGAGGTAGAGGTGTGCTCCTGTGAGGCGATATCAAGCAGTTATAGGCGACAGTCGTTTGTAACAGTTTTCCAGTAGAAAATGCATGTGTGAGATTATCAATTTATGATTCTCATGGTGGTTTTAAAGGTGTGACGTGTCAACACACAAACTCTCTCCATGGTTAGTGTAGAGATGCAACCATCTGCTGTTAGCCTACCTCGTATAGCTGTACATTACAGTTTGACTTCATAGTTTATTCTAGCAGCTGTGGGATGCGACAGGAGTGAGATGGGAAAACAATCTAACGACAACAGTAGTCAACAGCCAATAAGCACTCAACTGATACCCTATAAACACTACACATGATATCCTAGGTTAAAAGGTTATTTGAAATTAGAACCATTCCCATCGTCAGCATCAGCATCAGCATCATCTATGTATTCACCCACATGTAATGTTAGTGAAGCTCGTGACATTATTTTGCTAACGGAAGGTGTACAAGCAATGGAAGATGAGAATATTCTTTACTTACCTAAATTATAGATGGAGTGAACCAATGACCCGTTCCAGCCTTGCTTTCCAGCAACGTGTTGAATAGGGATAACAACAGACATAACCTAATGCACAATTAATGGCTAATTGAAACTGGACGAATCGGTCCTGCAAACACACGGCTTCTCCAAACGAGACCCATAGTCCGTCTCAGTATATAGTAGTCCACAATCAGCGTGACACTGCCGGTCCCGTAATAGCTCGCATGGTACCTATTTGGACTCCTTGATATAATTTGTCCCTAGTTGTGTTGCAGTCGCCCCGTCATACAATCTCCATGAATCCCCCCATTCGGTCCGATTGCTGTGCAGCCAGTGCTAAAAAAAAAAAAAAAAAAAGCAATGCAAGATCTGTCTAGGTATGCACCTGTTCTCCGCCAGAATATTATATGTATAGCGGTGAGGGGACAGGCGAGATATTATTCTAGCACAATCTAACCTCAGTCAGCACAGACCGACCAGCCAATGTCTGGTTTCTCCTCTGTGATTGGCTGCGAGCTGCGTCAATCATGAAATCCTCTTGAAGCGGAGCGTCACTGGCATCTGGTAAATGTAGGCATTTTTTCGCTGCACCTAAAAGCAGCGCTAACCCTAAACAGGCACCGCTGGGGTTATAGGCCTTATAGTTTTGCGATTTGCATTCGTTGTTTAATTGCAATTAAATTGTAGGTTATTTTCAATTCGTTTTTAGACAGGAAGTCGAAAAAGAGAATAGAGAGTGGCTTCTATATTGGGATTCTGCCTGGGGAGGCATTTGTTGAAGGTGCTCTTTGGTTTCAGTTGTTGCATAATCAAAAAAAAAATTGTTCCATGGCTCTTTTGACGCAAAAGCTTAGACCTTATAGTTTCATTGTTTTAGTTCATAGTTTTACCATCATGCTGAATGATGCATCATAAGCTGCTTAAGAATTTTCATGTTTGTTTCTTCTTTGTTCTTTGTTTCTTTCTTGTTGTTGTTTTTTGTTTGTTTGTTTTTTGCATGTAACAACAAAAGGAAAGTTATATCCAACAACTATGCTTTCTATCTTTCTTTCTGGCTGTGGCTTAATTTACAACCAGGTGTGGTTGAACTTACAGAAACGTGAGACGTGATGGAGTTTATTCAGCATGTCTGAAAATGACTAAATAAAATCAAAGCTCCATTGCAGCGTCACGTAGACAATTAGCATTTGACACTATTGAAACCTAAACATTAAAATGAACATTTAAATAAACAACATGAACTGCATACAACTGTGTGTGTGTGTGTGTGTGTGTGTGTGTGTGTGCGTGTGCGTGTGTGTGTGTGTGTGTGCGTGCGCGCTGTACCTGTGTGTGTCTGTAGAGCAATTATTTTATATTTTACAGATTCACTTCGTAGTCTACATTACATATATTTTGTGCTAGGCCTTTTTTATTGGTTTCATGTTGAACAATGCTGCCATCTGCTGCTACTGGAGAGAGATCTTTGGTGCTGCATAAGCGTATGAGAAACCATTATAGCCCCAAACACTTCGTCAACATAATTCTTGATAACTCTGCTCAATTAGATGTTGCACAGCACAGAGTCTCTCCACTGTCTGTGATTTATATGAAACTGTTTTGACCCCATTTAACATAGTGCAGCCAAGCGTGTCACAATGATAAAAATAGTCTATCCCTTGTAGGATAGATCTAAATCCCATTTATGAACCAAATAGCTTGCATTATGCAGATAAAAGCTCGAATTGGATTCAAAACACCCACTAGATGTCAGTGTATGTTCTGCTTCCTCTGAGCTTCAGTTCTACTCCTTCGTGTCATGGCTTTGTGCGCCTGGTATGGGAAAAAATAAAAGTTAAAAATTAAAAGTGATGAATTTGCACTTTAAAATATATCTCTTTGTAATTTTGATGATGTCTAATAGTGATGTGCTGTTTACCATCACTATTCAAAGAACCTCTTGGTTCCTCAGCACAACCCATGTAGCAGTTGTTATACCAACCTTTCATCCTCTGACCCCTGATAACATCCACACACTATAGGTGGGGCCACATGGTGTGTGTGTGTGTGTGTGTGTGTGTGTGTGTGTGTGTGTGTGTGTGTGTGTGTGTGTGTGTGTGTGTGTGTACATGTACCAGACCTATACATTGGTTGTCATTTAAGGCAATAAAAGTCAGCGCCATTGACTTCAATTATCATTAGAGACACCAGAAAAAAAAATGACTGGATTAAAGTATAGGGTACTGATTTTGCAATGCCATAGAGCAGTTCTGTGTTAATGAGTGATTCCATAGAAGCAAATTGCTCTATAAACAGTAGAGCCACTGGTTTTTCACATAATGTCACATAATGGTTCCATCTATTTATGTAGATAGATAGATAGATAGATAGATAGATAGATAGATAGATAGATAGATAGATAGATAGATAGATTTTTTTAAATCTCATTTTATTAATCAACCAAGGAAAAATAATGCACTTAATTGACTGTTTGCTTCTTTGGCTTTTATGTTTGTTGAAACTGTATTGGTTCTCTCCCACCAATACACACACACACGCAACTGCATACATACATACATACATACATACATACATACATACATACACACACATACACACATACATACATACGTACATAGGCTACAGTACATACATGAGGCTCAGTCTCATGGTGGCGCTCTTGCTGTGTTCTGTGTCCTGGCTCTGCTCAGCACTGCCCGCCCTGGAATGGTTTCACCCAGGCAGGTATAGCTGGGCTATAATAACCACGGGTTGCTGGATTCATTCCGCTCTGAAACTGGCTACGGGACACATGAAATCTCCAGTAATGCGATGCCAAAGCAGGTTCATAAACTCCAGAAGAGCCTTACCTGATCTGAAGGAACTTCTTCAACTCCCCACCTCATCATCTTTAGTTTCACTTGATGACAATTTCTCTGGGATCGCGTCAGGTGCTTTTTTTCCGGCTTTCGCATCCCTCGCGCTGGTGATATCTGAAAGTTTAACAAAGTGGAGATGAATACCACCGGGTTCAACCATACGGAGAGCGGACTGTTCAACAAGACAGAGGAGTTTTTTTGCTGCAACTTTTCATCCGTGGTGACTGATAATGGCTTCGTGGCCGCCGCTCCGGACGAGAGGAGCCTCTTCATCATGCGGGTCGTGCAAATAGCCGTCATGTGCGTTTTGTCCCTCACGGTGGTGTTTGGCATATTCTTCTTGGGTTGCAACCTTCTCATAAAGTCAGAGGGAATGATCAACTTTTTGGTAACGGACAGGAGACCGTCAAAAGAAGTGGAGGCAGTTATTGTTGGAGCCTACTGATTGATAAGGACCGTTACATTTAAGTTGCGAGTCCGTGCGTCCAGCAGCTGATGTCTGATGGAGACGGATGAGAGGAGCGGCGACGGACGGCTGCCCAAACGAACCCTTGTTTTCATATTGAGTGTTAAACATAACTTCAGAGGAACAGTCACCATGTAAGTGGTATTTGAATCCTGCTGGTGACTGAGGTACACAGGTATTCATCCTTAATTCCTGTGGCTGAAACGTTATGCCAACAAAGACTCACGCATCCCCAAGAGGTATAGTGCGTTTTAAGCCTCTTTGTTTATAAAGTATTCAGTCACGCACTATTGTAATTTGAGTAGTTTGAGCACCGTCATTTGTCAAGCAGCATCCTTTTGTCATGATAGTGGCAAACTGGTCGTTTTTGCTGCTGAAAATACCCTCTCATATTGCTAATGCAATGGAGAAATGAATGTTTAACATGTATGTTGTATGTGTTTTTGCATACAATATGCAGTATATTAATCAGTGTATTTATCTGAATTTCCTGGTGATTCTGTAAATTAAGATTGACTGCGTGGGCGGTGGAGAGAGCCCAACATAGCCATGTATCTTGTTAATTGGAATAAATTCATTCTGTAATTAAAGTTTTCGTTTTAATTAAGAAGGTCTATTTTTCTACGTTCTCTAATTGAAAATCAGAAAGTGCCCACCCCTTTCCCAAAATCCTGTTTCCTTTTCAAAAACTAATTACTTGCTTTAATATTTCCAGAGACAGCCCAATACCACTGCAGAGATTTGTATTGTTCTCATTTAATTATGCATATTCTCTGGTTTTTATAAAAGCAGCATGTGGATTAGACACTTACCCTTTTTGTAGAATATATGTATCTTTAATTTGTTAACTCATACTTATATTTAGCTTGACAAGAAATGGGTATTGTGGCTATTGTGCGAATCCAATGGTTTAAATCTCCATTGCTAGGTATATTTTTCTTCCATGCATGAGAGGAGTAATGGGAAAATGAATCATCATGAATCCACAAGTCGTGACTTTACACAAAAAGATTTTCCTCTCATTTGCTTTTGCCACGAATAATCATAATGTAAATGTTAATTCAGTTCTCCAGTGCAAAAAAATCATTATTTTCCTCTTGTTTTTTCCTGTTCTTCTTTTTGGCTACTCCCAAACTGACTACATTCATATTTGAAAGGCATTAATTAATATCCTACCAGTGATCTGTTATGAGTCACGAATGCAGTTTGCTCTCAATTAACATTATACAGTTTCCCAAGAAGTGACATTTTCTGTCTTCGGGGGGCAGATTTTGATCCAAGGAGCGTTTTACATCCTTTCTCCTTTCCATCAAAGCATCTGTTGTGTTCTGCTCCTGGCTCACCTGGATGCCAGCTCCCCAGGGAGAAGCCAACAGCTTCAGAAATGACTTGCCTTGTCAACCCAGGGAGAATGAAGCCACTGTGCAATATGCTGCTGTCTGATTGCCCACCTGTGCTCCATATACAGAGTTAAATCGTTTGAATCTATTTGCTTCCTCTAAACCGCCCACCCATCTCAATTCCTTCTTGCTTCCTCCTATCCTCCCTTCCTGACTGCCCATGGTGGATCAATCTGATAACCAGTCAGCTCCATGTATCCTGTTTGACAAGGCCTGTTATTACGTGTTGCGATTGATGGCCGCAGCTTGTTGAGGCTGCAACACTGACCACTGCCTCAGCCCAAGTCCTTATGTCCTAATGCCATAAATTGCACTTGAATTGAAGAGAGAGATACAACCATCACAACAAATTGAACAAGTGTTGCTTGTTAAGTGCTCTTGAGGACTTTTACTTCAGTAATGATCTATGTAAGAAGGCAACAGCCAAGAGAGAAGAAGGTGTTTTTTGTCAAATGATTTTGTCTTTAATTGGAAGTGCCAAGCAAGAATAGTAGAGGAATATTGTGTTTCCTGTGTATATGACTGATGAATTGACCAATAGGGGATTCATACATCACATCTGCCCTCCTTGAGATGTGCATGAGGCCTGAATAAGTTATTGATGAAAACTGAGGATGTTAAGTGTATGTACTGTATCTCAAGTATGCTCAATTACTATCGTGTACATTCCTGAAACTATTTTCAACCATTGTGTGTCTTCCTTATAAAAGTATACTTCATGACGGATCAATTTTAATTGCTGTGATAATATGTATCCCTCATTTAATTTGGTTCACACCGCACCTCCAAGTGATGCACAGTATCTACATTTACACAAGTATAGTCTCAACTGAGTTAAGAAATGACAAAACAGATGTTCAACAGATGCATTGCA
The DNA here is from genome assembly GCF_048128805.1 of Centroberyx gerrardi. Classification (NCBI taxonomy): domain Eukaryota; kingdom Metazoa; phylum Chordata; class Actinopteri; order Beryciformes; family Berycidae; genus Centroberyx; species Centroberyx gerrardi. Next base: position 14,014,505 of record NC_136006.1, on the reverse strand, counting down.
AGTATGAAAATCACACTGAATAACTTTTTGCATCCACATATTGAGGTTCCACTTGTACATTATCTGGTAGATAAGTTGCAGTTTATGTACAGTTGAAGCAACTTCCTTGAACAACGTTATGTATTTGTCCAATTTTCACCCCAGAATTGAATCTGTATAGTTTTAGAGCAGCACATTATTATTATGTATTGAGACAAATTACGTCCTAACCTTGACTGAATTTAACCCCAATATACAGGAGACCAGCATGCTTGTCTTTTTGTAATTAGGAAATAAAACCTCACTCCTAAAATGTAATTCACCTGATCAAATATGTCGTGGTGCAGTGGGCATAGCAAAATTAATAGTTTTAGGTCAAAGCAGCAGGCAGAATTATTTTCCGTATGTGATACGCAGTATTTCCCTCTGCTCGGTGTGATTGTTTTCATTAAGGAGTGCTGGGAATAGCTCCCAGGAAAGTGTTGTGGCAGTTTAATATCCAGCAGAGAACAATTTTCTGTCTGCAGCCGCACCATTGTTAGTTTGTCCCGCGGTGCCTGAGACACGCTTATTCAGACTGGAAAGCACTAGATTCTGAATGATTTTTAAGAGCCTTTAAGAGGTAGATGTAATGTTGGAGATAAAAGGTTGAAAATGAGGAATGTATATGGTACAAACATTTCTGTAGGAATTATCTGTGCACTACCCTTAAGAGAGTTTCCTTGATAGACAGCTGGCACTACTAACTCAAAGTTTTCACACACCCGTCACACACCAATGCTTAGAGAGATTTAGAGGATAACAACACCAAACAGTCATCTATACCCCTGGCACTCCTGCTATCAACAAACTGATAGTCCTCCGCAGGGCTTAAGAGTAACTCCTCCCTGGATATTTAGGTCTGTGCTGTGAGTTTAAACACAGACTTTTCTCTGCACAAACCGAAAAGACCAAGCCAGGGAATTAACCACACATGGTGCAAATTCAGCATTCACAGTTGTATGGCGTGGAAATGCCTCATTGTAAAACTTGGAAGGTCTCATTCCCCCAGAGTTATGTTTTCACATTTTTTTCTGAAAGGCAGAGAATATCATGGGTCAAAAAAGAAGAAAAAAGGAAAAAACTCTTCATGTTATCAGTATGTACCGGCAGTCTGGGTGGAGAAACCCATGTATATCACCAGCTAGAAACACCAGTATAGTGCAGGCCAAAACAAAATCAAGGCTACTTTATGCCTCATCCATGTCTCCTGTATGTGAGCTGTGTTCCACAGTCACAGCATCAGCAGGGTGTTGATTGTAGACTAAAAGAGGCTTGAGGTCCTAGCTCCCATATGATTGGCTGGTTGGTGGAGGCCCAGTCGATGAACTGGATAGCGACTAAAAGCTTCAGATAGCAGCATGGCAGCCACAATCATCTCCCCTGTTTTCTCCTATTCCCTCCCAACTCCTCATCCACAGTACATCCATTCCTTCTTCTCCCCTGTTCGCACCCTACTTCTGCCATGTGACAGTAGGAAACATGTAGCTGTTGATGGGGTCTACTAATTTATAGAATAAAATAATGATTGTTTTATGTTGGATTTTTCTCCACAGTATTTCTCTTCATGAAAATATATTTGACGCACAGCATATTGATTTTGTACTGCGGTTGCTTTCAAAGCCGGGTCTTGCTTGAACTAGATCTTTGACCCCACTGGAAACTGCACTTTTGGGGGGAGGCTCAATAGATTTTTAAAAAGTGAACACAGGCTGTGCTAGCCGGGGAAATACACACACATTTCCATCAGGGATACAAGGTTATTGAGTCTAAAACAAGCGGTCGCTAACATCATATGGTGCAGTGATTCGACGACAACATCAGTAATCGCGGAATTCCAGCTGTGATAAATCCCCGCAGACTGGTTTTGGAGAATAATTCCATTACTTGGGGTCTCAGCTGGGTCCCGGCCAGGGGATGAGTCATGGCACTCCTGTGCTGTTGATTGTTTCACGCTGAAATATCACAGGGATTTAACATCTGAACAATCTCAGCCTCCAACACTTACTAACTCCGCTATAATCCATTATGTGTGCATGTGTGTGTGTGCATCTGTATGTGTGCATCTGTATGTGTGTGTGTGTGTGTGTGTGTTTTCAGAATTTTATGCAACAATAAGCCAGCAATAACACAATAATCTCTTTTGTAGAATATGCAACATAGTGCCAGTTCAAAATGGACTCACTGTTGTTGGAGGTAATCAAAACATATCAGGGTGGTAAAAACTAAAAGTGTGATGCTGTAAATATTACTTGGCATGTTATTTAGTTCAAGAGACTATTGCCCTCTTGTTATGAAAGAAACAAAATAATTTTACATAATTATAAATAATCTCGTCCTTTCACAATACGATCCTCACGCTGCAGCATTTCACATTATTATGGACAACCAGCAGTAACTCATTATTCATTTTAGTCATGCAAAAGTGTAATAAGTGTTTGTTGCTTTAAAAATAATAGCTGTGATGATGTGCTATTGACCCTGAAATCCATTTCAATCCTTGTGTTAAGGGTGTTTCAGGCTTTATTGACCTTCTAATCATGCATCTCTCTGGCAGCCACATCAGCTTCATTGTAGCCTCGTCTCTGAAAGAAAACTATTACTTTGCCTTCAGAGGAAGGTTTCTGCATACACCATTACCACAAAGGTAATAACTTTTTCCAGAAAGTGCTCAAAGCACAGATGAAGTGTCTCTTTTCAACAGATATTAAGGTAAACTTTCAAGTAGCCCTTTAAATTCAACAGTGAAGAATGCAAGGACTTTGCACGGCCATGTTTATTCTGTGTAAATACAGTCTGACAGGGAGGCCAGTTTTTATGGGAACACAGCACACTGTTTCCCATTGGGTCAGTATACAGGTTTCATGATGTTTTCGGCTCAGTAAAATCCTAATCACCTGAACTATCCCTCACCCACCATGTTTTAAAGAGCTTACGTTGACCTACATGCTGCACAGTTTACTCTCCAAGCATACTCCGCTGCTCTTCAGCCTAATTCCCCGAAGCCTGAGTAAAGATGCCATTAGCTGTCATCTTCTGGATCCACCTGTACTCAGCAGAACACTGTTCTTTTTTATTTTACCAAAAATTGCATTCCACTTCTTTAGCTTGGGGATGGACATCAATAATAGATGGCAGGTCTGAGGAGCAAAGCTACCTAATGAAACAGCAAGGTGTTTAATAGAAATATACATTATTTAGCCAACTACTTGTCTCAGGGCATGTGACCCGTGTCTTTCTGCTGTTTATACCCTGGCTCATGTATATTTGATCACTACTTTTCCAGCACCTATACAGAAAATTCAAGCTCATCCAAGTATAAGCTTGTTGTTGTGGTTGTATACCAGATGCCTAGAAGGGCTAGCTGTACAATAAGTCACTGTATACCCTCTCAAAAGATATCCATGAAAAATGTTGTAGACCCTAACACCAACAGATTCTATAAAAACCTCTCTGTGCAGCATAACCTTTGCACATTTTGTCCCAGTACAGTATTTTTATGTTAAAAATGACTTCAACAGAACACAAAAGCCCCGCTGGCGATCTCCTTCCTTTTCTAATTTCCTGCACCACGTTGTCTTCTGCCCCGTCGCCGTGACTCAAGTGTATTGGAACATGTATTTTTCATCAAACTGCTGAAAAGGTCTTCCTTTGAGATGGTTGTGCCCAGAGCTCTTTGTGTTGAGCTCTGACAGGCGGTCTCAATGGCCGTGAGGACCGCCCTCTCGGGCCACCGGAGGACCTCAGCTCTGTGCCAGGCTCACGCTGGCATCAGAGGGGCAAACTCATCCTCAAGCCCTATGCCATCATCATATCATCATCATCATCATCATCATCATCATCATCATCATCAGCTCTCCTGAGCCCTGACTGACGTGGAGGAGTTATTATTCTATCAAACGATTCACCACCGACTGAGAAAGGCAGGACTGTGACTGCTGCATAACAATACAGTATTGAATACTGCCAAGGTACATTATTACTGATATTGAAAAATGCCTTTACAAACACAAATGTTCCAAGCGTGGTGTATTTGCTTCTTACATAATGACATATCACAAAACATAATGCACACATTGTTCCTAGAAGCCAAGTGATCATAGACATCATAAATGATAATTATTTTTTCAAAAGTACAAATGTTCCTGTCCAGCGCGTGTACCAAGAGATGGACTCTTGGCTGAGCAAAGATACACTGATGAGAAGTGTTCTCTTCAGACCTGGCCGTAGGAATCAGCGCTGACAGCTCGGACCTGCCTGCCAACTAGCAGTGTCCTGGCTGCCTCTGTAGTGCACTCCCGAGCCCCAGCTGTCAGCTGCACTCAGTCACTGTACCAGTAATGAACAACCCATGGCTAAGCCAACCTTTACCATTACCTATGCCCTTCTGTGATCATCCTATGATGACAGCAACATAATTTCTATACTTTCATAAACATAGCCGCTACAGGATTTACCAACGGATTATAGATGAAGTTGTGAGATCATGTTAAGCGTTTTTTTCCCGCAGAATAGTAAATATTTTTACAGTGATGTTACTGATGCAGTGACTGAAAATCCTTGCTGATGTCATTTTCTGAAGGAGGAGGGTTAGGAGGTTTTGTGATGCTCCATAGGAAACCAGAACAGAGGAGCACTGGGTTCACAATGAGGCTGCTGTCTACATACAGTATAGAAGGTAGGTATAGCACCTCTAATCTGATTTGCCAGCTGAGCAAAGTGTCTTGTGTTTTAGAGCTGTGGTCCTACCTTGGGAATTCATGCCTAATGGTGCGCTGCCTGGTACTGTCACAGCACATGAAAGTTAGCCTGAGCGCTGTATGATAAAACCTCCACAGGGTCATGACTTATTGAGCTTCCTCAAATTGCTTCTCACGGTGCCGGAAGCTGTTCCCCTCTCTGGCCGGGCTCCATTATCGCCTGGCTGTGTCTGCAGGTGCTTTACCATCACATCACTGCCTTCCTCCATTTAAGTCATGCAGCAGCTTAGCTCCAGAGAAAGCAACCACACTGTATGTTGGTGATAATCTCCAAATAGACAAATCAGCAAATTTATGACCGATACGGGTGGAGGTTGTACCGATAGGAGGATCACGTTTTTTTCCCGAAATGGAAATGAAAACATGGTCCAAATATGAAACCAAAACAATAATGTCATCTTTGTGTGGCAACATCCACAGGTGGAAAAAAATTATGATGGACTTGTACATGGAAAATCTGGCATGACGTTGAATTGTGCCAACAAATGTTTCCAAAAGCACATTTAAGACATACAGAAAAAAAGACTATAGTAACCGCTTAACAATACATACTTTGTTAAGCATAGTTCTGCCTTTGAGGAAGAGAACAATTACTCCCAGGTTTGACTTTTCGATTAAAGTACCATAGTTTATAAAAGGCAGTTTCCTTCATGGGAAGACTGGGTGGGCAAAGATAAGCAGTCACACTGACAGAACAGATCTATCATAAAGCAGAGGAGATAGAGAGGGAGACAGAGAGACAGAAAGTAAGGATAACAGATTAGGAGAAGAAAGAGAGAGTCAGAAAAAGAGATGACTTATAAAAACATTACTCTGTGCAAATGATGTTATCTGAGCACACAAAGCCAGTTCCAATCACTCAGTGTCAAAATCATCCACTTCACAAGCTGTGTGTGAGTTTACAGCCATTGAACATGATAGATGACATGCTGAAATGCCACTGATAAAACAGTGCTGGTTCCAGACAAACGTATGGATGGCAGCCAAAGAAACAATTGTTATTTATATTTCCCAAAATCTTACATTTATAGATACAAAATCACTTTATTGTGTATTTATTTCACAGCTCTATACACGCCAAAACAACAGGGAATAATTTGCGATTTTGTTGACAGTTGCAACTTCCCTGTTCAGATCTACCTTTCAGGATTCTTTTGTTCAATCTGAGCTGCCTTTCAATTCCAGTAGATTTCCCTCTTTTGTTCACCGTGTTATCTCTGCTGTGTTTTGTGTGTGTGTGACACTGTCTCTCCTGTTCTCATACGGTATAATGGACAGCATCGGTGGTGCAGCTGCAACCAGGGAGCGTTGCTGCGGTGTGTGTGAAATGACAACCCAGCCTAGCAGAGCCACACCTTAGACGCACAGCAGCTGTCACAAAGGATCAGCATCCAGCCCGCCACACTCCAGGAGCCGCTTTCTAAAAGACCTCTGCTGTTCTGTTGTCCTCAGTGCTTATTCTTACAAATGAAAGGTCAGCTGCATCACATGACCAATAAACTCCTGCCTGTGTGACTGTGTGACTCCGGCGTGTCTTGGCAAATCCATCCAGGCACACTTTACATCGACTCAGCTCAATCTCATAACACCTATTTTCATGGCTTATCCAAGGCACAATTTTCGGTTATTATTGCCGGGACAATTTCTCTCACAAAATAAACACACCCTTCCATTGCTATGTCACAAATTGCATAAGCTTTACATGAACGGCTGATAAAAGCTGATATAAAAAAAAACAAATTAGTATTCACAAATGTGCCATTTAGCCATTATGTAGCTCTTATCAGCTGTCATGAATGAGTTATAAACAAGAGTTTGTGCAAAGTGTTACCAGCCATCCAATCACGCACTGGAAATATGATTAGCCTATTCATGTTTACCATATGCACCTTCATTCCATTTTCATTAGGATCAAGCCAGAGGATCACCTATTTTAAAAACAAAGCTCAGCTATAATATTGTGAATTATGTGCACAGCTGCTTGAGCAAACACATAAAAGGTCTGATCTCAGAGCTTTGCACCTGGCTAGTGTTAGAGATGCTTTGATCTTTTTCTCTGCTTGTTTTCCCTCTTTGTAACCATTAAACAGCTCCCTGATTCCTTTGAAAGGGCCAAATGGGGAATTGATCAGTGATTAAAACGGAAAAGAGGAGGAGAGGTGTCTTTGTATCCAAACAGAGTCCCGGAGTCCTGTGGGTGGAGGTGGAGAGGTGGCTTTGCAGAGGAACGAGCAGAGTGTGGCTGTGGTTGTGACAGGGCAGTTAGAAAGGTGTTTAGAGTGCTAACAGCCAGGCTGGCAGGCCGCTGCTGTGAGAGAGGTGCAAGAGCATCCTGACTGTCATTAATCTTAGCCCCGCAGTCGCAGCCCATCTCATCTGCAGCTGGTGTTCGCCATTTTAGTCTGTCTCCCTGACCTCGGGTCTGACCTGCTCCACTCCGCTCGCAGAGCTGATCCTATCGCTTGACAACACCTCAGGGCTTCACCTGACCGATGGCGCCTCTCACTACACCTCTCATCACACATTTACCTGTCAATGGGACTTGCATCAGTTCATGACACAGAGCATCTGTCCTGTCTGTGTCCTTTTTAAAGTCATAGCTGGAGGAGTTTTATTATCTTGGTGAGAGCTGGAGTTAGACCACATCAGTTTGGTGATATATATCGGCCGATACTGGCCTTTTATTAAATATGAGATATCTGCCAATACAATGGAGGTTCCTGCCTGACCACAGCTACATAAAAGCAGTTTGTAAAATCTGCAATGACATTTTATTTTCTTTGCACATTTTATTTATCCATTCAGTTGTTCAACTATGTTTTTTGCAAATGAATTATTCATTTAAAGGCCTAATTTATCCATGAGTTTCCCTTAGCATTGAAAAGGTGCGGTGGGTCACTCACTTCTTTTAAGCCCACTTAAAAAAAATTCAATGGAGAGTTTTAGTGTCACATGATGGTCTACATGCTGTTTCAGAGGCTTTTCCACCCTAACAATAATAAAATTCTGGGGGAAATACTGAATTCTTACATTTTTTGGCATGAAAATGGTCAAATCTAAAGATATTGATATTGAATATTGGACTATTGGAGACTTCAGTCTAAAAATATCGGTATCGGTCTTCAAAAGCCCATATTGGTCGAACCCTAGTGAGAGCACCATGTGCAATATATTTACTTCACAACAACTGTCTCTCACTGCCATGAGCATAAGGATCCAGGCTGCACACCAAACACCATAATCACTGTGTACACTTTCCAACTACAAATGGAACTGCTGCACACGTACAAATTTGATGAACTTGTGTGCTGCAATATCAGCTATTTCCCCCCCTAAATCTAAACCAGGCAAGAACACATGCCTTCCTGAAGCCACCCACCATCAAATCATAGACTGCTTAAATCCCCAATCAATGCCTGGGGTGATTACTAGTCACTGGACTCGAACTTCAATTCACACACTGCCAAACACAGAGCCATATGCCTCTTGTTGCCAATATTTGTCCCTCACATTCATGCCAGTGGTTTTCATTTCAGAGACGCGGTAGAATTAAAATCGATGTGTATGAATCCATGGAATTTTCCACTGCTGTGAACCGCTACCCAGAGCCTATCACGTGTTTCGCTCTGACAGCAGAAAGGAACACCACTGTTACACTAAATGACTGGCCAATATGGCAGATTGATAAAAGCAGACAAAACAGTTCTCCTATTACATCGGCAAGAGGCGTGTATAAATCAGTAGTCAACAGTCAGCAATAAACACAAGGCCTTTACAAATGATACTGTAACTCATAATCATCACTTAGGTCATTATGTTGAGTCTGAGTTTCCATTGAAGCATTTTATAGCTTGCTGAATCACACAGTGGACACAGATTAGACAAGCCAGAGAGAATCATATATAAGAATGAGTCTCTGGGCTTTTTTTTCTTCACAGTGCAGCTTTAGCCATAGAGAACATACCAAGCATGTTGTTAGGCCAGTTCAGCATGAATTCAGTCAGCTGACAGCCAATGAAGGGCTGAGCAGGTCCCTGTTGGAGGAACCCCGGGGCAGAGAGAGAAAGTAGCGCTCCAACCCCCCCACCCCCCACCCCCCCACCCCCCCACCCCCCATACACTTTCGTCACGCAATGCCACAACGCACATCAGAGCATCCCAAAACAGGCAGCCTCTAAGGGGTGCCTCTCTGTCACATGTCAGACACGGGCATTATGTTGTCTGGGCATTTGAAAGATTATTGCAGAGGCAAATTGGTTTCCAAAGGTTTTCCTCTAAAAATAGCTCCCTCAGTGTGGCGCCATGCCATGTTAGGTTATTTTTACAACACCACAGATGTGATGCACGATGAGAGTCATGGCACGAAATAGATCAAACTGATATGAAATAGGCTGTTAATATTGCTACCCCCTTTTACAGCATGTGTCAACCCAAGATAACAACAACACGAAACAGATAATGTGGTGAAAGGATTAGAAAAAAATGTACTTTTCTTCTCAGGCGTGATATTGTCTATGCATCTCAGGACTAATGCCCTCTGACAGCCAAGTGACAGCAGTCACTCCTGAAGCCCTGAGCAACGGGCATATAGGGAATGGCGACCTCCACGCACTCTCAACACAGGCACCCAGACACACACATGCATAAGTTCACACACATTGTCACACACATGCACACACACACACACAAACACTAAGAAGAGGTGATCAGGGCCAAGGATGGTGACGGCTATGACAAAAGGCTCCTGGGAGTGAATGACAAGCTGCCACTGTCACACAATACATTTCTGCTGGTCAGCTGCTGACTGACGAAAGCACTGAAAATTACAGGCGACATTTAGAAAATTGTTCATTTCATAATTAAATGGCAATAACATGTCAGCTGCTGAATTTCCATTGTAGGAAGGGTTGAAAAGGTCTAGCTTGTCTGTAAGGAACAAGAAGAAGAAAACATGTTATGGTAATAAATTAGTGTAATTACTGCTAGACAGAAAAGTACAGCGTGATTTAAATGAGTTTGCAAATACATGATGTATTTGTGATGCTGAATTGAGTCATCATGTGAAATCAGGCTTGCTTAAACAGTAGAATATGAGAAGGAGTACTTCATGGTGAATAACATCAGATATCTCTCTATGTCTTTCTCTGAATTTGCCCCTATGGTTTTCAGTGGTCTTCAATTCTCTCTCTCTCTCTCTCTCTCTCTCTCTCTCTCTCTCTCTCTCTCTCTCTCTCTCTCTCTCTCTCTCTCTCTCTCCTGGGTCTTCAGTGTCCCTCTGCTTGCTTTCAGGCTGCATTTTGGTGACAGCACTGTCAAAACACATCAGCTATATCCAGAGCAGAGCAGGTCTCAGTGCCACCAGGCTGTACCACCTGGCTCTGTAAATGTAAATGAAAAATCTCTCACAGGGGCTATAGACACCCTCATCTTCCCCTAAAACCACAACATTAAAGCTTCTCCCCCTCACACACACCAAATGTATTGTTTTTGTAGTCAGTGTCTGACAGACTGCCCTAGGCTGAAAGGAACATAAATTGAACTCTAATAATACCCATAAATGTGATAATGTGTTTACTCAAGAATGATGGGACAGGAGATATTCTCCATGGAAGGGATTGGTCATTCACGTAGCAACGTACATAGCAACAAGACCCACTGGAGACCAGAAAATGACGATTTTTTTCTTTTTTATTGGCATTGTGACTTTCTCCCAAATCAAATAAAGCACATAATAGATAGTGAAACCGCACACAGTGAACAGGTACAGTGATTAACATTAACAAGCAGCAGATTTTTTCGGTCAATTTGCCTGTGTCTCAATGGAGAGTAATATATTGGCCCAGCCCCCTGGTGATTTCTGCTAAAATTTGGAAGCCGGTTATGGATCATGATTATTATAGGTGAATATAAATGCTGAGCTCAGGGCTCTGCGGAAATGAGACAAGTGCCCACCACGGCTGTGTGTGTCACACTTGATTTTGTGGCATCTAATCCCAGGGACTCTTTCCTAATTGGTCCTTAGTAGGTACTGCTGTGATGGGGATCTATAGAGAAAGGACAACTGCAGCTTTAAAACCCGTCAATGACATCATGAATATAGAGTCTAGCAATTGGAGGTGGATCTATAAAAAGCACAAGGGTGTAACTGTAAAAACAGAACCTGTATGATAGGCGCAGTCCATGGGGGTGCAGATGTTCAAACGAGGTTAAATTAGTCCCTTTCATCAAATCAACTCTCTATCTTTCTCCTCTTCCAAGTTGCATGACTTCCTACCAACCTTAGAAGCTCTGCTACCCATTACGATCAATCAATCAATTACCATTGAATGTTAATTAATAAAATTACAATTAAATTAATGTATGAAAAAGTTGCACATAACTGAGGCTGTGATGAATCCAGAATCTGTAAAACGAATCTGTGAAACATTCCCGCAAGATCTTTCACTTTGTGTAAAAACAGAAATTTAGAAATGGAATGAAATGGAAATTTAGCCTACTTCAGGAAAAAGCTGTCTGTTTTTCTTCTAGTGTACCTATTGTGGATCTCAGCTAATACATAACCTGTTGTGTATTCCAGACACTCAAAACAGCCAAACACAAATACAAAATGTCTAAATTTACAAGAAATGTGTTAAAAAAAAAAATGCAAAAAATCTTTCACCCACCTTCCAAATCCTCTACAAAATTTTGTACACCTAATGTGGGAAAATACTATTATGCCCTTTACCGGCATTAATGTCCTGCTGTGATGCCAAGAGCAGCTGTGTTGGAAAAAAAAAAAAATCAGACCTATAGAAAATCTCTGTCCCCATATTGTCTGAGCAACATCCAGAAAGTCATGTTGTATGGACATGCTCCTGTGTCTTAAAGGGGATGCCATAAATAGCTGTGAGCCATACAGTGTTTTCCTAGAAGGATGTGGGCATGACATGCTACAGCGTGGGTCAGACAACTGTCACATAATATTAGCCTCTGAACACAGGCTCTGATTACTGGCAGGTTGGGCAGATTTGACAGAAGGCAACTGACACTTTGAGATTCATGTTTGAGTAGCTAGGACACTGGAATGGATTCTGAGGGCCGGTTATTAAATATTAAGCTGTGGTCGCTCTCTCTCTCTCTCTCTCTCTCTCTCTCTCTCTCTCTCAGACCTTGGTTTTTGTCTGGTCAAAGCACCACATGCAACACATTTCTTTTCTTCTATATTCAAATGAAAGATGAAAGAGTTTCCAAGGAAATATTACTCCCAGACCAGTTTCTTTCTTTCCAGTCCTTTATAAATGAATTAATGTCTCCAACTCCTGACCTTTATTCGCATGTTTAGCTCCAGATATGATAGGCATTACATCCTTCCAAGACCCCTTTATGGAAATGAGCATATTAATACCTACTGTTGTCTTGTTAGTGGGCTTGTGAGTGGGTTTGCAGATTTAATAAGTTGCTCTAATAAGGAGCAGCTGCCACTCTAACAATAACACATGATACTTCATTGGTAACATAAGAAATTTCAATCCATACTTTAAACAACTGCTACATAAAATGATCACATTTTGCATTACCAAGTTGCAATTTTATTTATCTATTTTATGTATGGTTGCCTCAAATACAATTGTGTAAGAAATATGTGCAGTTATAGATGTCAGTTATGTGTGAGAGAATTACATGTATCTCTATTACATGTGTTTTTGTCTGGCTATTTCTTCACACAATACCACCTGTCTCCAGACTGCAATTTGTTTGTAATGGAGTTGAATAGATGGCCTTTCGGTCCTCAGCCATTTCCCCCGGCAGTCCAGTTTCCTAGAAATGACTGTTGTACTGATGAAGTCCCAAGACAGAGTCTGATTCTGTAAGAGAGATGTATGACAGAGCATACTAACACACCCGGTACAGCGGGAAATAGACTGAGGGAGACGCGGCAAATACATCCCTCCCCATTGTGTTTTTGTGAGTAAAACGTGTGATTTTCTATAATGTGTCTCTGGAACTGGAAAAATTGAAGTTGAGAAGGTTGGAAAACATAGTATGCAATGTGTTTATATTGCACAAAATAGTATACTATATATATATTGCACAAAATAGTATACAATGTATATATATTGCACAATGCAGGTACAGGTTAAACACAGACATTTTGCTTTGTTTGGTGCGTAAAAACCAGCATCCATATATGTAACCATAACCATAGAAAAAGGAGGTTTGCACTCAAAAAGAAGTAGGCTTTCCAAACCTTTTATGTTCTCATTATGCTAATTTTTGTATTTTTTTATAAATGCAGAAGAAACATCAGGCACAAACGTTTCGGCTAGTGCGAACCATCTTTTTTCTGCTGGTGGTTTATTAGGTAAGAAATGTGTTTGTGTTGAGATATTGCTGCTGTTGAAACTCAGAACACAGATTGATACCGACAGACTGTCACCAGCAGTTAAACCGCAGCTAGACCAAATTTCCAAAGAAAAGAAATAAGTCAAGACATATTATTTTGATCCGCCTCTTTTACAGGTAGTGATATACTGTACAGTCATCATTGTCAGGAAGGTTTTCAGCCTAATTTCTTGTTTCAAAGTATTTTTAAGAAGAATTTATTCATTAGTCTGGATGCTCATTTTATACTTTCTTCTCCCAGTTGTCACCTGTTGAGTGACTTTATGAAATAATGCTGCAATGGGGACACCACTCTTTCATTAGAGACTGCCTTTCAAGATGATAGATACCCTTACATTTTTCTCTGAGGGGAAAGTAACACTTCTCTTTGTTTTGATCTATTGCAAATGATGCACCTCATTGCTTTTCAGTTAAGGTTTTTCAGTAAAGCTTTTAAGTAAAGATTTATTGAACTAATGAAGTACCAAAGTTACCATCCCAGCCTGCTTTAATGAAGATCTTTGTACTTCGAGAGATGTGTGAGTCAAACTAGGGAAGGTTGATTGTTGTACATTTGATGTTCATCAGTTTCACCTCAACAGTGGTTTAAAGAGGGAATTATTCAGTCACTTCTCCCATTCAGACTTTGGTAAAATCAAGACCATTTCAGCATCAATTACATCCCTAATTTGGGATTTTTTTAGTATACCAATTAGGTATATAATACGATTCTAAAAAGGTAGCAATTGCTGAAAGAAAATAATCTCTTCACCACTTAAGCATCTCACTGTAACTCAATTTTGTTGCAATGTGCTAGAAACATACTGGCAGTCCTTGTTTCAAGCACTCAGTCACTCAATTTGTGAGTGAAACGATGTCTCCAATGCGAGGAAATAAACATTAAAAAAGCCAGTAGCGGGAGAAAGTGGTACCACAGGGGGCAGTACATTGTGATTCCAAATTGGCTATTTATGCCATCCATAAATTGAAAATCCTGCATCAACATTTCCCTCAGCACTTTTCTCATTGCACCCACACTGTTGAAATTTGGCAAAGATTGGAATTATGCTTCATTAAGTCCTGAAATCTCCACCAAATCTTGTAGTGTATTTCCACCCTAATTCATATCATCGATCGCAACAGCAACAGCAGAGCGAGGGCTTTTATCCTCAGTCAATGGTTAGAGAAGAGGAGTGTGAATACTGAACCATTAGATTAGTCATCCAAACAATTAGGCATTGTCATGCTCATAAACACCACGGCTGTATAGAGAAGATAGAGGACAATACAAAAAGTTGTTGATGCTCATCATTCAAATCTGCACTGACTAAAATGCATTCTATCACTATAGATGTTATTCAGTGTCCCGTCAAATGAGGCCTTTGTTGGCTAAATTGATTTGGTTTACTCTCTGCTTATAATTTATAAAAACAACTTCTATTAATTTAGAGTCTGATACTAAAAGATGAAAATATAATGGTGTTGTCTTAAATACCCCTTGACCCAGTGAAGTGAGACTGATACTGCTGAAGGAGAGACAGTGAAAAACAACTCAGCAATGTTCTTTTAATTAAAGGCCTGTCTCAAGTCTGACAGGACAGACCTGTGGTATCAGAGCCACTGAGAAATGGCACAAAAGGATTGCTCCATGCGTGAAGTCAACAGGACCGCTCCAGCCTAAATGAGAGCCGGCGGAGAGATGGCTTCTGCCCAACTGTTTCCTGGAGATAAGGGGGAACTGAGCATTTGGGACGGAGCAAATTAAATAAGTCAGGCAAACAGAGAATGACAGTTTAACATGCTATCTAATTAACAATCAGGGATTGCCAGACACAAACGCATTCAGAAGTTTCCAATTTGGCCAAAATATAACACGAAGGAATTGTGAAATTCCCCACATCATCAGTAGCTATTTTTCATCAGAGGGAAAACTATCACCGGTTTCCTCTTGGGTGAATAGTTTTGACAGTTTTGAGATGTTATATTAATCCACATCAAGGAGGTGTAAATGTTTAACTGCTAGCCCTAATACGATTCTAAGCGCAAACAAAGCAAATAGTAAATCAGAAGAAAAGTAGGTATGCTAATCAGTTTGCATATGCCATCACTGTATGATCTGTTGGTGAACTATAAAAGAACCACAGAACAATAGAAGATCCAATTGTGGTTCTATATACCACTAACAACTACCACAAAGAATGATCTTTATTAATTTATACTGAAAACAGCATATCCAATTAATTAAGTAGGTTCTTTGTTAGATATATATAACACTACTGTCATGACTAGAACATCTTCTAAGTGCCTCATTTAATAACAAGCTTATGCAACTCAATAAAACTAAATAAATCATAAACTCCGGCGCCGAGAATAGAATTTTTAACGTGAGAATTAACGACCCCCCTCACCATTCACTGATGCATTATGATCACAAAATAATAATGACCTTTCACTTCATCTTGAGAAATTGCCTCGCAGGTTGGAATAATTATGAAAACGAGCCTCAACAGAGAGCGAGCTCGGTGACTAACGGGAGATGGATTCATCACAGATTGAATGATTCCACTGGCAGCGGAAGGCACTGCTTTTAATGAATTATCAAAAGCGTCAGCGAGTTAAAGTGGATGGGGATTTTCAATGGAGCCTCCCCACCTGAGCTTCAGACAAGAGGTTTTTTTTTTTTTTTTACCTTGACTCACAGTTCCCATCAGGTTTTCGCCATTTGGTTCATGTGAGCCAAACTCTGCATGCTCATTATAGATTGGGAGCAGGTGCTTTCAACTAAGTGAATATCATAATGCTGTGTCAGTCACCACATGCAGGAGGACAATGGCTCTGCCTGGCTGCCTGGGGGTCCCATGGGTCTCATGGAAGCTTCAAAATAGAGCATTCAAAGTCTCTTAGAAAGTAGAACCCCAAAGAAAAATTCCCTCTAAATAATTTCAAAAAGGGTAAAAAGTTGAGGGAGAAGGCAGAGAATGAAACAAAATATTCCACTTTTGCATTCCCTTTCACTTTTATTCTGTGCATAACTAAAACGTGATGGGGGAAATGGATTTCCAGTCCACAGTTAATGCTTGCAAGACTAGATCTAAGATTATAACACAGCAATGGAACAGATATAATTGACATTTTAATTAAAATCACCATAACTTAATGACTATTTGACTGATGCACTCACGTACGCTACGTGCACACAGACACCTCTGACGCAAAGATATTATTCTTTGAGTCATTTTAAGAAATCTTTTGACAATACATGACTCTTTGTCAGGTGTTTGTTAAAGTCACTTCATCGCTGTTCATTTCCAGTGTGCATTTTTCTTTTTTGCTAACATTGTCATGGAAAAGTAGTGCGTGAGACTTGGATAGCTGATGACTTTCCAAGACAAACACATAATTTTGGCTCAATATTCCAGTCGCAGTTGCTTCAAGTCTCCTGCACTCCTAACATATAAAGCAATGACCATTTCCAAAAGGCCATTTTATAAATTCTGTGCTGTTATCTCAGATGTCCTGAAGATAAGAACGATGTGACATCCCCTTTCTATCCATTTCAATTCTAAAAATAGGAACCTCTATATTCAGAGAGTGACTCTAGCTCTTTGACTTGTCACACAAAAGCTTCAAAACAAAATGTTCTGTTCTCTTGCGGCCCTGGTGGTCAATCTTGCATGTCAAATTGGTATTGCCAGATGTGTAGACGCATTCCAATATGATGCAGAGTCTCCTTGCATAACAGATGTCGAGTGGTTCCTCTGGATGAGCATTGTTTTGGATATTTTTTTCCCCCAGTGCTGTTAAGTATTGTGGGACTTAACAAGGCGTAGTGAACCTGCTGCCCCTGTCCCATTTTACAGTACACTTCCCAAAGCTGCTCCCTCTGGGATCAGTGTCCCATTCCACACCTGATGTTGGTCCCCCACCTGATCTCAGCAGTCTTTCAAAACAACTCTGCTTACTTTCACAAACAGATGCCACGACGAATCTAAAGATAGTTTTCTGACTGTGAATCTTTTTTTGCTCTCATTATTTGCCCTGTGCCATAACAACTGCACTCATTTAGACTGGAGAAACTTTAGTGAGCCGCACTAGTCTGTCTCATAATCTCCACGGACTGAGATTGTCTGATTGACAGTCAGAGTATTACACACAGACAAATGAGCACTATAATAGCTAATTGACCGCTCATTCATGTCCTGAACACAATGTTCTGTGAACAGGGGAGGGACTGTATAACAGCAATTACATTCAGCAGTGGAAGTCAATATGCTTATCGATTCTGCGTATTTTTCTTTCCCTTTGGGGTAAGAAAGTTCTTTGCTGTTCCTTGGAGATACGACTTCATCAGATGGGTTTAAATGGGCGACTCTCTTGAAAGCAGCCTATATTTCAAAGTAATCTTGCCGGAGCAGTGTGGTGAGTGTGGTTAAAAGCCATGGCTGATCCAGAGATTACACTGTAGCCCACATACACTTTGTCGAGCTAAGCTGAAAAAAAATCCTGTGACTAAAACATTCATCCTGCATGCGAGCATAAGTTCCATTTGACTATTAGCAGATGTAATGGTGCACTCTCAAATAGTAGAGAACTCATGTTTTAATTAACCAATGGTGTTCAATAGGAAGCTCGAATTTGCGGCTGCATAATGCATCAATTTCTGTAAATTGCCTCTCATAAAAAATACAGGGGAGTTGAATTAATTTTAAATGCTGCACAGACGGAATGAGAATGAGCTACACTAATGATTATATTGGTATTTGTTTTGATATACAAAGCAAGGAGACAAATAAGCCTCATTAAAGCATTGCTATTCAATTCATAGAGTGTCTGTGTAAGTTTTCCAAAGCAAAACATTTCCACTGGCATTTAGAATATACTGGAATTAATTAGATTCAAGAGGCTGATAGCTAATTCTGTTATGTTGTATTGTGCTCTATGTTATCATACAGAATGTAGATCTTCATGATACAGATTAGATTGGTCAAATACAAAAGGAAGTCTAGATTAGGGATTTTGTCTTGAAAATGAAGATGGAGTGACATTTAGAAGAACTTCTCTAACGCCACGGGGGCGGCTACTTACCCGGGAAAGTTCAGGCACGAGAGCATCTAAAACCCTCAGTGCGTTCAAAGCCTCATTTAGCGCTCACCAACAAGCCTTAGCTCACTATGAACCGGAGAGATTCAAGCAAAAATCATCTACAGCACATTTTCATTAAATTTCTGAAATACTTTAAATAGTGGCAGCCATTAGACGGCAGATATAACGGAGCTTGTTCCATGAGCCAAGTTATTTTCTAGCAACCAAGCATCCATGATAAGCCCTCTACAAGTGCAATCATGAGAAGACACTGCAGCAACAGGATATTCTTTTGGCAATTTGAAATGAAGGAGTTGAAGCATAAAGGCCCATTTCAAAGACTGCTATTACACATAAATCCCCTGGCAGCATCTTTGTGCTCAAACTCCAGCCATTGCTTCACGTTACAGACCGCAGCCTCAGCAGCCAGTGAGTGCCACCAGCTGGACGTTAGTCCTCAGCTGAAAAACACACACCGCCTCAAATTCATCAGATGAGAAACTGTATATGATGTCCTTTGCCTGAATGCAGTCCGACTGAAAAATTACCTTTGCAGGTACTGTATGAGTGAAGATAAATCAAATGCATGAAGCCCATCTAGTTTTCGAATATGAATTATTTCCCCCATAGTATATTCACATTGTTAATGCATTTCAGTCAGACAAGAGAATGTTTATGTCTTTTGTCTTCTGTCATTTATATCAAGACTGATGCTTTTATTCATGCACAGAGATAGTCGAGAGGTTAAGTCTGCCACCTTCAGAGCCACATGTGAGCTACTGCTGGCCAAGAGTTTTGTCCTCCTCTCTTCTACTCTACTTTCCCACTGGCTAAACAAATAAAAACACTAAAGGTGAGCGCGCTGCCCACTCTCCATCATTGAAAAATAGACTCATTTTTCTGGGCTGTATGTTAGGAGACATTTATTGATAATAGTAGAGAAACTTTCCACAGTTACACCCCTTCTCCTTCATCACAGTGAGAGAAACAAAATGGCCACGAAGATCGAGACGGCATGGTAATTCTGCCTTGATAGTTGCATGCAGGAGGGAATATTAAAAAAAAGAAATGTATTATTGATTTTGATATATTTATCCAAGATGGTAAGATCACACTAAATAGTACATCAGTCATGCGCCGCCTGACACTATCCATTTTGTCATTCAGCCCTGGAAGCGCAAGTGTGTGTGACACTCCCTCTGTCTGTCTCCCCCACACACACACACCCTCTGTCTCTCTCTCTGAGTGACAACCTGTCAGCAGAAGCCTGACCGTCTCACTTTCTGACAGCCAGCAACACATCCCAGATCCTCTCAAACACACACATCCTCTTGTCAAAGACCACAGCAAACACGCAATCAGCAGAATATCTCAAGTGCTGAGCGTAATGTCAGGTTTATCAGATAATATGGAGATATTCATATCCGTAGCAGGGAATCCTCCTGATTCTTTATGGGACAGGATCAGTATCAGACGGTAATTCCTTTCGACAGAGATTGTCTATTACATGTATAAAAAGCCAAGAATGATGATGAAAAAGAAAAACGTACTATGCAAAATGTCGTGCCTGACATTTATTATGATTTTCAAAAGTAAAGGCCTTTACATTCTTTTTTTGTTGTGCTGTGACGCCATCCTTATGAGCTTCTGTGTGATTTTCATCTGTGAAAGCTGGAAAACTTGGTACTTGGTGTGTGTGTGTGTGTGTGTGTGTGTGTGTGTGTGTGTGTCTGTGTCTGTGTGTGTGGCAGTGCAAGGGAGGGGTACAGTAGACCCCTCTAACCTAAATGATTGATATCCATGAAATCAGCAACTCTTTCAGAACAAGAGACTGTGAATAGCTGGTACTCAGCAATCAACAGCTTTGTGTGTGCGCTATAATTGCAGCCCAAAAAGGAATCCTACCAAAAATAGTTTCTCAACTCCAGTAATAAATTTACTGTGCAGTCGATGTAGCTGTACGGCAATGAAACGGAGGAATATATAATACCAGAATATGAATTATCACGTGGCAGTGCAATGTCATAGGATAAAACAGACTGTACAAGCATGCAGGAAATGGTCATAATATTTGATTAGTTCGCGCAGAGGTCATGCTTTGATTGATCAGTGATCCGGTACAGTAGTCAATAATCACCCACAGGACAAACATGCTTTTAGACAAATGTATGTCCCTTTTTAAACAACAAACAACTAAGCAGTGGTTAGGTTGTTCATTCCTCCCTTATTGGTATTCAAAGGGATATTGCTTGTCCAACATATTGTAAGGACTCAGCATATCCTTCACCAATACACAAAGCATTGCAAAGCCGTACCGTCCAACACTGGCATTCTTATAAAAAGTATCACAAAACACCTTTTGTTACACGTTTGTTATCAGTAGAGCCTGAATTCCAACCGTCTGTGCACAAGAAACAGATACGAGGAAAATAAATTAAATTAAAAGAAAGTAATTAAATGTTTTTGTGTACCCCACACACTGCAGAACCAAGAAGTCTTACATTTGTACAGGCCCAGTGTAACTAATCACATTGAATCACTTGAAGTGAATGGTTACTCGAGCTACAAAGGATTACTGGGACTTGTAGATGTTCTTTTCATGATGCAGCAACAACAGTGGTGAACTCCAGGTATTGATGAACTGATGAATGGCCGCCGAGTTTATCACACATAATCATTTTGACTCATTTAAAGGCGAAATCCTTGAGTGAAATTAACCTCTATTTTAGATCAGAGAGATGTGAAAAGCTTAATAGCCATCGGCAAATCCAATAAACCCATCAGTGATCACAAAAATCTCTGATTGGGGCTTTAAGTGACAGAGAAAATTAACCTTGATCAAACGAACAGATTACCTTTTCCTCGCTTAAAAAATCTTTGAATCATTTAAAAAAAAAGAATGGATGACTTTTCTTTTACAAACATTTCCCCAAGTCTTCACAGAAACACTCAATTAAGAGTTCTTCAGATGCAAAAACTCCAATCAAAACAAAAAACATTAAACCCAATTAAGAATCCTTTTAGAACCTTTATTTTTAGTGCGTAAATAGAAAACTGAAAAGTTTACTGTAATACACAGTGTGTTGTTGATAGTTAATGTGACCACGGTGGACAGGAAGCCAATTGTTAGATGAGAGCAGAGTGCCTGGCAGGCAGGTCAGGAGCCGCACGCTGGACTCATAGTTCATGGAGTAAAACAGCTACAGGCAACCATTGACGACCTCATATACTGTGAATCAATCACACACACAACAATGAGGCATTGGTGAACTGTGTTGGAATACATAAATAGAACAGCAAAGACTGTACAGTCCACAAAGTTGCAGTGTATGTTTTAAAGCTATTGTGAAATGGTTTCAAAATCTATTTAACATTAATTATCTACAAACAAATAAGCCAATGAAAAACAAAAGATGATCACATGCCAAATTAAATACAGAATCCAAAGATTGCACCAGAATGATGTTGTCTGATTTGTGTATTGAGACATATTTTATTGATCCCTGTCAGGAAAGTCTCTTCTCATTCATCCCCTCCAGGGAGGTCAGAGGTCAGGGTGAGCCACAGCACAGCGCCCCCTGCTGGTGGCAGGGACTCAGCGTCTTGCTCAAGGACACTTGGGCATGTCTTGGGTTGTCTGGCTGAAGGAAGGTCTCTCTAGCTGCTAGGATACCATGCTTTCTTTACGAATTTTGTGTTGTTTTTTTTAATAATTCAATCCAACCGGGTCTATCTAAAGCTACATAACACTGTTGACCCACAGGGGGTCTAATGTTTGTCTGCTTCCCTGCAGACAAGCGATGTATCCGATGTGTGGCTGGCTGACTGCTCCCATCATTAGTCTGGAGCTCAATCCATCACCAGCCCTCACTGTCTCCTCACTGTCTTTTTGGCTTGTTAAGAGAATGGATAGGGAATACTACAGCACTTGTCAGTAAATGGATCAGAGTTTATTGCCGTCTACCTCAGCAGTGGGCTCATCTGTTTCACAACTCTTTTGTTGCATGCTTCACACTCCAATAGCAGCACTCTAAATCCCAGAGACAACTTCACAGTCAACAACAGCACAGCACAATAAGCTCCACATCTCATACCTCTGTTAATATTCATCCTTTATTTTTGGAATGATCTTGGATGAATAACTTGAACAGCCAATATATTTAAGATGGTATTTATGGTATCTCTGAAGAATGGGAACAGCAATAAATGGAAATTATTCCTTTGTTTCCCAAAATCAATGTGTTTATCAGGCCATCAGACTCATTTTCTGTTTGAATAACCCTCATAATGGGTGAGATGCCGCTTGACCTTGTTGTTCTGGATGGTGTGAAATAACGCGCTGTGCCCTGCTTGAACTCCAGACGAAGAAGAGGAAAAAGAAAAATAATACTGTGCGTCGTGCGCGTTCTGTGTCAAAATGACCAAAATGCGTGAGCAATTGTGCAAAAACAGGAAGAGATTCAAGACAACATAGGCTGTGTGAATGGCACTTACAGGGGTAAAAAGCCTAGATTGACCACTTTCCCATTTCCCACTCTCATCGGGGCTCGTTCCAGCCACATACAGCCAGGACAGCTGTATCAGAGGCCAATAATTGGAAAATCACAACCAAATTATCCCCAATACACCAAGGTAATTTGCTGTGTCTGAACACCAGCTACTCCAGCATCTAAAATGGGCACCTGTTATAACATCTAAAATAACACGAGAAAATGTCAGTCGCTGTAATAATGTCACACACTAATAGCTTTGTAAAAAAAAATTTGTTGGGTTATCATGAACAAGGAAGTGAGAAATGTGCATCCTCCCGTGGAGTGCTAAGCAAATCAGAGGATCATAAAATCTACTAAATGTATCTTAAGTAAAATGAGTTAAGTTAGGATAGTAATGACATATATTAAGCTAAGAAAATGCAGGCAATCAATAGTTGGACAAACCTTCCTATAATGTGCAGAAATTATGACAAGGACCCTTATAGAAGTTATTTTTCAAACTCTTTTTCAGTGCTTCTTGCGATTTCCAAATTAGATGGACTATATTGTTGCAAATTGATATTTTTCTCAAATGCAAAATATGGTTTGCTTTACAGTATAGCCCTTCTTTCCATTTTAGCGCATTTCTGCACAATGGCTACGCAGAATGAAGCGACAGAAATGTTACCTTTGACCTTTCCGCATTGGGAGGAAAACTAACCAATCGCGTTGCTCGTTGTTGTGGGGTGACCAAGTTCCTTGGATGCTCGCCTCTCGTCAACATGGTGAGTGCAGCTTTTTCAAAAGAATAGTTTATTTACAGTTAACTATTGGTCAGAAATATGCCAAGGTTTCTGTCTAAATCATGTTCCTTCGGTTACTGGCTGTCTTTCTGTTCCCCGGCGGCTCTATCAATGATACAGTATTGAAAATGACGGGTTAGCCAGAGTGTGTTAGCACTTGGCTAAATTAGCGGCATACACATATCGTCGTGGTTCAGACTATGTCTTGGAACTGGAAATCGTAACTCATGGCATGTCTATCATGAAGTAAATGTTATTGATTTGAGAGTTGATAGCTAGTAAGCTTTAGCTACACTTAACGTTAGCAAATAAATTTCTCGGCAGTCACAAATTACAAATATGGGTCAATAAAAGGTACATCCAGCTAACTGACTAAAATCCCATAGCAGGTGTTACCGTCTTAATATTCGCTACCAGAATTTAGACAGAGTCTATAGCTAAATGAATCAATGGCCAACAGGATTTCAACCGGTACCTTGTAGCAGGTTAGCATTAACATACAGAGCTGCTACGTTCTTGCATAAATCGTGTCAGTGTTTGCTAATATTATAAGTCATTTAGCATTAGGGGAAATGGACGAACAGTAATGACCAAGAGTTCACGTTAATTTTTAACGTTACCCACTGTTCGTTAAGTTAGCGTGCCAGCCATATTTAATGGTAACTTGCTGAAGTAAGCACGCTGCTAACTTAATATTCATCACACCAATGGACCTTATGAGTTCCCTAACCCTGCGTGGTCTCTTGTTCATGGCAGTCTTCATCGGAGGCTAATAATGGCCCGAGCCAGGCGCCACCTTATCCAGGTGTCCCCCCCTCAGGGATGCCTCCCCCCTTTGTAAGTTGGTGACAGAGATGTCCATGTGAGAGTGGTGAATTGCCTACACACATAGGTTTTTAACATTAAAGCTCATCATAAAAAGTTTCACCCAGTCCAATGTGTTTTTTCTGTCCCTCCCCTTTCTTTTGTCTAGATGGGACCACCAGGAATGCCGCCTCATTTCCCTCCCATGGGAATGCCCCCTATAGGACAGCGACCACCTAACATGACTCCTATGCCACCTGGTATGATGCCCCCTGGTATGATGCCACCTATAGGGGGGCCTCCAATGGGACAGGTGAGCTTTGTAGAAAACTTATTCTACTCTATTCTCTGTAAAAGTTTTTTTGGACTTCTTAGTATTTAGGGTGTGAGCGGGCTGGATTTCTGTAGCCTGCAGCTTCATGCTCATGCCAGTTTTCTTCCTGCAGCTAGTAGTTGAATAAGGACTTACCATTTGTAGGCCAAATAATAATGTTGACTGCTCCAAATTGATTACATTTTTTTATGGGAGGTGGTTTATGATTAGCACAACCAATCTAGCTTAAAATGAGTAGCCTGTTAATGGTTTGGTTAGGCTACACTATAGGCATGGAGCTGAGACAGTTTAATGTATAAGCTTCAATTTCAGTTGCAGCATTTGTGTTCATGCAAGGCTCACCAAAATACACTCGCCCCTCTTCCTCATTCCATAACAGATGCATGAAAGAAGTTAGACAGATCATTTTTACCTTAACATAGGCACTTGGCAATGTTTGGACAACCTGCTCTTCTGAATTTTGACCTAAGTTGTGTAGAGAATTTTTATTTTTTTATTAAAAACATTTTTTTTTTTTATTGTTATCTTTATAACCAGGCAGGTCAGTTAAGAACAAATTCTTATTCACAATGACAGCCTGATGTTAAATGGTAATCGGATATTGAAAATGAATTAATAAATAGACACAAATTGTTATTATTATTACTCTTAATATTGATATCAGTAGTAGTATTATATAATTAACAGTTAGTGAAATCAAAAAAGAAAGAACCACAGCATTGCATGTCTGTGTGCAAGATGATTATTAATTTGCATTACATACACTATAGCAGGGATGGGCAGTCGTTTGCCACGGAGGGCAGACAGTCTGCAGGTTTTTATTCCAACCAAAGACTACAGCAGGTGATTTCACTGATTAATTCCTCCCTCTGGTTGAAGATGAGCTAATCAGTAAAATCGCCTGCTGTGGACTTTGGTTGAATGAAAACCTGCAGACTCTCTGCTCTTCATGGCACATGACTGCCCATCCCTGCCCATTCCTACACTACAGCCTATCAGGGATGTAGCCGATTGGAGGGGGAAATAATTTTCTTGTGGACCACTTGGGATACAGACCATTGCAATCTGTGCTTGTCATCTATAATGTCTGTTTGAGCAGTTTGGTCATTCGGGACCTGAGGGAGTTTCATGATCATGCAGTCCCCTGATCCGGTATTTAGTGACTTACTGCACCAGCAATACTCGACTGCTACTCCAGATCAAACATTCACTACAGTCCAAAAGTAACTGCAGGGCTGTATCAAAATATAATGCTTCCAAAAAGACTTAAGGATATTCTTTTTCATGCTCAAAAGCACCCAGTTTATTGAAACATGTCACATAGTTGACATCAAGTGATGACCAACCATGCTTTTTGAGAAAAGTTCCTTTTTATGTTGTAGCTTCCCTGTTTGGTTCAGCTCGTCTCTACAGAAGCTTGTGTATTTTTTTTATTTGCCCACCTCAAGAGATTTGTCACTCTACTGAGATTTCAACCTCAGAAGAACATTGATTTTGGGTGGTTTTGTCTGAAACCATTGCTAGTGTTCCAGACATAAAAAAATACCACCTATGTTGGGGAAAACTCCTGTAGTACACCTATTATTAATTTTGAGAGGTGTGCAGTTAATTGGCTGACTGAATACTGATGAGGAAGTGATACCATTTATGTCAGCGATAGCCAAAGATAATGAATATAACTGTGTTTGTGCTAATTGTAGCTAGCATATGTGATCCCGTTATATATATAAAAATGTGTGATGTGGTAGTGGTGGGGGGTGTCAGCTGCCAGCGTCACAAGTCTAAAAAGGTGGTGAGGGACTGTAGTTTGGCACGTTGCTGCTTCACAGAGCACAAGCTGTGGCATCACACCGTCAAATAGGCTCAGCGGACTCTGTATCAGTCTCACCTTCTCCCCCCCCAGTCGCACATAGCCTTTCCACTCAGGCACCAACACCCTGTCTCACACTGTGTCTTAATACTTCTGCCTGCACCAAGTGGTATGGAAATTAGTGGGTCAGATGAATATTTCATGATGCTTCTTTTATTAGATGCCAGGCATGATGCCACCCATGATGCCAGGCATGATGATGCCTCCTCGCATGCCAGCTGCGGCAATACAACCAGCAGGACCGGTAACTCGCCTCACTTTTTCTTTCGCATCAGTGCTCTGTTTCACACTTCATAAAAATAGTCTGCAATCTGTCAGGTGGGAACTTAAGCATTTGCACAACTAGCTAACACTGCAAAGTGTTTGAACAGTACTGATGTAGGCCTATGAAAATTTTAAAATCAGAGTATTCAGCATCACAGAGGAATAAAGTGCTGTGATATATCTCTCTGTAATGTGTTTATGCAATACATGCTTGTATATGATGCAAGTTTGGAGTAGGATATTAGTTCCTTAACCCTTGTGCTATCTTCATATTCTGTATGCTCCCCTTGTCCTCGTGTCAAAAATGACCCGGTCTCACTGTCCCTCCTAGTATAAAAGCCTCTTCATTTAATTTTTAACCCAAAATCTATTTTGCATGAAGAAAGAACCTGTCACGTATCAACTTGGGGAATAATGTGTTTTCCTACCTCACCATCCAGGTATTCTGTATTTATTCAGTGTACACCACTGTACACTGTACAATGCTGTACAGTTTTACTGTAAAATATACATCCTAAGTGGACTAGTACTGAATCACCCCTGACTCTATTTCTTGCGAGAAAACCATTTTTCTCACGAGAAAAAGAGTGCTTCATAGTTACTACAAATCATTTATGAATTTTTTATAAAAATGTGTTTAGTCTGTAATTGATTTAATAACGGTCGGGTCAAAAATGACCCAAAGACAATCTTTGTACCCTGATAGTGTACAGCTTGTATAAAAATATAAAAAAGGTAAATATTTCACTTTTTCTAATTGTAATAATTTAGGAGGTTTTCACTGCTGTTAAACTCAGAAACGGGTCATTTTTGACCCGAGGACAACACAAGGGTTAAGATATTCCAGACCACATGTTGAAATGAGCTTAAAATTGTCATTAAATACAGGGTATGATTAAATTCAAAGTGAACACCTGTGTATATGTGTGTATATATAAAGTCGTCCCTTAGTGTCTCTGTAATGCATTTCTGGGATGGCTTTGGCCCCCCATACACACAAGTACAAAAACACTTGAACCCTTCACTATTGGAAGACTATATTGGTGTTCCGTCCATTTTTGCATCATGACCACACTATTCCGCACCAATTCTATTCTTTTTGTGTGAACTATGTTTTTTTTGTTACTGGATAGTAATTAAATTATGCAAAAGTGTGATCTCTGATATGTGAAGTATTTTGAGAGCAGCCAGATGTCGTTAGACATCCACTTATCAACACAAGTATATTTTTGCATGTTGAGAGTTTTGTACTAATTAAGAAAGCCTTCTCAAGTGCTATTTATTGTAACACTGGAATTGATGAGTCTATATTTGCAGCTAAGTTCATTATTCAGTGGTAATGAGGAGTCGATGTAGACTTCCAGCAGTGTGAGTGTTCCCAGTGTTGATATGATATTCCTTTTCACTAATCAAATCGTCTTTTCCGCAGCCTGGTGTGGACTCCACAGGTGAGACCATTAATTGTCCATTCACAAATCATATTCTTGGTTATTTTCTGTTCTTCAGAAGTATCTGATTTATGCTGATTTATGTTTTTATCCTCACAGCTGCTGCACCTGGAACAGCTGTAAGTCTAACCTCATTTTCCTTTGTACACAGTAACTTCAAGTGTCCAAGTTAAGTTTTACACAGTGTCATGCTGTCTTTCCTGTAATTGTAGTCGATCAACCTTGTCATCTGTTCTTTTGTCCTGCAGAGTACCACAAATGGATCTCCGCAGGAAGAACAACCAAAGAAGGTTTGTGGACATCTAAAAAAGAAAGATAGGAGAGCTGGATGATATACAGACTTTAAATATTCATTAGGGACTGATAAACCATTTAAAATAAAGACATAGGTTAGTTGCTTGCTTGTTTGTTTTTCAAAACACAAAATTTAACCCAGAGCAGCTGATTTATCTGTTGTTTGTTCTTGTCCTCCTCAGAAGTCCCTGTGGACAGAGCATAAATCTCTGGATGGAAAGACCTATTATTACAATACAGAGACCAAGCAGTCCACATGGGAGAAACCGGATGATCTCAAATCTCCCGCAGAGGTACAAACATTTATTACTTCTATCAAGTGTACTCTTGAAATGGACTCTAGTAATGACTCATTCAACCACTCATTCTCTTATGCATACACACGCCGTTCAGATATATTTTGATGTAACTTTTATTTTCATGGGGATCTCAACATCTCTATGGTTATTTCACTGTAATGCATGACGACTGAAATATTTTCCCCATCCACTTTTCTCTTGCAGCAAATGCTGTCTAAATGCCCTTGGAAGGAGTACAAGTCAGACACAGGGAAGCCTTATTATTATAACTCCCAGACTAAGGAGTCCAGATGGACCAAACCCAAAGAACTGGAGGATCTGGAAGGTAAAGAGCTGCTGACTGATGATGAAAAGACAGTAACGTAGCATTAAGTTATTGTAATACTAGACAATGTTACACTCTGTGGATAAACCCTTAAAAAAAAAAACCTTTAAAAGCTATGATGAATGGCTGACCGCTGGCCTGTTTTAGTGATAATGCCATGCATTAGTTTCAGCGGCGGACGGGAGGGGGTCCGGGCATCATTAATACACAAACACAGGAATCACAAATACAGGAACACATGCTGGGTCCTTCAGAGCATTTATCTCTGTGCTTTTCTCTCATCTGCAACGTGCTTTGAAATGAAAACAAGTACCCTAACAGCCATCTCTTTTTGTCTATTCCAGCCATGATCAAAGCAGAAGAGAATGGGTAAGAGCTTCCTGTTTACCTTCAGCTACCTTGCACTGCTGCATTATTTTAGATTGTGACTTCGGACAAACCCTCATTAAGGACAACACATACATCGGTTGTTAAAGAAGATGAAAGACAATCATTTCTTCCTCCGTGATCAAAAATCTATTCATGTTTTTAGAAATATGCCCATATACGAGAGACCTGACCCTTTTCCATTCCACGCAGTGACATTGTACCGTTATTCTAACTGACACGCCGGTCATGCCGTATGACTGGGCCCGTCACTCATAATTGGTCCGATTTCAGAACGGTGGAGGCTGCGGCGCCCGGCACCGCCCCGGCCCCTGCTCTGCAAGCAGATCCCACGGCCACCATGGCAACCGTGATGGAGGCAGAAACGGCAGCCTCGGTCTCAGAGGAGCACCTGTCCCAGGCGGCCATGCACCACACAGCTGAGGTCAACGCCGCAGATGCACCCTTGGCTGCACCAGAGACCTCAGCTGCCACGGAAACGGTCGCAGCCAGGTAACATCGCTGTCTGACACGGAGACGCGTTCCGCCTCGGTCCTCAGATGATCAAAGGCCAGAACCGTGGGGTCACAGAGACAACTGGCCCATAATGTCATAGGGGTTTATATACACAGCGCTGTGTCAGCTAAATGTATCTGTGGATACAGAACACAAATCTGCCTTCAGACCTGTTGCTGGTCTACATATTGGCTACATAGAAATGCAACTACACAGGTGCAGTCCATGGTATACCAGAGTAAGGAGCATATTGTGAACTTTTGATGTGATGAGATTCCAGCTTATGACCTGTGTAGTCTGTCCTCACCCCTCTCTCTCTCTCTTTCTCTCTCTCTCTCTTCCTTCTTTCCTGTCACTCTTGTAGTTTGACTCAGATCTGAAAATGCAAACTCAGCTCAATCCAAACCTGTTTTTTTGTGAACCCAAGAAAAGCGTGACATTTTGCAAGGAAATGTTTTCTCTGGTGAAATAGTATATATATATATTTTTTTTTTGGTAATGTATTATTTTGAAGCTGAACCTAACCCAAGTGAAGGAGGTCCTATTTGATTTGGCATAAATGTCAAGCTCTCATCACTCTCCACTATATACTGTAATCTAAAAAATAAATGAGCAGTATACTTGTTATCTTGAAGTAAAATAATCCTCTCTTATAAGATCATCCCAGGGTCACAGTAATATTCTCAGGGCACCATGGCTCTGATGCTTGTACTCCTTAATATTGGTTGCTTGTAATGTTGATCATCTAGGAATAGAAGCTTTTTCTACTGTTGCATTCATTGTAAGTCACTCTGGATAAGAGCATCAACTAAATGGCTAAAATGTTACATGCAGTCGTAGCTAAATTAATCAAATGGCATCTTTTTTTCTTACCCTCAGTACTGATGTTGCTAAGGAGGAGCGCCCAGAACTTCAGAAGAAGACTTACAAGTGGAACACAAAAGAGGAGGCCAAGCAGGCCTTTAAAGAGCTGCTGAAGGAGAAGGTGAGTCTATAGCCATGCTGTCAGATGGGATTACTGCTCAAGTGAACTAGGTCAAACACTGTGGGAGAGTGGAGAGGCTGCACTATTTCTGTAGGCCAAACTGGTTATATTTATGTTAATTGACATGTAACAGTTGAAAAATAAACACAGTATCAGTATGCTGTATTCATCGATATTTTTTTTTTTTTTACAATGTTTTACATTGCAACAATAAGGAAATACCTTTAAGTCTGCTCAATACATTTCAGTTAATAAAATGTATTAATTCCTCATGACAGTTCTGGTAAGCTGGTAAACAAGTTCTACTTTACAGAGGTGGGTTTTGGGGTCAGAACAGATAGGACTATCCTAAAGCACATCTGGGTGTAAAATTTTGCAATCTACAAAGTCAGCTTCTTGTCAATGAAGCAACTCCAAAAAGTCTCTGTAATTTGTAGGGGCATTTGCTGACTAAGGGTTATAGTCTATTCTCTAGATTCTAGTGTAGTTTTTCATGTTTGCAAATCCTGATTGAGCTGTCCAAGATGAAACAAAGAACGTGAAACCTCACAGATTTAGATGCACTTAAAAATACCGTTAAAACTCAAACCCCTATCATGGTCCATACCTGATGTCTGTTTATGAGCACAGCCTTTGTATTTTGATCTGTATCTAATCCCCCCCCCCCCCCCCCCCCCCCCATGAGCCCCTGGGAGGTCTTAGCATGATTGTTAAGCTTCACCTCCTGTTGCTGTGGATGTGTTGTGTGTTTGGCGGTAAGGTGGCTCAGCGCCGCCCGCCACCAATGCTGCTATATTTAGGTTCTTTTTAATTTGGTGCACAAAGCTCTCCTCTGAGATTGCTCGCCATTTCCCTGCAAGATCTTAATGGCTCTGTCTTTATGATTAGCGTTATTGGATCAAAGGCACGGGGCTGCCTGGGATTAAGACAGTGAGAGAAAGTGGCATGCCTCAGTGAGTTAGAATAACTGTGACAACTGACAAGCCGGATGCACGCAGTGGAATCGGTTCATAATGGATGAAGGATTCGCTCTCTGGGAGAAGCGCGTGGCAGAAAGGGCACTTACATAAGTCCTCGATGGCATTTCTTTGAATTATTGGCACTCCACACCTCTTAACCCGGCATCTATTAGTAATTAAGAAAATGCATTGCCTTGGCTGCGAGGAGCCAAAGCAGCTCAGCTCAGTCCCACTTGAGCCAGTTCATTCCTGCTCCTCCTGGCTCACGTGCTTTTCATATACACATCCATGTGCGTTAAAACAATCCCTTTTCCCTGATCTATTGTGCTATTTAATATATATGTAAATTTAACTATTCCATTTAATGACTTGCGTACAGTCATGGTATGAGGTGTAACACAGACGTTCCTCACTTTAATTGAGTTTTATACTCTTCGGATTTCAGGGTGTGTCTTCGAACGCCTCTTGGGAACAAGCTATGAAAATGATTATCAACGACCCTCGCTACAGGTACCCTATTCTCCTGGGAACAGTCAAGCTTATTTACAGTACCAAATGAGGGCAATACCCATCTCTAACCACAAATCTTGCTTTTCTTTGTCAATGAAGTGCTCTTCCCAAACTGAGTGAGAAGAAGCAGGCGTTCAACGCCTACAAGGTCCAAACGGAGAAAGAGGAAAAGGAGGAGGCTAGGATTAAATACAAGGAGTCCAAAGAGACCTATCAGAGGTTCTTGGAAAACCATGAGAAGATGACATCTACTACTAGATACAAGTAAGTGCTGTAGTCATCTCACAATAAATGTGTGTACACTTTTTTTTTTTCCTCTATTGACTTGTGGTTCCCAGAATTGTCAATGTGATTATGCGGATGTAATCAATGAAAGGTCATACATGGTTTGTGCTGAGTTACACGCCATCATGCAGCTACAGCACTGTTAAGTTTTACGTTTCTCTGACCTGTTAGCTCACACACACTGTGGTCGGTTAGGTCTGTACATACTCCATTTCCAGCTATAACACAGTGTTGCTAGGTCACAACTTGGCAAATGAACAGACTTGAGGAACATGGTGTGTCCTGGTGGCTCTGCGGGGCTTAGGCACATGTGACAAAACTGGTTTGAATCTAACTCGTGACCTTTGTTGCATTTTCTCCCATCTTTCTCACTGAGCTGTACACTTACACTAAAACAGCGCAATGCCCGAAAATACATGCATATTTCTTATTCTTGAATACACAGTAAAGATGGAAGATGTACAGAGAAAATTAGGCTAGGTACATTAATAAAGTGGCAGATTTGATGCCACTTCCATACTGCGTGTGACATCCAGCAGACCAGCGCTCTTTGTCTGGTGTTTGGGTGAAAGTCACCGTCACGGCCAGAGGGGACACATGGATCGACTGGTGACCTTGACAACCGTCCAGTTTCAGAGTGCAGCTGGCACTGGGGTTGTTGTGGTGACCGGGGCTATATTCTGCAGTGGCACACAACGGGCAGCTGGAGAGTGGCAGCGGGGCTGTCTGACTACGACGATGTGTGTGTGTGTGTGTGTGTGTGTGTCCTTCTCAAGTCTAAGACCTCGACTCACCACAGTCAACCACAGCTTTTGGCTTTGATGAGCATCAAGTTTGGGATTTGGGTCAAGAAAGTGAGATGTTTTGAAGAGAGTCTTATTTTGTTGGCAGTTTGACTGTTTTTTTTTTGTTTTTTTTGGAGGGTGGTAGATTTCACAAGTTTCATATCAAGTGGACTCAACAGTGCATGTGATGACCTGTACTTAGCATGGAAAACCAGTGTGCAATGGATGAGTTTGGCCTATGAAATGCTGCCCTCATGTGGATAATTGTGTCACTGTGCAGTGTCCTAACCGTGTGTTTGTCTGTATTTGTGTGTGTGTGTGAACCAGGAAAGCAGAGCAGATGTTTAGTGAGCTGGAGGTGTGGAGCTGCGTCCCAGAGAGAGACAGACTGGAGATCTATGAAGACGTCTTGTTCTACCTTGCTAAGAAAGAGAAGGTTAGGCCTTCAACCAGCACTCCTACTCATCACTCAAATTTCTCATGCTCTTAGCAGGTCTTTAAATGGGGTAGTCAGTCTGAACGTGTTTATCACGATGCAGCATTAATCTTTCAACCCTCATTTGCAAATATCCCAGATGTTGTCTGGTAATGGGAGCTTGTGAATATTGGTTCAGTTAACAATTTCCTCTACTGCACTCTTATCTGGTGCTACAGGAGCAAGCCAAGCAGCTAAGGAAGAGGAACTGGGAGGCCCTGAAGAACATCCTGGACAACATGGCCAACGTCACGTACCGCACCACCTGGTCTGAGGCTCAGCAGTACCTGCTAGACAACCCCACCTTTGCAGAGGATGAGGAGCTGCAGAGTATGAGATCAGACACGCATACATCTGTTCACTTACATACTGCTGTTTGAAACCACAATTGTTTACCTTCACATCACATATGTATATTTAGATATAATATTTTATGACAGTCATACATGCACAAACAGAGCTGTTACTGCGTTGTATAAGGGAGAAACCAAAGTGTACTCAAGATACAATGGGTGTGCTGGGTTCTGTGTTAACGTATGTAGACTTTGTGAGTTCACCCTGTTGATGGTCTTCTGTTTGTTGTTGACAGATATGGACAAAGAAGATGCCCTTATTTGTTTTGAGGAGCACATCCGGGCGCTGGAGAAGGAGGAGGAGGACGAGAAGCAGAAGACCCTTCTCAGAGAGAGGCGACGACAGCGCAAGAACAGAGAGGCCTTCCAGGTGAGAGGGAATGGAGGGACTCTCCACCTGCATCTCAAAAAACACTCTCAAACATAAGTCACCAGGTCAGGTGAAGAAAAGCTGGCCTGACATCCTAAATGTACTTTTTAATTTAAAATTTTTCACATTGCAAAGAAAAGGTGGAGTATAGCAGTAGTCTGTTGTAGTTAATTAGTTAATAATAATCTGTCCAAATCAGAAAAGCAGTAAGGGTGCTTCGATCAGGATTTTTGGGGCCATCACCGATCGCTGGAAGCAGTATCGGCCGATACCGATCACAGGGTCTATTTGAAGCCTTCTATTCATCGTGTAGCATTATTTATTTATTTAACTATTCTTAACAACATTGTATATTAAGTATTAAAATTAAGAGATGAGAAAGTATCATGAATTGACAACTGTTTATTGGCAGGCAACATGTGCAACATATTCCACTCTCTCTCTTAGAGACACAACTTAAACCAGCAGCCTACGCTTGGTTATTGGGAGAAGCTTAGATCTTAACAAATATAGCTTTCCTGTGGAATAAAATAAATACAATTTTATAAAATAAAAATTACAATAAAAGCTAAATGTGCACAACACACCAAGTTAGAACAATAAATTATATATAGGCCTACTGAGGCAACAAAAATCAATTCCAATAGATGGAAAACACAGGGCCTTTATCAATTTACTCCAACTTTAGAAACTATAAAAACGGCAACATAACAAAATATTTTTCACTATTAATCTGGATTGAGGGAGCAAACATTCAGAGTCAGAGTTAAAAAGTAAATATTAATGTTTTCAGTCCACTCAGTGGATACTGACTAGCACCTACAGTAGCCTATATACAGCTAATCTGCTAGTCTCGGAAACCCAGCTGTATTCCGAATAATGTTAATAACCCTTAGTTCTTCTATTTGGGAATTCAGCTGGTCGTCTTCTTGGCATGGAAAAAAAAATATCCCTCACGCCCGTGTGTGCAATGGGAGGCGAACAGACGGGTCCGGGGAGAGAGAGAGTGAGCGAGCGAGACAGAGAGCGAGAGAGACAGAGCGAGAGAGACAGAGAGAGAGAGACAGAGAGCGAGAGAGCGTGACACACACACACAGAGAGAGAGAGCGCGACACAGAGGGAGAGCACGAGAGACAGAGAGCGAGAGACAGACCGCACAAAGAGACTACTTCTGTTTGGATCTCTTCCCAACTCGTCTCTCCCTAACATTTTTGCAAATTTATTGTCTTTTTCAGACACCTGGTAGAACTGCCAGACTGGTGAATCCATTTTAGCGGCGCAAATTGTCTCGCATGTTTTGCGTCATCTGATCGGCGCTTCTGATCGGCCTTTATAGAGACCACCGATCAAACTATTTAGAACGAATATCGGCCGATAACGATCGGTGGCTGATCGATCGGAGCACCCTTAAAAAGCAGCACAAGTTCTGAGTGAAGAAGCGTATGAGATTTTCCGCTTCGTGAGTTTTACTCAGTATCTGTCCTGAACTCATGTTTTGTTTTTTTCCCTCTCAGAAATTTCTGGATGAGCTCCACGACCACGGTCAGCTCCACTCCATGTCTGCCTGGATGGAGATGTATCCGACCGTGAGCTCCGACATCCGCTTTGCCAACATGCTGGGCCAGCCGGGTAGGACAGCAGGCTGCTGCACACGTGGCCACACATGTCTCCGTGAGCAGAATGCTCTGAAGCACGTGTCATGCATGCATAAACATCAAATAAACATACAGAGATAGAGACGTACACAGTCCACAGTATTCACAGTAGTTTCTTATTTTTCCAGAACACTCAGCACGTGAAATCCTGTTTCTTCTTGTCTCATCCTTTTTGCATCCTGCTGTGGTCTGCTGGCATTTTTGCACCCTGACAGTGTTCTGTCAGGTTTATTCTTGTCTCGCTGCAGCATACAACATAATGACGACATTTTTTATTTATTATCTGTTCCACAGGTTCCACTCCCCTGGACCTGTTCAAATTCTATGTGGAAGACTTGAAGGCCCGCTACCACGATGAAAAGAGGATCATCAAAGATATTCTCAAGGTGAGATCTCACTTTAACCGCTGCACCTGTTCCACTGGCAGAGAACACACATTTATAGCCTAACATAGGTCACAGGAACAAATTGCACACTTCACATCTGGCCAATACCACTGTTTATTCTAAGAGGATTGTGTTTGATATATTTTTATTTGGCACCATAATCTTCTATATATTTATCATCTTATTTCGTGCATCCTTTTCGTGCATCTTTCATGTCCTTCATGGTGCTTCCAGGACAAGAGCTTCTTGGTTGAAGTCAACACTGGCTTTGAGGACTTTGGATCAGTCATCAGCTCAGACAAGAGAGCCACCACACTGGATGCAGGCAACATCAAGCTGGCCTTCAACAGTGTAAGACTCCTGTCCTTCATACATTCTACCTCCATTAGCTTTTAATATAGTTCCTAAAGATGAACACAGATGCTTACAAACGGCATCTGCCCACCAGCTAACATTTCCATGATTCAGCCAATGCTTAACTTAAGCCTTAAGAATATCAAATGTGCGCTTTACCTTTAAACTTGACTATTGACTTCGTAGCAAGGTCATTGTAACCTCTTTCTGTGCAGTTACTGGAGAAGGCTGAGGCCAGAGAGAGGGAGCGAGAAAAGGAGGAGGCCAGGAAGATGAAAAGGAAAGAGGCAGCCTTCAAGAGCATGCTGAAGCAAGCCACACCGCCGCTGGAGCCAGAGGCTACGTGGGAGGCAGTACGTCCTTCAATGATTCTATTCCTATGGTTTCACAGCTCTGTGTGCTTTCTATTTGGGCATATCACCTTGTTCTTAGTGCTTGTTTGGTGTTTTTTTGATGACTGAAGTCTTGTCATCCCAGATCCGGGAACGATTCTTAAAAGAATCTGCCTTTGAAGATGTGACTCTCGAGTCAGAGAGGAAAAGGATATTCAAAGACTTCATGCATGTCTTGGAGGTAAGGCTCTTTTGCCTGTCATCTCGATGGGAACGGGCTGTCATTCCCATCTTGATCTTCAACTGACAGTATCCGTTATGTTCACAGCATGAATGCCAGCATCACCATTCCAAGACAAAGAAGCACTCCAAGAAGTCCAAGAAGCACCACAGGAAGCGGTCTCGCTCTCGATCGGTTAGTGGTCTTCACCAAACCCTGCTTAGGCCGCCTTTGATCATTCCTGCACCACACTTAGACAGGAGCTGTGGGCAGATAATTTAACAATCAGTGATGTACTGGAACACCCCTCTCCACACCAGTATCATGGTTCTAGACCAGTTAATTTCCTAATGACTCTCTACTTTTATGTCTTGGCAGGGCTCAGAGTCTGAGGAGGATGAATACCACAAGAAGAAAAAGAGGTCGCAGTCCAAGTCCCCCTCCGACCGCTCCTCCAGTGGAGAATCTGGTGAGTGGCTTTCACAGCCAACATTTAAGTGGATGTATTAATCATCGTAGGGAAGAAGTGCAGTGCTGTGGCCGGTCACTTGACATTTCATTTTCCTACGTGCAACCAGAGAGAAGCTATAAGAAGTCCAAGAAGCACAAGAAGAAGGGCAAGAAGAGACGCCACAAGTCTGTAAGTCCACAGGAGGGCTCAAGAGTCCACAAAAAATCTTGATTATTTGTTTGTTTGTTTTTTTTAAATGGCTGTGAACGTACACTGATTCTGACCTTACTTTCTAGGCCTCTCCTGAGTCTGACAATGAGAAGAAAGGAAGAGACCGGGATGGAAAGCGTGAAAAGGACCTGGAGAAGGATAAAGAGAACGACAAGTCCCGGGGGAAAAGTCACTCTGACTCCAAACAGAAGTCTCCTAAAAGGAAAGCAGCCAAAGAGGAGGTTGGTTTTTGTTTTTTATTCCGGTCACTGAACTTGACCTAGAAATTCATGCACCTGAATTTTTAATGATTTTTAGTGTTTTGTAAGATTACCTGATTACCGGATGCTGAAGTAGATGGGGATTTGAGGAGTGAAATAGTAGTTAAAATTTAAAACGATGGTTTAAAAAAAATTACTCTTATTAGGGCTAGACAAGCTGGGAGGTTTCAAGGGAAAAGATGCCAACGGGCCACATTTTAGTGTCATTTAAATATTTTGTTTTTTAGTGTGTTGGAAAATTGCTGCCAGCGAAAAGTTCAAAATCTTTGGGTGTGGCTACCAAGTTTGTCTATCCTACCAGCCACTTTAGCCTGTAGACAAGTTAATTTTCTTCCTTCAGTGTTTATTTCAGTGCTAAATCCTTGCTGTGTTGCATTCAGGGTGGCTGGGATACCTCAGGCAGTGAGCTGAGTGAAGGAGAGCTAGAGAAGAGGAGGAGAACTTTACTGGAGCAGCTGGACGCACCGTGATCGTCCCTCTACAACCATCCTTTTATCTTCCTCGTCCACTTTTACAAACATGCATTCCCTTCCACGCTCATCTGACTGTACCGCTCACACCGCACTGGACGGACCGCCTGGGAGAACACCTTCCTCTGTTATGTATGGGAATGTGCTACACTGAGCTCACACGCTTATTTTGTGACTGATTTAATTTGATATCAGGAAGGGTCGACCTGTGGTGACATGTCAGATAGCCCTTTTGTTGCCTTTGTTATGCTTTAGATACATTTTTTAGTCGATTGTAGTTGTACATGTTTTCCTTCGCCAATAGTTTTGATATTCAATTAAAAGCAAATCTTAATGCCATGCTGACTGACTCTACCTTGCAAATAATGGCAGAGCTAGAAATGAGCCGTTTAGGGAAAGTAACTTGTCCACAAGTCCAGAGCTACTGGGGAATATTTCTGAATTGAGACTTTTTAACTTAATTGCAGCTGTATGCCCGAGGATCAATTCAATAAGATTTTAATTGGAGCATTTGTTAAAATCCTCTAATTGATCTGTACATGTAATAAAATACTATTTCTGTGGATGATGTCTCTAATGGGATACTTTGGGGGATCCAGTGAGGCTTTAGTTAAACGTGATTTTATTTTACATGAGAGAGGTTATTGGTGGATAAAGTATAAAGATGCCTTGGCATGCTTGGATGACAAGTTTTAGTAGTCCAACCCTCCCTAGTCTTAATTTTAGCCACTGCTACAAGAACCTAATGCCAGAGCATTCTGACAAAACCTCCATTTATGTGTGGCCTTAAACAGAGGTTCGCCTCCACCAGAGATCATGCTGTTGTAGCCATCAAATGTTGGAATAGAGTCCTTCATGAATGGATAAAACAGTTGGAAGAAGGAAGCAGAATCAGTGCAGCATAATATTGTATCGAGTCAATACCCAATATGATTTCATCCATTTCAAAGCTGTATGAAAGGTCACAATGCTGTTCTAAGGAATGCTCTTAATGTTCGTAATGAAACTGTCTGCGAAAGAATTCTGAAAGTCCTCAATTCATCAAGCAACTGATATTTGTCTTTGTTTTCATGTATTTTTGATTTGGATGCTCTAATGTTGTAAGGGATATGTCTGGTTTCTATTGTAGTCAAATGAAAAAAAGAAAATTGCAATACTTTGCTGCTATGGTCATGTGTTTTTGCCCAGGTATTGTGAACATCGGGGAGCGCTCTGGTGATTCTCAACTTATACCAAGTTCTCCAGGATCAATTTCAACTAGAGAGTAAGAGTGGAAAATATTCGATGAACAAAAATTCTGTATTCAATGTAAATAGTTTATTTGATCATATTCGTTGAAAATCTCAGATCACCTAATTTAAAAAAGCATGTTATTTAAAGTATTTTGTAATAAGCACAAAATGCCTAAAATACATTTCTGATGATGAAGAAAAGAAAAACATGCCAGTATTATCCAGTCAGAGAAATGTTGCTGATATAGAGACAGTGAAGTTCACAGAGAAAAGATGAATGGCAGCACATGCTTCAGTGGAGATATTCATGGTCCAGAGAGAAGGGTGTATCACAAAGCCACAACACACATAAGCCAGCTATTAAAATCTAACTTTATAGTTACAATGTCTATCAAGTATACAAGGCTAAATCTGTCGTGTTCATGAAGTTAAAATGGAAATATGTGCATAATTGCAAGTCGGAATATGTTGTATATGTAGCTGGCTTTGATATTGCTGACACACCCTCGAGCAAATTCAGTGATCCAGTGCCTCCTGCGTGACAGTGGGGCGTTCTGATTTAACACACTAGCATCTTTCTGTTAATGGTTTAAGCCACTGTTTTTGGCTTAATTAAATATACAAAACGGAAACAAAAACTATAAGTTAAAAACATTCAAAGTGTATAGCACAGGGCGTTGAAAACTTTGTTTAAACAATATGTACAATATTAACCTGGTAATGTAGTGAAGTAAGAAGTAAAAAAACATGGTTTGTAGCAAAATATCTGTACATTTAGAAAACTTTTTGTGTTGTGTACTTTGTTTTGCCATGTCTTTAATGACTACGTGCTGCCAAAACAACGGACACACGTCAAAAGGAAAACATGAGCAAAAGCTAAAAGGAAACTTTTCAGTGGTTAAATACTATACATTAAAATTACAATAAGTGAGTAGACACAGTAGCCTAGATTATGATTAACCTTTTAAACGTTTTCAGAGATAAAATGCAAACTTAGATCCAGTTTTGACAATGAGTTCATCCAGTAGGCCTCAGTATCTTCCTTGCAGTCTCTACACTTGGCTGAAAGTGTACACGGTTACTTTGAGTCCTTTAGAAGCTCTTCTAGCGGCCACATAGGCTTAATTTGTTCCCAGAAACCAGCAGATTGCTGTACGACTGCAGCAATGCAACATTTGAAATGGATGGAGTTCTACTTAAGCAGACAGCCTAGTTCTATAGATTGAGAGCTACGAATTCACGCTTGGTCCAGTAACCATAGTAACACCGATGAATGAGAAGTTAATATACACCAGTATGGAGAGGCCGTGCTATATACAATTCACATTAGCCTGGTCTCGTTTTTTTAAACAGTTTCTTCTTTTTGATATAATTTCTTTACACACATGTACCTCGTACTTGCGTAAGCACTTCCATAGAGTATTAATTAGTTTTGGATCGCTGCTTTAGTCTACACAACTAGCACGCATCTGTTCATCAGCCCTTTTAGTAGAAGTTGAAAAGCTCATGAGATTTTAAAAAGTGCTGGTTGAGCACATGGTTGACTTCTGAGAGGAATGGAGAGAGCACCGGAATGTACTAAGATACTATGGAGCTTCATAGTCATCACCACAGGCGGGATATTTGCAACAGCTAAGGGAACGCGTCCCATACATTCTACATGTTTCCGAGGAAGCATCTCTTTACGTGGCTCTTTGCTACAGACCCTTGTGTCCAGTTTTACACACCACAGGAATCTTACAATTAAAGCCTGGTCGAGTTGTATTGCTTGAAGTGAGAGTAATAAAAAAAACAGTCATCGGACAAACAGAAGACAAAATGACATTGGATCACAAAAAATAAGTTCAGGCACTTGGCTTGTCTAAGGTTTCTTACAGTCGACCTCTCAGACATCTTTCTTTCTTTCTTTCTGTCAGTTCACACCATCCCCAGTCCTTCATAGTGAGAAGCTGCTACTACACCACAGACATGGAATGACATCACATTGTGTATTCTTATGTAATATATATACATATTCATCTCTATGGTTGCTACTACACTCTCAGCATCATCTTTCACTTGTCATCCTTCACTTCACATCCATCCTCACCCTCTCTCTGTCATTACCCTTCCTGCCCATCTATTTCCCCCCTAGCACATGCACTGTTCCCTCATCACATGACCACTTCGGCGTTGTTCACCGGCCGCAAGTTCTGATCATCAAAGCGTCTCCTGACACTCCTCCGCACCGCGTCAGCTCGCCTGTAAGGCTGATTCCTCAGATCTGAGAGGGGAGGAGGGAAGAAGGGAGGGGGGGTGAATAAAAGAGCTGTCAGTCAACTTGTCAGGGCCTTTTGATGAGCCGACAGGCTCAGAGCGCTGGCAGCCTGTCACCCAAAGCAGCTTGAGTTCTACACAGAAAAAAACACAACCTCCAGACCAGCTCTATCTGGGTGTTAGGACCGAGACAGGCCATAGAAAAGTCCTGAAAGGGTTTCAAATTGCAAGCCTCTGCCAATATCAGATGCCTCTTGTAAAACCGAGAGGCATCTTCCCCATAGAAACATTGTTTTACAATGTTGTAAAACATATGCTTTAGTTCCAAAAGTGAAGAAAATACTGAAAAAGACCATTTATAAACTATTTGTATCATAAGACATGCAATATTTCTATTATGAAGGAGATCATGAAGGAAGAGAAAATACAGGGAGAGGTAGATCAAGATGGGCATTATATATCCCTTGTGGGAAGAGAGGAAAACAAGGAGGGAGGTAATAAAGAGATGCTTGCCAGGTTTGGGACACATCCACCACTACAGGAGTGCTATTGGAGGAGTTCCTTACCCTCGAGTAGACATTGGGAAATTTAGTAATATTATTCTTCTTTAGGGCTAGATGAAGAGAAGACAAAATGAAAGTTAAAAAGGGATGGGGAGGATGACCAGAGCTTGTCATCCCAATATTTCACAATGGCCTTGCAGCGAGAGCGCTGTGCGAGCAAAGCGGGTGAACGAGAGCGGAGCAAAGTGGCAGGAGGCTGCTGGGGCGAGGCCAGAGCGGGGCAGGGGCGAGGGCAGGAGGGGTGACAGAGCTGGAGGCAGTTAACTGGCACAGCTGGCACAGAGGAAGACGGAGGGGAGAGTGGAGGATCAAAGCTTCTCTATTTGTTTTCTTTTTTCTGTGTTTCTAAACCCAGACTGCTTTGCAGAGTGGCTACCAGCAGGACAGAGGAAGAGCCCATTTCAAATTACAGAGGAATTACCGACCGAAACAAACAAACATGGTTCCCAAAGACAACAGGATTGTTAATGTTCAACAGCACCTTGACCAAGAAACCAACCAAAGCATGCATGCAGCCAGGTAAACACTGATAGCCAATGAAATGTTTTTAATGAATTACTGCTAAATAGGTGTAAATTCAGTGAATCCACCTGGTTGCATGTTAGTAGCACACACCGAAAAACAATGTGACTGTAAAGACAGAGTGCTGGATTGCAAAAAAAACATATGCACACATCATGCACCATGCAATGCGTTAGTGAATATGACCACATCTAGCCTGCCAGTCCACAGAAAGTCATTTGACAGGAAGGCGACCTATCAGCAGGTGGCAGAACCAGGCACAAGGTAAGGGGGACCGGGAGAGCAGGGATGCATTGTGGGTAGGGAGCAGGGAAAAGCAATTGGCATGCAAGAGGCCAGAACAACAGCAATCGTGATAATGAACACACAAACATTCAGTTTTCATGGAAACATTGATTAACACAGGAGAGCAAGGTATAATGCCACAGGCACTTACACAATTATGAACAGCAAGGAGTCATACTAGTCATGTAGACAGCTGGGATATATTGTGCAGTAATGATGTGGCGCTATACTTGATGTTTCATGGTACAATTACTATATATAGTGCAACATGGGACTGCAATATGTTTAGTGGTACTGACTCAATTTCCCCTCAAGGATCATTTAATTTCCATCTAATCTGATCTAAAGTAGAAAGCTGTGCAGCCTTCCATGCACAACTTAGTCTGTGTTATTCAATCTACAGCCACTAGATGGCAGCTGCCAACTTACTTGTGTGTGCTATACTAAAGAATGAGAAAGTAACTGTACATTCTTCACCAATCTTAATCTGCTGTCGGTACAGATAAGAGCGACCTTGGAGACTGTTCCCTCTGTGACATTATGGTTTGCTGTGGTTGATAATACACACAATGTTGATGAATGAGGGTGTCACACTTCATGCAGGTGCAGGTGGGGGAGAAAAGTGTTACCCCTTCACCTCGTCATGCTTAGGAGGGAGGAAACACACCAATTGCATGCGCACACTCGCATAAAAACACACGCACACGCACACAAACACGCACACATTCACACACACTTGTCTCAACATCCATGACGGGGCTAAATCGGGCAGAAACATGCACAGGTCTCGAGTGTGAGAGTGAGAGACAGTTAAGAGAAAGGAGTGTGTGAGGGCGGAACACGCAGGGTGGTGTGAAGAAGAAGAGAGGGCAAAAGAAGAAGAAGAAGAACGGTATTGTTCCAGCAACCTTTCAGAAGAGAGAGAGTTCTATAAGCTTAGTAATGGTACTCCTCATTGAGGGCGGGCTCGCAGAAGAACCGAGAGCCGCGCTTGGCGGTGCGGGCGGTA
The DNA here is from genome assembly GCF_048128805.1 of Centroberyx gerrardi. Classification (NCBI taxonomy): domain Eukaryota; kingdom Metazoa; phylum Chordata; class Actinopteri; order Beryciformes; family Berycidae; genus Centroberyx; species Centroberyx gerrardi. The sequence continues at coordinate 13,969,538 of NC_136006.1, read as the reverse complement.
AAGGGCACTGTCTTCAGCACTGCATTGAGAACAACAGGGACAACAGCCAGGACAAGACAAGACAAACACAGTATAAGAAAGCAGACTGCTACAGGGTTTAGCACTGGTTAGCAAATACCCAACAACAGCATTGCAGAGCATGGCAAACATCTGCACTTCTAGGATGTTTCGAGAATGAATTCTAGCAGGTTAAGCTCTATCGAGGGCCTTGTGGGCTGCTGGCGGGCAAAAACTATTCTACTGTAACACTTGTGTTAAAGTTTTACTAGACTAGGCCTTTCTGACCTTGTTTGTTACAGTATAACAATGTTTTATTGTTACAGAGACCTGGAGGTGTTGCTGGCTCAATGTGAATTTCAATTGCCTGGGGCGTCTACCTCTAGTAACACATTTACAATATTCCTGAGGCATGTTTCATTGCTCCTCAGTAAAAACAAGATGGGTTTTTCCTTCCCTGCTGATTAAGGAGTCCGTGGTGTAATGCAAGGACCATGTAATATAATGATACAAATCAATTAATGATCTATGAACTAGTCACAGCCCGGCCCTGTCTACATACAATTGGTGTTACAAAGCAACGACAAGCAGATAAGAAAAGCAATGATCATCACACACATTTTGAGCTGACTCAGAATGTCACTAGATTAGCTGGATTGTCAATGCATGTTTGTACTTGATGATTAATGTTAAGTAAAGCCTTAGGTTTTGAAACACCCGACGGCTGAATTGTGAAAGAGTCGAAGTAATTGTGTTAGTTGGTTTAGAATCCCTTGTTAATGACTGAATGTAGAGCACAGGAGAGACCTGCATGCAGAGCGCCCTGTGTGTGTTTGTTTGTGTGTGTGTGTGTGTGTGTGTGTGTGTGTGAGAGACGCCACTGGAGCCAGGCCCAGGTGAGGTTACCCGTGATGATGTCCTCAATCGCCCCGTCTTTGCCTTCATAGACGTGGCGGCTGTCCTTCACCTGTTTCTTCCTGAGCTCCTGGATCAGCTCCTGCTGCTGCCGCTTGCTCTTATGGGAGGGAGACTGGGGAAGACACACACACACACACACACACACACACACACACACACACACACACACACACACACACACACACACACACACACACACACACACACACACACACACACACACACACATTCATTTGACGTGTAATGAGTATTACTCTCAGTCATGACATTTCTTGACAACACTAGTATAATCTTCAGGTTTCTCCCACCCGTCATTTATTTTAGCTCTGAAGTGCTTTTATGCAGCTAATTCATACAGCCCTTAATGTGCACATTAGTGTGTATGTGTGTGTGAGTTAATTGAAGCATTTAAGTAGTATAACTGCTGATCCTGAGTTGATGTGATGCGGCCCAGCAGGGCGTCAGGCTGTAGCACCCGATATAACTACAACCAGCAGGCAGTCAGTGCATAGCTAATCCTGCCATCAGGAGTCTGGAGGGAGGGAGGGAAGGAAGGAGGGAGGGAGAAGAGGATGAAGTGGGGAGGAAACGGAGCCAGCTTACCTTCTGGCCTGCTTGATCCACTGTAGCCTCCTGCCCTAGAAAGGAGGGGGGCGGTAAAGGGAGGGAGGGAGGGAAGGAGGGAGGGAGATGAGGATAAAAAGGAGGGAGGGGGAAGAGAGGAGGAGGGGGAAGTAAAGGAGGGGGGATGGGGAAGGAGGGCGACTCACCTTCTTGTCTTCCTCCATCATGGCCTCCTGTTCTAGAAGTTTCTCCATCAACATCTGCTCGTGTCTCTTCCTCTGCTCGTTGTCCTCCTCCGCTTGCTAAGGGGATCACATACACACACACACACACACACATACACACACACACACACATACACACACACACACACACACACACACATACACACAAGCAGACACACCCTGTTATGAATAGTTTAAATGTGCATCTGTTTATCACAGAGAGCATTAGTGTTGTCACGATAACCACAATGTATCTACCACAGTACTTCAATACCATTGCGAAAGATTGAACTCAATATTGAATTTTATAAACATTCAATACTTTCACCAAATGTGTTATATTGAAAAGAAGAAGAAGAAGAAGAAGGATTTAAATAGGCAGAGCCGCAGTCTGGCTCTTAACAGTGGACTGCAGCAGTCAGAGTCAAACAGCTGAAGACATGGCAAGTGTCAAACAGTCCACCATGTCTTCAACTGGATCCCAGTCCACCTAAACTGGTTGACAAAACTGGTGCCAGGAGTGAAATATGAACTAATTTGCTTACAGAGCCGACAAAGACTGAGACACCCAACCAACATCAAAACCCCTGTGCAAAAGCTGCTAAAAAGCTGTAGAAAAGCTGTAAAGAAGTGCTGTAAAACTTTGCTTGATGGTTTTTGTTGTTTGCTGTGGTATCGCAGTATTACATTTTTAGACATTAAACTTAGCATTGGTACTGAACTCAAAAATTCTGGTATCACGACAACACTTGAGGGCATACAGATGTCTAGCCTCATATACACATGAACACACACAGACATGAACACAACCGCACAGTCAGAAAGACACAAAACAGAAAAACAGAGAGGGGTTTCACACATCGCTCTCCCAGTAACCCCAGACTGACCCTCCCCAGAGGCTGCTGGGGGGGGCTGCACTGACGTGAGCCAGGCTGACATGCCTAGAGCCAACCGGCTGGCGAGGTGTGTGTTCGTCTACTGGGTCAGCGTGATTGTGTGTGTGTGTGTGTGATTGTGAGATGATTATCCGGCTCACCCTGTAAGCCTTGACAAACCGCACAAACACGGGGAAGAAGACGGAAGGCGGCGTGGTTTTGGAATTCTCCCCGAAGAACTTCACCGCCTCGTCAAAGGCGTCCTTTCAAACACAAACGCGTTATTTTCACACTGTATCATCACCCTACTCAAAAGTGTTATTGTCCTGTAGTGTTATTAAAAGATATCTTCAACAGCATTTAAAGATATCTTATTAGACTAATTAGCGTATTTCCTTGGATAACATTCAAACGACTTAATTTAAAACGGCAGCTGTTACCATAAACAGACACAGAGGATAAGGATAATGCCTTAGTAGAGTAGTACAGTGATGACTCGGCGTGTGCTGAGGTTACCTGTGCGATCTTGGCATCGTCCTGCAGCTTTTTGAGCTTGGCCTCGTTGTGTGTAATGAAGTCTTTGAGCATGGTGTTGTGGCCGTGCATGCTGTACTCTCTCTTGGTCAGCTCCATGCCTCGCTGCAGCTCCCTCACATCCAGGAGGACGTTCTCCAGCGACACTGTGAACGCACGTGCACAGTTAGACGTACGGATACACACACGCAGCTACACACACAGCTGTACGGAGTAAGAGGGAGCGAGCGGCATGGTGGTGGAGTCATTTCAAGGCAAAATGAACAGAATGAGAAACAACTGAATCCCCAAGTACAGTAAATATACAAGAATTTGCCTCTGTCGCGTCAATGGAGACAGATGGAAAACGTATGGAGTTGTACAGTACATTCTGGCACACACAGGATCTCACATCTATGCACTAATCACAAGAAATACAACTGCATTGTAGAACTCACCTGCCGCAGCTTTCTCCACATAGTGCAGCTCATTGTAGAAGAGAGAAACCTGCTGGTATTTCTCCTTCACCACGTTGGCTATGTAGTGTAACAACGTCAACTTACGGTCTGTCGACTTGGTGTCGAGTAGCTGTGAGGAATTTAAGAGATACGATGAGAGATGAGAATTTTGTGAAGAAAAAGTGATCAGCTTAAAAAGGCAGGTAGAACTAACTTACCAAGTCTAAACTTTGTAGCTTGAAACCGTACACTGCTCCTCTTTTGCTACTGTTCATGTAGTTTCCAAGTGCCAAGATAATCTGTAGAATAAAAAAACATCATTTGAATAAAAATGAACCCCGCACATTCACTCAACATTACATGCAATCCGTAAAGAACGATACACGTACCTCTAGGATTTTCTTTAGCTTCTGCGATGACTTGATGGACACAGAGGCTGCGATGATTGCATGAAGTTGCTGTGGGGAAACAAAAGTGAAGATGAGATGAGAGGCAGATGTCAAATCCAGTGCGGCATCTTCACTTTCTGTCATCGAACCCTCACAAACCAGGAGTAATCATATGAGAATGCAGCATCTAGGATTGCAAGACTACCTCTAATGATTTTCAGCCTGGAATGCAGTGGAGAGATTTTGTCTCCCCATCCTTGGATCCAGCCCACCCCATGTTGGGTCCCAGCCCTTTGAAACGCATAAAGCCTAAAATCCATTCCCTAATTCTCTGTCTGTTTTAAGCAAAAAAAGGATCCTGGCTCTCACCGGCGTGAGCATCTGCACGCTCTCACAGAAGTTGCCGATGAAGGCCATGATGGTCATTTTCTGCATGAGCCGCTCGATCTTGCTGAACTGCATCATGAAGCGGTCCTCATCCGTCAGGCTCTCCAGCGGCTTGCGCTCCTTCTCAAACTGCCGCAGGATTTTAATCTCGTTCTCTGTGGGCTGGAAGCGCATCAGACACTCCACAAAGTCCACCGGCAGAGTGCGCAGGTCAAACCTGAGTGGAGGGAGGAAACAGGAGGGTGGCAGGCACATAAAGCCATATTAATACTTTCAAACTAAAGCAAGATATAGACTAGAAAATATAGAAAATGTACTCATTATCTTACAAAATGATTGATGACGAACGTAAAGGGCATTATGAGTTACTACAAAAGTTATCAATCATTTTAAGACCTTTGCTTACAAAATAGTTCTGTATAGTTCAAAGTATATGTATTGTAAATGTAAGTATAGTATATGTATTATATGTATACCCACATGCATATATACACACATACACACAAACAAGCAAATATTCAGCACACATGTTCATGTTTATGTTGCAAATATTCAGCACACATGTCTCTCATTCATAAAAGAGTGTGTAGGTTAAGCAAACATTAGAAGGATTGTGGGCTTTTGTTTTGAAAGGTCTTACAGTTGAATGGCCTTGCAGATCTCCTCGGGCGTCTTGCCCACTTTCCTCAGTGTGATGGCCAGGTTCTTGGCCCTGTTGGAGTCCAGCAGAGCCACCTTGTTGGGCCCCTTCTGGATGACCTTCTGCTTGCTCATGGTCACGTCGATCGCTGGGCCCTGGGCCTTGGTCTTGAACATCTCCTCGAACTCATCTACATTCAGGTCCTGGAAGATGACAGCGAACGAAAATGAATGAACAATACAATACAATGGTAGTAGTAGTCAATTCCTGGTATTTATCTAGGCACTAAGACTGACTCTTACCTCAAGTATCCTCTCATCATCAATCTCATTGAAGACGGTCCCGTTGATCTGGTTGGGTTTCAGAGCCACCCAGTTGAAGACGGGCATACGGAACTTGGTCTTGATGGGTTTCTTAATCTTGACGGCTGGATAGGACACAGAGGAGTTAGTGATTCCTATCTCCTGTTGGAGCACACACACACACACACACACACGCGTGCAGGTTGGATTGGTGAAAGGGTAGACAGGTATCTGGGACTGATGACACGCATGGAGATGACTCCCTCTGTGGCTAGACCCGGTGTCCGTCTGATCTGTTAAAACAAGCCACTCCTCATTTTTAGCATTTTCTTAGCTGGTTTTAAAATAGTTAAATATATAAACTTAATTTAATCAGAAGGAATTTGAAATATGATTGATATACCACAAGAAAAGAATAGGCAGTGTTCGGCCTTTTTAAACTAAACAACCCACTGAGCAATTTTATGTTGATTAGCCATTTAAAAGACGTGTACATGTGGACTTCTCTGGTGCATATTTTTGATATATTTACAGTTGTTTGCGCATTGTTTAAATATGTAATAATGTCTTTACTGCTTGGTCTAGTGCTCAGTGGGAAGGAGGACATTTCTTACTTTTTCAAGCAGTGCGAACCCCTCAGTTTCACTCTCTTGCCAGGCAGCGCTGGTATTACGGGTGCATATGGCGAGGTTTTCCCGCTTGGCATGGTGACAAACTGTATTTATCTGGGAGATTACGGTCATTTGTGGTGCCCGCCTGGACTTATTCCTTGAAGCCGAATCCTGAGGTGGCGGCCAGCCTCGCCACAGTGGGGTGAGTGCCACACACACACACACACACAGGGTGCCAGTGGGGGCGGAGATATAAGGCAGTCGGGAGTGTGGTGAACAGCATTCCAGCTTTGCGCAACACTCGTCTATCGCTTACTATCACCTGCCTGCCGCAGCATGTCACTGTGTCTCAGCATGCAACCACCAACACTTTGGGATGTTGCAAGACACGTACATCATACACACACGCACACGCACACACACACTCTACTTGTATATGCAGACAAGGTACATCGAGGTGTGAAGGAATACCATGCAGGTGTTTGAAATGCGGTATTTTCTTTGTTGTGTCATCAATTCAGAAAAATCTAAAGTTTTATGGCGAGGGAAAACAGCAGAATGTCAAAAGAGAATTCATAAGCTCATGGTTTATGGGATGTGGAACTTGTGGTTTCATATCTTGGCGGGCTCATGTTGTTAAGAAGTGTGGCAAAATGAAAGAAAAAAAAAAGAGAATATGTTTGGGGCATTTGAAAACAATCAGGGATCATTTCAAAGAGAATGCATGCAACACAGAGTCCAATTTCACGCATGACTGCAGTTTTTCAGCGTCGAGTGCCAAGGATGCAAGAGCCCACCTCCTCACAGGGGGCTAGTTCCTGTGTGTTCAGCTGGGATTCAGACACTGAAAATACCATTTTTCAAACTTGTGGGAAAGGAACATGTGGGAACTTGGGGGGGGGGGGGGGGGGGGGGGGGGGGGACACCACACATGACAGACAAAACCTACAGAAAAGTTTGATGGGTCCCTCTGGTTGGCAGAAAGATAGGAGAGAGAAACAATTCAAAGAGAAATCATTAAGAAATTGGCAGAGTTAGTGAGAAATTAGGACAGCTTACACAGGCGCATCTCAAACACACATAGTAAACCGCTGTGCTTTAAAAATAAGACTCACAGTTGCTGCTGCTCAGTTTTGTTTTCTGACTCAAAGGTTTCAAAGTTTCTCAGGGCAACCTTAGGCCGTTTATTCACTGTGGAAGTTTAGCTATTAAGCTATTTAATGGCATAATCCTTTTTCTAACCGTCTGGCCATGATCTTGTAGCATGGTATCATGGGGGTTGGTCACGCACACACACACACACACAGTATATACCGAGGAATGTGTACACCCAAATGTACACACAGGCCGGTCTGGTTACAGTAAATTCTATTCATCGAGTCAGATGAGGGTCTGGCTGTGTTACCTATCAATTCTCATCATCTGAACAGGAGCATCAACAGGCCTGAGTCACACAGAGATTGGTCTGGCGTGACTGACAGACAGGAAGTTTGATAGCCTCGGAGCTTCAGACATCCTGATGCTTATCACATGGGCTGTCGACTCAACTCTGGGGGGAGGACTTGGTTCATTAGACCTGATAGTCTGTCTTACAAATGTTAACGGCTGCAGGATTTGACCAGTGTATAGAGATATACTGTTTTACTGTGATATACTGTCCCAAGATATGCAGGAAAAATACCACAGCCATATATAAACATTAGCATTGAATTTCAGGTCGTGAGCCCACTGAGAGAAGTCTGACACTGTGTTATCTGATGGCAACCCAAACCCGCATTTTACTTCAAAAGAAACTCTTGTGTCCATCATGAGATCATCTTTCACTACGTGGCACACACACACACACACACACACACACACACACACACACGCTTCCATGTGGGTATTTTGGCCATGGGTGACCTTACCTGCTAACCCAGAGTTCATGATGACAGTGGGGGTTCCACAGCCGGGCAGCGGGGGGGCTAGAGGAGGAGGTGGAGGGGGCAGAGGGGCCGACATCGCTGTAATGGGTCCCGGGGGCGGAGGGGGAGGTGGAGGGGGCGGCGGCGGCGGAGGAGGCGGGGGAGCCGCTGCCGGCTCGGCCGCCGACGGCCCGTTTGGCACTGGAGGAGAGAGGAGAGACGAAGAGGATGATAAGCGAAACGAGAGGAGAGTGCAGAAGGTGTAGCGTTAAAGTAGAGGAGGTAAACAGGCAGAAAGGCAACAGCAAATCATGCGTGTGGAAATGAGAAAGCAAGTTTCTCCCACGGAGACTGAATTGTAGGTGACTGCAAATAAACTCATCGCACATAAATCCCTTACTGGCTGACTGGCTGAGCAATCCTCCGGCTCTCTAAGCTCTGTTCCCGTTTGTAACACCTCTAATGCCAAAGGATTGTGTGCAGATTTGTTGTTTGGGTTCCTAGCTATTACATCAGGTTGTCAAATTCCAGTGAAATACATGTCTAAACATGAACCAGTCATAAATAATACTACCTTGTCAATAAGCTATACTGAAATATGATTGATCTGGGGTTCTAATTTTTGTTATCCAGTTCAGTTGAGTCTTTTCTCATCTTGATCATTTTTTTGTATTGTTGATTGTTTTTATAAGCCCCTTGGATCTGCTTTATTCCACCTGCACAATGTGTTTTTCCCCTCTCTCTTCTTTCTGCATTTCATGGATGCACTGAACTAAAACTAAAACCTACCAATGCCATTGACTGGCGGTGGTGGGGGTGGAGGGGGCGGAGGTGGAGGAGCGGGCATGCCCGGCACGCCTCCCGCATGGTTTGGACTGACAGCCGCATAGTTCCCCCCTGGCGCGGCGCCCGGTACGCCCTCCACGCCGGAGGGTGGCGAGGGCAGGATGGAGATGTCACCGTCTCCCTTCTTGTGGATCTTGATGGTGCCCTGCTTCTCCAGCTCGTGGATCTTCTTCTCCAGGTTACACTGCCGCTGGATGGCCTCGTCTTTCTCCTTCACCATCTGCCGCAGCGAGTGCACCTGCGAGCTGGCGTCCTTGTATACTTCCTGTTTGGGAGCGGTACAACCGGGAAGTTAGAATTGTAAAAATACATACATAATGTTGGCTATGGAATGTGTATATAATGTGAATTCATAAGTATTGTGTATATGATGTTGCAGATTATACTTCTCCTATGAGCATGTAAACCAAAGCTAACAAAGGCCAATTGTTTAATTTTGACTGGTGTCACATTAAAGAAAAGTTTCCAACTTGTTATTTGCGAGTGTCTCATATTAATGAGCTGTGCCAGTGTGCGTGCCTGTCCTTTGTGAAATGACAAGTTAATGAATGAATATGAATGATCAGAGAGCGAGTCTGACCCTGATGGATTCTAGGTCCTTGTTCCTTTGCATCAGCTGCTTCTCCAGCTCCACGATCTTGGACATGGCCTCGTTCTCCATGTCCTGCAGCTTCTCTGTCATCTAGGAAAACAACAGCCAGGAGGAAAAGGTCACGCAGTGATATGGACTCATGGCGATGACAACATCCAACTCTAATATGTCAACTCTGCAGACATGTCAGCTAAAAAGAGATATGGCGCAGCAGGATGCAAGACATTTAATGTTATATGTGTTAATGTGTCTATGTTTGTGTATTAAAGAAATATACGTTATGGCCTAAAAGTTATAGAAGCAGAAATTCACTGTTTTAAATCTCCAGATCATCTGGGGAAATCTAGGAGGGGAGAGTGAATAAGAAATGTTTCCCCTCACTCAAGAATCCCCATCTGGATGCCCTTGAGAGAGAAATTGAATCCCTAGCTGCTCCAGTGGAGCTGCTCAGTGGCCAGCTCTAGAGGACTGTGGTCGAACTGGGAAGATCCCAGGTGTGAATGTGTGCAGCTGTGAGAATGTGAGGCTGCTGAAAGAGACACATTAACGGAGTAAATAAAGGTTATAAAAAGTGTGTGCGTATGTGTGTGTCCGTATATATATTGTGTCCTCAGTCTTGCCTGGTGGCTGACAAGCATGAGACCATAGCAAAACCTGAGGCTTAGACTGAGAGGGAACCATGCGATAACAAGCGAGTGTGACAGAGCTTCAAACAGACTGCCATGCACCCTGTCACATCGCTGGCGTTGACGCTGCTGTATACTGTCACACACACTCTCCGTCAAAGTGCCCTGACATGCTGGACAGTAGTACATAGCAGGTTGCCTGAGAGGAGAAGTGGGACTGAAGAGTCAGTTGTGTCTGAGTTCGAAAAGCAGAAGGAACAGTTGAGGCCTCTCACATGCGACATGTTCTCCTCCAGCTCCTCTACCCGCTCCAGGGCAGCGTTTTTGGTCTCCGCGTCCTCCAGAAGGGCTCCCACGTCAAACACGTTATCCAAGTAGGCCTGGATCTGAACCTGCAGCTTATCGCTCTCCGTATGCTTTAATTTCTGGAACACACACAAGCGCACACACAAAAAGAAGACAGAGTGAGAAAAAGAGAGAGAGGCAGTCAGAGAGAGAGAGAGCGGGAGAGAGAGATATAGATTCACTTATTCAGTTCACTGCACAAGGCCAACACCTCAGACTCAGAGGTGAGCATCGATCTGGCCTCTGCAGTGAAGCAGCAGACAAGGGTTTACAGAATTGACCGGTTTTCTAAATTCATGGAAAACTCAGTATTGACTGCGTTTCTGCGGTCGCCGTCTCTGGGGAGCCGTAATGACAATCTATGCTTCTGGCGCTGAGCTGAATATTAAAAGGTGTAGCGTTCCGGGGGCTATCTGTCCATTTTTCTTGCAGCGGCGTGCTCCGACTCACATCCAAGTACTCGTCCAGGCACAGCTTGGTGAAGTCGTACTGTAGATGAACCCTGAAGTTCATGTCCTCTACTGAGTGCACCACAATGTTGATGAACTGCATACACGCCACCTAGGGAATATACCAGGAAAAATACAGTTAGAGGAGGACGTCTCAACGCAGAATACAGGCTTTCCAAACGTTTTAAAAAACACTGTATATATTAATGTACTCATAGGCAGGAGGTATACAGTAGGAAGCAGTACACTCAATTATGAGTAACAGTAATTGAAAACTAACTTCTGCGTGTAGAAATTATTCTATGACCCTGAGATAAACCCAAGCTGTTGATAACGCATTGTAAAAATGCAATGAACACACTTACAAGAGATATAAGGTTTTTGTAAGGCAGCTAAGACATCAGCCTGCATTTCTATAAAAACGGGTTCATGCTCATTATTATCGACTTTAATATCGCTTCCTCTGAAATCGTGTGAATAAATCCTGATTATTGCGCTTTGTGCGAATGGCAGCGTAGCTTACACCCTAGCTTAAAGGGATCTGCATAAACAAATCAACCAATTCAATGCCACTGGCTGCCTTGTGGGAGGCTGTATAAACAGATCGAGGGGGATCTCCTCACTGTGTCTAATGTACACACTCCAACACCGGCGTGCATTCTCCTCAGCCTGACACCGGCTTAATGAACTTCATGTAAGAAGCTCAGAGTCGTCTCGGTGCGAGATGCCAGCGCTGACAAAATCTGTTTGCTTTGGTGCTGGTGTCAAATGACGGCCTACCAAGGGACTCAGAGCTGACTTGTGACTTCTGGCACACAAGGCCTATTCAAACAGAGCATCTGTTGGCCCTCACTCACTAACTCTCTCTCTCTCTCTCTCTCTCTCACACACACACACACACACACATGCCCCACATCAATAGAGACACTTAGATGGAGAGGCATATTGGGGAAAATCATGTCTAACTGGCACTCTCCTCACACAGCGTCTTTCATTCTTCTCTGCCAGGCTAATTAGCAGTAATCAGCGTGGAAATGACAGACTTGGCACGGGCTCCTCGCTCAGGGCCAATGCAGTTCGATTTGCTACACCAAGCGTCTGTAGTTTGTGCTGTGATGAGGGATTTTAGAGGGCTCGCTTGGAGACTGATAGCCTTTAGGGGTGTGTCTCCACTGGAAGTAAAATTTTTAACTACAATGTCAGAGTGGACAAATGTGTGAAGACAGTAGTGCAGTCGTGTTTTGAAACTAATGAAACTTTCCAAATTTCTGTCTTTTCATCACATGGAGACTCTGATCCATGTTTTAATTTCTTCACATCTCGACCCTTAACTCCCATACACCCGTCTTACCAGAGTATATTGAGATTACAGTTAGTCCGAAATGCTGCAGCCAGACTCTTGACAGGAATAATAAAACAGCATATTCCCCTCACTCAGGGCTGCTGCAGTTCATCTGTGGCTTGCGCTGTGATGTGGGATTTTAGAGCGCTCGCGTGGCGATCGATAGCCGTTTGGAGCGTGCGTGAACGTACCATGAAGTCGATGTTGTTGTCCTCGTTCTTGAAATGCTCCATTAGCTTCTCAAACCGCTGCGTCTCCACACACACCTGCGAAGCACACCACACACACATCACTTATTCATTTAAGTCTTCGTCAAGGTGTGGAAGAGGAACCCACATTACTGTATACAATCAATCAATGGATCGATCAAACTTGATTTGTACAGATGGCGTCCCTGCCCCGCCGCTCCCTCGTCATTTACACAAACCACGAAACTTGCTGCCTAAGCTAAAGAGATTCCAGATTTACGCTATAATTTTTGTACTGTCTATACACAGTGACACTCAACACAACTCCCTCCCTCTGGCACCACTGGCTTTAGAACAAGCATGACCTATTTTCCCCGTCTGTCTGTGAATACCATATCTACAGGAGAAAGGGAGACAGAGAGAGAGAGAGAGACAGACAGAGAGAGAGAGAGGAAGAGACGGGGAAAGAAAGAGAGAAAAGGAGAGCGGGGAGAGAGAGAGAGAGAGAGAGAGACAGACAGACAGACAGACAGAGAGAGAGAGGAAGAGACGGGGAAAGAAAGAGAGAAAAGGAGAGCGGGGAGAGAGAGAGAGAGAGAGAGAGAGAGAGACACAGACAGACAGACAGAGAGAGAGGAAGAGACGGGGAAAGAAAGAGAGAAAAGGAGAGCGGGGAGAGAGAGAGAGAGAGAGACAGACAGACAGAGAGAGAGGAAGAGACGGGGAAAGAAAGAGAGAAAAGGAGAGCGGGGAGAGAAAGAGAGAGAGAGAGAGATAGAGACAGAGAGAGAGGAAGAGACGGGGAAAGAAAGAGAGAAAAGGAGAGCGGGAAGACAGAGAGAGAGAGAGAGACAGACAGACAGACAGAGAGAGAGGAAGAGACGGGGAAAGAAAGAGAGAAAAGGAGAGCGGGGAGAGAGAGAGAGACAGAGAGAGAGAGAGAGAGAGAGAGAGCGAGAGAGAGAGACTGTAGTTCAGACAGTTCAGCTCGGAGGCAATGAAGAAGATGGGGGAATGATAAAGAACTGAGGAGGAGGAGGGAAGAAAGAAAGAGGAGAGGCGTGTATCCAAAGACCTCAGCATAATGCCGTGTGCCCCCGCCTGAACCCTGTCCTGAATCCTGTCACTGTTAAATAACAAAAACCATTGTAAACATTGTAAAAAAAGTAATGTAAGAGACAGAAGTGAGAGACAGTCCACGCATGCTTCCAGTAGTCGCAGTAATCAAGCAGCCCATAATGGCCATTTCTCAACCTCGTTCTCATTAGATGAGCTCCGGTCTCCCTGAGCCTTATTCTACCTCTAATGCCAATGCCGCTGAGAGTAATGCTCAATATTTCATTCTGGGGTGTAAATATTGCATTAACTGCAGTCGGCCCACGTTTCTGGGCCCATGCTACAAAATGGGGCTGCTGTTAACGCCCACTCCATCATAAAACTCCCCCCTTCTTTCGACGGCAGCCAGAATACCTCATACAGACAGGCAAAGGTCAGGCAAGGCTGTCTATTACATCTCTCTCTCTCTCTCTGCTATTCCACGCTTTGATGCGTCTGCCAAATCCGTTAACACACACATAACTGTTTTCTCTGGATCCCGGTGAGGTCAAGTGGGTCCTCCTGTGCTATGCAGCCAAACCTGTGTCTGTAAGCTATTGACAAAGTGCTGAAGCGCACTCCTTGATGCTATCCCGCTCGGCAACGAGGAATCCGCCGGTCACACGTCTGCCGGGGAGCATTCCTCGGGGCTGAGTCACCGTTTGAAATTACACAGTCGAGATATAATGACATATCCCTCTCCTCAGACCCCACTTCCCCTCTCTGTGCAGCCCGTACCTCCTTAAAGTTGTCGAACGCAGAGAGAATAATTTCGTGGCCTCCTCTCACGAGACAAACTGCCGCCAGTAGCTCCAGGACTAGAGCTTTAGTTCTGTAAAACAGGGAGAAAATAAAGGCATGGTTAGTAAATGAGAAGTGCCGGCGCCACAACAAACCCCTATTTAAACGCGGCGCAAACAAAGTCGAAAAGAGTCTAATTTAGAGTCTCGTCACCACTGAAATTTCGATGTAGAATGGAACAACATAGCAATTACAGTGTTTATTACAATTAATGTCCTTTTAAGTTCATAGCTTTTGAAATGCTGATCAACGGCAAGAGCTTTATAAAACAGGAAGAATGCATTCTAATTCACTGCGATGAATCTGCAAGTATTTTGCTGACACAGTGAGGTTATGAGAGCCAGTTCACTAGGTCTGGCTGATATGACTGAGTTTTGTAATATCAGAGCCTGAGAGGAAAAAAATTTATAGAGTTCCACATTCTCATCTAATCCAAGGGATTAGAAGGCAGGTATAAAGAATGAATACTTCAGACATAATCCTTGTGTGTGTGCAGTGTGTGTATGTGTGTGTGTGTGTGTGTGTGTGTGTGTGTGTGTGTGAGTGTGTATTCGGAGAGGAACACCCTGTGCCTCGGGTTTATTCATGCAGTATTTCTCTGCCTGGATGAGACATTATGTGACAGGTGACGTGAGGGGGTTTCACATCCACTTTTGAGGAAACGCTTAAGCCCCGGGACATAGAGTGAAAACACACACACACACACACACACACACACACACATACACATATAAGCCAGTCCTTCTGGTGCCTGTCTCAGTGCAGCAGCTGCCAGTGCAGCGGAGTGTGCCAGCGGTGCCCTGACCTGCCTGTCAGGATGAATGTGGCCCTGGGCAGCAAAGAAACTCACTCTGGATCAGGCTGTTCAAAAGAGCAGGTGCACTGAGGCTAACCAGCAGCAACAACAGTACTGCTGCAGCAATGAGAGGGGCTGGCTGAACACCTTGGCAGCTCCAGCCTCCCAAAGTCAGATAGGACTCTCTCTCTCTCTCTCTCTCAGTCAATGGTTAGAACTTACCTGGGGTTCTTATTGTTGAGACTTAGTGCAATTTCATTCACAGCGTGTGGGTGTGACATGACCATGTTGAAGCCATACTGGAACATGAAAAATAAATGGAGAGGGAGAGAGAGAGAGAGAGAGAGAGACAGAGACAGAGAGAGAGAGAAATAAGCAAATTAACAGAGAAAAGGAGCTACTTAATAAACAAGGGAGTGCATTCGTTCACTTCATGAATGAAACACGGGAACATGGCAGTGGAGCAAATTGGATTTGGACTCAGACGGATGTGTGTTTCAGTCCGAAGGGAAGTCCGGGGAGTGTAGAGGGCCGACTTGGCTCACCTGGTAGTTCATGATAGCGCGCAGGCACATGATGCAGACATGGACGTCATCTTTCTTACACACCAGTCTGGAGTTCTTCAGCGTTCTCCGGCTGGGCAGCGTGTTACAGCTGAAAAACGGCATAAAACAGACAAAAACAATTAAGCATAAAGTGGAAAAAGGGAACGAGGAGTGGTGTGTGCGACCAAAAGTAGGCCTGAGTGCATCTGAATGCAAACAAACACAGCGCACATGGCTTGGGTAAACAAGAAAAACAGATGCCATTTGTGAATGAGCCCACGCACACACACCGCCACCCCTCCTCCTCACAGGAGGGCTACTAAACCGCCGCACTACGTTACATTAACACACACAAAGGCCACATAATCTACAGCCTCACCAGGGGCCACAGGGCTGCCCCCTTTCAATTGTTTTAATTTAACTATCCTATACACAAAGATATCACTTACAGCTAGTACAATAGCGGCCCGTCATTTGCATGCAGGGCAGCGATCGCACCGGCTTTGTGCGGACAAAACCGGAGACTGGGCCTTTTCTCCTGGTGCCGCTCTCACAATAAAAGCGGAGCGCTGGAGTAGCGGCAACGCTAATAATGTGCAGAGCCGGGGTTTATTTTCAGACCCTTGTCACGAGGTGCTCTTACCAGCCCGAGTTCTGGGAAATAAAACGTGTCTTCAGGCAACAGATAGACACACTGATTCATGTCAGCTCCCATGCCTCAGGGCGTGACTCTGACTTGAGTCACAGCATGGTGCGTGGGTGCGTGTGTGTGTGTGTGTGTGAGAGAGACTCCTGAATAGGGCTATAGCTTTGAATGAGGAGGCAGCAGAGTCTTAAGCTGTGAGGAGGATTAAGGATAAAGGGTAGTTGAGGACAAATCAATATTTAGGCATATTCATGTTACAATCAACCAGAGAGCAGTGAGCCTTCATGACTAAAAAATGCAGGGAATCCTATTTATGTTTGTAAATGTGGGTTTGTGTCTGTGTTTGTGTTCACGCATGACTGCAGCTATGTGTGTGTGTGTGTGTGTGTGTGTGTGTGCCTTTGTATTTATGAGTATTCTCCATGTTCTATTTAGCAGGATGTGGCGCCTACCTGCTGCAAAACAAGTTCCCCAACATAAATGCAGTCGTTTGGTGAGACACTTGGTGACAGAATTGGAACACTGCTTCACACGGCGGCAGCAATAATCTTTAAGGACTGGGCTTTTCCTGTCCTCATTATTCAGCACACAAAATAACACACGGCAAAAAACAAAAAATAAAAAGCAGGAGAAAATATTTGGAGGAAACGAGTGGGCAAACACACCAAAGTAATGATAAATGATGATAAAACTGCAGCACAATATAATAACCTGCTTTGACATGTTTGAGGTTACAAAACGTGAAAATCTTTCAGTCCATTTTCTCGAAGACTATGATAAACACAGCATCTTCTAAACGACACCACAGAACTGCATCAAACACTGAGACTAAGACTGTAACTACAGACTAGGAAGTAGGGGTAAACACAGCTACGTATTTCTACTTAACTCCAAGTAGCTCTTAAGACATACCGTCGTTTCTGAGAACACTTTGGACAGTTCAGTGCGCTCGGTGTCCTTCAAGATGGCCGTTTCAAAAAGACACATACAACTCTTAATTTGACAGTCATTGAATTCACATTATTCTAACTTTAAGGGTGATACACACAATAAGGGGCAGCGATTCTGTATGATGGACAAATTAACATTTAAGGATTATGAAACCATTGGTAATAGGTTGGAGCCGATGTTTGTCAATTAGAATGACATCTTTGTTAAAAAAAACAAGAAATAGTGCTGAGTTTGAGTTGATGCATCCAAAATACAGAGGATTTTTAAGTAGCTACTTAATCTATCCCTACTGGTTGCAGCCTATGCTTCAGCTTTTACAGGGCTTTTGTAGAAACTACGCTAGAATCTGCACATAATGGTGTTAAGGGAGCCACACAAGCATGGAGGCAAGAAACAATGAGTGTAGAAAAATCCATTTGCTCTAAGGGAAAAGGAGAATTCAGTCTCAAGCGCAGGAGGGGAGGCTGGCAGTACAAATAATTCACATCCCCGACACAAACAGTTGGACAAATAAACTGGGCAGTGCTAGCAGGGAGGCATACAGTATAGCGAGGCAAGGGGATTGTGTGTGTGTGAGTATGTGTGTGTATGTGTGTTAAAATGTGAGTTGGGAGGCAGCAGGGATGCAGGGTTAGCGCTGCAGAAAGCTCAGTCTGAGCCAGCAGCGTGAAGCTGAGACCTGCCTGCTGCTGAAGACTGGAAGACAGAACAGCAGCTGACTGGAGGAACACCGGGACAGAAAACACAGTCAGCCTCACTGATGACACTTTGACACGTTACACATCCCAGAGGGTGATGATACGACAGCAACGTTTTGAGGCAATAGAGGGCTAGTATCTAGTAGAAGCTAGCGTTAATAGCTAGTAGTACCACGTTAATATTTGTTTCGAAGTAGCAGCTAAAGACAAGACAGTGTCCTGAGTCATAGTAACCTAAATATGTAAACAAATCTACCTTATCAGACTATTCAGATTTAATTATCTCTCTTTTTCTAACCCGGTTGCTATATATCTAGCCATTATTTGTGCACAACCACAGGACCTCCATAATGGCACCAGACCTGGTTGCTAGGAGAACTGTGATGCAACAGATGGGTGAACATTGCTTTCAACTGAGAGAGGGATTGACAACCGGGACAAAATCAATATAGAATAGAAAGTGTAATAAAAGAATAACACCCCAGAAGTCTAAAAGGTCCTTTAATCTGTCTCCTCCCCTTTTTAAGCCCTCTCCTTCACGATAAAAGTAGAGTTAAAGTCGAGTTTTCACCTGAATCACCTGGTCAGTTTATTTCACGGCAAGAGCAGGTGTTCCTAATATTTTGGAGTAATCAGTGTATATATTATTGGTATTGACGGTGTAAGTCTGTCTAATGTACAAGTTCCTATCAACTATACAGTTATACAACCTTGTGTGTTTTATTATATCTTTAGTAAATAATATTCCTGCTAAATAGATAATAGAAATAATAGATTTTAGATGAGAAAGGAGAAAAATCTTAAGGGAATGAGGAGTGGTGTGTGCGAGAAAAATCATACTTGTACACTTACAACTCAAGGAATGAATGAATGTGGCTTAATCCATCATTATGCAAGGATCTCATATTAGGAAGACATGTGCTGCATGGTGTCAATGGTGCTCTTTGTGCACAATTTATTCGAGTTAACCCGTTCAGACTAAAGGATTAGAGGTTATAGAAGTCAGTGTGAGCACTGCACTGAAACATCAATGGAACGACGAGGAGGATTAGAATGAGCAGTTAGAAATAATGCATAATTGGATGGGATTTGTGTTTCAGAGTGTATATTAACATGGGCTTATGAATGAACTGCTATTTAATCCTCTCTGCACAGAGTTTGGTGGTAAAATAGTCAGTTTGGTGTGTTTAAAAAAAGATTTATTCCATAATCTTATCTTCTCCTGAATCATCTGTCTCAGGGAAAAACATCTGTGTGTCACCCGTGTGTCATAGAAACTTATTATCAGCAACAGTCGTAACAATCCACGGAAAACCGTAGAAAAATGTATTTGCTTCCTGCCACAGAAATGTGTCTTAAGCCATTTAAAGACTTACAGGCCTCATGACTACATGAAGGGGCTATTCAGACATCACATGAAACGTGTGACCTCTCAAAACAATCACAGTACAATCACATTCCTGCAACCAAACACAAAGGAACAGGGACAATACTATACAAAAAGTGCAGAAACATGAAAGACAAAGTTAGTTTTATAAAGTCACAAATCACATAAAACATAGATGGTGAATGGTGAAAATACAATCAGATTTTTTTTTGTTTAACTGACAATGGCAATGGTAGTTTGCCTGTGTGTGTGTGTGTGTGTGTGTGTCGTACCGTAACGTGGAGTGTCTTCCAGCGCGGGTGATGCCGTTCCCAGTGATGGGAGATGGCAGGGTGCCTCCTCCATGCAGGTCTTCTATAGAGCGGCTCCAGGGCTTGGACTTGTCCACCGACATCTCTGGGTTGTTCTCCAAACAGTCCCCATCAAACCTGTCGCACCACGGAAATAATACATGCAATCAGTCTCAAATCACTGCACGGTCTGACCCACGGTCCTCCTGGAGGGAAATGGATCAGGATTGTTCAGAACATTATGAAAGCGTGTTAAAAATGTCTGTTGAGGGAATGGGAATGATTGCACAAGATCAGAAGTCAACAATGCCTTTCACTGATTTACAAGGCACAAGGCTGGCTAGCTAATCTATCCATATTTCGGAACTATTCTGATTCATACTTGTCCTTTTGTCATTACAACTGGAATTAATAAATGCTGCCCTGGGTAACAAAATGTTAGAGGGTAATGATATAATTTTAGAATTTCAATGCTGGTCTAGACATTATAAATAAGCAGGAAGGCTCATGTTATATTATAGTTGGCAGATGCCTACGAAACAGCTGCTAGTTATACCTGTTATGACTTGTTTCGGTTTTTAAAACTGGTAATTTCGATGACTTTTATATGTTATTTAAATGTCAGTGAAACTAGCTGAAAACTCCCATTACCAAAACGTAGCCATGGTCATATTCCAATAGAAACAACACGGGAGTCATAGCGGTGCTGCAGTGGTACTGAGGGTAAACACTCTTTTACGACTAACCATTAGAAATGTGGACAGACCATAATAACATATGGCGAAGTGGGGGGTGAATTAAAACTTTAACTGCGTGGCTCTTTGGCCCTGAATAGGGACCTTGTGACTGACTAATAATCACACCGTCAATCTATGAATAGAAGCCTATGGTTGGTGTAATACACAGAGCAAATGTGTCGGGAATGGGGCCGAGTGACTCAGTGTTTCTGACAAGCAGGCAGTGGTGGTGTGTGGTGGTGGTGGTGGTGGAGATGCATCAGCGGCGATGCAGAATAGCAGCATTGTGTCCGTTGTCTGCGCTGCATATAGACCATGGTGGTATAGAGTGAAAGGGCTGGTAGCGACTTACGTGACGGCGTACTGTGCAAAAGAAAGATACTCCACCAGCACGTCCAGGCCTTTGTTCTCTTCATTTAAGAATTCCCTCACCCACCTGAGGGGAGAAAGGGAAAACAGTTTGAGTTCAGCAACAATGTGTATCCGCAGTTTGTCAGCTTAAAACCTCTTGTTAAACCATGTTGTCAAACGGGCCATAACAGCTAGGCAATTTTTTGAAATTCTATCATTTGTTGTTATGATGGTTATTTGTATGGTATACAGTACAGTGTGGCCATTTGTTGTCTTTTTTAAAACACACTATCCATGATCTGACCACCCCTGACCTTGGTAGACTGATGTTTTTAGATTATTCACCCTGTCTCCTTCGATTTTCCCCCCTTTCGCCAAAAAGAATTGTAATGACCTGTTTCAGGGACTTCAAAGCTTCCTGGCTCACAGCAGCAAACATATCACACATGCACAGGTTTGCAAAAGCCCAGGCAAATGCACAAACAAATGCATGCAAGCACACACACACACACACACACAGAACCTCATTACCATTATTCAGTCTCTCTCCTTTCTCTCTCTCACTTTCTCTCTTTCTCTCTCTCTAACACAAACACACACACACACACACACACACACACACACACACACACACACACACACACACACACACACACACACACACACACACACACACACACACACACACACACACACACAGTTTCTAGTTCGGTTAAGGACAAGCCCCCAGAATGATCAAAAGCCCATTCTCACCTTCCTTACAGGCACTGAACTGGGCCACCCATTCAGCACTCACCATGCTTTCATTTTTTATTCTGCACGGAAAAGCCAAGCTTTTCAGAGCAACGTTACAACGACCCTCAGCATGCACCGCTCTCCCTCCGCTCTCCATATTTATGAGCAGTGTGGGCTAATTCACAGAACATCTTTATTTAATTGCATCAGTGACGGTGTTGCGTCTATTTACAGGAGCCCCAATTGCTTCGACGGGCCGCGATTGCTCCATGATTAGAGAAATTTGCAAAGCATAAACATAATGGCACGCAGGCAGGCCTTGAGTGGTACTGTGTGGTAAATGGCTAACGAGGATGTAGGCTAAACTCCCCTAAAAATCCACTAGCTGCTCCTTTATTAGCTCCCCTGTGGTGTCACTACATGGAAGCATGCTAGACTAAGTAGAGCGTCCAGTAAAGCGGTGCCTGGTGGGGCCGTTGTGTGTTTAAAGGGTTTGGAGGTGTGACCCAGCAGGGCCACATGGTAATCATTACCACAGGACACTAACTAACAATCCTCCCATTCACCACATGTTGTTGACCGCTCAGCAACATGCGAGGAGCAAGCAGTCGGGGAGCGAGGGTTAGAATCAGCAGTACCAGTAAAGGGACAATCTGCCTATTATATGCAGCCTACATGACAGATAGATTTCTCTGTTTCACCTCTGAAAAGAACGAGTGATTATTCACTGTCTGAGCGGGTGACATCTTGCTCCCTCCCCATCCCCAGCCCCCACCCGTCTCTCCCTTCCTATCTCAATCCCCCCCCCCATTATGATAATGCTTCATTGTCTAATCTAGATTAGGTAGATTATTTATGTAATCTAGTTTAGCAACATAAGGTCGCTAAAACAAGGGCCGAGTTAATCCTTGTAAACAATGCCTCGACTGCTCTGCCAGATGGACACGCCTTTGGCTGTGGTTGTGGTTTGTTTTGGTTTGATGAAGTGCAGAATCAGATAAGCGTGTAAACGGTGTGTAGGAGTGTGAGAGACAACATGAGAAAATTTGTGCATTTGTGTGAGTGAGCAAAACAGAGGGAATGGGAGTATATTTTGTGTCTGTGAGGGAGGAAAAAAAGAGAGAGACAGAGACAGAGAGAGAGATGGCAGTTGAGATAGACTGTGTGTGTGTGTGTGTGTGTGTATTAGAGATCTTGTGACTGTTATGCAACCTCCCAAAGTATCTCTGCATCTCTGCTGTCATAACAGCCCGTGGCCAGCGGATGTTCTGCGTCTTCCTGTCCCTCACAGGGTCTCCAGGCCTCCTGTCACCGCCCACCTCCGAGATAACCAGCCTCCGTCCCTCCCAGCCGCTCGCCCTCACCCTGATTCCTCCCTATAAATCCTGCCTACAGCTCCCAGAATGCACCACTGGCCTCATTACTGATGCTGAGCCATCCATCAAAGTCCTTCACTATCTGGGGCCCTAATCACGTAAAGAGAAACTATGCACTAGAGCAAGACAAAAGGATGAGACGACATGCGACGCTCATTGAGATATTGATCTTTCCTGGAGGGTGACTGTACAGCATTGAATCG
Organism: Centroberyx gerrardi; assembly: GCF_048128805.1. Classification (NCBI taxonomy): domain Eukaryota; kingdom Metazoa; phylum Chordata; class Actinopteri; order Beryciformes; family Berycidae; genus Centroberyx; species Centroberyx gerrardi. Next base: position 13,946,757 of record NC_136006.1, on the reverse strand, counting down.
ATATCAGCTGTGGCAGGCTGGAGCTTGCCATCCTGGAATACCTAGAATTACTGATGAATAGCCCAGTGTTTTGTCATCTGATGGGAAATCATGAAGCCATTTTAGTAACATCTCTAAGTCATATCTCGTACACTGAAACAACATCGACTATTTATAAAAGTTACACAGCAGAAGTATTTTTTTTCTACTAATGCCTGTTCCTGTGTCGGCCGCCGCAAACAATCAATACATTCATCCTTTCTCGAAGACCACATGGCTTTCTGTGTAATATTAGGCCAGAGCGCCGAGGTGAAAGGGGGATGGTGGTGGTTGGTGGTGGTTAGTGTAAACGTCTGCGTCTCCCGGTGTCTGGAATGCCAGACTTTCCCCCCTCAATCTAATACCGCCCCGGCCTGGGACGCTCTCAACACAACCTTCACACAATGCTACAATGACTCACCCTATATGATTGGTCCGTAATGAAATTTCCAGTTCTCTCAGGACTTGGGTGGACTCCTGGACTCTCCGTCTGAATTTCTGGGGAGGAAAGACAGAGGAGTTAATATGTCATCGTACCACTAGGATTGTAAATCATAAGAGGTAGCGCAGGGATGTTTGGGCTGGCTCTAGTACACTGGCTCAGCGAGGAAAGAAAACCTTTTTTGACAGAAAGGTCAGACAAACAGGCATAGTCCTAACCACGATGACATTCAAATGAGAAAGCAGGCAAGCGGTGCACTGATTAAAAATCAAAGTTGGGTTTGGGTTATTCTCAGAAGACTTTTAGCAGGCATTTTACTTGCCAATAACCATTCAACAGGCTAAAAGAAAAGGCAAGCTGACTCAACAGAGACTGCAAATATGAAATGGTCCATGTTATCTTGTTTGCTCAAGTTGGTTCTTTATATAGCAGTAATTCCTGCTGGTAACTGCCTGATAAAATCAAGTAACCTGATTGGTTCCCTCTCATACCCTACCAGTGTGTCTCAGCAGGGCACACAAGCACATGTACACACACACACACATTCTTGGCCGGGTTACTGTGGCTACAACTACAAGAGAGAGGTGTGTGAGTGACGTGCATGAAGGTACGAGCCGCCACTGAATATAACAGAAAACAACAGAACAGAGAGCGTGAGGGGGTTCCTCGCTGCTTTCATCCTCTGACAGGAGGGGATCTGCAATACCAAAAACAAAAGCCTCTTCAGGCTGTTATGCAACCGGAGGAACAAAACAAGCAAAGTGAATGACAGCCCCGGCCAGTGATGATCACACAGCCTCGCTGTGACGGGGGGAACCTCCCTGATGAGAGAGAGTGAAATCATTGCATCAGAGGAGAGTGGAGGAGAGAAGAGAAGAGAAGAGAAGAGAAGAGAAGAGAAGAGAAGAGAAGAGAAGAGAAGGACTTCCAGCATCCATCCAGAGTTGGAGGGCCTGAGCACTTTCCATGATGTGTTTGTATCGGGGAGGAAACAGAGCTCAGCCCCATGTTAACCTGTTATTAACATCCACACAGAACAGAGATGTTCCCATAGCCAGGGTCTCTCTCTCTTTCCCTCTCTCTCTCTATCTGTCCCTCTCTCTGTGTCTTTGGGCTAGGGCGGTGTGTGTTTGGCACATGAGGAGATGAGAAACAGAGTGTTTTTATTAGGGAGGAGCCCTTTGTGTGTTTGTGTGGAAAGCAGAGCGTATTTAGGGGTACTGCGCAGGCTCCCAGAGGCAGGCGCCCCCTCCCTCCCTCCCGCCTAACGCCCCACACTCCACACTAAGTACTACCAGCTGCAGCACAGAGCTGTAGAGAGCAGGAAGAGAGACAGCAGACAGGGTGAAGAGAGGACGAAGGGAAGGGAAGGGAGAAAGAGGAGAAAGGGGTAGGTGGGGGGGGGGGGGGGGGGGGGAAGCAGGCGGCGAAAAGGGGAGGAAAGTAAGAGGAGAATGGATGTAAGAAAGGAGAGAGAGAATGTGTTGAGAGTGGGGAGGATAAATAAAAAAAAAAGAAGGGAGAAAGATTTGGGGAGTGTGAGCTCAGGAGGGGTCATCCTGGAAACAAATCAATGGCTGATACATTCTTGGGGACTTGTTGGAATGGAGCTCTTCCTCCTTGGCTGCCGATTGGCTGGGAGCTGCCCAGAGGAATGCACCGGAGCCTGCCTATGGAAAGCAGAGGCAATGACCTCCAGCTCTCTCACAGCGGCACAAAGTGGCAATTGTTTGAGTCTGAAGAAAAGGGGGTTGGAGCAGGAATGTAGAAAGAAGCCCATAACTCTTTCTTTCTCTCTCTCTCCTGCTTTTTTATGTCTCTCTCCGTCCATCTCTTTCTCCCAAATATCACCCTCTACCCTTTCTCTACCCTTCTCCTCGTGTCACTGTTCAATTGCTTATTCCCTCTCCCTCCATCCCTCTTCCTTTCTTCCCTCTCCTTTGCCCTTCTCACTTTTCTCTCTCCTTCAGTCGCTCCCTTTCGTGCTTCGCCGTCTGCTGCAAGCGTTTGATCCGGGCGAGGAACACATGACTGGACCGTGGTAGCAAGGCTCCACATTATTCAAGTTCCTTGTAGGCCTTTTTCCCAAAATCTCATGGGTCTTGGCCCACAGGCCTAAACATGAAAAACATGAAAATAAACATGGGCTAGCAGTTTAAAATCGAACCTGTGAACCTACGATCAGACAGTCATGCGGCTACAGATGAATTCAATAATAAAAAAAAAAGACTCAGACAAACAAAGAATCTGAATGTTGGCCTCTCAAACGTCTGGTTTGGCCTAAATCCTTCAGCCATGACCGCGTTGAGTGTTTACACCCAGGGACGTTTTAACCTGGTCACCAACTTCTCAATGTGGAACTGATCCCCCCCTTTCATCACATCCCAAACAATCCCCCCCCCCTCCCAAATACACACACAGACACACACATTTATAGACCCAGTACACCCAGCACAAAATATCCCAATCTATACTATCTATACTAGCCATTGAGCAGCTCCACTGGAGAAGTTGGGGGTTTGGTGCCTTGCTCAGAGGCACTTCAACAGTAGTTGTTGAGTGAGGGAAGAGCATTAACAGTTAACTTTCCCCTAACTAGATTTTCACAGCCAGTCTGGAGGTTCATACCGGCACCTTTCCATTCACAAGCCTCATTCAAGCATCACTCTTAGCTTCCTCCTTTACCAAATCCTGTGTCAGAGAAGAGTGTAATCCCTCAGTCATGTTAGGCATTAGAAACCATATAGGACTATAGTGATATCAGCCCTATGGCTGGACATCAATAATGCAGGTCTGCGGCGTGTCAAAATATGAACCGTATCTCTACACAAGATGTATGACACATTTTCTGCCCTTTTATTTTTTTTTTATCAGGTGAGAAGAAGAATTCACTTCAAGAATACTGAAAATGAATTCACTCAACAATCAAACCGAAGCTGCCATACAGGTCTAGAGAAGATAAGTATGCGTGTGTGTATTTTTGTGTAAGTTCGTGAGTGTGTGTGTGTGTGTGCGTGCATGCATATGTATGCGTGTATGAGTGAGTGTGTGTGTGCCTCTGTGTGCCCGTGTTGTTCCATTTCTGTCACAGTCATCATGGCTGGTCTGCTCTGTTCACGCTGCTCTAGCTGGCTTGTCGTGACGTCGTTGTAAAACTTTAATTCCAGTCGGTGTAAATTGAATTATCCAGAGCGATTTGCTGTTATTCTGGCAGAGTCTCTTGGTTAATTTGTTTATCACAGAGATGGGTCTATCTCCAGGCACTCCCCCCCCCGCCACCATCCCTCTCTAACTCAGCCAAAAAGCCTTCATTTTGGCAAAGCCTGAGGCTGGCTGATACTTGGCTGTGCGGAGCCCCTCCCCTTACTCCCTTTCGTTCTCTTCCAAGCAGCCGGAGAACCGGCCAGAGCTGGCTGCTCCGCTCTTCCCACCCCGAGCTGCTGCTGGATTACATAAGACGATTTTATCATTTAGCCACGATACTTCTGATAACTCCAGTTAGCTTCTGCCATGTTGCAAGGTAATCTCACTGCAGCTAGAGATCGTTAGCCTCTGCTCAGGTAGCAAAATGGATCTCGCTCTCTCTCTCTCTCTCTCTCTCTCTCTCTCTCTCTGTCTTTCTCATAGCCTACTGACTGTCTGCCATACGAAACCTTCCTTTGTCTTCAGCCAAGTTTGGGTTTCTCAACTAAGTTTGGGTTTCTCTTAGAGCTAGGTGATATGGAGAGCATTAATATCATGATAATCATAAAGAATGATCTCAACATAGACATATAGCGATATCTACATACTGTATGTATGCAAATCACATGTTAAATAAACAAATCAATGTTCATCGTACTGAACTACTTGATAATTGTCATATTAAACTGAACTCCAATAGCATTCCCGAAAATATTTCAGATCTCATTCTGTGAGAGATTTGAATTAGTATTTGCTTATCATTCATTTAGACAACCGAATTCTGTATCACAATATCTCAATATCATAATTTCATCACAATGTCATTCTATTACATGATGATAAATGCTCTCTTTTGGCTTTCCAGGGAGGTCAGAGGTCAGAGGTCAGGTTCAGCTACAGAGCAGCCATCGTGGGTCAGGTGGGGGTTCAGTGTCTTGCTCAAGGACACTTCAGCAGGGCAGAGGCTTGCTGTCAGGAGGGCTTGAACCCGGGACTTTCGGATAAAGGACGGTCTCCCTGCTCACTAAGCCACCCTGCTGCCCGTTATCTCACGTTTTGCGACTAAAGATAGCCGTTGCCAAGTTATCTCCTCCAGCGGCCCTGCTTTTCCCAGGGCCAGAGTGCCGTCTTTCCTCAGCTGTGGGGATATCCTGGACTGGAGATAGAGGGTCGGAGGGGAAGGAAGAGTTGAGGCAGTGGAACAGGATGGCATGTTAGCGGGGGCTCTCACCTTCCTTGTGACTGCTGGGTCCAGATAACTCCTCAGCTTCTGGATGTACGTGTGAGGGGGGTTTTTCACTTGGAATCGCTCCTGTGGAAAAAAAGAAGAGAGAGGAAAAGAGGGTGAGAAGAGAAGAGAGAATGAGAGAGAGGGAAAACAGTAGAGAGGAAGAGAGAAACATTAAAAAAGCTGTATTTTGTGGCAAGTAGACCATCAGTTATAAATGAAAAAGCAGTACAATGTTTATATTTTATGCATTTATCTTGTCTCTCAACGTTTGGTATTAATTTGTATTCCTGAACTCAAGTAAAATCAAGTTATGAACTCTCTCACTAGTCTGAGCACATCTCCAGTATAAGCTGCTGTTGACACCGAAGCCGTCAGATTAAAACTGAATGGGCCTTGAGTAAATAACAGTCACCGTGAGTCATCCTCCAATCGATGTGAACTCCAAGTTATATACTCCACCGTAAGAGGCGGTAAGTGTGAAGAACAGAGAGGGCCCGGTTTAGCGGACGTGACCTGCCTTTGTATGCGGCCATGACGACGACAGGTCGGCCCTCTGTATGCAAGGACCTCGGGTTTAATGAACCGCCACTCGGCACACAAAGGAAAATAAGATTGTCTTGCTGTTGAATTTATCATTGGACCAGTGTTTCCTGGAGATTTTCTTGTAGTACGTGGGGTAACTTTGGTTCGCTGCCCCAGGTTCACTTCTGGACTCATTCCAGGATCAGTGGCAGTAGGTGTGGCAGTAGAACGGCTCTCATTTGGATATTTATATTATGATATATGGACAATTGCAGGTCTAGATCACACTCCGATTCCACTTAGCAAGGAAACTGTGGCTATTAAGGTCAATCTGTGTGAGGAGATCATAAACTGCCTTCCTGGTAATGACCATCGTTATAGTTTTAATGTGCTATAATGCATGGCTTGCCTTGGGGATTGTGACCAAGCATGTGTATGTGTGTGTGTGTATGTGTGTGTGTGTGTGTGTGCGCGTACATGTCCTAAGCTCAGTCAGGAGGCAGGCTGGGTGCCTTAAGCAAACAAGCAAACAGGTTTTAGGTCAAATCCCCCATCATTGTGCTCTAAATATAAATACGAGAGATTAGTGCCGGCTTTGGCTCATCATGGTGAGCGGGAAACAGTATTTGGATCAGGTTGAGTGAGCGGGAAGCCGGCATCACACCGCAGCAGCAACGCTGGTTCTGGTCAATGATGTAACGCGCTATAGAGGGATTTACTGCATCACGGAGCGTGGGAAAGAAAAGCATGCCGTTTAAAGAAACTGTTCTCTGTCCACTGTATGCAGAGAGAGTGAAGATGTATCCTTGTTTAGGCAACTAGCTAGGACAACTGACTGGCCTTAAAGGAAGATTCCACCCTCAGATACACCGTTATATATCATCAACCGGTAATGTTCAGTGCATTCCAGGAGTTATTAGGTGCTTAGGAGTAGCTCAATAAGAGTCTGGGTATGTGTTTGTTGGTTCGTTCACTGGAAAGTTTGCACCTTTGTTCATGGCTTATGCTTTTTGCAATGTGCGGCGCTTAAGGGAATTACGGTATGCGCTCCTATAGGCCAAGCAGAGCCCTAAGAGCCCTGTATAAGGGAAATACAGTGTGCACTCATACACCAGGCAGTATGGCAGAAGTCAAACAAGCATGAGCCACATCTAGGTTGGTGTACAGTAGAGTCACATACCAGGAACTAGCTTGGTTAAGTCAACACATGAATTAAATATTTTGTTCAGTAATTCTCTTAGTTACAACAAAGCTGTGCTAACACAGCACTTTGGTGTTAACAGGTGGAGTTCTTAAAGTCAACGTAGTTTCACTCACTCCAATCATCCACACCACCCACCCTTCCGCCTGAGCACCTATGAAGTGGAATTTTACTTTTTTGTTGTACCCACTTTCCCTCAACCTGTCTTGTCTAGTTATACTTCAGTTAGTGATTTGCTACTTTTCCCAGAATGCCTTCCAATAACCCCTAGAAAAGAGGCGTGAACTTGTTGCATTCATATGTGCAGGTGAAGGAGAAGGCAGTAGTTACAGCAGGTGAGTGAGTGACTTCAGACTCAAACAGTGAGCGCCACTCACTCAAAACACTACATCTTGTGGCTGAGGCTACTCTAGAGGGAGAAATTGGTTTCTCTGCCTCTTCTGCGATGGATTTCTCTCTGAATGACTGTTGAACGGTGCAAAAGGGTGAGTCGAAAAAGAAGGCCTTGCTCTTTGATGCAGTGGGACTGACAGTCTGACACCAACATTTTCTGCTGTTAAAATCCATTGTAGCTGGGGCGTCCTGATGGCTCAGTGGTCTGAGGCGCATATCATGTAACCGCGATATTCTGAGTTTGAATCTAGCCTGGGACCCTTGTCGCATATCATCCCCTTCTCTCTCTCTCTCTCTCTCTCTCTCTCTCTCTCTAATCTTTCACGTCTCTCTTCACTATAAACTTTCAAATACAGGAAAAAAAGAAGAAAAAAAATCCATTGTAGCTGTGCTGGAAAAGTCATGTCCTCTATGTTTGACCACTTATCTGAAAGGAATAAGAAAAATACACCACCAAACAACAAAGTGGGCCCAGAAATGCAAGGTACATCGCCAACAGATGTTTTTCTCTGATGATTTTTCCTATATAAGCTAACTAACAAATTAGCACAGTGGCTCATGTAGTAGGCCTATATGCATATGATGTACTGTACATGTAGCATGGTATATAGAGATGTAGTATATGACATGTATATGATATATGTAAAGCCCTTTGAGACATGCTTGTGATTAAGGGCTATATAAATAAACTTGACTTGACTTGTTATGGCTAGCCAGCTCGATTTAGCTGCTGCATGTATATGGTTGCTGAGACTGACTTAATTGCTCTGGGCTACGCTGCATTATCAGCAACATCACATCTATCACTGCCTATCACTGAGTGCCGCTCTCATAAAAACAGGAAAGACGACAGTGGTGTCAGGAAAGAGAGTTGGCTCTCATGACAGTAACATGGACCCAGCGGGCAGACAGACAGGACAGTCTTGTTTGAGTGTTTTGCTGGCAAATAATAGAGGTAGAAGATGTGGCAGTCTAAATGAAAAAACAAGTGAGAAGTGTGTAGCCTGCTGCATGTAACGAAAGAATGGGAAGTATGGAAACAGACCATAAATAAATGAGGCAGGACTGTATTGTATAGAACACACATGTGATTTATAGGAGCAAGTATAAATGAGTTCCTATATGCTCTATGGCAGCTATAAAATCAGTCTGGGGGAGCTGATCTGGATTAAATCTGAGATGTGAGGTAGACTGCCCTCTCTACACCTGAAGAGCACAGCAGGGGCCAAGGAGTTTAGGGAGACGGAAGGGTCATGAGGGTTAATCTGGTACTGTGCCAGGAGTTTGGGCTTATGTAACCTCCTGAGGAGAGGAGAGGAGAGGGAGAGGAGAGGAGAGGAGAGGGGAGGGAGAGGAGAGGAGAGGAGAGGAGAGGGGAGGGAGAGGAGAGGAGAGGAGAGGAGAGGAGAGGAGGAGTCCTGCATGTGAAGCCTTCAGTTACTCCCAACCCTGCTCTTCTGCTGCTAAGTTATAAGGACAGGTGGAGCATAACAGATAGACAGATAGTAGTTCAAAGAGGCATATATTGTATTTTATAAACTAAAAGCTGTGGAAATTCTACTACAATGTCTCATAGAGGACAAGGCTGCTGTTTGTTGTATACAGACATCATTTGGGTGCTTGACACTATCCCAGCAAGACAAGACAAGTAGATCAATCTGTGTAAGAACAACTTACTCAGATAAACCAATTTGTCAGCAGGAAACAAAGTCAACGGATTGTGAAAAATAAGTCGTAGGATTTGACACTGACGAATTCATCATATCCCTTCCTTTGTACTTTACCGGCTTTTTCACATCAAGAGCATCCTCCATATTTCATAGATGCTCATAATTGCCCTAAAAACGTTTAATATTTCAACCTCTGGCGGCGTTTGCAGGGCCTGTTTTTCAAAAGGGGATGTACCTGTCATCTCTGCTTCTCTCCCTCCCTCCATCACTGTTGCCATGGTTACATAAAGAGATTCACTGTAGCTATGACACAGAAAACATTTTACTCTCGGAGCTGCCTGCGCTGTCATGGGGTTGGCTTGTTGGGAAAACATGAAAAGAAAAATCTAAAGAATATGGTACATTAGAGGCCTAATTTAGCAATATGATGATGTTGACTGTCTTATACCGTCTTATGCTGTAAACAGCAGTTTCTTGGGACTTGGCCACCCACTAGAGGATTTACAGTGCTGTATGGCTAACAAACTTTACACCTACATTCAGTTCATTTTGGGGTTGGATGAGGCTGATCTATGTGGGCAGGAAGATTATAGTGGAAATCCACCCTTGACCAGAATTCACATCGGGTATTCCTACAGCTCTAAACATTTTAGTCTACATTTGTATGAATGAACAAGCCTCTCCCTTAGAGAAAGGGGAGCCAAGATTCTTGTCCGTGAAATCACCGAGCAACATTTTTTGGAGTTGCTTCATTGACAATGAATAGAAGACCAACTACTTTCACTTCATGTGTGAAATAACTCCACTCCAAACTGAAAGAGGATCCTCAACTGCTAGCAAATAGCATGGTGGGTTCTCTCCGGCACCGTTCTCTTCAGGGTCGGTGGCTATCAATAAGGACTGAGTGGCTGGTGGTCTTGATCTTCTCTCCGTCTTCCCCTCTGCTCAGGGAGGCAGAAAAACACACTGGCACGGAGGTCGAGGTCTGAGTGGAGCACTCAGACTGCAGCTCGCCGCACAACATGCACCCTCTGTTATTTTCCACACGCAGCAACAACACCAATGACAGACTCCGCGTTTTAACTGGCTAACTGATGTGTGCTCCCTGCTGCGCCACTTAACCCACTTGACCAGCGAAGCCGGGGCAGAGCCTCAGGCCCGGGAAAGACTTACTTACTGGATAAAGGCAGGGCAATGGAGCATGGGTGCCAGGATCACAACGCACAGCGAGACGGACCTTCTCTGGTGTTAGAGATTCTTTGAGACAGTGCATATTGTCTTCTCAAGCGTGATATCATTTTTCGGCCAAAATAAGGGATTTCAGGTACTGCCCTATTTTAATATAACGTGAAAATGAATGACGTGCAATGCTAATATTGACTATTTTTCCATGGAGGTTTCCTCTATTATGCATTTCTGTATTTGTTGAGGTGGATTCTGATGGGTTTTGAAAAATAGAAAAACGCTAGCCATACTTAGTTTAGCATTTCAGCATTTCATGGCTTAGTAATGTGAGAATAACTTAGATTTGCTCCATGGTTGTTGGCAAACTATCTTTTTTAATTCACTAATGTGTTTCACCCCTTCTAAGAACAGAATGATTGGCAAATGGGATCCAAAAATCCTGTTTGCCAATTTTGGATCCCCATCCGGATCCAAGGTGTAATCCGAAAGTCCCACATTGACAACAACACTAGACTTATAGTGCTTGTGTTCACTTTATTAAACTGTAAAGGATAGGCTGATTGGATGGTTGATGAGTAGAATTACCCTCAGAGACTGGCCACACATTTGGTTTAGATCACTAATTAATACTGTAGGATTTTTTCAAACAATTGCTCTTGGGAGTCTGGTAATTGTGCAGCAACAGTACAATAAATGGCACTTCTACAGCGGCTACATCAGATAATATCATATACGAGACGAGTACATTATGCCTGAAAATGCAAGAGTTGGTGCCCACCTGATCGCAGATGAGTTCCCACTTCTTCTCATTGTCATACTGCCGCAATAGTCGAGCTTTGTCTGGAGGAAGGTTCATCGAGTTCTGAAAGAGAGGAAAAGGTCAAAGTTAATTGGATGTTGATAATGAAATGTCATCAGTCAAATTAGTCCAGAAACACCAACAACCTACATTAACTAAAAACAATTAAGCTCAACAGACAGAAGGGAAAGGGATATGAGGGAATTGTCCATCATTAGGGTATAATGCATGTTTCTTTAATCTTTGTTTATCTAGGGAAAAATAGGACTGAGCATGTATCCTCTTTTTTCACTGACACCCTGCTTCACACACCCATTCACACTGGCAGGGTACCTACAGGTTTAAAAAAGCCAAATATAAGAATTTTAAGACCTTTTTAATGCTACCTGGAATTAAATTGAAAACCAATTTAAAAACCTAAATAAAGAAACAAAGCTGCCAAACGAGCTGTTAAGGAACATGCGCAAAGAAGCCCATCATTAATAACTGAATTTAAGACATTTTAATTTAAGACCTTAAATTTCAATCATTTATTTTAAGACTTTTTCCGACTTTTTAAGTACCAACAGACCTGACTGGGAGCTGCCCAGTACAACCACAGTCTCAACACTACTCCTCATTCACTTTCCCTGGCAGGATTTTCCCAGGCAGTCCAGGATTCAAACCCACAACCTTGCGGTCACAAGCTCACTTCTTTAATATCAAGGCTACCGCCAACCCAAACCGCTTGTGGTTAAACAGCTTACCTAAATCTTTGCCATTTGATACTACGCAGTTACCAACTGTGTGACAGACTGAAAAAAACATAATCCATGACAGAAAAACTATAAAAATCCCCAAAATATCTGCCTTGCTGATTAGTATGCAGTGATGTCGTGCAACATGGCTGGGAAGCGAGCGGCTGGGGAGAGCAGGTCCCTCCTTAACGAGTGTGACACTGGAGCAAAAAGGAGAAACATCTAAGCCCCGTTGTCTGAGCCACCGCTTTGAAGCCGAGAACCTGGGGAAGGAGCTTGACCCTGTCATACTAACCGGCATCAAATGTATTCAGCAGTCACTCAACACCAAGCAATTGCCCAGACATCCCAAGACACTGTACAGAGGGCGAATGAGAGAGTGAGTAAGCAAGTGAGGGCGAAAAAGAAAGTGCGTTTGAGCCTTTTGTAAACTAAAGAAGGATGTTCTGTGTGTTTGCCAGCAATATACTTCTCAACATCGATTTTTCAAACTTCATTTTTCATACTTTTTCATTACTCTTCATTGACTCAATTCCTTGGGTGAACAAAATATCCCTTTGTTATAATGTTCAGAGAGTGATTTCCAGAGAAGCGTGTGTGTTGTGCGGGACAAATCCAATCAGACCCATGTGTTGGTTAAAATTCTGCATGCGTAAAAATAAGCTCCTCATCCAAAAAAAGGATTACACAATTCCTTTTCTTCTTCCGTTCTCCCTGCTTGCCTTTATCAGCATCTGCTTCATGTAACATCCCTGTACTTGTCTAAAATTTGGCCCTCACTCCATATGCATGTTACACCCCACCCTTGTGCGCATTAGAAAAGCTTGAAACAATTAACCAGTGCTTAATCGCACCACCTATGTAGAGCGCAGGACATGCCAATATGTCAGCAAAAAAACATGTGACCCAGCAAGAGGTAGGCTGTGTTGCAGGCAGGCATCAGTTAGGCATCCGGGGTAAACACTTCTCATCTGAAACACAGACCAATCCAAAAATCCACAGCCAAAAAGAATTCTAATAAAAAAATAGGAAGCTAGTGTAACTGACTGCTCCGTCGTTAACAGCAGCCTACACTGGCAAAAAGCTATCAGTTCAAAAAGTGAAGCCTACAAACGTCAGAGTTGTTTACTGGCAAGTTTGGCAATTTATTTGTGTTTGTTGGTGAAAGGTTTGTTGGTCAGGCTCTTCTGACTTTGGACAGCCTTCAATTACACAAAGGGTACAAATGGTGTTGTGAGAGTGTTTTCCACCGCTTAAGGAAGGCAAAAGGGAAAATGTGGCCTTTATTCCGCGCTCGGCTAGGGGTTATTTTCCCCCTCTCATTCAGTGGACTGGATCATCTATCAGTGTGTGCTCAGTGCTGAGCCGCCGCTTCTCCTCCACTGGATTTTCCAGCAATGCGTACGGGGAGTGAGAAGAAGATGGATGAGGAATATCCTGGGATCGGGTCTATTTCCATGAGCGAGTGATGCTGGGATAGAGTCAGAGATGGAGCGAATAGCCTAATCCCCACCTCGTGTCCGTGGTTTAAGGAGTGTGTGTACGTGTGTGTGTGGGGGTGTGTGTGTGTGTGTGTTGGGGGGGGACTCGTGCTGCCACTGGCACAAGGTATTAGGCCTGAGACACTATCCATTTTTTCCTACCATATATTATACTATGGTTACGCTATTGATCTATACAATGATCCATTTTAGTCTTAGGTAAAATCAATGTACAGAGAGGTGCTTCGGAACAGGGAGGGCTGGTATACTGTAGGTACCAGGGGGACAAAGTGTCATCTACTGTATCTTACCCACAGAGGAACGAGGAAGGCCAATGTAAAGATACACAAACACAGGTACGCACGAATAAGATATGATCTGAGTAACAGCAGTAGTAGCGGGGTTCATGGGTAGAAATTTCTCAATACAAATACCACTTTCTGGACTTCAAATTCAGTCGTGTTTTCAAACAATATGTTGTTCAAACCCCCTCTATGCTGACTGAAAGAAAATGTCATCATGATCTAGAGTAAATTCTGTCCTTAGTTGACGCTATTTGCTTTTCTAAATTGAGGCCAACCACGCTCAATTGATCTCCTCCACAGGAATGCCAATAAACCTGCAAAAAGACTTGAGATCCCAATGTAAGAATACAATTTTGACGCTTTCCAGTATGTATTCATATCTGTTGATGCCTCAAAATCAATATCAAGCACAACGGTAACAGGCATGTTTTATTTGATACGAGCCCCCTGGTTGTAGCCTGCCATGCATTCCCAGTCTCCCGCTGAAGAGACCAGGAAATTGCATTAGTATTCAGCAGATGCTGCGAGTCAGACCGACTGCTGCTGTGCTGACTGCAGGGAATTGGGAGTCGGTAGGGCTCTATTGACTCAGTCTGGCCGCTAACCAGACAACTAGCGTTAGTACCCCCTTTCCTTCCCTAAACACATTAAAATACAATTTGACACCCGAGTTGCCGGTCACAATGAATGACAGAAAACCACTAACAGTCTCTCCATATTAGACACAGTGCGCAAAGTGCACAGAGGCAAACCCCTTCACATCATATGGACGCTCATATGATAATTTGATAGCTCAAATTAAAGGAGGGTGGATCATTAATGAAAGTCCTTTCTAGGCCTCTGCCTTGTTATGTTTGGAGCTCGGTGGCCTGCTGGCCTGGGGACAAGCGGGTTTGTGGGAACATCACTGACGTAGGTGCTGTGCTCCTGCAGACTGGCTGGGTGGCTGGGTGGCTTGCCGAGTTGCTGGCTGGTTGAGTGGATGCACAGTTCTGTGGGCTTCCTGTCTGGTGAGGCTCCAACTAAAGCAAAGAACCACTTCTACCAGCCTTCATGTCCTCCCAATGCTAATGAACTGTGACAGGCACTCAGCTTGCTGGGGTCAGGTTACCCTGTGTCTACAGCCATGCTCCCTCTCTCTCTTTCTCTTTGTGTGTGTGTGTGTGTGTGTGTGTGGATGTTATTAATGGGGTGCTGTTGAGGAGGAGGGAGGCAGCTTTTCACCAACACCTGACCGCATCCAACCTAAAACATGGCAGACCACCCTCACTAATACACACACACTTCGTTTGACTCATTAGTAAATGCCACAGTAATTACAGTGTTACTATGACAGTGTAAGCAGGAATATGACAGGTTTGACATAAACAAATAGACTTAGATTGCGTTCCACTGTCAGGTGCTGCAAACACAGTAAATTTACATTTACATTTATTAATTCTCATTGCAACTTCAAAACTAATTCAGAAATCTAAATTCACCTGAATAAGTGTCCTTCTAGCCAATTAATGTAGAGGCCTTACCAATTTGGTTTTAGTGTGCAATAAATTTGCTTACTGAAGTAAGTCAATAAGAATGAATTACAAAAACACCTAGCCTAAGAAAGTATATCCTAAGAGGCATGACTATAAACCTTGACCTTTTTGGATTAAAAGCCATATTAGTTATTTAAACTGGGTTTCAGTAATTCTTTTTCAAAAGACGGACATTATCCCTATCGGTACATGCCCAATGAGGCTGGGTAAATAAATCAGCAGACTGCAGCAGCAAGTGTGTGTGTCATCCCATGGTCTTTCTGGGTGTTGTCCAAGGTATCTTCCTAAAAGGCTATACTTAGAAAAGCCCTTGCTGAATTAGAAACAGAAACACAACAGAAACACAAAGATTTTTTTACACAGCACCACGCTCACTGGCATTTTGTAAGCTCAGTCACATCCAATTATCCAAAAAGCAGCCATCGTGGGCTACATGTAGTGTTGCTATGTAGTGGGTCCAATACTATACTCAAAAGCTGCTGAGCATGTAGCCTACCTAGCAGTCGATCTCTAACTGCCGCTCATCCCAAGGTCATATACTGTCTGGTCTTTTTTAACAAGGGTTTGTGGCTTTACACTGAATTGGCGATTGACATCGGAGAATTAGGGCTTATGGGAAAATGACCTGCTCCATATTTAATGACCAGAGATCTGATGGACATCCTCCATGCCATTCCCACACGGCACGTAAGCGAGGCAACACCTAAATAAAACAGACGGAATCCCTAAAACATTTATTGTCTATGCATTACTGTGGATAAAAACCACCACAGATTGCAGAACTCATGACCAGCAGCTTAAATCTTTAACAGTTGCTAATGATATCAATTTAACCTCAACGCTTTACTGATAGTAGGGCCTGAAGGCCCAGGAATACGGCTAGAATTTATATGTGTCCATCCAGTTAGCCTCTCATTAGGCAGCATGACTCATGAAAGGAGCAAAAACAGACGGTTGGCTCGAAGCCCACCAACCACCCACCACGTTCCAGGAGGTCTGTGGAGGAATGGCCTTCACAGCACAGCTGGCTAGAAAAGCAAACAGATAGCCCACATGATAGGCCTACTTCATTTTGGTGTTGTGACGAGGAGGAAAAGACGAAGACTAAGCCAAGTTGACAAAACCTTGAGATCTATCAATTACAATGCCTGACAGTGAGTCTAAGAAATGAAACATTGTACACTATTGACCATGCATACAGTAACCCTAACTGACCACTATGTGTTGCAGCAGAAAAGTTTATCATGGTCAAGGTCCATTAAAAGTCTAATTTTATCCTCAAAGTAAAAAAAGACTTTTAAAAAATTAAAAAAATTAAATTTGGGCGCATTGCTGCACCTACAAATAATTGTCATGGTGCCACTTGAGAAGAATTCCCTGGGATGTCCTGTCTTGTCTGTGCCTACAGCCCTGCTTCTCCCTGCAGGCTTGTCTGCACTTTGCATATAAAGCGCAGCCACCCTGCATCATGATACACAGAAAACTGTTGCCAGGCCAGGCAGCACAGAACGAGCCTTTATACATTTCACTGAACTATGCCCAAAGTATGCATCTCTAATGATCCAAGTTTGCTCCAAAGTCCTATCCCCAGCTACGAGAAACACTACTGAACAGGAGCTCAGTTTTACATGCAGGTGTAAAACTGGTGCTGGTTGCCTGGATGACAACTGGATCATTTTTCTTTCTTCCTAGCGAGACAGTGCGTGCATATAGTGTGGGAAATTTATGCATATTCGTTAATCATTATTTAAGCCTTGTCTGGCTGTGTTAATTGTGATTGATACACAGTCCTTTGTATTAATTGCATTAATTATGTTCATTACCTTAATGGCCTGCATATTGTGATTTCTGTTCTTCCCTCTCTTTAGAAAACCGTGCTTCACATGCTGCATACCTGACAGATAATACTGCATCAGGAATCCGCCTGTGTTATATTAGACCCCAACTGGACTGTTCTGTAATCCCCTGCAAAGAACTATGATAATTATACACCAGCGAACCGCTACCCTTGTCTGGCTTTGATTATTACTCACAAGAGCCCCACAGTGACTCAGACATTTTAACTCAGACTAGCACACAACAAATACACGTTTTTTCAGACCCCTTTGTTGTGATCTGTTCTGTTTTAGCCAATCAAACGTCAGCGTGACTTTGTTAACCTCAAAGCTGCTTTTTAATTGGGTAAAATCAAATCCCCTTCTCCAGACTTCCTCTCACAAGATATGTATATTCCCCATCCTGGCTTCGAATTAACATTTGACTCAGGAGGAACGCTGCCTTCAAGTGCTGTCGGATATATTGTAATTTAAATTTGAGCGCACATGAACGACCCAACAAACTGCTACATACAACAAGGAAAGTCGGGATTTTCTATGATAGCAGAGTTGCCAAGATGTGATGTTTAGGAGATAGAAAAGCATGGTTAAAAGTAAAAGTCATCCATTTTATTTTATGTCATTGTTTGGCATTGTCTTTAAGTAATTAATATTGATGTATGTTTCTATTTTCCATATTGAGATATCCAGTATACCCAGAATATAAAATTGTAAAAAAAAAAAAAAAAAATAGAATTGCACATTTTTCAATAAAAGAAATTGCTGCTTCTTAAATTTTTTGGGAGTACTTCTGAAGTTTTGCTGGTTCTTCTAAGTTTCTGAGGCTGTGACCGCCAGGGCTACCAACTAAAAAACTTGACTTGGAGCCCTGTTAGGTACTTGTTGCATCAGTGTAGCTCAAAACCATGCTACCATGGTGAAAAAACAAAAAGACAAACTTTCACAAAAGCAACAATTTATCTAAAACGTCCACCTTATTAACTCACATTCACAGGCCCATGCATCACTTTGTTAACCTCCTCCAATGTACTTATTATACACGACAACAGGACGGAGAAATCTAAGAAAGTGTGCAATGCAGCACCTCTCTGCCGCCCACCTCCTCTCAGATGTCTTTCAGAGCAGGGATTGATAGGTCCCTGGGGTGCTGGGCTACAATGAGTGCGAGGCACGCCCCCTCTCTCCTCTTTCTTCATTCTCTACCATGTACCCCGCTATTGCTCCGGGACCTGAAAACACTACAATCTGCATGCAATGGTGAATTTCTCTGGGTCACGTCAGAGCTTATTGCTTTACTCTATTTAAGACAAAGACAAAAGTCGGTGCCTCTCATTGCCCTCAGTGAGGGGGCTGGATTTTTTCAGCTCAGCTGTTGCACATCCAGACAGCCAACCAGACGGAAGCGAAGGCAGTCGAGAGTCTGGGAAAGGGCTGGACTGGGCTCCGTGAAAGACTTGGCCCTCTCGCATTACTCTATTCCCTCATCGTTTCCTGAGCTAGCCAGCACATCCAGCATTACTTGATCCCAATCAGCGCCAACGCAACCAGCAGAACACTGTTATCTCAGCTTTCGTAAGCAAGGCATAGACAGAAACTGACTGACCAAACCAAACTAATGACCCTAACAAATCCAATCACTTTTGGTTGTATGCTGTGAACGCCTAGGCCAGTTTGTATTATTCAAAGCAATTTTCCAACCTAACATACTGTTCATCTCTTGTTCTTCAAAATTGTCTTTCCAAATCAGGGTTTTCAGGCACCGGTCTACATGCCACAACAAGAAAACCCATGACAGCGTCAGGTATTGATGACTAGTCGTAACAATCTTTTTCAAATTGCTCAATATTCCGGAAATGACTAGATCATGCGCTGTTCTCTCACACAATGCTCACTTCATCAGTCACAGGGGACATTATGTTTTTAAGGCGGTTACACAGTTATAATGGGGTCAGTGCTGCAGGCTATGTTATATTACAATAGTCTCTGAGTTGTAAAACACTTGTCCAGGTGCACCGATGTGTGATCCAAGAGAGCACAACACCATAAAAAGACAGACAATAACTATCGCCTTGCATGTGCTGCAATTTGTGGCCCACACTACTAATCTAAATGGCTGCATTCCAGTTCTTGATCCTATTCAAGTCCACGGGGGCAAGGATAGGAATAAGAAGTGGAAGCGCCCTGCAGCTCCCGCCTACAAGAATCAAAATCTTTCATCTCCATGGTGGGGGTAGAGCGCCACAAGTGCAGCCATCAGGGTGAAAGCAGTTAGGAGTAGGACCGCCTCTAGCCATGCGCTATCCAAACCGAGCTGTCCTCCCCTCATTAGCGCAGCGTGTCTCCATAATCCTTGGCATTCTGCGGGGGCACAGGTGTCCCTCGTCTGTCCTCAGATTAGCTTTGTAATCCCCAGGACCCCCTGCCCCGGCTCACAGGCCCGTCTCAGCAGCCTCCTCAGTCAAGACAGTAGTGTTTATGTTTGTGAAGCTGTTCAGTGGAATGCCTGTAGACCAAATGGTGAGTTCAAATGTTTGAGCTCGGCCTCTCATTTCCCCCCCCAATCACATTCCAACAAAATTCCAGTCCTGTGCCTCGGTGGTGATCAGTGTGTCCGGATAGAAAAGGAGCAACCGCATTCTAACCTTAGACAGATAGTGAATAGGCCATATCTACCACTGCATGAAGCCTTACATTCACTAACAAGAGCTCATCTGTCTCTGGGCTGCTGATAAATCACATGCCATTTGATATCTGGGTATAGATGTTACATTGTATGTTAAAATTGAGGGTAAAATGACTTGATATAGGATGGCTTGCATGCTGAAATGTATCCAAATACCAGACATGTTGTGGAGTGGGTTTGGAGCAGCAGGAAGTTGTCCAAATAAAACAAGTGATACATGCACACAGAGGAGGTCTAGTCAGGCCAGATGTTGGGTTGCGAAAGTGCATGGACTGAGGTGGAGTCCATGTTCCAGTTCCAGGGAACAAAGAATATGAATCAGAAAAGTTGTTTATCTAAAAGATAAACAATGGCTCAAGGGAAGCCTAAATGCAGTGGGTTATGGAAATGAAATCATCGGTTTACTTAAAATCTATTAAACAACGTTTCAAGAAAACACTACCAGAAAAAGTTTCATTACTCCTATATTCGTAACAGTTCATTTCAATAGGCGACAGCAGGGTGAATGGGAAATGACCCTATCACACATGGGATGCTTGAATCTCAGAGCTCACAATAAAGAATTTGAAGACTGGCTTAATACTACCACTAAGCGTAATCCTTTTAGACATTGTAATCTGATTTGTTCTATTTACCACAACATCCCAAGATACACGCCCATACATTCACAGCAAAACCTTTGATGTAGCAGGACATAATGTCATGGCAAATAACACTGCATGTAATCCAGCCTAGTCACTTGAATTGTTTCTGCGCAGTCGTCCAATTTATCAGGCCAAAATGAAAGGACTGCCCCGTTAATATAACCCCAAAAAGTTCTAAACTTGCCTTAGGATATTGTAAGTATTATATTATAAGTATAAGTACAATACAATATAACATCAATACAACATAAAAGCAACGCTTTTTCCCCACGCTGGATGATTCAAACAGTACTTTAGGCCTTGGCACTGACATGGCCTCTAAGTGACAGGGAATGGGAAGTGAAGAGGTATTCATTCAATGATTACTGAATGATATGTAGCGATTTGCTTACTTTGCTTACTAACAGAATACCATTTGAGGCATTCAACATAAGATGATGACAGACTCAGACTATTAAAGTGGGAAAGATGCTTTACTAACAGGGTCTGGCTTGCTGTCAAACATGCGCACTAATAACAGGCCTAAACATCTGCACATACTGAGGAAACCTAAACCGTAGCGGCCTGCTTTCTGTTTGGGTTTGCCAATATGGAAAACACTCAGGCAAGCTTAACTGTTGTTTGGAGATATCAAATTATTACACTCTAGCATTTCATTCAGTAGCAGGCAGCAGCCTGAACACCTTGTTGGCCCGGAGCTGTCAAAACAGGTTAGGGTTCTTCTTTGCTCTATCAGTGCCTCTGGAATAGTCTTGGCAGCAGTGCTAACACTTCTGACACAGCTGTGGGCTCAACTCTAGCAAAGAGAAACAGATGATTACCGATTAAAACCCAGGACCCAGTAATAAACCATAACCCTGTAATCCTGCGGCGGTGATTCCCCTGACATCTATGACCATCACCGCTCCAACGCTGAGGAATTCTGAACAAAGAACGGTACAAATAACCCTCCTCTTCCTCCTCCTTCTCCTCCTCCTCCTCCCTATAATGAGATGACTGATGCTCTCTGAACTGCAGGTGCCCACCACAGAAATGTGCATCTGTATCATCCAATCTACATAGGCTATGGGAGCTTAAACAACTTCAAATATATACAGTATATATATATATATATATATATATATATATATATATATATATATATATGTATATATATATATATATATATTAGTGTAGCCTATATATATATATATATATATATATATATATATATATATACATATATACACACACATACATATATATATATATATATATATATATATATATATATATATATATATATATATATATATATATATATATATATATATATATATATATATATATAGGCTACACACCAACTTGAATGTGGCCAATTTTGAAAACAACATCAAAGGCTTGACTGAGTTTCAAAACAAGTTAAAAACAACACTACACCCTAGTCAAAAAAAAAACAAAAAAACAGGAAGTTCTACGCTTATTTCAAGAGGCTGTTTTTTTATACCCCTGCTTTGGCTTTTGAGTTTTTCTGGCATTACATATCTTAATCTAAATCCTTTGCCATGAGACCTAGGCTGGTTTACTCCACCCTGGTTTCATGACTGTGTGTGTGTATGTGTGGTGTGTGTGGGGGGCCCAGGGTGAGGCACATCTTCTATCCAATAAGCCTGTAACAACAGATTGCTGCATTGTCTGGAGCCTAAGGAGCTGTCACCGGGGCCTATATCAAACCCTGGCAAAAAGCATGGGAGTACATTCAAATGCAACAGGACCTCCCATTCTGCACTGCAGATGTTGCTTCTGGCAAGACGTTAACCAACAAAACCTTCCTTTTTGACTCTGGCAGCTTCAAAGCCAGCACATGTCCCAAAAGATGGCTGAGAATCATTCGGGACAAAACGTAAAAGCTTAAAAAATGACTATGGCTACCTTAAAGAAAACTTCTAAATAACGTAAATATTTCAGCACAAGTTATGGATGAAGTTATGGTGTTATACGTTATGGCTCTGCACGCTTTCCTACATTTGGAGGGGAGCATACAGTCGGTCTGGATACAAGGTTGTAAAAACTGGATGGACGTCTGCTGACTTCTCCAAGATGTCAGCCAGTAGACCATAACTCCTGGCAAATATACAGGCGTCATAGAACAGTGTTAAGCAATTCCAAAAAGCTACACAAAGGCAGTAAATAAGCCAAACAAACAAAACCGTTATAAGGAGTTGGCAATTCAATGGTAGCCTAATATCAAAATGTAAACATACTTGATATAGACTAGCTCAAGGCCCTAAAATGAAAAGGGCAACAACATAAATACCACAAGATAATGAAGGCCCTGCCGCCACAACACACTGATACTAATTTGTCAGAATGACACGGAGATTTGAGGGCTAACTTTGCTTTTGATTTTGACTGGGTTTCTGATAAAGTTTAACACCATGAACATAAATTAATCCTTAACACTATATAACAAAACAGACACTCTTGCACAGCACTTGGGCCAAACAATCTCATTTTATAGCACAGCTGTCACCTTGGACCCTGGACAGAGCCAGACTATAACGCACTTCACCACAGAGCTGCGACTCTCCCCTCCTTTTGTGTGGCCCTTGTGCCAGTCCTGCTGGACAACGCTGGCAACTGGCTGTGACCAACATAAAAGCACCAGACTTGGTCTTTCCCAAACTGCGTCATCTTACACCTGCTCCTTACACAGGAAGACCCACAGGAAAGACAGTACTAGCCAAGTCCAAGGGTGCATCCAAAACTAAAGGCTATTGTCCTGATAGATGTCAAAAAGCTGCTGGAGAACGTTTCTGTTTATTTGGAAATGGGCCTACTTTTTGTCCTACTTTTCAATTTAATTGGCATTCAGTATGACATTACACTGACATCAAGTAAAAAGCTCAACTGCTCCTGCTATTCTGTAACTGAGACAGAAGGTCGCCATGCAGAATCCCACTAAGACTCATCTCATTAGTCCAGCACCCAAACAACAGTCAGGGACTGTTGTATGGATCCTAAGAAACTAAGCACAGGTGATCAAAGACGATCTTACTTAAAACCCTCAGTGAGGTTGATCCCCATTTTGTCAGTATCTTTTTGCTTGATCGGTGCTGTGCAGTCCATGCCACCCACGCAGCAGTGGAGAAATCAGACCAACACCATAACCACCCCCAAATGTGCAAATGTCAAAACCGAACTGAGAACAACAATACTGATTGAAGCCCCAGTGGTTTCAACTCAATGGAGCCTGCACACAGCCAAAGGACCCGTTCCCACACAATCAGCTGACCCTCTGCCAGCCAGGCAAGAGGCCTTCAGGCTCTGCTGCAAGGCTTTCAGCAGCACATTATCGCACACCACCGCAGCACCTCACAACTCTTCTCAGAGGCTACACTGGCCAGCACACTGGCTGCCGGGTCTCATCTCTCCCCAAGCAGCTCATGCTAGACTCTGTTACGGCTAATTGGTGGGTGAGCATCCTGGGGCTCTGACACCACGTTGCTGCTGCTGCCACTCAATCAAGCCTCCTACAGAAACACACATGCATGTACGCACAGACACACACACACACAAAAACATACTACAGTGTACTGGGCATGGTGGTGGCCTCTCGCGGCCCGCCGGGTCTGGGTGCAGTGCCAGGCTCTGTCTTGGGCTCTCCACAGAATAAAGAGCAGCTCTGTTCCCCGGGCCTGCTGCACGAGATTCAGCTACTGTTCGCCCTCTGCTCCACAGAGAATGCCCATTGTTCTGCTTTTTAATGAAGAAGAGTCAACATGAAAATCATGCTAGCCTCGTCATTTCCTGGGTTCCAGGTTGAACCACAGCGAGCTTGGGCCTCTCAATGTGACGAATTAGACTTCAGCTGAACATGAAGGCTATTGATGTGATAAATCTAGGGGGTTGATTTCAAATACACTGTCTCACGGCAGAAATAACAGCAGCGCGCGACCCTTCGGCAGCCTTTAAACAAAGCAGCTTAGATGTAATCTGGCCAGACTATTGAGAGGAGCAGCTATAACAACAGCTAAGCCTATAGTCCCCATATGGCATTTAAATAATGGCCGCAAACTTCTCTGCCTTCAAACTTCACTGACAGCAAAGTCATGCTATTCAGCAAATACTCTGCGGCCCTTAGATGAAGGCGCATGATCTCCTAGATGTGGGTACAATTTAATTTGATGACAACTCTATGGTTAGCTGAGGCAGAGGAGCAGCCATGAGGCCTGAGCTACATTCTTGTTGCACAGAGTCATCTTCCTGTGTTGCAGTGTAATGCATAGACCAACCCATACATGTGACTCACACAGATTGAGTATTTTCCAATCATTTCACATGGTGCTTTCAGCCAGAATGCACTTAGCCAGACACAAATGCCACTTTATAGCCTCGCCTACATTCTCTAATGCTTTGCTAAATGATAGTGTTGGACTATTGATTAGGCAATGAGTACAGAGTAAATTGATCTAGAAGGATATTGATATTACCATCCATAAAATACCTTCACTGGGATATCAGCATTGTGTTGTACATAGTAAACATTAAGAGCGCTGCCCTAGTACTAGACAGTCTTTCCTTATTATTAGGCCGAGTGCAGCCCATCTTATTTTCCTCCTAGCAAGACTCGTGTCACAGATGCTATGGCAACCACAAGAGAGGTGCAAGCTTGCAGACATGCTTCCAACAGAAAGCATACTGCCATTTTCCCCTTGACACTATATGGGAAAATCTAAACCCACGGTACACTAAGACTAGTAACATTCAAAACAAGAAATACTAAAGAGAAACGAGGCCTTGGACACAGAGAGCAAATTGCTCATTGAAAAACTTGCGAACAGAGATTAAATTTCTGTTTAGGCCTGTGTGGAAAACTACCCGCCTCCAGTATCTTAGACAATGAACGTTTGAGTCTAAATTATGCCTCTCTTCATGGTCAAGGTCACATGTGAATTAGCCTCTCTTATCATGGCAGAAGCCTTGCATTACAATTAGCCTATGTCTAGTTCGAGTATCAGCTTTGGCCCTAGGGATTCTCAAGACAGAGACTTCAACGGGAGCTTTTCATTTAGTTAAAAACAGCCGATTCAGCCAGCAGCAAACCTTGACTTTTTCCAGTAAGCACTCATACACAGCCAGCTCACTGTATCTGACAAGCGAAAGGCAAAATTGAGTTTAACAATCAGACTGGAAGCACTGAAAATGCAAGATGCCTTACAGAGCGCAAGCTAGCAAACAGACTGCCTGGTAGTTGTTGGTATCCTACTAGAAAACCTAGTCAAAGCAAGGATGTTGAAATTAGACTGAATTAAACTTAAAAAGGAGAATACCAATGTCTACAGCCCATTTACTACTGTTTTTCAGCATTTACTTATGTTTGTTTATGTTTTTAAAACACAAACTTTACGGTGTCAGACCTAGCTTGAAATTAACTCCTCTCCCGGCTAACAAAGACGTCCCACATTAGAAGACACAGATGTGACAATAAAGTTTGTAAAGCCACATGTTTTGAGGGATTATTTCCTGGCGGAGGCTTCCATTTCTCCCTGTGGGTGTCAGGTGATTGACAGTAAGTAGGGTGTAACATAATGCACACACTGATATGAAAACACTCAACTCGAGCACAACGAAATAACTATTTAACAAAAACTTTAACAAAACCACGTTAAGGCTTCATGTTTACTTTGATGGCTTATCTAGCTGCGACAAGTCTGTGGAAATAGTTTTTCATACTGAAGGGCAGCAAATGGCTTCTTCTGAAGGGAGGAAAACGAGCCCTGATATCTTCACCTATGCTGACTGTGTGTACTTCTGGTTTGGTTTGGTTCTGGTTTGTCAGTGTAATCACCATCCAATTCCTATCGTGCAACATATGCCAATATTGTGCACTTGTAGGTCTAATAATCAACTCGTACAGCAGATGTCCAATTCATACTGAATGAATTAGCCTTACTTAATAATACAATGCTGGTACACAGGAGTCTAATTGAAACACAGACAGCTACTGTGGATATCAGCAAATGTGCCCAAACCCAGAGGGCCTGCACTGTGTCTGCACAGGAGCAGCGGCTCTACATCCCTGCGGGTTTTCAGCCAGTCTGCTCAGATGATGGAAGTCATGAGTCAAGGTCTGAAAGGAGCTGCTTTTCATAGCACACAGCACGGACCTGAAGTCAGATGTGTCCTTGCTAGAAATTACAGGGTCTACAGAGAGGTCAGTGCTTTAATGTGGTCACATACAGCACAAGCCTTTAATCCAAATGGTTCCCTACAGTGATCCAGGGCTAGGCTGTTGATCAAACCTATTCAGGGTGGCAGCTTAGCCCTTATGTAAACATCACTGCTGCTATTCCATCACCTCTGGCTCCACAACATGTGGAAGGAAAACTACACTATACTGCAAACAGACCAGTCAAAAATTCACAGAATCATCAGCTAAAAATAGCCAAACAAAAAAAAATGCTACATTACATGAATTAAGGAACAAAACAGCTGAATGGATTAATCAAAACTTTATGGGAGAGAATGTGGCACAGTAAAGCTTATCATTAGCACACAATATGAGGAATGATGTGGAAGAGTAGGTGAAAAGAAACAGTGATCGTTGATCAGCGGCCAAGTACACTTACAATTCTTTTCCACAGCTTTATCAGTGGTTATCACTGATATGTAGGCTACATAGATGACTGAATGGTCTGACGAGGTATCTTCCCGATCATTAGCTATTCAAACTGAAGAGATTCTGAGGTCATCAGAGCCACACGGTGCCACTCACTGAGGCAATCAATGGAGCCGCCCGCCATCAAGCATGGCTGACACGCATCAGGGTTTAAATGGCAGTAAATAACACTAAGTGCTGCGATTATAGCACTAAATTCTCCTAATGCTGAAGGGCTTCCATCCTGCCAAGAGCAAAGGCATCATACTGGCAGCAGGGAGGGAGTGGGGGAGTTTCCTGACATGCTATGAGCATAGTCATTCTGACAGCTAGCCCACTAACTCATCTCTTTTCCTCTTATCCACACCTAGAGTTGGACAGGTGGAGCGTTTTTTGGCATGCGTGGTGAGGATCAGTTCTGTAAACCAACCTTTAGCCCGTTCTCATTCCGATCCCTTCAATTTACTGCTGAGAGCATTTGTCAAACCAGGTGTCAGAGGGAACCCTTTGCGCTCAGAGATTGTAGGACGCAGGTGATCCTGCAAGCAGACGTGATTAAGAAGACGGCTCCAATCCCTTAATAGTGTGACGTCAAACCTCACTACTCCAAAGTCTGCCGCCGCCAACACAGAATAGGATTGATCAGCTTCTGACATGCAGCTATTCCACCCCGACTAGAACACTGTGACACACTATGATCTGACTCCCACAAAAACTTGATCCAATTTTTGTAATTGGCTTACAGGCTAAGAGATCTGTGCCACTGCACCTCTTAAGAAAACAAAGCTATGTCTGTGCCAGAAAAAAGGGTCAACACGCAAAGTCAGAAAATTAAACCCTTTCCCTTTCCTCCAAGACAAGTTTACAGTCGCGCAGCTAAAAACCTGCTTAGGTTTTGCCAAAGTCCAAATCCTTCTGCTGAGGCGCTTGTGTTTACGAGAGCACTAGGCCAGGCAACAATCACGTTTGACCCATATTTTGCCAGCTCATAAATTTCGCCATTACTTCCCTAGTACACTGTTATGCCATTTAGGTCTTTATTCAGTGACTGGAGGGCATTGTACTGGAAATGCCTCTGGTCAGCAAGAAGTTGTCATTTGTTATTCACAGTGAAGGCCTATATGAAGTTACAATGTTTTATAACATAAGATAAGAATACATGATGAACAACACTAGCAGCCCACAAAATGATTACAAACCTCAATAACTGGTTTGCAATGCAGACTTGGTCAATATTAGTAAGGGCAGTGTTATACAGATGAGACCAGTCAAAAGTGTCATCCTCCAATTTCACCACTAGCCCAATTTCCCCATAATTTGTGTCTCTCTCATTGATGACAGCACAGTCTCAAAGTTTTGATTTTGCATTACAAGGTTATTAGTCTGTGTCTACACACATATTAATATTAACCTGAGCTGTTACCAGTTCAGGATGTGACTGATGTTGCAAAACCATCTGGCATGCTCAGCATTCATTTCCAGGTAACATTATTGTTGACACATGAGGATGTGGCTGATCTTGAATGCTGTGCATTAAAAGCTTCAGTAGTGAGCCAGCGCCTGCATTCATAAAGTCATAAAGTTGGACAGGAACGCCATTAAAACAGTAACTTACTGTTTTTGACGGCAGGTGTCTCTTTGAGAGGATTCATGTGGCTACACTTGGAAATTTACAGAAGCATAATTGTAGCTTGACCTATGTGTGTTTAGACTGCACTATCTAAATGAGCAGGCTGCTGTACAAATATTTTGTAATGGGAAATCCCAAGTTGGATCCATGCGTCTTTTTTTCTTTTATTAGGGCCTAGGGAGTGTCAAATGTGATATTTGATTTACATTCACCATGACACACAGCAAAGAGTTTAAAAGTTGGCGAAGACATTTATTGCAACACTTCAAAGACCAACTTGTTGAACGACTGGTTTGAGTGGCTGTTGAATTCAATTTGCGCACGGTCCTGCTACAACTTCATCTCTACTTTGATGAGGATCAAAAGACAAAAATAAAATGCCGCCCAGCCATGATTATGTGTGATGGCATATATCAACAGATGCAACGCGTCCATTCATAGCTTTTACACAAGTAAACAAGTTATTCTGTCGGAATATCTTTTTCAAACAACAAAGGATCAGGCGTGTTGGACAAGACAGAGGTCCAACCTACACACAGCTGTCCCATCCCAGGACACTGAAGCATGGTGGGAACAAAGAGTGGAGGGGGGGGGGATACTCAAATGACCACGAGTTTTGTTTAATATGGGCTTACCAAAACGATAGCAAATCTTTCCTCCAGTTCCCCCGGCTCGGGCATGGGCAGTTTGAGAGGCATGTTGTGGCCCCTGAAGTCAGTGTGCTGGTCCATACTCCCTGCGTTCCCCATGTTTTCACGGCTGGCTCCTGCGCTTCTACCAACGAGTACAACTTTCCCCCTCGACTTCAGAATAAATCTCTGCAAGGCGAAACGAAAATATCCGCACGCCCTTCGTTTTTGCTTTAGTCGTCCTTAGGGCTTCTGTTTATCCCCTTCTTGGTCTCTTCTTCAGCATAAAGCACATGTGAGGAAAGCAGCATAATGCGACGGGTCCGAGGAGGAGGAGAGCCCCTGGTGAGGCATTTTCACAGCAGAATGAGGGACTTGGAAACTTGACTCGATCTACGGACCAAATCAATCCTTTCGCTGTTATCCGTATCTTGCACAATTTCGGCTCCACTCCCAGTTGGTAGTAATGACGACGTGCATGATTCAGGCTTTGCAATCCCCCGTCTGTGAGTGAGCGAAGCTGGCTTACTAATCCCTCCAGTGCTGACCAGCTAGTTAAGGAGGGGGTCCGCACACCGCACACCACACACACACCGCGGCTATACAATCACATCCCTCCCTACAATGAGCCCTTTCAGAGACAAGCCTCCTACTTCTTGGGGCGTAGCTCCAAAAGCCGTAGCTAAGGAGATGATATTTTCTGTGTTGCATTGTGGTACTTTGAGTCCATTGTAAAAGGGGAAAGCAGTGGTTCCCAACCAACTTTGGGTTTAGTGACACCCCCCTCTCCCCCCCTCCTCCCCAGGGGCCCTTAAAGGGGGTTTCAAGGGGTCCCCCAGCCAAAAGAGGGGTAGTTAAAGGGGCTCTATAATAGGAATTCAAATGTTCCTCTATTTATATACATGTATGATCAAAGATGTTTAATGAAGACATTGTTGACATTTGATTTTGTTTGAGAGGTTAAAATTAAAGTTATTGCATTTTTAAAAACCCATCCTTTTTTACAAGCCCATTTGCAGTTGGATGATGAAGTTGGAAAGTCAGAGATGTTGCTACCTGAGTTTCCAAGTTATGACGCAATGAAATGCCTTTAACCTTCTCATAATGGCAGAAAAATCAAGTTTTGTGTCAGTCAACAGTCAGAAAATTGCACCTTTATTTGCACATGCAGCTTGATTACATATTTGTAGTTAGCCAGACTAACCATCATAGCTAACATTTGTTTAAACAAAGTTAGTTAAATTAGCTTAAGCTGCAGGACGTGTTGTCATTTGTCTTCCTGGTTTGATTTTCTGTGAATGCAACACTGTTTAGCAGCCGACTTGGAAGTCCTGGGTGTGGGACCTTTAGACCAGCACGTGAACACACAATAACTCAGTCAATGCGCAGCTGGACTTGGTCTTGACTGGCTGACCTTACTAAACAATTGCTAAAATCCTTCCAACCAAGCAACTTTGCAACATTTGACCTGACACACCCACTGGAATGACTTCATTGTTGTCCAGTCAAGGTTATGACTGTTTTGCCTGTGACGACTTATCAAATTCATTCAATAAATACTCTTCTGACTAAACAACATTTATTTGGAAAACATGACAAACATTATTCTTATCCTGAGCCATGTTTGAAAACCAAGTCATGAATAATAAGGGACCTTTAAATTTCAGTGTTATTTCATTCATGAGACATTAGGACAATGAGATAAGGTATAAAAATGACTATTAAAGCCAGCATGAATGTCAATGCACTAATAATCTGTTTTACATACTGTACTTTTCCATAGGACACTTTACTTCCCAGGGGTCCTTGAGAAGGTTCCAGTGGATCTGCAGCAAAATTAGGAATAGTTAAATTTCACTCTTAATTCATTCACTAGAATTAAAATCTACCACTAGGAGAGAATGTGGAAGAACTGTTCTGATCAGAGGTTTCACTCTCTCTACCTCCTAGTCTTATCTTGTACCTACAGTACAGGACCTCTCCTTGGATTGAGGTCCTTGGGACAAAACTTTCAACAAATGGGGGTCTATAGTCAAAAATGTTGGAGAATCCCTGGGTTAAAGCAATCAGTCAAAGTGACCCAAAATCCCTGGACACGCAGCAGTGTCTCCAGTACCTTTTCTCCGCATTTTAAAACTCAAGAAACACTGAATAACCACAGCTTTATGATAACTTGGTTACTGACAGGCATAGCTTTCCCCCCCCAACATCTTCAACATGTGTTGGGGTGAAATCTGATCTCCTGACAGGGTGTAGTCCCCATTACACACAAGAGGATGACATCAGCAAGCACTGCTCTGGAGAGGATCCAGAAGTTCTCCAGATGCACAGTGGTTTTATTCAGTCCAGGCTGATTCAACAGGGGCGTGTGTCATATCAGAGGTTAGCTGGCTGAACACATTAAGGACGCAAGACACAGCTGACTGACCTCATATATGATCATTACATCTTCCAAGTTATGTTGACGTGGCCTGTCTGAAGCCCCCCTCCCCCACTGTTTTGTCCACTGTGTGTGCGTATGTGTGTTTTATCCACTTGTTCGATTTTATTAACTTAGATGATGCAGTGTTTCCTCCATATCCATTAAACAAATGGGCCAACACAGCAAGAGTGCTACTATCACCGCCAGAGAAAAGGAAAACATTTAAAGAACACCATTTGGCCCTATCAGCACGAATAACTATAGACCCAATGGTTAGAATTTGTTCATTTATCCAAATAAAGTATCAAAATAAGAACAGTTTTATCTCGACAAACAGCATTTGAGCTAAAAGAAGGATGGATGTGGAACCAAAGACAAAATTATCCCCTAGTGAGAAAATGATGGGGGCAAAAATCTGTGGTGTATTTTGAAAGGAGGGCCAAATTTCATTGAATTAGTTGTTATTCACTGATGTCTTTCACATCGGCTGCATTACTTAGCTATCATAAAATAAACTCATATAACAAAATTAGTGAGCATCATTTCACATGGCAATAATCTTCCATTTCTTCCCTCTAAAGCCATATTATAAGTAACTAAGCAATTGGAGTCTCAATAATCCACCCATTATCTTGTCACAATAACGCACAAATAGGCCTACAGTACACTGGCAGCAGAGCTGTGGATGTCACAGGCAAGGCAACAATGAATGAGCACTCCAACAATAACAACAATATATAACGCGTCTTTCCATTAGCTGCGGTGGAGAACAACTGGGGGTAATGTGCTGCCTCACAGGCATCCCGACACAGCTGATGGTGACGCACAGCACAACAAGAATGCAGCATTAAAATGTTGCTGAGACGGGAATGAGATGATGGGAGTCTCGCCTGTTGCTTGAGAGTGTGTGTGTGTGTGTATGTGCTCTTCCAAGGCTCAGGACAGGACAGGAGGGGGCAGAAAGAGAGAAGGAATGGGCAGTGTTCATACAATTAAGGGCTCTGGATATAGGGGCTCAGTTAAGAGAGAGTTAGGGACAGTTACTGATTTCCAGGAGGCCCCAAATCCAGTCGAACCTCAGGCCGCACACACACATACTGGGAAGCAAGGCAGTGGGAAGATGAGTACACAATATTCTTTAGAGCAGACACAGCACACAAAAAAAGCATATACTTGTCACTTTGATGCAATGCAGTAGTCCTGCTTTCAGGGCGATGCATTTTAACCAGACACAACACAGCCAGTCGAGTGTCCTCACTGAAACAAAACATGGAGAGGCTGTGTTGTGCATTGGAGACCAAAGGGAGTGATTGAGTGAATCAGTGGAGGGGGCACCCTGCAGCTGCACATCTCCGAGAAGACTAGAGAAGTATGAGAGAGGCTTCGGATTGCTCCGTGAGGAAATGTAAAATGCAAAGCAGATGCCAAAAATAAAGGCAGCACAATCAAACCACTGTGTAAGGAGCCTCACGGGGACACCATTTCACAGATGTTGCTAAATTTGTCCGCAAAGCAGCCAAAGGAAGTAGTTTTCTTAGTCGAGGGGATGCCAATGTTGTTATGGCCTCCACAAGGCTAGATTGGAGCAAATACAAAAAAGTACATCTTTGTGTCTTGATTTTTGGACTGGAGATTTGAGTTCCTCAACCAAGGAAAGACGTGTAGATGTAACACTGAGTAGGTAGGGATCATTTGTATCTCCATAGAGCAATGGTGCCCTCTAATGTATGACAAGTGCATTGTCCACTGAGGAGTCAGGCTGCATTATTATAAACACAAGCAAAACCTTCTCTTATCTTTCCAGCTCATGTTTTCCATTTTCTTTCAAGGGAGATACCACTCTGTTTAAAAAAAACTTGGGACAACTTGACTCTGTCCCAAGGGTAAAAATTAAAAAACCTAGGAGTCTTGTATATCCTATAGTTGTCACAATGACAGATTAGTGGCCAAAACAAACTCTTCTCACCTCTGGCTATGTGAGACAGCAGTAAACAATAGACCAAACTGTCCTGAGGTATAGGAATGACCATTTCAAAACTCAAAGTCAGTGGTACTCCCCTTTGACTGAGGCCTTTTATTGACTGCACATTTGTTTACAGCCAAGACGTGAATATTGCAAAACATTTGTTCTGGTATGTGTACAGGCTCGCAGCTGAAACAATATCAATTTTATAGCAGGTCCACACAAATGGAAGGTAATATATAATTCAAGAGGCTGAGTATCAAACTATATTTATTGTATACAGTATAAGGACAACAGATAATGTACAAATCAAAGATCTGTGGAATATTTGTTTGCCAATTCCACCCTTCACAATCTGCCAAATCTTATTTTAGAATGAAGGCGGACAATCTCATAAAAGACTGCTACCAACGCACAAGTCTGACTCAGTCAACAAACAATCCTAGTATCTGTCAAGAATGTTTGGATAGATGTTAAAGGACTGTGTTCAAACTGGCAATATAGCAGTGACGCAATACTTGACTGTATGGAATACTCCTATCTTTCAACAAAAACAGAAACAAATCATTCCAGACAAGGGACTAGGAGTTGTTTCTGGACTGTTAAGGTGGATTCTCCATTCTAGGATCATGAAATAGTGGGGGGAAAAGGCAATAATTTAAACCCTAACAGAAGTGTTCTCCTGCTGTGTAGTGATATGAAACCACCGTTAAGAGTTGCAGCCGCCTCTGACATTGCTCTTTTGTATTTACCAAACCATTTTTATTCAGAACACCGTTCATTTAGCATTTTTGGTCCAGAAAACATTACCATACTTTATTTACCATTCAACCAAATCAGCATTGAGAGTGACACTATTGAGGTAAAGCGTCCATATACATATTTCTCTGCACAAGCATCGTTTTTGAGCAAATTGTTAAAAGTTAAAAATGAGCATGGATGAATCTGACAAGTTATTTTGAATGTGTTGTTCCTAAAAAAAGATGACTAAAAATGAGTTACATAAGAAATCTGTCATATAAAGTCTCTCATAGCTATGGATTGAAAGACAACCGTCTCCCATCCAGCATTTTTTTTCTCCACAGCAACGAAGCGAATGCGTCCTATCAGCTACATGACTCAAAACAGTTAATCCTGAATTTGAAAGCTTAGGATCTGGAGGAATAAACAAAAAATGGGTGGATTTTGGCATGTAGTTCACCTTATGATTAATGACAGACATGCAGGAGGTCATCTTTCCATCAAAAAAAAAGAAAAAAAAAAGAAAAAAACAAAAACAACAACCATGATAGGCATTTCACTGCAGGCCATAGCCAATTTGAGATCTGTCCCTGCCTTGGACAATTTCATATTATCCATTTATGTAAATAAAGCAATTGAATGTTTAAAAAAACAAACAAAAAATAAAATAAAAAAATTACCCTGCATCTCAAAGTTAGGATTTGGCCCCAATGAAATAAGCCTACCTTCTTTTATGTTGTGTGGAGCTTGATGTTTGGGTAAGCAGACGAAAAAAATAAAATAAAAAACAGAAATGAACAATTACATAATGAAAAAAAAAATAGTGTGGATGCTCTTCCAAGTGTAGAGTCCTCTGTGAGGCGTGTCCACTTCACACTTAAGAAGAGGCCCCTCCTGTCTGTTGTTGAAATACATCAATAGTGTCTTCATCCTCCATCTCCAGCTGTAAAAACAAATACATTTACATAACTCAACAGTTATTCTCAGGACCCATCAACAATTTATTCTTTGGACAGAGCAAAGTCTCCAATGCATAACGTTTAGCCTAGTGGAAGATCCCTCCATCCTCTATACAGATCCCTGTCTACAGCACAAATTAATGCAAAATCATGAGTTTCAGCTGAAGCCTTTATGGGAGGAATGGCATTATTGGGGATTTTGAAGTGTCATTTGCTTTGAGTTCCTTGTATTTCCCCCCCTATAATTTTCACCTCCCTCTAGTGAAAACACCACACATTATTTTTAATGATTGCCAACTTCACACCTACTGTTCACATCTAACAGACTCTGTCCAGGGAGGAACGGTCAATTTTTTACTTCAGCTACACCCATTTTTCTACCGACTAGACAAATTTGTGATTATATAATTTACACATCTTGTAGGACTCCTTGCAAATTAACCCCCAGAAGAAAACAGAATGAAGTGTTGCAGATTGAACTGTGCTTGAATTTTGTTGTGAATACTTTAATGTGATATGGTCACATTTAACCTGCAACATGCCATCAACAAATACATTGAGCTGGGTGTGAGGATTGCTAACGCTATGTTTTGTGGTTTAACTAATGGGTGGCCTGGCTCGATGGGTGACCTGTGAGACAAGGGAGCAATAATTCTCGCAGGCAGGGATAAGACTGTCAGGCAGGGATAAGACTGCCCACTGAAAAACTGTATTCTCTACTCACATGAATTTCAAGCATTCAATATGGGCAACAGCAATTAAGATAAGGTTGTAACACTCAAGCCAAGCAAGCATAAATGTTTACAGCATGACTTCATAGTGCCTTTCACATCTGACTACATTAGAGGTTTAAGCTTGGTTCATCCTGATCCCAGTCGTATAGTGTCTCTTTGAAAGCAACAAAATGTTTTGAGGACATTGCGGTGGACAGAGAAATCCTTCTGCAACACTTTATAATGGAAAACTGTATGTCATGTTCTATCAAAAACCAAAGGTGTGAGCTTATCGCAAGTCAGTGTTTTGCAATGTTTTTTGATTATTATGAAGGAACTTCCCATTATCTCCCACAATATAATGCAATGTCAGAGGTCTATTCTGCCCTACAAAGTTAAAGGGCAGTAAGTGCTTAAAAATGCCAACATCTTCAACTTCATTATCTCCTGTCCTGACAGAAGTGTTGTTGGTAAAGAAGTGGATAATATATACGGTTTAGTAGCATGTTTAGTAACACCTATGGGTCTACGTTTTGTTAAAATGACATGTAAACTTGAGTCATGTCTGACCTTCGAAAAACACAAAATAGTTACTGTGTTGTTTACCTTTGTAGGGCAGTATTTTAATATAGCCTATATCATGTACAATAATTCAACAAGTAGACCTTGGCAGTGGGTTGGCCAACGGTTAAAGGCTAGACTAGGTGGACTTTTAATAAAGCATGGCATATGGATTTTTCATGATACAGGGCCCAGCTCTGAGGTCACCAACCTGTGCAGGTGTGTCCGTTTCATTGATTGGCTGTCCGTCAAACCTAAACCTTATCTGACGAATTGACAAACCCTGTAAAAGACAGAACAGACAGAAATGGCATTTTAATGAAATTTTACAATTATTTCCAAATAGTAATTGAAACTATGCCTAAAACCAGAATATTACAGGCATCATCTTATTAATTTGATGCATCAATACAACACAAGACTACCACAGTGAGTGAAGTTTCTGCCTTAGTTTTACAGGATGAACTTACCTGTCTTTCGCAGTATGCCTTCATTAATTTGCTGAGCGGAGTGTGCCTTTTGATTTTGAACTGTACAACCGACCCATCTTGACCAGCTACCTTGAGGTTGATATGGTCATTCTCCGTCTTCACACCTTCCTGCAACAGACAGAAACGTCATCGTCAGCAATATAGTAATCTCACTAACCAGCTAGCAAACCAGCCAGACTCATTTACAATAAAGCTTAGTCCTAGAAGCAACGTCGTTAGCTGTAAATACCTACCAACCAGCCGCACACACACGCCTTTCAATCTTCCAGTCCATGGTTAGCATAGCAAGCTAGTCTATGGTTAAACTGGCGCAGAAAGCCACAATGGCGCAAACAAAAAGAACACACATCATTCATTTCACTGTCTATCTATTGTACAGAAATAATCCATAGAGTAATATAGACCGATAAGTAGCAATAGCCGATCCTGGCACTGCAACAACACCAAAAAAACAAGGAGATGTGCGCCTACAACCCAAAGATCCGCAAATTGGTCAACCTTTGTTTTCTCAGTCTACCCGCTCAAATGCGGTATCTGGAGCCTGGCAGCTACGCTAGCTAGATTAGCAAAAAGCTAACGTTAACTTGCAAGTGGCATCATGAGCATCGTTCGAAGCCAGCTAATTCCAAACATAAACAAATTATTGTTTCAAAGAAACAAAAGTACTGACCTTTGGCTTTTCTTCGGACATCCTGCTATTTTTCCAGGACTTTGTTAATATTGTGAAGTCAGATTGTTAGTCGAGAAGCTGGCAGTGTGATAGCGGGTTTTCAGCTCCTCCGTCTCCTTCGATTCGACCAGGAGCGCGCATAGAACTTTGAAATGCAATTGGCTCACAACGGTCACGTGTTCCCCTTTCCTCGGGACCGTGGATACGTGAGCGCGCAAGCCAATTTGCGCATCCCCGTGAGATAGACTAAACAAAAGGACTTTAAAACGAAAGGTTCTTAAAATCAACCCTTTCGTCTAAGGGGTTCTTAAACTTTTGCATCCAAACTAAGGACCCAAACGATAAATTACCTCTCTCGCACTGGGGGCCAGAAACACATCACTGCTGTTGAGAACCAACCAGAAGTAAGCTGGGACACACTTTGAGTCTTGATCCATAGCTTAAGAAACCAGACTCAACTATTTCTCTATAATTAAATGCTTATATTCCACTTAATAAAATAAAGCTGGCCCCAGAATTAAGTGAAACTGATTCATTTCATTTATAAGACATACATGTATGGTAACAATCTTATCTTTGACAACATTTGCACAATGATCAAATGCATGTAATTCAAGAACGCAAATATTTCCACATAAAAAAAAACAAGTCTTGAAACACTTTTCAATCACAAATCTGATTCAAACATTTATCAACAGCTTACATGGTACAAAAAGCTGTAACACACAAATGTAAATTTTTTAAAGGAACTGCTGATAGATAAGTGTTATATTTAACACATGATGTATGTCAATAAAAGTTTACAAATCAAACCAAATTGCTAGTTATAAAAGAAGCACAGTGCAAACACGGAAATGCCCTGGGGAAAATGAAATATTTAAGATATTGGATTTTATGCAAATTAATAGAAGTAATTTGATCAAATATTTTCCTATGCTATTGGACAATATCTTCTGACAGGTTTGCTTTGCATCTGGACTCCAGTGTAAACAAGAAAAACAAGGTTACTGCAGTGCTACATTCGTGTATCACATTTAAAGCATAAAGCTCTCTCTTAATAGAAAAGGAGTCAGGAGTAAAATAATTCACATCAGCATTACTGGGTAAGAAACACAAAACCATCAACATAATAAAGAGAGTGACATGTATGAACATGAAGCATTAGGTAAGATACAAGACAATATGTTTAAAACAGAGTGCACAATCAGTCTAACTGAATCTCTTGGTGACATTCTTTGGCTAACACTGACACACAAAACAGATCATCACAGTTTATCACATGCTACTTTTACAGCCTACCCAAATAGAGATAAGCTATGTTGATGTTACTGGCATTAATACGATCATCAAAAGGGAGTTAAAAAAAAAACAGACATGTCCCTGTGATTCTTCTTAATTGTCTTCCATGCGGGCGTAAGGATTATCCTTCTCCAGACCTGAAAAAACAGAATGTAGAACAAAATCACATAACTAATACAGTACTGCTGGAGTAGAATCACACTAACCTGAACCAATTAGGAATAGAAGATATTCAGATAAGTTGTGTTTGGATGATTGAATTCAATTGAAATGATTGGCAAAAGCCAATTTCAAATACTAAACATGAATAATTTCTGTTCCAAAATTCAGCATATAGTAATCTGCTGTTGAAATAACTGTGCAGGTATCAATAATGTTATTGTTTTCACATGGCTGCATATATAGTTCATTATGGCTGAGTAATGTCAGTTCCGATGTCTGAATTTTGGATAATTAAGGTTCAAATGCATATTATACTGTTAGAAAAACTAACTGATGAAAAAAATCAGCAACTGTATTGGAGTAAAATAAATTCTAAACCTGATATGTACAATGTTGTTTTTTCTCCAGTAGGTGGCGCTATGAGATGAAGTTTGTTTTTTTGTTTCCCTTCTGACTTGTTTTAATCACTTTGCTGCTGTTTTATCATTTTGCAAATAAATAAACTAAGCACAGTCAAAACAATCATCACAGCATCTGTGATATTACAAAGTTCTGATTTTTGTTAAATTAAACAACACAAACAAGGAACATGTCTCACCATATTTATGCCTGATTTCATCATGCCGCACCTTCATTTCAGTTCTCCTGTTTGGGCATAAACAAAGACAAATGTTTAGACAGCATTTTGGCTACAATGAGCACCTACCCATTTTGTTCATTTAAATCATGGCTTAAGGGTGAGCGCAGACCATTGCTCTAGTATGCTGACAGCATCTGGCAAAACCCCATTTCAGATCTGAATGCCTTTAAAAAGGTCCAGTAATAACAACCTCAATAGCCATCTACCTCAGATCTTGACGGGCCTTCCTGGCACGGGCTTGTTGCTCCACCTTTGCATCTTCTCTCTTGTTCCTGGAATATAAGAACATGAAAGGGGATTTATTCCTGGCTTTGTGAATACAGTCTTACACAGTAATGAAAATGAAAACGCCTATTAAGAGTGGGAGTTTCATTCTCTCGGCTGGAGAGACAAAATGCGATATCCTGTCCTTCTAGCCCAGTGCAATGCGACAAAGCTAAGCACATCATAGTCCAATAATTTGACCAAACAAATCATTGGCTCCTCTTCATACAACAACCATTATAGAATTAATTTTATCTTTAGCGTGGACTGGAGCAAATGATCAAAAGAAGCTCATCGGGAAGAGTGCAGTTAGTTTCAGAGCTAAATTGCCGCCACAAATTCTGGCACGCTTTTGGAGACGGCTGTATCAGTCTTTTCAGAACAACAACCCATTGTGTTCTTCCTCCTTCCTAAGATGCTGAGCCAGATTTCAATGGCAACACCACATGTGACTCATTAGCATGTTCACAGAACATAGTCTTAAACTGGTGTGATTAATTAAGCCACCTCACGTCTTGTTTGTAACTGTGTTCTCTTAAATAAGATCTCTGTTTGGTCAGCTGTTTTGTTTACTGCTCAGACAATAATTAAAATGGGTCTAGCACTTGTGTGAGGTGAGAAAACCTGTTTCTGCGTACTACAAACACCTGTCTGACGTCCTTCATAAATTAATAAACTGAATATGTCGCTTTGCACTGCTTACCCAGTTCTCTCACACTTGCAGCAGCAGAAGCAGCAAACAAAGATGGCGATGATGATGATGCCAGCCAGCACCGACATGGTAATGATCAAGACCTGGAAGTTTACTGGAGATGAAAGACAGATACAAACTTAAGAGACAAAAAGGAACAGTGAAAATCACATAACCATGAGCCACAGGCTATACAAATGCTGTTAAAAGCTACACACTACACTACTGCCTAGATTTACTAGGCTGTCCCACACAAATTCAAAAGATCACGGTGAAAGGACAAACTTGTAGTATATATCCACATGTGGGATTAGTTATCTGAGGACTGAAAGGTTTGATGAGCCATACCCCAGCACAGCCCCCATCGTGCTTCGTTTAATGGACAAACACTGCGTGGGGGCAAGATGGTCCTCACAGGGTAGTCGACGCATTGTTTCGTTGTTATGCACCACAAACACTGCAACAAATACAGCAAAGCATTGTTTTTGGTACTGATAGTTGCATATGTCAGTATATTATTGAAAGACTGGACACATCTAGGCCTGTTTGTCTTGCTGAATTTGAGAACACATTCAACACATGTATGACTTTAGATGAGCTACTTACTGTCACATTCTTCAGGCACTCATCACAACTGGTGTTGGATCTCAAAGCACAAGGAACTGAAATAGGGAAGCTTTGTCATAAGCTGTTAAGTACACTGTACATTAGGGCTGGTTGGCCCTAGGTTCAGGCAGTGGTATACATTTAGTTACAAGAAAAGGAGATGGAACAAAGTATAGCTAGAGATAGTTTTTGTGCAGTTTATAATCTGTCCACAGTGACAAATCCCATGCAGCTATTTGGTGCCAAGGCAACTTGAAGTGAGCCAGCTTCAAATCACTGACAACTGGAAGGTGACCCATAAACATTTAGCTACTATAACTTCGGAGAAAGAAAGAAGAAAGGCTAAAATTTGTTTGCTTTAGATTACAAAGAGTGCCAAAGATAGGTTAAGTGTAATGAGAAAATTTTATTCAAGCCCAGTGAATGAAATTATTATTTGATTATTTGCTCGGACGCTATGATTAGTGAAAATCCATTTTTCTGTACTATCATGTGACAAACCTTCCTTGAGCCTCCTGACCTGACCCTGGCAAGGCAAAAACAAAGCAGAACAGCTAACTCGAAGGCTAATTCAGCTAGCAAGCAAGGAAAAGAAATACTTACTTGGAGCTGGAGAAGGAGCCGATGTCTGCGCCTCTGTAGTTACAATAATACCGCACAATATAAAGGCAAAAGCTACGGTTAAAGGTCTGTAAACTCCGAGCATTTTGCGACGTGTGAAATCGCCCGCTTGCTTGAAAAATATCAGTTAACTTTTTGTTGCGTTTCTGAAGTCAAGCTGAGGGGTGGACCTCTACTTTATAGGGGTGACGTCATGAACTCCTGACTCTGTTGTCTGCTATGATTTCACCCATCACAGCTGTAGGGTGAAGCATCCTAAGAAAATCACTTAAAACAGAGATTATTTGAAGGCTAGATCAGATCAGGGGTTCCCAAAACTTTTCATTTGAATAACCCTAAAAATACAGATTATTTTAAGACAGAATTACATAATTGTCCATAACCTTATACTGTAGATAATGAGTTAACAGTGGGGGGGGGACAAACTACTCATCCTTGCACATTCTTTCATTTTGCTAACTGCAATGGAATGAAATAACAGTGAAAATAATCTAGGCTACAGCTAAATTTACTGGGGACCCCTGGGGGCTCTCAGACCCCAGTTTGAGAACCACTGAGACAGCGGAAAACTAACATACTCCTACTCTTTCTTTACTATTTTTTATTCTCTTCAAAACCTTGGGACTCCAACTACCCTCTACATGCCTCCAGCTAGAGGCACTTAAGGAGATGCATGGATGTAAACATTTTGATACTGTTTATGCTTTTTAAGGATATTTAATGCCTTTAGTTTTCCCCATACAAATTAATGTCAGAGAGTGAAAAGGTGGACAAATGTGTAAACACTTAAAAGATTAAACTCTTTCCAATGAATTCAACTCTTTAATGTTACAAGTTAAAGTAAGCACTCTTCCAGCTGTTTTCAGCTAGCCTGCACATTTTCTCTGGGAAATGTACTTTTCTAGATTATAACACAGTTGTTGCATAATGGCCAATGGAATAGTAGAAGAGCTT
Source organism: Centroberyx gerrardi (assembly GCF_048128805.1). NCBI lineage: Eukaryota > Metazoa > Chordata > Actinopteri > Beryciformes > Berycidae > Centroberyx > Centroberyx gerrardi. The sequence goes on along the minus strand of NC_136006.1, from coordinate 13,904,237 downwards.
AATATATTTTTATTTATGTTGTTATTTCAATGGCCTTATCTTGTTATGTTTTCATAGTAAGCCTGATGCATAAAGAAACTGAGATCCAGGGAGCTGGTAGATGTACCTAAACTCAGTTTCTTGACATGATAGATAATGAGACAATAACAAACACCAAACACCTTATGAAATACAATAATTTATTAAAGCATCTTTAAATTCAGTTATAAAACATCATTTTCTGATTTTTTTTCTTCAAAACAAGCAGAAATTTCATAAGTACAGTCATCGTCAATGGCAAGATAAGTCTCTGGTGTGGCCGCCGGCAGCTGACCAGATAGCCTAAGTCAGTAAGATTGGAGAGCAATGGAAGACTGAGACAGTGATGTGATGTGAGGTAAAGACTAAACTGAGTATGTAGCCTATATGAATCATACTGTTATCACGGACTATAGCTTGATTGGCGTAGGCCTGCGTTCTTTGTTTTCATCCACAGTGACCTAGGTGTCCTTCAAGGGAAATATCCTCAGGTTAAACAAGACAACAAACGGAACTGAGCTTCCTGGGTATTCAGGACAGT